>NW_025544776.1:5234041-5910388 GCF_000003525.1 Blastomyces dermatitidis ER-3 | reverse complement strand
GCTTTGCTATTTGAATATCATGAATAACTGAGAGAACAGTGTCAATTGCAGAACACTGTTTTCTATCTTTCATTTATTCACTGAATAAAAGAGAATCATCTATAGAGCTTATAAAAGATAGTCAAGTAGCTATTATCTTTTCTAAAATCTTTTCTAAACAGTTCAATAGAGATATTACTCTATATGACTTAGAAATTGAAGTTTTTCTATTAGATTTTGCAAGAATCACTTCAGTGGCTTCTCTCCAGCATTCAGAATGATATTCATTTTTCAAGAGATTGAAAAAGAGCTCAAAATATTCATTCTTTAAGTAGAAATATGTATTTTGAATAATCAAGTGATTAATTGAATCAGGACCTGCAGCAGTTTTAACAGAACTTGAGAAGATAGCTGACTCTAATTCATCTTGTGTAAGATCAGGCCATTCCCAGTCATTTTCATCAATGTAGTTGAGAAGTGATATATTCTCTTTCTCTGAATCTGAATCTGAGTCTGATGAGTTCTGAAAGAGAATTCTCATGAAAGCTTGACATTTTTTCTCAAAAGAGTTTACTGTATATGATTCATTCTGAAACTCATATTCTAAGGCTGGAAGTTTTGCTACACTTCTTGTTTTAGTATAGTTAAAAGCTTTAAAAATTTCCTTCTCTTGTGCTTCTTCAAGAAATTTATTTCAGCAGTCTGTTTTAGCTCTTTTAATATCTGAAAAATATTCATTTCTGACAGCTTTGAACTCTTCATCAGATATTACATCATTTTTTCAATCTCTTCTAGCAGTAGCTAATTCTTTCCTTTTAGATGAGATATTCTCATTTCATCAAGGTTTTGAATACTCAGAAGATTTTCTTTTTGAAATATTATCTCTAACACTTGTTAGAATAATAGATGTAATAAGCTTCACTCTATTCTCAAGCATTTCATTTGAGATATCTTGACCAGAATTTCAATATAGCTCATTCTGTCTTTCAGATTTTAGCAGTTTTATACTTTCTTCAACTGCTTTTCAATCAGCTTTTTCAAAGTTATACTGATTAGAGAGAAGAGGATTTTCACTCATTTATTTTTCACTCAGTTCAATATCAAATTGAATAATCTCATGACCTGATTCTGATGTCTCATTTAAATCAATAAACCAGTTTACAAGTCTTCTTTTCATTAGATTTTGTGACATGAAGATTAGATCTATAATAGACTTCTGTTTCATGCCTTTTCTAAAGAATGTTTATTGATCAGACTTATTAATTAAATCTATTGAATGCTCAAAGATCTATTCAATCAGATTATCAGCTCTCACTGCTCTCTTGCATTCTGAATTTCATCAGAGATGATGTGCATTGAAATCTTCTGCAATTATAGAGTTTCTTGATAAGATTATGTTCAGAAATCCTCTATCAATTGTTCAGATATTGTTATTTTTCTTCAATAACTTTTCATTATAGATATTTATGAGCTGTATAGTATCAAACTCATTTTCTTTATCTATAATATCACTCATCAGAATATCAGGGTCAGATATGATATCAAATCTTAGATTAAATTGATATCTTGATCTCTTTCTTTCATAGATCACTACTCTTGACTTTATCTCAGACTTTTGAGGTAAAAAGCAGTAGTAGCTTGAATGAGAAATAACATATTTTTACTCAGCATCAAAATTCAGCTTCTGAAGCAGTATAAAATCAACTTTTTATTCAAATGTAATTTGAAGACAAGAATAAATACAATTTGAGTTTCTATTCACATTATTTTGAATAAATGTGATTTTTGAAGAGTTTTTAAACTTTTTTTGTTGTTTTTGTTGTATATTCATACTAAAAGAGAGTAGAGTAGAATCTAATCACTATCATCAGATAGTAGATTATAACTGTTCTGAAAAGTAGGAATCTCAACTGCTTGTATTATATCTAGTTTATTATCAGAGTCATTTCTCAATTCTCTAATCTTAACAGAAGTTTGAGAATTCAAGTTCTGTTTACATTTAGCTGGAGAGTTGAAGTTTGAAGACTTAGATAGTTGAGAGTTTCTTCTTTTTAAGCTTGCAGTTGTGAGTTTACTAGCTTGACTCTTCTCTTCAGTTCTAGATTGACTTTGAACTTCATCTTTTCTTCAGTTCTTTTGAGTTCTAGGAGCAAACATATATTCTTTTGAGCTAGATGCATGTTTTTCTTTGCAATTAGAGCACTTAAGCAGAGTATGTTGATAAATTTCACCTCTTTTTGAGCATGTTTCATATTTATGCTCACTAGTTTTGTGATCTCTGGCACAGAATGCACATTTTGAGTCTCTAAAACATGAGATTGTAAAGTGTTCATATCTTTGATAGTTTGAATACTGTATTTGAGCTTTGAGGTTCATTCTTGAGTCTTTGTATTCATGAACTCTCATTTTCAAACCTGCTACTCTTACTTCAGAGATCTTTGACTGTTCAAGTGTTTTTATATATACTAGAACAGAGACATTTCTTCTGCTTTGTCTGAACTCAATTGAATTTAGTCATACAGGCTTCTTTCTCAGTTGAATAGAGTTGTATTCTTTCAATTCATTTTTGAGAAGTAGTATTTCTTCTTCACAGTCAAAAATTTCAACTAGAATATCATGAAGAATGAATTTGTCTCACTTTTCATCTCTTTCAGATAGAATTATTGTGTTTAATAAAGATTCTACTGCTGACTTTCAGAGATTCTCATTCTGAATAAGAAATTCAGCACTGAATTCAGACATTGTAGTCAGAATGATGGAGTTTTCAAAGAATGATGATTCAATTGAAGCTATAACTGGTTTTTGAACTTCAATATCAGTCATTAACTGAGAAAAGAACTGCTGGTTAATTTCATTTCTAATTCTGAAAATGAGATTTGAGTTTAGCTTGTTTCTTTGCAGAATATTCTGGTTTAAGACTTTGAGAATAAGTCTTCTATTTCTGAAGATTTGAAAGTTTTTCTCTTTTTACATTTTCTTTTCCACTTTTCTATGAATAGAGGCATGAGCAGTATTCTTCTCAGTTTTCTCAGGATTTTGAGCAGGTTTTGAGATAGCAGATTTAGAGACAGCAGATTTAGAGACAGCAGATTCAGCTGCTTAAGCATATGTTTTCTTCTGATTCAAAGAAGAAGAAGAAGAAGAAGTAGAAAAGAAAGAAGAACAAACTGAAGAGTCAGTGATTATATTAGAAATTTTCAAAGTTTTTTAAACTGTGTTTGAAATTTCAAGTTTGAACTTGATCACTTTCTGTAGTTATCTAGCCTGAGTATGAAGAATTAACAGAACTTCTTCATTTATCTCACTCAGACACTGCTTTTCAAGAATTTTACTTGCTTTTTCAAGTTTCTGTATTTCAAGAACTTGTTATTTCTCTATCTCTTCTTTCTTTCTTCTCTTCAGAATTTCAATCTCAGGAATAGCATTTGAGAAAGCATCTTTTTCCACATTAACTGAGTGTACTTTTGAACTTATTGTTCTTACTCAATGAAAAGTTGATCAGACTAATTCAATTGAGATATTTATTAAACTCTTTTGAATTGAAAAGTTGATCAGACTATTTCAAAAGAAGAGTCACAGACTTTTATATATAAAATACCTGATTTTTTTCACACTAGTTCAGTAACTAGGTTAGATTTTTGAAGAGAATCTAATAAACTAAAATTGATTTTTAAGATAAATCAATAAAATCTTGATAATCTCTTTCTTGAGATACAGTGAGAAAAAGTATGATATCAATTGATAGTAAATCAGATGATATGACAGTTTTTGAGAGAAAAACTGATAAAAAATAAATCAATTTTTTGAAGAGAAATTGATTAACACTATTCAATTTTATTCTAAATTATTCAATTCTTCTCACACAACAGGTGTGCAACTTAAATCAGTTAATAAAAATGTAAAAAGAATTTAAGTATAATGAAAGCTCTTCAGTCACTGAAAAAGTAATTCTTACTTAAAAGAATATGAAATTATGACAGAAAATAACTCTGTTTTTAATTCTTTATAAGAATATTGTGTAAAATTCAGAGAAAAATATCTTACTTTTTTAAGAGAAGTAAAAAACTATTTTTAAAATCTTTTTTTTGTATTAACTGCTGCAGAAGAATGAGATAGAAACTGCTAAGATATGCACTACTGTATACCTTCTATCAAGACTTTTCCTCTTCAGAGTCTTGATATTATAGAGAATATAAGTCTGTTTCTATATAATAATATAAATATTGCCAGCGGGATGTAGAGGAACTGGTTATTTATATCTCAAAATAGAAGACTTTATCAATGATTATATCAATATAGAGTTAATTCTTAAATTCAATAGAAATCTAGTGTTGCTGTTCTCAATCTCTTGCAGAATCTATTAAATATTGAGATATTAAAACTAGATTTAATATATCTCACTGTGCAGAGATCAAAGGCTCAGTCAGACCTTGAGATATACTGATTTTATAGTTGTTATGTCTGCTGATTATGTATTGAGTACAGTTGCTGAGGTATCTTTTTGAACTTTTCTGTCAAGAATGAGCCAGATTGAGAGAGGTGATATGAGAGTGAGACTTGGCATTGATGTTCAGATACACTGAAGACAGACTGCAGAGATTGCACTTCAGAAGTGGCTGTTAATTATATGCTTAATATTATTGCTGAGATATCTTTTTGTATTTTTCTGTCAGGGATGAGTCAGATTAGGAAGGGCGGTACAATGGTGGGACTTGGTGTTGATGTTTTGAAACATCAAAGATGAACAGGGTTTTCACAGAGGTCACTTCTCAGATATCTTCACAACTACAGATTGAGAATCTTCCAAAATTGAGAAGATTGGTGCATATGGCTAGGTCTCTTCACCTTACAATTTGTATGGCACTTTGGCCCAGGGTTGTGGTGTGGTAGGGGAGAACGGGGGATACTCTCACACAGGAGTTTCGAACAACATCCAGTTCACATTTGGCTGGATAACTCCACCACCACACAGGGTATGCGGTCGGCGATGGGGTCAGAATGCTCATATGATCGAGGGCTTTTCGATGGATCTATCGGCGGGTTCTTATTCGAAAAATCGAGCGAGTTCGTGATGGAGCGGTTTGAATCTGAGTAGACTGACCGTGTGACCGTGTCTGGGACCAGGACCAGATTTTTTGATAGTCCCATTACCAATTCGACTGATCCCATTACACGCTTTTAACATTAGATAGTAGTCCCATACTGTCCCAGTGGGACTTACTGTCTACTCTTGTCACATTTTCCAAATGGGATCATGATTTCCACTTCTCATTTTAAATTATTTTTATTGCTTTAAATGACTTTAAATCTCATTTGAGCGTTACCAAAAAGCGTTACTTTTTAAAAAATTAAAAATAGTCTAAAAAAACCTTAAAATGTCTAAAAATAGTAACTTTATGCCAAGAATGGGACTAAATGGGACCAAATGGGACCACTTTCTCATTTTTTTCAAGTCATGGTTCCATTTTAAGATCTGATATATAGTCACTTTACCTGTTTTTTTGATAGTCAGTTCCAGCGGGATTCACGCCAAGAAATGTATGGGACCAGATCAAATGGGATCAAATGTGAAATTCATGGTCCTGGCGGCCAGTCTAAATCTGAGACACAGACATTGCTTATACTGAAGATAATATCAATTTTATCTCAGATTTCTGAAATATAGGCTCTGAATGTGAAGTCTTTGATGCTGAACTATTTATAATAGTGAAAGCTTTCAAACTCATTGAAATAAAATCTCATAGAAGAGGAAATTGTTTGAAAGAGATATGAATATTTTCTGATAGTCAAGCTACTTTAAAAAGACTTAGAAATAGTCAGATTTATAATAATCAAATGAATCTTGAACTGATCTTAAACTCTGTTTTAAAAATTCAAAAGAGAAGAATATCAAAGCTGATTATTCATCTACACTGGGTTTCTACTTATATGAATATTCATGACAATGAATTGACTGATTCAGCTGTAAAAAAGAGTGCAGAATTAAGCAGATCTATTCAAAAAATTATATCCTGATCTTTTATAAAGAGAAAAATAAAAGAATCTTGTTTACACAAGTGAAATGAAAGCTGGCAGAAACAAAAGAAGAGTATACATTATTCAAGATTTGAAATAAAGCTCAAGTGGAAATCTTGTTTAATTAAATGTAAAAAGAAAATATTCTCATCTATAATACAGCTGAAACTAGGATATGACTATTTCAAATCTTATATACAAAGATTTGATGATAGATTTGACTCAATAGAATGCTCATTCTGTAATACAAATGAGAATTCTGAGTATATTGTAATACACTGTGCATTATACAATAGTCTCAGAGTCAGATTGAAAGAGAAGTATGATTTAAATTAATTAAATATGAGATTTTTATTCTCAACTGAGACAGGAATTAAATACTTAATAGACTTTCT
Organism: Blastomyces dermatitidis ER-3; assembly: GCF_000003525.1. Taxonomy (NCBI): domain Eukaryota; kingdom Fungi; phylum Ascomycota; class Eurotiomycetes; order Onygenales; family Ajellomycetaceae; genus Blastomyces; species Blastomyces dermatitidis. Next base: position 5,903,999 of record NW_025544776.1, on the reverse strand, counting down.
ATCAGAAACTCAAGCAGCTACAAGAAAATGACTAAATTCAGAATTATCTGAATATGAAGAGGAGGAAATCAATCAGATATGATCTGTTAAAACAGCTATATACTATCTTTTAATAATTTGTTTTGTTACAGTCTTTCTTTATTTTATCTTTTTCTTTCAATTTCTTTCTATCTATCTATTTAATGTGTCTATCTTTAAGACTGTGTTCTCTTTTCCTTTGTCATGATATTGTTAAATGATCTCAAAGTATGAGATGATGTTAAAACACTGCAATTTGTAAACAGTTTTTGTATTCTGAGCTGGAATTTTCTGATTTTGCATATCTGAAATTGATGAATGTATAATAGTTAACTTTACAGACATAGAAAAAACCCTGAGAACTAAAGTTCTCAGGTAGATGTCATAGTCTCTGACTGCATACATCTATAATTGAAGAATAATAATAATAATAATAATGTCAGTTTATCTCTTGCAGTAACAATAGCCTGTGCTATAGCATCATCTCAGACTGAATTTCTTTTTGAGTGATTCAACTGCTTCTCAAGATGAGTAAATAAACTGTTATACACTCATCAGGCTGACTGCAGCATTGATGTACAAGTGATTGAGACTGTCTTTATTGTCTTATAAAACTGAAACAGTAAATCAATCACATATTTCAACTGAGTTCACTTCATATTAGAAAGTTTCAATATCTGAATCTTTTCCCAATCAGAGTGTTGCACTCAATGATCAATCATCTGATACAATCAAAGAGTCTGAACAGTCATCTCATATAGACTGGCCGCTGAGATCATGAATTTCACGTTTGATCTCATTTGATCTAGTCTCATACATTTCTTGGCGTGAATACCGCTGGGACTGGCTATCAAAAAAACATGTAAAGTGACTATATATCAGATGTTAAAATGAAACCATGACTTGAAAAAAATGAGAAAGTGGTTCCATTTGATCCCATTTAGTTCCATTCTTGGCATAAAGTTACTATTTTTAGACATTTTAAGATTTTTTTTAGACTATTTTTAATTTTTTAAAAAGTAACGCTTTTTGGTAACACTCAAATGAGATTTAAAGTCATTTAAAGTCATAAAAATAATTTAAATTGAGAAGTGGAAATCATGATCTCATTTGAAAAATGTGACAAGAGTAGATAGTAAGTCTCACTGAGACAGTATGAGACTACTATCTAATGTTAAAACCGTGTAATGGGATCAGTTGAATTGGTAATGAGACTATCAAAAAATCTGGTCCTGGTCTCAGACACGGTCACACGGTCAGTCTAATCTCATATATTGAACTTCACTGTGTTTTAACATTCTGTATCATATTCAGTGATGTGACTGATTTGTTTATTTATTAAATATCATGGAATCATTGTTATTGTTTAGAAGAGGTACAAATTGCATTAGCAATGTTTCAAATCTATGATATTTAAATTATTAGTCAATCTATTCAAAATTAACAGTAGCATTATCAAAAAGTATTATCAAAAAGCAATATTAAAAAGTGTTATCAAAAAACATTATCTTTTGCAAAGTGAATGTAAAAGTTACTTGAGTAATTACTTTCATCTCATTCTCATTTCAAGAATCAGTCATCTCATTATTCTTCATCTCAATGTTAAGATTCTTTATCAGTGTTTGCATCACAAGTTGAATCACATGAGCAATGCAGGGAATATGACCTTGTTTATCATTTCAGAAATGCAAAGCCAATTTTTGCTTCAAGCTCTTCATCATAGTGTAATTATTCACAGTATTATCAGTTATAATTGTAAGAAGACTGAAACTAATATCTCAATAGTCATTTTTAATCACAGTTATTAATATCTCTATTATATAATTCTCAGTATGACTACTGATCAATGATTCAAATTCAATTAATATCTCTCAATAAGTTCAGTTCTCATCAATGTAATAACATGTAACTCTTATAAATACAAGATTGTTTATACTAGTTCATGCATTCACTGTGAGAGATACTCTTCAATGATTCTTCAACTCTGATTCTAGATGTTGTATATTAACTTTGTAGTGTGTCTTAAGATTGAACTGAAGACAGAATCAATGTGAAATATGAAGATTTGAATTAAGTATTTGAAGAAGTGTTCAGAATTCAGAGTTTTCAATTGATTGAAGAGAAAGATTCAGAGATATATATATACAAAGTAATTATTCACAGAAGTTATCAGATGAGAGCTGTGAAATCAAAGTACTGATACAGAGTCATTTTTGCATAATTTTCTTCAAATTAGAAAGTTAGTATTATCAAAAATCATTATCTAATAGAGTAACTTATCAGCTCAGTAGTAATTTTCTGATTATTTTTCTTTTATTATCTGCATTCTGATGACTTCAGATATCAGAAAATTTCTTCAGAGCTATGATCAGTTTATGATGAATGTTTCTGAATGAAGTTGCAGTGATTGTAGCAGAGAGATGACTCTTCAGTAATCTGCAATATAATCTGTTGATAATTATTTCATAGTTCATCTCAATGTTTATGTTAAGTTTTTCATAAATTTCATGACTTGGAATCAGATGTGAAGAATGAAGTGATTATTTATTATAATTGAAAGAGAGTATTCTGTATTGAATTGTAAACAACATAGACTTTATAATTCACAGTGATTTCTTAAAGAGTTTATGAATCTTCAATAGAAGTAAAAGAAGTGAAAGAAGTGAATTCAGAAAATATAATAATAATTTGAGAAAGATAATAATTTATTTTCAATAACTGATCACTGATGTGTGTAAGAAGAATTAATATAAGAGAAAATAATCTTGTTTCTTAGCTTAGTTATAATTTTAGTACTAACTCAGATTGAATATCATTAATATATAAAAGTAAATAAATAATCTTGATTAATCTCTGTCATATTTCTTGAAATATATTAATATTGTGAAAGAGAGTGTTACTAAATTATATTATCAAATAATATCATTAAAAATATATTAATATTATAAATATCAATGTTGAAAAAATGTTGATACTTATATATTATAGTGATTTGTGAATCATGATAGTTAAATATATATATATATATATATATTGTTCCTGACTTGATTACAACTTGTACAATAATTTTTAAAAACTCAAAATTAATTTCAATTATTAATAATTATGAACTTATAACTAACTAATATAAAAAGAAAAACACTTTTTCTACTTATTATCTTTCTTCTCTTTCTCATTCTTTCTATTATTCTTTATAATTCACTTCTCATTCTTCTTCTTCTTCTTCTTCTTCTTATCTGAGATAATAATCATCTCAAAATCTCTCTTCACTATCTTCTCAGAGAAGGGTTTCTACTGCTCTCTCTCAGTCAGATCAACCTGTATCTCAAAATCTCACATTTCCTGATCTGCTGTCTCAGGTTTCATCTCAGTGATAAGCAGATTGACATGCTCAGAGAGCAGAGCTGTCTTCTTAATATTCTGAATCATGAAGTGCATTTGAGATCTAAACAAGGTCTCAATTCTCTTCTTCTCTATCAGCTTCTGCTAATTAATTAGAGAATAGAAGTATTATTAAAAATCATTATCTCTTAATAAATAAAAAACTTATCAGTTTTAACTTCTTTATCTTCTGCTTCAACACTCTCTTAATCTTCTTCTATTACTACTTATTTACAGTAATACTCTTCTTCTCTCTCTCTCTCTTCATCTTAGTCTTAAATCATTCTCAGAACTTCTTCTGATCTCATCACTACTGTATAAGACTCTTCACTGTCTTCTTCTTCAATCTCTCACAGATAGTATCATCTGTATTATTTCTATACTTAGTTCAGTTTAAATCTATCAGAAGTGTTACTTAAAATTATTATCATTCTGCTCTCTTATGAAGTCTCTTTAAGACATTATAATATATCTTACAATCTGTCTCTTCTTGCTTAAACATCTTCTTCTTCTCTCTCTTCAATCTGTGACAGCACTCATGCGCCTTGATGGTCTGCAGAACTGCAGAATATTTGAAGAGAAATGACATAATTGATTTCAGTAAGTGTTGAAGAGAGATGAAGACAGAAGAGATGATCAGAAATGATATAATAATAATGATAATAATGATAATAATAATGATAATAATGATGATGATAATGATGATGATAATAGTGATGATGATAATGATAATAATGATAATGATAATGATGATGAAAGAGAAAGTGCATTGAAATATATTACTGACTTATCAAATATAAAGAGACTTAAAGAAAATATTAACAGCTTTCAGTGATGTACAGAAACAGCTACAGTGTTGCATAGCAATATCATCTTTATTTAATACATACACTGTTGATATTCTTTATATACAGTTATTATATAATCTGTATCAGAGATACATGCAGAAAACAGATCTTTATTACTAGAATAAATGATTACAGTAATTCTCTGTTTTCATATTATAAAGATAAGTTATTCTTATTTCTTTCTTCTCTCTTTTCTCTTCTTCAATCAATCACTAATTTCAAGCTGATATGAAAACTATTAAAACACTCTTAGAAACTCTCAAATTGAAGAGTATAGACTAATTAAATTTCAAATGTAGAAGAAATCAAATTATCTTCTACAGATTCAATTATTCATTTTCTCTTAAATAAAACAGCAGTCACATTTCCTTCTTCTCTCAATTAAACAAAATATGATCTGTGAAAAGTGAGTATCATGTCAGATCATAATGACTAACACAGTCTCAGCACACAGAGCTGTATATACACAGTATGTGCTGAACTGAGAGACTGTGTGAATTGCAAATCAGTGACAGCATCTCAGAGAGAGCTGTGTGATGTGAAAAAGTCATAACTCTCAGCTATGTGTGCAGAGAATGAATTATTACAGTAAGTGTATATACATTGAAGTAATGCTTTTTAATAATACTCAGTCTCTGATATGATGAAAATAGAGTCTCTTCATGAGATCTGTTTCTATCAGAAGTCAGAGTGTTAAAAATATGTTAGTACAACGTTCTAAAAAGAAAAACGTGTCATCCGGGCTATAACCTGTAGAATAGTTGAAGGTTGTATTGATAGATCTATCTACAGGAACATATTATAGTGGTGGGTCACGTGATCTAGTGGGATCGCTAACCGCAACGGCCGTAAGGGCCAACATATTCTTATATTTCAAGCTCAGTCAGTCAGTAACTGTCTGTTATAACTGAAAGAATTAGAAACTCATATACTTCAATTTCTGTAAACTCTATCACAGACACTCAGAAGCAGTTATCTGAATCATGAATAATCTTCATAGAAGAAGTCTCAGAGAACTTATTAATTACTCACAGAACATTATTCTCTACATCTGTGACAGAGAAACTCTTCAAATTCACAAATAAATCAATCTCAGTGAAGAATATTCTTGAGCATCTCTTATAAAATCAAGCTATTTTTCTACAAGAAATGCTTACTATCTGTAAACACTCTTGAACTGAGTCTCTAGACATGATCTTCAGAGACATCTATGAACTGAAAAGAAACTTTCTTAAGCTGTGATCACTTAAGGCTACTTATCAAATCACAATCTATAAAAGCTTTTACAAGTTTGTATTTAAAATTGACTTACAAGCCTGACTGTATAATATGAAAGATGAAGAAGCTATCATCTACATAATAACAGACCTCTATTACACTGAAGCTAAGAACTGACTGAATTATCTAGAGAATTATTATAAGAGATCTCACTGATCTGTTCTTAAGACCTATTTAGAGAATAAGTTAAGAGACTCTGTGAGCTGAACTAGACTGACCGTGTGACCGTGTCTGAGACCAGGACCAGATTTTTTGATAGTCTCATTACCAATTCGACTGATCCCATTACACTGTTTTAACATTAGATAGTAATCTCATACTGTCTCAGTGAGACTTACTGTCTACTCTTGTCACATTTTTCAAATGAGATCATGATTTCTACTTCTCAATTTAAATTATTTTTATTGCTTTAAATGACTTTAAATCTCATTTGAGTGTTATCAAAAAGCGTTACTTTTTAAAAAATTAAAAATAGTCTTAAAAAAACCTTAAAATGTCTAAAAATAGTAACTTTATGTCAAGAATGGGACTAAATGAGACCAAATGGAACCACTTTCTCATTTTTTTCAAGTCATGATTCCATTTTAAGATCTGATATATAGTCACTTTACATGTTTTTTTGATAGCCAGTCCCAGTGGGATTCACGCCAAGAAATGTATGAGATCAGACCAAATGAAATCAAATGTGAAATTCATGGTCCCGGCGGCCAGTCTAAGCTGAACAGAGAACATCTGAGCTGCAATCATTAATATTAGAAAAAGAGATAAGAAATCTGATAAAGACTACTCACAGTACTTCATGAAATTATGATGTGAATTAAGATCTGTGAAAACAGAGTTCTGAAATAAGATCTGAATGATGATATTTGTAAAGAAGCTGAATAAAAATATACAGAACAAGCTCATTGAGTAAGACTCTAAGTTCTTGACTCTGAAGAAACTGATAACTCTCATTCATTACTTACAGATCACTGTGAGAGTCACAGACTCATGAAGAGCAGATCATCAACTGACTCTGTAAGAGTCAGAATAACAGAGAACAGATTTATCAGAAAAAGATAATAAGATACAGAGAGATTCATATTTAACTACTGAGTAGAAAGAAAGATCTTTATAAGCTTCTGTAAACAGAGTGTATAACAGAAAGATCAAGAAAAAGAAACTCTACTCTACTTTATCTATTCTAAATCAGAATATCTTCATACAAACTGTTCAGATAAATTAAAATAGAAATTTGAGAAGTCATAGACAGAGTCAGTAACAGTCTTCTTAAGAGTCTTGAAGCTGATATCTGAATCTGTTACTTCTCTGATGAAAATACTTACTTACAGAGAGAGACTGCACTGTGATACTACTGCTCTGTAAGTATGAAAAGTATTAATAAACTCAGAATCTCAGATTACTGTAGTGTCTCTAAAGCTTATGAAGTGAATAAGCTGAATGATAAAAACTGAGAATATACTCTTATAATAAGCAGAATATAAGAACTCAGACCTGAGAGCTGAGAGACTTATAAGAATCATCTTTGATTTACAAGATCTCTCTGAAATCTGAAGAAGATTTACAGAAACTGTGATTATTACAGACATCACAGATAATATATACTTAAAACTTATATAACTTCAAAGACATAATCTGCACATAGCTGTTCATAAGTCAGGTTTATACTTCTGATCAGTGTTAGCAGACTCACTTATAAAGATAGAATTAGTTGATACTATAGAGTTAATTAGAGAAGACAAGCTTATCTATATAATAACTTTATAAGTATCTGAGAATCTCACAGTCATGAAAACTGAGCTTCAGATATCAGAGAAATACTGAGATCTTACAGAGATATTCAGCTCAGTAAAGACAGCTGAGCTTCTCTCTCACTATGAGAAGAATCTGATAATAGATTTAATAGAAGAATAGAAACTCTTCTGAGAACTAATCTATAAGCTCTCTTATCATAAGACAGAGATCTTGTAAGTCTATGTAAAGAAGAATCTGAAGAGTGACTTTATCTGATCTTCACAGACCTTCACAGAAGCCTCTGTAATATTTGTGAAGAAAAAGAATAAAGATCTCAGATTATGTATAGACTACTGTGATCTGAACTTTAAGATAATAAAGAGCTGCTATTCTCTGTCTCTGATTAAGAATGTAATCAATTATCTCATAGAAGCTGTTATATTCACACAACTGAATATAATTAATATATATATATAACTGTGAATAGACTGACCGTGTGACCGTGTCTGGGACCAGGACCAGATTTTTTGATAGTCTCATTACCAATTCGACTGATCCCATTACACGGTTTTAACATTAGATAGTAGTCCCATACTGTCCCAGTGGGACTTACTGTCTACTCTTGTCACATTTTCCAAATGGGACCATGATTTTCACTTCTCAATTTAAATTATTTTTATTGCTTTAAATGACTTTAAATCTTATTTGAGCATTACCAAAAAGCATTACTTTTTAAAAAATTAAAAATAGTCTAAAAGAAACCTTAAAATGTCTAAAAATAGTAACTTTATGCCAAGAATGGGACTAAATGGAACCAAATGGGACCACTTTCTCATTTTTTTCAAGTCATGGTTCCATTTTAAGATCTGATATATAGTCACTTTACCTGTTTTTTTGATAGCCAGTCCCAGCGGGATTCACGCCAAGAAATGTATGAGACCAGACCAAATGGGACCAAACATGAAATTCATGATTCCAGCAGCCAGTCTAACTGTGAATACAGTCTGAGAATGAATGAAAGACTGTTTTTAGAACTGCACTGAAATTGTTTGAATATCTAGTGATGTCTTTTAATCTGATTAATATCTCTATAGTATTTCAGTCTTTCATTAATAAAATACTTCATATATATCTGAATGTTTTTATAATAATATATCTGAATAATGTAATAGTGTACCCTGTAAAGAAGAAAGAATACACTGAGTATGTATGAAGTATGTTGAAGATCTTAGATAAGATAGAACTGTATATTAAGCTTATAAAGTATAACTTCAGTACTCACTGAATTAATTTTCTAGAATATGTAATCACTGCAGATGATATTCAGATGAAATCTTTATAAGTTAAGACTATTCTATTATAACTGAAGTTAACTAGTATTTATGAGATTCAGATCTTTCTAAGCTTTATGAATTTCTATAGACAGTTTATCTTTGTATTCATGAGAATCTTCTTAATTCTTACAGACATGCTGAAGAATGAAAATAAGAAAAAGTTATTTTATAAATGAAGAATGAAAAGATTGTTAAGAAGAGAGAACTGTGAGAACTTTCTTATCTCAGAAACTCACAGAGTCTTTATAAGATTAAAACAGATATTTACAGATACAGTGATACTGTTTTACTTTGATTTCTTACTCTTAACTAAATTGAAGACAGATATCTTCTTCTTTGTAATTTCAGAAATAGTCTCATAACTACAGTTAAATGAGAACTGAGTTTCAGTAGTCTTTTTCTTATGAAAGATGTAACTTATGAAAATCAACTATAACATTTATAATCAGAAGCTTCTTATAATAGTGAAATTCTTCTATCACTAGTATCACTACTTTAAGAGTCTTATAACAGTGATTACTATTAGAACTGATTATGATAGCTTATAACAGTTTACTTCAATCAAGAAACTCTTATAGTGACAGATTCACTGAGCTCAGAGACTGAGTGAGTTCTGATTCAAGATAGAACATATTAAGAGAACTAAGAACTCAGTGAATGAACTCTTTCACAGATCAGACTATATTAAGAAGATCAGAGTGATAAATATAGAGAGACTAGAGAAGACAGAAAAGCTTCACAGAATACTCAGACTGAGTGTTATAAAGAGATTAACTGAAGAGTCTCTCAATCTCTTATAAGAGAAGAAAGAAGAGAGAGAGAAGAAGTCTGTACAACTACTCTCTATAACACTGAGAGTTAATACTCTGAAAATCTTTATAAGAATTCATGAAGAGAGTATCTATAATCTGAAGAGTTTGCAGGCTTTGAGAAGTACTGTGAAAGACCTGATGTAAGAAGAAACAGAGTAACTATACCATGCTTACTCACTCTCTGTAGTGAGTGTATCACAGTGTACAGAAAATCACACTGTAAAGAAAATATTTTCAATATCTTTATTCTTCATCTTTAAATAATTATCATTAATTATAATCATGTCTAAATCTTCTAATTATACTGAGAAGCAGTTGCAAAGAGCTGTTGACATGTACAAAAGTAATTCAAAATTAAAAATCACATCTCTGTCACAAGAATTCAAAGTCTCATATATCACCTTGTATGAGAGGATCAACAGGAAGAAATCAAGAACTATGAGAGTTTCACTGAATTGAGCATTGAATGACAGCCAGAAAGAGACAATTAAGATATGAATTCATCAATTGAATATTAATTTTTGCTCATTTATTATCAAGCATATCAAAGCTGCTGTGAACCACATATTAAGACAGCATTATACAGATTCAGAGACTGCACCTCTCATAGTAAGCAAGATATGAATATATTAATTCATCAAACATCTGTCAGATTACAAATGAGTCAAGTAAAAACTCATGAATTCAAAATGAGTGTCTTACAAGAATATAAGCTTCATTATTAACTGATTTAATTGATATGAAGCTGTCTTCAATTAATATCAATTTTTTCACTGTGATATCTACAACTTTGATGAGATTGAATTTTAAGAAGAAGAAGAACATGAACAGTGAGTTATAACTGTCTTTAAAGACATGAATTCTGTCATACAGTCATCATACTCCCGCGGGTTAATAACAGTGATGAAGTGTGTCAGTGCAGACAGAATTGAACACACACTGTGAGGGTGAACTTGCAGGTCATTATCAAGTAAATAGATGTCAGGTTGTCAAATCCTCTCACAGGCAGGTGCAAGTAGGCAGAGTCCTCACTATTAAGGATGCCAATTGCAACATCGCGACTCATAGAGCAGATGAGATGAAAAAGACATTCAATAAGACTCTTCAATTGATTGGAATCAAATCTACAAAATCTACAGCCACTCAACCACAATAAGATAATTCTATAGAATCTCAACTTACAGTGGATTCTACATCTTCTAATAAGTATATAGATAATCTTTATGTTATAGACAGATATGATGATGATTATTAATTAATTTTTAAAGATTACTATATTCAAAATATTTTCTTTACAGTGTGGTTTTCTGTACACTGTGGCACACTCACTACAGAGAGTGAGTAAGCATGACACAGTTATAAGTCTTTATAAGATCTTCTATTCAGATTGTCTGAACTGCAACTGAAGAATGAATATACTCAGTATATTCAGAAACTGCTCACAGCAGAAATTAACTCTGCAGAAATAAAGAATTGAAGAGACTTAAATAATCTCTTACAAAGAGAGAGCTGAATTTATATATCTATAAATGAGTTTCTATATATAGAACTTATTAAAAGGTATTATAACTCTTCTCTAGTAAGTTATTTTACAGATACTAGAACTTATAAGTTACTTATAAGAAAATACTTCTGACTGAAGATACAAGAACTTGTGAAGAAGATAGTGAATTCTTATACTATTTATCAGAGTTCATGAGTAGTGCAGTTTAGATTATATGAAGAACTTACTTCTCTATCTATTCTGTAGAAACCTTGAAAATAGCTAGAAATAAATACTCTTATGAGTCTCTCTGAAAGCAAGAATATATATAATGCCTGTTTTGACAGTGTGCTGATAATAGTGAATTACTTTATCAAGATAACATACTTTATACTCATCTGTAAGAACTTGAAGTCAAAGAATTTAACTCATATCTTTGTCTGTGATATGATTCAGTTGCATGAGTTATCTGTGAATATTGTCTCAGATAGAGAATTAATCTTTATAGAAGAGTTCTAATCTAATCTGATAACTATACTGAAAATCTCATGAAATCTAAGTATGACTTTTTATCAACAGACAGATGATCAGATAGAATATCTGATAAGTATATTAAAACAGTATCTGCAGTGCTTTGTCAATTATAATTAGAATGACTGAGTGCATTAATTATCACTCACAGAGTTTGTGTACAATAACTTAAAGTATATCAGTATAGATAAAACTAGACTGATCATGTAACTGTGTCTAAGATCAGGATCAGATTTTTTGATAGTCTCATTATCAATTTGACTGATCTCATTACACAGTTTTAACATTAGATAGCAGTTTCATACTGTCTCAGTGAGACTTACTGTCTACTCTTATCACATTTTTCAAATGAGATCATGATTTTCACTTCTCAATTTAAATTATTTTTATTACTTTAAATGACTTTAAATCTCATTTAAGTGTTACTAAAAAGTGTTACTTTTTAAAAAATTAAAAATAGTCTAAAAAAAACCTTAAAATGTCTAAAAATAGTAACTTTATGCCAAGAATGAAACTAAATGAGATCAAATGAAACCACTTTCTCATTTTTTTCAAGTCATGGTTTCATTTTAAGATCTGATATATAGTCACTTTATCTGTTTTTTTGATAGCCAGTCCCAGCAGGATTCACATCAAGAAATGTATGAGATCAGATCAAATGAGATCAAATGTGAAATTCATGATTCTGGTGATCAGTCTAGATAAAACTCTCTTTGAGATGCTTACTAAGACTTATTCATGAATAATCTTGATAAATCTGTGAGAGTACACTATAGAGTGTGATGATATCTGTGAATAGACTGAGAGAATTCAGAAGATTCAGAAGAAAGCTTATAAATTTTTGAGAAAGACTCAAGAGTATCAGAAGAGATACTATGACTTTAAGTATATTATAAAGAGTTTTAAGAAAGATGATAGAGTCTGACTGAGTTTAGAAAATATCATCACATGAAGATCTAGTAAGAAGCTGAATCTCTTATAGACAGAGTCTTGTAAGATTATAAAGAAAGTTAGCTTATAGTTCTATAGATTGAAACTGTTATCTAAGTTACAGATATACAATGTTTTTCAAAAAAGCCTATATAAACTATACTCTGAGAGTTGTAAAGATGAGCTCAAATTATATAATCAGAGAAAGAGTCTCTTCTTCATTTTCATCAATTAACTCTGGAAATGAACTGGATTGAAATAGATTTCTTGATTGAAATGAAAATAATTCTTCAAAGAAAATGCCTTCTCAACTTTACAGACTATGCTCTCTGATTAAAAATCAATTTTCTTCTTTAAATGTTGAAAAAGTTGATTATGAGAAGTTATCTCCCTGAAGAGAAAAGCTTGAATCTCTTATAAACTTACAAATAAGTGAACTATCAAAAGAGAAAGAATATGAACAGCATTTGAAGAGAATTTCTACAATTAATATAAAAGACTCTATTTTGATTTATTCAGATGACTCAAAAAATGAGAACTTGAATAGATTAGATGCAGGCATTGCTTATACTGAAGATAATATTAATTTTATCTCAGATTTCTGAAATCTAGACTCTGAATGTGAAGTCTTTGATACTGAACTATTTGCAATAGTGAAAGCTTTCAAACTCATTGAAATAAAATCTCATAAAAGAGGAAATTGTTTGAAAGAGATATGAATATTCTCTGATAGTCAAGCTGCTTTAAAAAGACTTAGAAATAGTCATATTCATAATGATCAAATGAATCTTGAACTGATCTTAAACTCTGTTTTGAAAATTCAAAAGAGAAGAATATCAAAGCTGATAATTCATCTGCACTGAGTTTCTGCTCATATGAATATTCATGGCAATGAATTGGCTGATTCAGCTGCAAAAAAGAGTGCAGAATTAAGCAGATCTATTCAAAAAATTATGTTCTGATCTTTTATAAAGAGAAAAATAAAAGAATCTTGTTTAGACAAGTGAAATAAAAGCTGGCAGAAACAAAAGAAGAGTATACATTATTCAAGATTTGAAACAAAACCCAAGTGAAAATCTTGTTTAATTAAATGTAAAAAGAAAGTATTCTCATCTATAATACAGCTGAAACTAGGACATGGCTATTTCAAATCTTATATACAAAGATTTGATGATAGATTTGACTCAATAGAATGCTCATTCTGCAATACAAATGAGAATCCTGAGTATATTGTAATACACTGTGTATTATACAATAGTCTCAGAGTCAGATTGAAAGAGAAGTATGATCTAAATCAATTAAATATGAGATTCTTATTCTCAACTGAGACAGGAATTAAATACTTAATAGACTTTCTATCAGAAACTCAAGCAGCTATAAGAAAATGACTAAATTCAGAATTATCTGAATATCAAGAGAAGGAAATTAATCAGATATAGTCTGTTAAAACAGCTATACACTCTCTTTTAATAATTTGTTTTGTTATAGTCTCTCTTTACTTTATCTTTTTCTTTATCTTTTTCTTTCAATTTCTTTCTATCTATCTATTTAATGTGTCTATCTTTGAGACTGTGTTCTTTTTCTCTTTTCTTTTATCATGATATTGTCAAATGATTTCAAAGTATCAAAAGATGTTAAAACACTGCAATTTGTAAACAGTTTTTATATTCTGAGCTGGAATTTTCTGATTTTGCATATCTGAAATTGATGAATGTATAATAGTTAACTTTACAGACATAGAAAAAACCCTGAGAACTAAAGTTCTCAGGTAGATGTCATAGTCTCTGACTGCATACATCTATAATTGAAGAATAATAATAATAATAACAATGTTTTTCATGTCTCTTTACTCTGTGAATATAAGAAATTCTCAGAAGAGAATTCTGTGACTCATCACTCTGTCTATGAAGTACTAGAGAATAAAAGAGAATATCAGATCAAAGAGATTATTGACTCAGAGAAGTGAGATTATAAGCTCTGATTCAAAGTTCAGTGATAAGAGTATTCTGATAAGATAAATAAGTTTACTTAAGAATTATCTGAGCAGATAAGATATCTGTAGAAGCTGAGATATGACTTTTATACTATAAATTCTAATAAGTCAGAATAATGCAGTCTTCACTAAGAATCTGATTGTGATAAAGATATTAACACTGTTATTTATAAGCTCTAGTTTATAAGATAATAAGTTTCTACTGCGATGAACAGTCTGTGATATATGTAAGAAAAGAAGAAATCATGCTCTTATTAAAGTTAAAAAACAAGAAAACAAACAGGGCTATGAACATAATTTAGAGACTAATAAAGAAAAAATAAAGAAAACTCACACTCATACTTTTAACATCTGTGATACTCAACTTCTCTTACAACTATTAATTTTTCTCTTCAAAGAAGCAGAGAGTATCATGTCTAGACTGACTGTGTGACTGTGTCTGGGACCAGGACCAGATTTTTTGATAGTCTCATTATCAATTCGACTGATTCCATTACACAGTTTTAACATTAGATAGTAGTTTCATACTGTCTCAGTGAGACTTACTGTCTACTCTTGTCACATTTTTCAAATGAGATCATGATTTCCACTTCTCAATTTAAATTATTTTTATTGCTTTAAATGACTTTAAATCTCATTTGAGTATTATCAAAAAGCATTACTTTTTAAAAAATTAAAAATAGTCTAAAAAAAACCTTAAAATGTCTAAAAATAGTAACTTTATGCTAAGAATGAAACTAAATGAAATCAAATGAAACCACTTTCTCATTTTTTTCAAGTCATGGTTTCATTTTAAGATCTGATATATAGTCACTTTATCTGTTTTTTTGATAGCCAGTCCCAGCGGGATTCACACCAAGAAATGTATGGGACCAGACCAAATGGGACCAAACATGAAATTCATGATTTCAGTGACCAGTCTAACTGTGAATACAGTCTGAGAATGAATGAAAGACTGTTTTTAGAACTGCACTGAAATTGTTTGAATATCTAGTGATGTCTTTTAATCTGATTAATATCTCTATAGTATTTCAGTCTTTCATTAATAAAATACTTCATATATATCTGAATGTTTTTATAATAATATATCTGAATAATGTAATAGTGTACCCTGTAAAGAAGAAAGAATACACTGAGTATGTATGAAGTGTGTTGAAGATCTTAGATAAGATAGAACTGTATATTAAGCTTATAAAGTACAACTTCAGTACTCACTGAATTAATTTTCTAGAATATGTAATCACTGCAGATGATATTCAGATGAAATCTTTATAAGTTAAGACTATTCTATTGTAACTGAAGTTAACTAGTATTTATGAGATTCAGATCTTTCTAAGCTTTATGAATTTCTATAGATAGTTTATCTTTGTATTCATGAGAATCTTCTTAATTCTTACAGACATGCTGAAGAATGAAAATAAGAAAAAGTTATTTTATAAATGAAGAATGAAAAGATTGTTAAGAAGAGAGAACTGTGAGAACTTTCTTATCTCAGAAACTCACAGAGTCTTTATAAGATTAAAACAGATATTTACAGATACAGTGATACTGTTTTACTTTGATTTCTTACTCTTAACTAAATTGAAGACAGATATCTTCTTCTTTGTAATTTCAGAAATAGTCTCATAACTACAGTTAAATGAGAACTGAGTTTCAGTAGTCTTTTTCTTATGAAAGATGTAACTTATGAAAATCAACTATAACATTTATAATCAGAAGCTTCTTATAATAGTGAAATTCTTTCTATCACTAGTATCACTACTTTAAGAGTCTTATAACAGTGATTACTATTAGAACTGATTATGATAGCTTATAACAGTTTACTTCAATCAAGAAACTCTTATAGTGACAGATTCACTGAGCTCAGAGACTGAGTGAGTTCTGATTCAAGATAGAACATATTAAGAGAACTAAGAACTCAGTGAATGAACTCTTTCACAGATCAGACTATGTTAAGAAGATCAGAGTAATAGATATAGAGAGACTAGAGAAGACAGAAAAGCTTCACAGAATACTCAGACTGAGTGTTATAAAGAGATTAACTGAAGAGTCTCTCAATCTCTTATAAGAGAAGAAAGAAGAGAGAGAGAAGAAGTCTGTACAACTACTCTCTATAATACTGAGAGTTAATACTCTGAAAATCTTTATAAGAATTCATGAAGAGAGTATCTATAATCTGAAGAGTTTACAGGCTTTAAGAAGTACTGTGAAAGACCTGATGTAAGAAGAAACAGAGTAATCATGCTATGCTTACTCACTCTCTATAG
Source organism: Blastomyces dermatitidis ER-3 (assembly GCF_000003525.1). NCBI lineage: Eukaryota > Fungi > Ascomycota > Eurotiomycetes > Onygenales > Ajellomycetaceae > Blastomyces > Blastomyces dermatitidis. The sequence goes on along the minus strand of NW_025544776.1, from coordinate 5,887,390 downwards.
TGAGTGCATCACAGTGTATGAAAAATCACACTGTAAAGAAAATATTTTCAATATCTTTATTCTTCATCTTTAAATAATTATCATTAATTATAATCATGTCTAAATCTTCTAATTATACTGAGAAGCAGTTGCAAAGAGCTGTTAACATGTATAAAAGTAATTCAAAATTAAAAATCACATCTCTGTCATGAGAATTCAAAGTCTCATATGTCACCTTGTATGAGAGGATCAACAGAAAGAAATCAAGAACTATGAGAGTTTCACTGAATTGAGCATTGAATGACAGTCAGAAAGAGACAATTAAGATATGAATTCATCAATTGAATATTAATTTTTACTCATTTATTATCAAGCATATCAAAGCTGCTGTGAATCACATGTTAAGACAGCATTATACAGATTCAGAGACTGCATCTCTCATAGTAAGCAAGATATGAATATATTAATTCATCAAACATCTGTCAGATTATAAATGAGTCAAGTAAAAACTCATGAATTCAAAATAAGTGTCTTACAAGAATATAAGCTTCATTATTAACTGATTTAATTGATATGAAGCTGTCTTCAATTAATATCAATTTTTTCACTGTGATATCTACAACTTTGATGAGATTGAATTTTAAGAAGAAGAAGAATATGAACAGTGAGTTATAACTGTCTTTAAAGACATGAATTCTGTCATACAGTCATCATACTTCTGTGGGTTAATAACAGTGATGAAGTGTGTCAGTGCAGACAGAATTGAACACACACTGTGAGGATGAACTTACAGGTCATTATCAAGCAAATAGATGTCAGGTTGTTAAATCCTCTCACAGGTAGACTGGCCGCCGGGACCATGAATTTCACGTTTGGTCCCATTTGGTCTGGTCCCATACATTTCTTGGCGTGAATCCCGCTGGGACTGGCTATCAAAAAAACAGGTAAAGTGACTATATATCAGATCTTAAAATGGAACCATGACTTGAAAAAAATGAGAAAGTGGTCCCATTTGGTCCCATTTAGTCCCATTCTTGGCATAAAGTTACTATTTTTAGACATTTTAAGGTTTTTTTTAGACTATTTTTAATTTTTTAAAAAGTAATGCTTTTTGGTAACGCTTAAATGAGATTTAAAGTCATTTAAAGCAATAAAAATAATTTAAATTGAGAAGTGGAAATCATGGTCCCATTTGGAAAATATGACAAGAGTAGACAGTAAGTCCCACTGGGACAGTATGGGACTACTATCTAATGTTAAAACCATGTAATGGGATCAGTCGAATTGGTAATGGGACTATCAAAAAATCTGGTCCTGGTCCCAGACACGGTCACACGGTCAGTCTACTCACAGGCAGGTACAAGTAGGCGGAGTCCTCACTATTAAGGATGTCAATCACAACATCATGACTCATAGAGCAGATGAGATGAAAAAGACATTCAATAAGACTCTTCAATTGATTGGAATCAAATCTACAAAATCTACAGTCACTCAACCACAATAAGATAATTCTATAGAATCTCAACTTACAGTGGATTCTACATCTTTTAATAAGTATATAGATAATCTTTATATTATAGATAGATGTAATGATGATTATTAATTAATTTTTGAAGATTACTATATTCAAAATATTTTCTTTACAGTGTGGTTTTTCATACACTGTGACACACTCACTACAGAGAGTGAGTAAGCATGATACAGTTATAAGTCTTTATAAGATCTTCTATTCAGATTGTCTGAACTGCAACTGAAGAATGAATATACTCAGTATATTCAGAAACTGCTCACAGCAGAAATTAACTCTGCAGAAATAAAGAATTGAAGAGACTTAAATAATCTCTTATAAAGAGAGAGCTGAATTTATATATCTATAAATGAGTTTCTATATATAGAACTTATTAAAAGGTATTATAACTCTTCTCTAGTAAGTTATTTTACAGACACTAGAACTTATAAGTTACTTATAAGAAAATACTTCTGACTGAAGATACAAGAACTTGTGAAGAAGATAGTGAATTCTTATACTATTTATCAGAGTTCATGAGTAGTGCAGTTTAGATTATATGAAGAACTTACTTCTCTATCTATTCTGTAGAAACCTTGAAAATAGCTAGAAATAAATACTCTTATAAGTCTCTCTGAAAGCAAGAATATATATAATGCCTGTTTTGACAGTGTGCTGATAATAGTGAATTACTTTATTAAGATAACATACTTTATACTCATCTGTAAGAACTTGAAGTCAAAGAATTTAACTCATATCTTTGTCTGTGATATGATTCAGTTGCATGAGTTATCTGTGAACATTGTCTCAGATAGAGAATTAATCTTTATAGAAGAGTTCTGATCTAATCTGATAACTATACTGAAAATCTCATGAAATCTAAGTATGACTTTTTATCAACAGACAGATGATCAGATAGAATATCTGATAAGTATATTAAAACAGTATCTGCAGTGCTTTGTCAATTACAATTAGAATGACTGAGTGCATTAATTATCACTCACAGAGTTTGTGTACAATAACTTAAAGTATATCAGTATAGATAAAACTAGACTGATCATGTGACTGTGTCTGAGACCAGGACCAGATTTTTTGATAGTCTCATTATCAATTTGACTGATCTCATTACACAGTTTTAACATTAGATAGCAGTTTCATACTGTCTCAGTGAGACTTACTGTCTACTCTTATCACATTTTTCAAATGAGATCATGATTTTCACTTCTCAATTTAAATTATTTTTATTGCTTTAAATGACTTTAAATCTCATTTGAGTGTTATCAAAAAGTGTTACTTTTTAAAAAATTAAAAATAGTCTAAAAAAAACCTTAAAATGTCTAAAAATAGTAACTTTATGTCAAGAATGAAACTAAATGAGATCAAATGAAATCACTTTCTCATTTTTTTCAAGTCATGATTTCATTTTAAGATCTGATATATAGTCACTTTACCTGTTTTTTTGATAGCCAGTCCCAGCGGGATTCACGCCAAGAAATGTATGAGATCAGATCAAATGAGATCAAATGTGAAATTCATGATTCTGATAATCAGTCTAGATAAAACTCTCTTTGAGATGCTTACTAAGACTTATTCATGAATAATCTTGATAAATCTGTGAGAGTACACTATAGAGTGTGATGATATCTGTGAATAGACTGAGAGAATTCAGAAGATTCAGAAGAAAGCTTATAAATTCTTGAGAAAGACTCAAGAGTATCAGAAGAGATACTATGACTTTAAGTATATTATAAAGAGTTTTAAGAAAGATGATAGAGTCTGACTGAGTTTAGAAAACATCATTATATGAAGATCTAGTAAGAAGCTGAATCTCTTATAGACAGAGTCTTGTAAGATTATAAAGAAAGTTAACTTATAGTTCTATAGATTGAAACTGTTATCTAAGTTACAGATATACAATGTTTTTCAAAAAAGCCTATATGAACTATACTCTGAGAGTTGTAAAGATGAGCTCAAATCATATAATCAGAGAAAGAGTCTCTTCTTCATTTTCATCAATTAACTCTGGAAATGAACTGGATTAGAATAGATTTCTTGATTGAAATGAAAATAATTCTTCAAAGAAAATGCCTTCTCAACTTTATAGACTATACTCTCTGATTAAAAATCAATTTTCTTCTTTAAATGTTGAAAAAGTTGATTATGAGAAGTTATCTCTCTGAAGAGAAAAGCTTGAATCTCTTATAAACTTACAAATAAGTGAACTATCAAAAGAGAAAGAATATGAACAGCATTTGAAGAGAATTTCTACAATCAATATAAAAGACTCTATTTTGATTTATTCAGATGGCTCAAAAAATGAGAACTTGAATAGATTAGACACAGGCATTGCTTATACTGAAGATAATATTAATTTTATCTCAGATTTCTGAAATCTAGGCTCTGAATGTGAAGTCTTTGATGCTGAACTATTTGCAATAGTGAAAGCTTTCAAACTCATTGAAATAAAATCTCATAAAAGAGGAAATTGTTTGAAAGAGACATGAATATTCTCTGATAGTCAAGCTGCTTTAAAAAGACTTAGAAATAGTCAGATTTATAATGATCAAATGAATCTTGAACTGATCTTAAACTCTGTTTTGAAAATTCAAAAGAGAAGAATATCAAAGCTGATAATTCATCTGCACTGAGTTCCTGCTCATATGAATATTCATGACAATGAATTGGCTGATTCAGCTGCAAAAAAGAGTGCAGAATTAAGTAGATCTATTCAAAAAATTATGTTCTGATCTTTTATAAAGAGAAAAATAAAAGAATCTTGTTTAGACAAGTGAAATAAAAGCTGGCAGAAACAAAAGAAGAGTATACATTATTCAAGATTTGAAACAAAACCCAAGTGAAAATCTTGTTTAATTAAATGTAAAAAGAAAGTATTCTCATCTATAATACAGCTGAAACTAGGACATGGCTATTTCAAATCTTATATACAAAGATTTGATGATAGATTTGACTCAATAGAATGCTCATTCTGCAATACAAATGAGAATCCTGAGTATATTGTAATACACTGTGTATTATACAATAGTCTCAGAGTCAGATTGAAAGAGAAGTATGATCTAAATCAATTAAATATGAGATTCTTATTCTCAACTGAGACAGGAATTAAATACTTAATAGACTTTCTATCAGAAACTCAAGCAGCTACAAGAAAATGACTAAATTCAGAATTATCTGAATATCAAGAGAAGGAAATTAATCAGATATAGTCTGTTAAAACAGCTATACACTCTCTTTTAATAATTTGTTTTGTTATAGTCTCTCTTTACTTTATCTTTTTCTTTATCTTTTTCTTTCAATTTCTTTCTATCTATCTATTTAATGTGTCTATCTTTGAGACTGTGTTCTTTTTCTCTTTTCTTTTATCATGATATTATCAAATGATTTCAAAGTATCAAAAGATGTTAAACACTGCAATTTGTAAACAGTTTTTATATTCTGAGCTGGAATTTTCTGATTTGCATATCTGAAATTGATGAATGTATAATAGTTAACTTTACAGACATAGAAAAAACCCTGAGAACTAAAGTTCTCAGGTAGATGTCATAGTCTCTGACTGCATACATCTATAATTGAAGAATAATAATAATAATAACAATGTTTTTCATGTCTCTTTACTCTGTGAATATAAGAAATTCTTAGAAGAGAATTCTGTGACTCATCACTCTGTCTATGAAGTACTAGAGAATAAAAGAGAATATCAGATCAAAGAGATTATTGACTCAGAGAAGTGAGATTATAAGCTCTGATTCAAAGTTCAGTGATAAGAGTATTCTGATAAGATAAATAAGTTTACTTAAGAATTATCTGAGCAGATAAGATATCTGTAGAAGCTGAGATATGACTTTTATACTATAAATTCTAATAAGTCAGAATAATGCAGTCTTCACTAAGAATCTGATTGTGATAAAGATATTAACACTGTTATTTATAAGCTCTAGTTTATAAGATAATAAGTTTCTACTGAGATGAACAGTCTGTGATATATGTAAGAAAAGAAGAAATCATGCTCTTATTAAAGTTAAAAAACAAGAAAACAAACAGGGCTATGAACATAATTTAGAGACTAATAAAGAAAAAATAAAGAAAACTCACACTCATACTTTTAACATCTGTGATACTCAACTTCTCTTACAACTATCAATTTTTCTCTTCAAAGAAGCAGAGAGTATTATGTCTAGACTGACTGTGTGACTGTGTCTGAGACCAGGACCAGATTTTTTGATAGTCTCATTATCAATTCGACTGATTCCATTACACAGTTTTAACATTAGATAGTAGTTTCATACTGTCTCAGTGAGACTTACTGTCTACTCTTGTCACATTTTCCAAATGAGATCATGATTTCCACTTCTCAATTTAAATTATTTTTATTGCTTTAAATGACTTTAAATCTCATTTGAGCATTATCAAAAAGCGTTACTTTTTAAAAAATTAAAAATAGTCTAAAAAAAACCTTAAAATGTCTAAAAATAGTAACTTTATGCCAAGAATGGGACTAAATGAGATCAAATGGGATCACTTTCTCATTTTTTTCAAGTCATGGTTCCATTTTAAGATCTGATATATAGTCACTTTATCTGTTTTTTTGATAGCCAGTCCCAGCGGGATTCACGCCAAGAAATGTATGAAACCAGATTAAATGAGATCAAACGTGAAATTCATGATTCTGACGGCCAGTCTAATCATGTCTGCAGTACAGATAATTATTGCATTTGATATGAAGATTATCAGAAATGCACAGACTTCAGAAGAGCTGAATATCAGAGTGTATATAGTTATAGCAGAATCTTGAGAACTGACTGTCTATGTGTATAATCAGATACTTCTTATAAAGCTGTATCTACTTTCTCAGTTGTGCTGAAGTATTCAGCTCAGAAACTATTGAGATGTGAAAAGAGAGCTCATCTATTCAGATTAACTCTTATCATAAATTCATGACATTTGCATTGCCTTGATTATCTGAATTTTACAGATACTCAGAAATCTATCTCTCATTGATAATGAGATTGTGAAAATGCACTGTGATGTAAGAATCATTAATAGAAAACTGAGACATATTTACATATACCTGGTCAGAGATTGTGTGAGTAGAAGAAGAGTGATTGTAGACCTGCAGAATCACAGAAGATACTGATAACACTGAGAGCTTTATAAGAACTGTTAGCTAGAGTCTGTAAGAAATTACTTATAAGAAGACTTACAGCAAAGAGAAGAACTGCATTACTTAAAGTCAGAGACTGATCTGAGAAAGACATGAAATTAATCACTGATCTGAAGATCAGATGCAGTGATAAGACTGAGAAGAGTGAAGATATAGTCATGAGTAACAGTGTCTCTGCTTCATCAGACAGTAAAAAGTGATCAGAGAAGTGATAAGAATACTTATAAGAAGCTCAGCAGCAGTCAGACATCATTTGTAAAGATATTAAAATTGAAAATTTTTATTCTTGAGAAGTTCTTGAATTAATATACAGATATTGTTAGAAATACTCTCTCTCTATCATCTGAATGAAAATACTTCACAGATGAATGAGAATACTCACAGTTTATAAAGATGAAAGCTGTTACAGAAAAAGAGAAAAGAAGATGAGATTTCACAGACAGATCTGAGATATTTATACTACTTTAAAGAGATTTACTTACACTGTGAGTGATCTTACAGAATAGTCAGATCACTCTAGTAAATAAGAGTAATTATGAATTACAGGCCTGAATCTTTCTATATGATTATAAAGAGTGATTGCAGACTGCAGATATCTTGATTCTACAATTCTACAGAGTTAATAAAAGAATGAAAATTCCTTATAATTCTACAGTGTCAAAGAACAATGATTCATAAGAATAAGTGAAAGATTAACTTATGAATACTTCTCTTTAATAAGAGTGATCTTACAGAGAGTAATTCATCTATGAGATGGAATCTGTGGATAATTTATACAAGAATCTTTAAAATAGTTGGAGGGGTTAATTTAAACTCTTCTATATGAAAGATATCAGATGGATTCTGTGGGATAGTTAAAAAGAAGAATCCTGTAGCCTATAAAAGGATCTCACAGAATAAAGAAACCTGAGTGACAGGACTCTTTTTTTCTTCATAGGTAAATAAGAGATTTTTCCCTTACTAAGGGTTTTTTATAGATATAAAAAGTTTTTTAGTAAGGTATCACTGCAGTGCTGAGCTGATTCTATGAAGTCACTCAGTGAAAGACTTCACAGACAAAATCTTAGAAAAGAGAGAAGTATATAAGAAATCTCACTTCTCACAGATTCTTTATCTCTATTTCTATCTCTTATATAATCAATAGAGCTAGCAGCTCTTGACTACACATAACTATATAGACTGAAGTTTGTGAATACTATTCATAACTCAGCTTAAATGCTATTATACATTTAATCTCTACATTTTATCTTTCTATCATGAATACTTCTAGTAGTTAACAGTACATATCATATCAAGCTGTAAACATCTGAATAATCATCTGCGAGCACTTATTCTTACATTTTTATTCAAGAGTACAGATAAAGCTATGAAATTCAGATAAGATATTTCTTTTATATCTCAGAGAATCTCTGATCTTAATCTCTCTATCTTTATAATAAATGTAGATGTGTAGAGACTGCAGTGATAACAGAGCAATTAAAGAGCTTATATTAAAATATACAGAAAGTTCAGAAATCTCAGATTTCTACTGAGATAGAGATGTATACACTCTAGAGAATAGTATATTATTTCTCTCAGAGAGTGAGATTAAGTTAATCTCAGTACAGATATATAAGATTATATTAGTTTATTAAAGCTTAACTGATTCAAACTGATAATTAAATAGAGTAATTTAAATTATAATATAATAGAATTAAAGTGATGACTAGTCAGCAGTGTTATATAGAAATAGATGTTTCAGAAGTTATATAAGTAAGCTTAATTATCTTACTTAAATAGTAAGCTTATAGATTATAGAGTTATTGTAAGAATATCACAGATATAATACTTAGTATACTAAGAAAATTATATAAAATATACAGTAACTCTTATCTATATTTCAGTAGAAGAAAAAATAAATCACTGACTTCTTTAATAAGAAGTCAGTATTTAGTTATTTTATATAGATAATAAGTGAATACTCTTCTTTCATTTCATAAGTAAGAATAGTTAGAGTGATATCTCAGTAATATTTCACTATTAAAAAAGAGTAATCTGCTGATCTTATATAGAAGCAGAGTTCTTATATTTATTAATTAAATCTTTCTATGATATATCTGAATAATGTTATAGAGTAATTGAAAACTGATTTGAATAAGATAAAATTATCTATATAAAAGTAATAAGCTGTGTGAAACTATAGCAGAGTCTTAATATGACTGAGAGTATGATAAGAATATTATTACACTCTTAACTGTACTAAAACTCTGTTACAGTTTCACACAGCTTATCACTTTTATATAGATAATTTCATTCATTTTATAGATTATTTAAATCAGTTTTCAATCACTCTATAACATTATTCAGATATATTATAGAAAGATTTAATTAATTATGATTCAAAGATTGCTTAAGCCAGTATACAATTACAGGCATATGCCGGCTTCTTATATTGTAATCTCGTATGCTAAATTAATTAGCATACACTATGACCCCTTTACACTCATACGTGTACACTAGTAGTTTGAAAGCAGCTGTGTACACTAGTAGTTCAGAAGCAGTTACATTATTATTCAACAGTCATACATTCTTCTGAACTACATTCTTTCTCATCAGATTCAGTCACACTCACATGATCATATCATACACTCTAGCTTCATGTGAATTAGCTTGTCACTAGTGTTTCACAATCATATAATCTATTCCTGATTCAGCTAGTGTTCTGTGTATACTCTCACAAAGAAACTTTCACTATATTACATCACTCATTCACTAACTTTTCTCATTCTTTAATCATCTTCTTCATTTCATTATCATCAAACATCACAATTATTCAAGATTTCTATTTCTTCTTCTATTCAACTCTTTCTATCTGTTCATCTATCACATTGTATGTGTTTCTGACAATAGTCTCTCATTCTCACAATAAGTATTATCATAGTGCTCATATCAGGCAGTTTATTAACAGTAAGTGTAACACATTGTGAAATGTGATCAGGACTTGTTTATCTTCTAATAATCATCAGAACAACATATTATCATGAATAATGATACATCTTCTTCATCTTCTCATACATCTCTGACTGTTTCCTTCTCAGTGAGTTTCTGATTGTGTTTTCTGACATGATTTTGTGTGAACACAGATGCTGATATGTTTGTTTTTATTCATATAGAATCTTCACATGTTGACAGATTCATATCTGCTAATGATAGTGAACCTGATATTGCATTCTTGATTAAGAACTTGAAGAACATGATAATGAAGAAATTATTCATGTCATGTGTGACTGAGTCTCTCACATTCTTTCTTGTCTCTTCTGTCACTTCTTTCTCTGCTGCTTTTCTCTCTGTCTCTTTCTCTACTGCTTCTCAATCTTCTACACTTGCCTCTGTGTCTGGTTCTCCTGCTCCCGCTACCCCTGTTCCTGCGACCCCTGGTTTTATCACCTCTGCTTTTGTTACTAGCTCTCCCCATTTCAAGAAGATGTTGTATAGACTTAATGAATCACATCTTTCAGTGTGTATGCTCTCATTCTTCTTACTGACTCTCAGAATAATTTATTGCATGAAGACAGTGTATAACATAACTATCTGAAGCTTGATTATGAACACTGATTATTACATTTATTTTAAATATTTATAATGAGATAATTGTCTATTTATATCAGAGAATTATTCTCTCTCTTAACAGTATTAAAATTATAAGTCTTTTTCTTTTTTATCTTTTCTTTCTGACACTGATTTTCCTGTTCTTAGAGGAAATCATTATGAGTTTTGCTATACACAAAGTCATGATATTCACAGATATCAAGAAGCTTTTTACAACTGTAAAGTTTAACATTATGAGAATATCTGCTCTAATGAATTTCTTTAAAATAATAGATCTGTATCAGTCTATTCTCTGATATCTGTTATCTGACTTTGTGATGCAGATAAAAGATATCTGTGTTTTCAGAAATGAGAATGTGAATGTCATACTCTTTTACACCTGCAGATGTGAGGCTTGTACATCTTGTCTGAGATGTTGTTATGAAAATGAGCTGTTTGCATACTGTGTTCTGCTTTCTGCATTTCTCTGTGTTCTTCTCTCTCTTTCTGAGAAGCCTCATGCATGTTGTAATTGTGTGTACAATTCTAAGATCAGTGAGTATTCATTTGATAACTATTCTCATCTCTGATTTTGCAGTTTCATACACTAATAATAGTTCTTAGTTGCTTCAGTATCAGAGATCATTTTAATTGAAGATGATAATGTCACTGAGACTACTCTCTTCTGCTCTTAAGCTTCTTTCATCACTTCTTCTCTCTTCTCTGTGAAGAAGGTCATATGCATATCAGATTATAAGTATTCAGCTTCAAGTGACTTCTGTTATTTATCTGATTCTATGTCTTCTTCTTTCATTTCTTCTGTCTTCACTCTCTCTACTCTGACTTCTGATTCTGCAGGTTCTGCACTCTTCTTCAATTTCTCTATGTGTATGTGTGTGCATTTCTATATTAGCATTTCAGTCAATCTTGTAATAAATGACATTAATATTGTATACAGAGTAGTAGAGGAATCAGAGACATGTATAATATTATTACAAGAGCAGCTTACAGCTCTTGAATTTCTTGCAGATCTCAAGTTTTGAGATTTTCTTTGTTTTTGACATTTTTCAGATAATGTGATGTTGAAAATAGATTAACATGTGACATATGAAAATGAATGAGATGTGTATGATAATATTTGTCTTTTATAGCTGACTCTTACAGTTAATGATCAATTCATTATCTCTTTTCTTACACTTTTTCTTTATCTGCTAGTTACTACTCTTACATGATCTCTATATAATACAGTGTTCAATGACTAGATTCAGCAGCTTTCATCTTTTATGATTCTGTCTTATACATTATACTGTCTCTCTTCACTCACTCAGATCACTACAGTAAACAGCTCATTGAAACTAATCTCACTCAATCTCTGAGCATTCTCAGAGATTGAGATGACTTGATTTCATGCATCTGTGAATGTTTCAGATAGTTCATTCTCTGTGATCTCTGCAATTGAACTGATGTAAACAGTTAAATTCAACTCTGAATTCCTTTTTCTTCTGTGATCTGACTCACATGTAAGTCTGCTGCTTTGAGACTGCTCTTTATCACATTGTATCTACTGTCTGCAGCATATTATCATACAATCAGCTACAGTCTCATCACTTATTGAAGTGTGATATTTATCTGATTTCTTCATTTCTTCTTATTCTTTTCTTATAATTATGAAAAGATCAGAATAAGTGAGATTATCTGATTTATAAGCATCTATAATTTCTCTTACTTCATGAGACTTTTCAATTATAAGTCTCTTCTTTTTCAACACTGATGATAGTGCTGTAGATAATCATAATTCACTCAGATCTTATATCTTTACTTTTATAAGTTATGAATCATTGATTAAGTTGTATAAGATCTGTTCCTCTGATTCTTTCAATGCATACATTCTCAGAGAATGTGATTTGAGTATTTTATATAACTCAAATTATCTAGATTGAAACTTCTCAGAACTCTCATTATATATGAGAACTCACATTTCTATCTTAAGACTTGATTTCTTAATAAGTGAGTCTCATATTCTTTTAAATTGAATTGCTCAGTTCAGAAGTAACGTATTAGCTTTTGCATGTATGTGGCTGATCTCTTTCAATCTTGATTCCATGTCCATGACTGTTGTGTTCACAACTGCTATTTCTGCTGTGTCTGCAACTGCTGTTTCTGCTGCATCTGTAACTGCTCTCTCTCCCACCTTTTCTGAAGCATTCTCCGGGATGCGCGGATGCAATTCATACAACAGGTAGAATGATGAACACTTGAAGACTGCATGCTGTCAAATCTGTGTGATCAATAGCACCTGTCTGAGATATTCATCTCATAGTCTTATAGACTTGCTCACTAGATATTTCATCAGCATGTTGCTCAAGATTTTATTCAAGCATTTCATCTTTCTGTTCATCTGTGAATAATATGATGTTGTTCTACAATATCTTATCTGTAACTGGCTTACAAAATGCCTCATCACTTCTCTCATGAAATTCACATCATTATCAGTTAGAATCTCATGTAGTATTTCATAGTTAACATAGATCTCATTATATAGAAACTTTATCATCATCTTCTCTGTTGTCTCTGAAACTGCTTTTGTGACTGGTCAGTCAGTAGCATAGTCAATAGCAGTGATTATTCATTAATTTTCATTTAATGTTCACAGTAATATGTCTATAAGATTCATCTCTTATTATTTAAACAGTTGTATTATACACTTTATCTGATATTGCACTTTCTCACATTCTAATTCTTTCTTAGATTCTTTCACAACCTGATAATTCAGACACTTGTAAGTATATATCTGAATATTCTCAGTCATGCTTAATCAGTACACTCTTAATTCAAGTACACTCATGAGTTCAGGACTTTCTAAGTGACTGAATTTCTTATACATGTGAGCTACTAAGTCATATTAAAATGAAGATTCTAGATAGAGAGCTTCTACATATTCTAGATCATAGTAAAGCATAATATTGTTTTTCAATTTTCTCAGCTTGAAGTTTGAAAACATCTCTTCTACTACTTTCATAAAATGCTTATCATCTGACATCTTATCATGCTTCAAATAAGAGATCATAGTGTTCACTCATTCTGATTTCTTGTATTCTCTCAGTATATTTAATACAAACATTTCTTGTGTCTGATTCACAGAACTCTTACTTATGAAATCAGATCTGTGACTGATTATATCAGATATCACTGCATCTGATCTCTTTCAGTATTTGATATGAAGATTATACACTTGAAACTTCAAGATTCAACATGCTAAGTGTTTAAAAGGTTTTATTATTAATTATAGATAGACAAGGCTTTCATAATCTGTGATCACTGTTATCATATATCTGTTATCAATATATCTATCTTATAATATCAGCATATGCTTAATTGCTAGCAATTTCTTTTCATACACTGAGTAATTGAGCTCAGCATCTGATAGTTTTCTATCATTATATATTATCAGATACAGCTTGCTGTTCTTACTTATCTGTAGAAGAGTATCTCTGATAGCTCATTCAGATACATCTGTCTTAATGTAGAAAGATTTATTACAATCTGATTGAATAAACACTGAGAATATTATTATACATTTTCTCAGTGTGAGAAAAGCCTCTTCATATGCAGTATTTCAGATAATTGAATGAAACTTCTTCTTTCACAGATTTGTATTCATTTCTCTTAAGAGATCTGAGAGTGATACAGATATTCATGTGAAATTCTTGATGAATCTGCAGTAGTATGAGATCAACTCAAGAAACTGTCATACATAATATACATTTCTCAGTCATGATTAATTTGCTATGACATTCAATTTCTTCAGAATGAGATGTATACAGTCATCACTTACTACATATCTCATGAACTTCAACTCTTTCATTTCAAATACATACTTGATTGATTTGATGTAGAGCTTATACTCTGTCAGAGTTATAAGCACTTTATCAAGATACTTCAGATATTCATTATATGAGTTTGAAAAGACTAGAATGTTATCAAGATATATGAGATATGAGGTTTTATTCTGTTTATAAAGAATTATATTCATCATCATTTGAAAGATGACAGACACATTTATCAGACTGAATGATATTACTAGAAATTCAAACTTTCTTCATTATATATTAAATACAGTTCACAGAACTGATAGTTCATCTACACAGATCTGCTAGTATTCTAAGAGAAGATTAATCTTTGATAGATATCAGATATTTATAACTGTATTCAACTATTGTTGAATCTGTAGTAGTGAATATTCATTCTTGATTATAAGCTTATTAAGTGCTTAATAATTAATACATATTCATCACTCTTCATTCATCTTTTTTATAAATAGAACTGGAAAGCCTCATGTACTTGATGAGAATTATATAAGATTATATTCTAGAAGGTCAGTGATCTAATACTTCTGTTCTTTGAGATGTATTTGTGACAGAGAGTACATATTCTGATTGACTGATTTTGCATTTCTCATGTCAATCTCATGTATAAATCCTCATTCTGACAGTAATTCTGATGAAAGATCTGTTCAGAAGATCTTCTCATACTTCTTCAGAAGCTTCTTCATACACTTATTCTCTTATATATTATTTATCTTAATTTTCTCTGCTTTCAGATTCTGTATAATATACAGAATACTTTTAAATGTGGTCTTATAAATCATTCTCTTTACTTATTAATGCATAAGCAGATTTAATTCTTCTATATCAGAGATATGAAATGTTCTTCTTATATTAGTTGATAGAATTGTATGAATCATTTTCTTTCTATCAGTTAACTGTATATAACATGTACATCATTGAATCTGTGAATTGAATCTTTGAAATCAATCAAGTTTAAGAATAAGATTGTATTTCACATTCTGCAGCTCTCACACTTAAATATAGCAAGATCATTCTCTGAAGTGTAAGGAAACTCTTACTCTTACAGATAATATCAAATATCAGTTATCAGATAATTTTATACATCAGAGATTCTTCACTCAGTGAACTTCTTTCAATCTTCAGATTATATAATCATTAATATATTATGTAGAAGCTTCTGTATTCACTAATACTTTTACAGTCATCTTTTAATTCTTACTCAAGTGCTCTCTATACATTAACATTTCAGGTCTTAAGATATTGAGATAAGTATTCACTTCATCATTCTTATCTGTATTTTATTCAGAAGCCTGCTTCTTCTTTGCATTCACAGAATTCAGAAAGTCATCTAACATGAGCATCTTCTTCACTTTGAAGACTTTTCATAGAATATCAGTGAGTATCTCTGAGCTTACTGATTCTGCTAGTTTTTTAACTGTGCACACTGAGTGTAATCTTTTACATCATGATTTTAACATCTGCAGTTGAAACAAGCTTAATACTTGTAATATCAAGATTTTCATCTAGAGAATTTCTTTTTCAGAGAATTCAGTGCTTTAGCAATAACATTCAGATCTAGATTTATTATATTCAGATGTATAACTTATGTTATAGAAGTCTGATTATCTGTTCTCTGTTAAGATATACTCAATTGCAGTATTTTCTGTTATAATTGACTTACTTATTTTCATACAATGAGAATATTATATACTTTCTTCACTGTGTCTGACTGTGAGATTAAGTATTTTCATTTCACTCTCAACTCAGATATAAGATCATGAATAAAGATCTGTAAACAGAATAATGTTGAAAGCTCTTCATTTAATGTAAGATAGTGTAAACTGAAGTGTGTGAAGTATAATATAAGATTACTCACTTATCTATACTTAGTGAAGTATTTATAACACTTATCTTATATATTCACTTTCTCAAAGTTGTACAAGATTCATTTGAAAAACTCATTTCATATTTATAAGAATGAATATCACTTCAGATCTGTGAGATTTATCTTTTTATTAGTTATTTATAATAACTTTACTTTTCTACATAGAAATACAGTAAATCTTAAGACTTGTTGAAATTTCATTAACTGTCTGTCTGTGAGTTCATATTTAATTTAATAATATAATTATATCTGACTTAGTCAGCTGATTACAGCATTATTTTTTCAGTTATCATTGAAGTTTAATGACTTCAGCAGATCTCTCAGCTTGATATATTTTATACTTGAATTCTCATTCTGTATAGTAGTCTCTGATGATATGTACACTTCTGAAGAGATTGTAAATAATCATGATAAAATCTTCAAATTTAGTGTAGTTATCTATCTGTGTAAATATTTAATCTCTTACTATAGATCTAAGATCTGATTTTCTCTATTCTTATTAATAATAATAATTATATTAACAAAGCTCTTCATAGTGAATACTTAATCTGCAGTGAATATCAATTGTTATTTAACTTCTATCTCAGTCTATCACTGTGTATACAAGGTCTTGATTTTGTTTAGAATTCTTGTATATATACAGAGCTTTAATTCTGATTCAGTAGTTTCAGCTACTTTTCTTACTACTTTGAGTAAATTCTCTGAAAGATTCTGTATATCTTTCAGTTCAGATAGCAGAGAAGAGTATTATTCATATTAGTTAGAGAAGATATTTATTTCAGTGATTTCTTATTAATTATATAATATCTATTATTATATTACTGTGTTATTATATTAATATATCATTCTATCACTATATCATTATATTACTATATTATTATATAATTTCTGTTATTATTATATAACTTCAGTGATAATCACTCTTCTCTTTTATTTCTTTAAGTGAAGAGCAGTTTTCTTTGAATCTGATTCACTACTCTTATCTCTTTTCTCACATCTTATCTATTTGTATACATGGTATTTATCTGAATGTGAAGTTTTCTCTTAACAAGTGAAGCAGTAGTATCAATCAGATACTCTTTCACTCATCACTCTTTATACACTATCTTTTAAGATGTTTTAGAATCACACTGACATAATAACTATAAATTGCTTTATAGACAGAATTATCATACTCTGAAGAAGTCTGCACTTCTCACCAGTTTTTAGACATGCTATCAGATGTGATTCAAAGATTGCTTAAGCCAGTATATGATTACAGATGTACACTGGCTTCTTATATTGTAATCTTGTACACTAAATTAATTAGTGTACGCTATGGCCCCTTTACACTCATACACATACACTAGTAGTTCGGAAGCGGCCGTGTACGCTAGTAGTTCGGAAGCGGCCGCGTTATTATCCGACAGTCATACGTTCTTCCGAACCACATAATAAATATAAGAATCTTACTTTTATATAAGATTAGCAGATTACTCTTTCTTAATAATAAGATGTTACTGAGATATCACTTCAGCTATTCTCACTTATGAAATAAGAGAAAAGTATTCACTTATTATTTATATAGAATAGCTAGATACTGACTCTTTATTAAAGAGATTAGTGATTTATTTTTCTTCTACTGAAATATATATAAGAGTTACTATGTTTTTTATATAATCTTCTTAGTATATTAAGTATTATATCTGTGATATTCTTATAATAACTCTGTAGTCTATAAGCTTGCTATTTAAGTAAAATAGTTAAGCTTACTTATACAGCTTTTCAATAACTATCTCTATATAATATTACTGACTAGTTATTACTTCAGTTCTATTATATTACAGATAAATGAAATCATCTACATGAAAGTAATAAGCTGTATGAAACTGTAATAAGATCTTAATATAATCAGAAGTATAACACTTCTTTACTTTCTTTTAATACTACAGTTAATAATTAATTTAATTGACTTATTTATATTTTTTTCACTTTTAAAAAAATATAATACTGATAATTAATCTGAGTTATAAATAATAAAATTCAGTTAATTAATAATTGATTTAATTAACTTCTTTTTTTTCTTTTAATATTATAGTTAATAATTAATCTGATCTGTAATCATTTAATTATTTTTTTTCAACACTGCAGCTGATAATCAGTTGTAATTATTTAAATAATTCAGTAAAATGTCAATTGATAACTACATAATTCACTTTGTAAACTAATAGAGATTGACTCATTAAAAATAAGTTGATAGAAGTATTACTAGATTCTTACTCTTTCAGCCTGCTATATAGATTTCTAGATATGAATACTAATAATACTACTATTTGCATTGTTGAGCCTTTTTTTTTTTCCCGGCCCTGAAGAGCTTGGTCTATGTGCAAACTGTGCTTGAAATCACGCAACACCCACTTGATCATTCACTCTGACTTGAGAACCTCTCTTTGACTGGTGGTCACTCTTCTGGCTGGAATGCCAGCATTTGATACATCAGTTCTAGAGGAGCAACTGTTACCTCCCAATCAAACTTACCTACTCAATGCTTCAATACTTCCGCTCACATTCCTCAAATGCTTCATCAATTGGAGGCCACACATCCTGGCGTTCTTTCGGACGTCTATCCTGGTTGAAGAATTGACTCCGTTCGTCCCATCGCTCCCGTAAGTGGGTTGAAGCTTGGTACTGATCCTTTTTTGGCTCATTTACCTGTCGCTTTCAATATCGCCCCTTTGTGAGGGTCGAACAGACGTAGCACGGGGCTTCAGCTTTCACAGTCCAGGAATATTGTGAAGTCTGCTAAATTAGCCCTGTGCGATGTGTCACAAACTGAAGGCATAAGCTAAATAGGTACCTAAATAAGTACGGAGAAGCCGCTCACCCAAGATCTCTCAACTAGTTCAAGTTTTAACTCCTAGCGAACTTGGATGGATTTTCAAGGAGTCAAGGATCCCCTGGATATCCACTCAAATACCTGCATTCCTGGCTGATCAAAGATCATGTCTATCCACAAGAACCGCTTGACCACCCCTCGAACCTCAGTCCAAGTCCCAAGGCCAAGCGTGGAAATAGTTTGCACCATTAGAACTTGCAACCACCCTGCATCGAAATTATCAAATATGGATATGGCTGCCACGAACGTACTCCAAAGGAGTAACTCGGCCATTTCACAAGAAGTCTCTGGGAAGAATTGCTGTGCACGCAGAGCCACTTCCAGTTTGTTCGCTAGGGACGCCATCTTCCTCCCAACACTCCGAATTTTGACCAAAAGATTCTTGACATAGGCTAGCATGCATAGCCTCAGCAACTCCGGAAGTGAAAGAGGGTCGAATTGAAGATGAAGAAGCCGGTACGGAATCGATGTGCTAAATTGAGAAACGAGGCTCTTGCTCATCTTCACACCGGTCTCATCCGCCTTGTTCGCCGCTCTGGAGAATTCCCGAATATCAGCCCAGATGTTCAGGAGTTTTGGGTCTAGTTGTGAGTGAATTGTCCCTAGTTCTGGGAACCTTGTCGTGGTGCTTCCTCGTGCAATCTGAGGGCTCCAAGAGACCTCTCCCTGGATGAAGCGTGGCGTGCTTCCTGTTCCCATTGCAAGTCCGAGGTCGATCCTACACAACTTCCAAATAAGTTACATCCTTGCAACAGGCAAAAAGAAGTTTGTACTAACATTTGCGCCTTGTGAACGATCATGTTCCCTTCTGCCAGCGAACCGACGCCCCCACGCAGCTCAAACATTAGATACAGGCCATCCATATGTTTCTGCGCAGCCTCGATATCTCCTGTCATTATTGCCGCAATCGCCAGCGATGTCACAACAGCCATTGTGGTGAGTTTTGTCGCCTCCTTTCTGTTGTTTATACGTTGCTGGAGATATACGATGGCCCTTGTCATATGGAACGTTGCAACCCTGCCGTACGAAGTCCCCAGTGACAAGTCATAGAAAGCCTGTGCAACAAACAGCATCGAGTGCAACATTCCTGGGTCTTGAGCCAGATTGGAGAAGCGAAACAGATCGTCCCTCGCCCCACTGGCAGTGATCGCCTGCAAGGTGTAAGTTGATGGCTTAACGACGGTAAACGCTTCCATGGCAAATTAGCGAACTGCGTTCAATAGACCTAAAACGGAAGCACTCGGGATATTATTCCTTACACCGATAAATGAGATCAAGCATATATGGTTTGAGCTCAACCCCGTAACTGAAAAGGGATAGCTCCGACGCAATCATTCGTGGTGTCGCGAGGACACATGCCAACTCATCATCGTCTTCAGATTCTAGATTTCGAAGCGACTCTCTGTTCTGTCTGGACTTGCGTGTGTTCTTCCCGCGCATGACATGGCTGCGGATTAATTTGCGTGTCTTTGAGTCTGGCTTGTCGAGAGTCGTGCTAACGATAAACGGAATACAATTTTGTCCCGCTGATGCCATTGTTTTGAGCCTGATCGTTCGAGATCCGTCGCGTCGATGCGGGTTGAAATATTGTTTTTTTTTTCCCGCTTGGGGATGAGGCACGCAAATTGCTGCGCCCGTGCCAAGAATAGATTGTATTCCGATTTGGGAATGGTTGATCTGGACAGATGTGACTGCAAAACATCTCTGAATACATTGGATAAAAACTACGACTCTTGATCATCGGCGCCTGGATACTACCCGTTTCGTCCCGAGGATTAGGTGGATAGAAAAGTCTATATAAGTCGCCCTTGACCCCGTCGATCAACTCACGGATAATCTGCTACATGCAATATCAGGAACAAAACTCGATACTTAGTATATATACCAGGCCCCTCTCCATTCTCACCATGTCCTACGGCAATACCTTTGATCCTGTAAAGGATATCCCACCGCTCAACAACAAAGTAATCCTCATAACAGGAGGAAACAACGGCCTCGGAAAGCAATCCGTGCTCGAATTCGCAAAACACAACCCCAGTCGTATCTGGCTGGCGGCGCGCAATGTCCAAAAGGCGCAACAAGCCATCGACGACATCAAACAGCAACTGCCCGAAGCATGTAAAACAACCATTAGTATCCTGGAACTAGACCTCTCCTCTTTCGAATCGATAAAAAATGCAGCAAAGATCGTTCTTGCAGAATCCGACCGCCTTGACATCCTCATGCTCAACGCGGGCATCATGGCCGTCCCCCCGGGCCTCACAAAGGACGGTTACGAAATCCAATTCGGCACAAATCACATGGGCCACGCACTTTTGACGAAACTACTTCTTCCACTCCTGATCAAAACGGCTGAAAGCGGCAGTAACACTCCAAACGGAGGAGACGTGCGAGTCGTGAGCCTATCTTCCCATGGCCATACACATCTCCCCAAAGGCTGCTTCAACTTTGAGTCTCTCCAGACCACAGGTGAAAAACTGGGAGCGTACACATGCTACTTTCAAAGTAAGCTTGCGAACGTTCTGTGGGCAAGACAACTAGCGAAGTTGTATCCGCAGTTCACCGTTGCAGCTATCCACCCAGGCGTGGTACGAACGCAACTGATGGAAGGGGCAACAGGCTCAGCAGCAATTATAAGAATGTTGGTTAGAGTCGGGAGCAGGTTGTTGACGCCTGTTGATCGGGGAGTCAGGAACCAGCTTTGGGCGTCTGTTTCGAAGGATGTCCGGAGTGGAGAGTACTATGAGCCTATTGGGGTTAAGGGGAAAGTAAGTGATGATGGGAAGGATGATCAACTGGCGCGGGAGCTGTGGGACTGGACTGAGAAGGAACTCAGAGCACATTGTGTTTGACTTGAAAGGAGTCTTCTCGGTCTGGGTGAAGGTCATTTCCGAGTAATTGGGATCATGTATCGAATGATCGTTTATTGGGGCTAGGGTGCGGCGAGGTAGATAGAGAAGAATTAGGTAGAGATTAAGGCCGGCGGGAGCCTATGCTTGTTGAGTAGTCAATGGTCAGCATTGTCATGCAAGGCTTTTGAACAATTGAGGCTTCAGGTACAATAACCCTCAAGTAAATCAACTAATAACTTGAAGAAACCAAATTTTCGGATCAAAATATGCACAAGGTTCAACTAAGCCTTCTTTTAATGGGTCCCAAGCACCGTGTAGCTTGCATTGAACCGTCTGAAAATTGTCTGTGCCTAGCGCGACGAGACGTAGCCCACACAGGCTCGTAGAATCTAGCTTCATCAAAGTTTTTCCAAGATATCCCGTGGTGGTACCATCGATGGTAAACAATCCCATACAGAAAAAAAGAATTAGTCTCAACACAACGGAATCGAAGCCAAATCTCCTGCGATAGGTGCAGGCAAGCAGGTTTTTTTTTTTTTTTTTTCCCTCGCCATAACATATTAAAAGCGACCAATCTCGTTATCAAAACATGATCCTACATGTAGGCAAAGACTTTTTCCACATTCTCCACAACAGCTTGTAGTTGACAGCATGTTGAAATTCGTCGGGGTGATGGTGAATGTTCCAAAGCGCGCGTTGGATGTGACCCACAACCTCGCGGGTCATCCTCGTCCCCGTTGTAAGTTTCGAGTCCTTAAAAGTCGCGGTACATGCGCCCGCGCTCGAACCAGAATGCAGGGCTTGGAATAACACCTCTGGCGTACTGCAAGCTTTCCATGTCACTATAATCCAAAAGGCCATAGATCAAGTGGAGAATATCCTCAGGTGAATGCAGCCCAATCTTTCTTTGTTCATCAACATTGCCTTCCACATGTAGTGCCGCAAACAACTCAGCATCAGAGTCCCTGATGCGACACAGGTCTTCCTGAGAGAAAACAGGCTCACTGACATGCCTCATCGTTGGAAGACACGACGTGAGATGCTCCAGATACCTGCAAAACCGTGACAGCCACTCACGATCTATCGATTGGGTCCCGGTGTTCAAGGACGTGAGCAACAACCGTCCAGCATGTGGCATGGATATAAGGAGTGCGGACTCGACCCTTGTAGGTAGGGGCTAATAGAAACTCAACCAGGCGAACTCACTGTCATCTGATGTTTCAAAACCCTCACTGCAAAGACGACAATACTCACCACTGAGAAGCATGTCAAACTTGGCCCGGTTCCAGCACCGCCCCTCCCCATCGCCAGGCCAGCCTGCCTTCTTCATCTTCCTAGCCAGCTTATCGTAGCTAAAATCATCGCCAGAATCAGACCAAGAGTCAGGTTCAGACTCATATTCCCAGCCCATGCTCTACCCATCACAGATAGGTCCAACAATCCAGTGCCGATCCAGCTTAGCTTCCGGTACCGCTCCTTGCAGAGTGCAAAAAAGTCAGCAAGTTCGTACACATTGAAACCATACCGGCACCACTCATTCGCCTCATCATACTGGCCGTTCAGGTCGCCCCAGTAGATGCAGCCGTCGTTGGTATCCAGGATAACATCATAACCGTTCCTGCCCCTGCTGATCGCGATGGCGGCGCAAGAAGGTGGAATCGCCGGGTCTTGCCCAGTATATGACGGAGCAACGCCTTCAATCTCGCCCTCGCGGATATCTTTCTATGTATGCTCTCACGGCGGTAGTCGAGAATCGGCGTGTTAGTCATGATGAGGGGCGCAAATCCGTTTTCAGAATAGTCAACGTAGGGCATGTTGAAGAGTAGGTCGATCAAAGTATCGCTCCTCTAGAGGCTGGCCAAAGGTCTCCTGGGTGATCGAAGGCCAGCCACCAGCAGGAGCCTGCACGAGAGGGGTATCCGCCTCCCAGAAGACACAGCTACAGAAGTTGTAGTAATCTGTCATAAGACAGATGAATTCATCTCGATCGTACGCCATGATGGGAGTGATGGGAGTCAATGGCTCTCTGTCAGTTCGGTAAAAAAAAAAGAGGTATTATACAAGAAAGTTCGGAGGCCACGTAGTTAGCCGAGTAGACTAACTTCTTCTGGCCTGGATGCTCTCACA
This sequence comes from Blastomyces dermatitidis ER-3, assembly GCF_000003525.1. NCBI lineage: Eukaryota > Fungi > Ascomycota > Eurotiomycetes > Onygenales > Ajellomycetaceae > Blastomyces > Blastomyces dermatitidis. The sequence continues at coordinate 5,863,571 of NW_025544776.1, read as the reverse complement.
ATAATGCATTACTGCGTATTGTTCTGAACCAAGCAGTCCATATCAACTTGCAAGGTACCACTTGATTCAAGCACCACTTCTCTCCAACAAAAGGTTCCATCAACATCCCCCTTCAAGAGTGGTACTAGAAGCTAAGCTAAATCAGACTTAGCTCATGAAACTTATCTGTGATGAGGAGGAACATGAACTGAACATATGAGTCTGAACAATCAAAATTAGATAACTATAAATGCCCAGTCCCCAGTGGACCACACAGGTTATAATTTTCCACGCATCCCTCCCACATAGCTTTAGACAAGGCCATATCTTTCCAAGGGATAAAAGTGCTTGACAGCCTCGCCGCTGAACACATAGCTCAGTTGCAGTTAGATGTTCATCATTGTAGAATAACGCAGTTAGGCTGTTGTTATATTTCAGAATCTTCAATGAATTCAGTTGCTCGGAGGATATTTACACAAAGGAATTGTCTTACAGTTGACACCACGCGGTGTATACGCATTCAAAGAATCTCAAGATAAAGCTAGAAATTAATGCAACTTTAGAATGAATAGCCATAATATGTGAGCTCATCTGTATTATGACAACTGACGATCTAATTAATGCTCACCTCACTGCTTATTTAATATTATGTGCTTGAGAAATATCGTGAAGCACCCATCGTCTGCTTCGCCAAATGATAGAGATATGTGAGACGATGATGTCGGCTCCTATTCCGGCAGCATTTTCCCCACAGCTATATTGGAACGATTATCCGGACCTCATTTGGAATGGTCCAGGTCCCTCGCATGTTCATGTTCCATATGTCATTTATATGTCATATGCCTGCGCAAGTGAATCCGATGAACCCAGGAAGAAATGTGCCAGAGGGGTTTCCACTCGCACATGCAGAGTGTCCCAGGGGTCAATGATTGTAGACAAAGAGCATCCCCTTAATTCCTGAGGGGAAAACGCGGCTTGAGTCATTATTGCCATTTTATCAGTCGTCAACCAACAACTCGAAAATCGCGGCTACGGCATTTTAGGCTGCTTTAAGTAAGTTCAAGGTGCATCCGCACACAACCAAAAGTTACGATGCACTGATATTCCCATTAACCGTCTCCTCATCGGCCACAGATATTAGAGATGTCTTTTGCAAACCTATACCGAGTACTCCATATTCCGTACCAATACCAAACCAGCATGCGTGGTCTAAGCATGTTTGCTCTGTTTGGCTTGTTTGTTTCCCATGCCGGCTGCTCGGAGTTTGCTGTGTTTGTCCCGTTTGTCCCGTTTGGGAATTGGTTGGATGCAACCTTCGGACTCATTCCCAACAGGTTATGGGCGTTAGGCTTGGGGGAAAGAAAAGAAAGAAATAATGGAAGGAGAGCTCTCGTTTCTTTTGTCTTGGGTTGTTGGAGCGACGTGCTCGGGGACAAAGACCGACACCACGGGGCTCGGGTTTAGGCGGTGATAACTGCGGCCGTAAGAGCGAAGAAGACGCGAATTTATCGCACCACAGTGGAAAATCGCGCCCGTGGGCCTCTGCAAATCCGGAACATTTGGGGAATAATGGGTGAAAACAACGAAGAAAGAAAGGATAAAAACAGAAGGGAAAATAGTACGCTGAGAGATTGGAGAGGCCTAGGTGATCGGTAACTAACTTTAACATGCTAGACAGCATTTAATAAGTAAGGTTCTTATTTTCTCGACCGGGCCTCTTCAAGGATACGATACTGTACATAACCTGCGAACATTTTAAAATTGGAGTCGAGTCGGAGTTCGGGGTAATTGTATCCGGAGATGGGTGGCCCGGCAGTTGAGTCATTGCGGGATGGAGGCTGACGTCGGTGGAGCCGAGGGAGCCAACCAGAAAGATTGGGCGTGATAAAGTTCTCAGGGCGCGGAAACAGGGAGGGGGATGGCAAAAAGGTTCCTTGCAACTTTGCAAGTTGCGCGGAGAGTTTGAGCTGAACTGATATGGGCAAGCCTGAAGTCCAGGGGGGAGAAAGAAGATGAAGAGCAATCACCAACAATGCGACCGTAGGTTCAATGCAACCCGTGGGAGGCCGCTTCTTTTAAACTCAGAACCGCGCATCAGCTTGTGCTTGTGATACGAGCGGTGACATACTCGACATGGGGATATGTGTACACATGTACGGAGTACTCCGTACGTACTATTAAATATTTGTACATACCGCCGTCTGACATCCCGAAAAAGCCACAAGGGGAGGAAGATGGCCCCCACGGTTGGATTTATAATCAACCAGCGCCTCTTCTAAACCAGCGCCAGGCAAATACTTAATATCGACTAGCGGCTCTGTCTCCTGCTGCTCTCGCCCCGCAAACCACGCCGATTGGCCAATGGACGCCCGCGCTTGTGCTGGCGGCTTGGTCTGGGCTCCGGTGCTGCTTTACAGCCAAAGTACGACGGCCTCCGGCTGCTACGGTACCGTACGCCGCGTCAATCCTTCCTCGCGCGCTTGGCCCACTCGCCCTCTTTCCTCCTCTCCTCTTTTTTCTCCTCGCACACTCATCATCATCCTTCTCATCATCCATCGCACACCTCTCTCTTCCTCTCTCGAACGCATACCTAATATCTGCCTTAGTTGCTTGAACTAACCCGTCTCTCCTCTAGCCACACTCCTTCTCAAAACCCCTCCGCCGTTGGTTAGGCCATCTATTCGTCCCCTCACCAGCCAATCTCAGCTCATTGCCTTCCATCGCATTCTCCCGCTCATTTTTTTTTATTTTTCATTTTTTCTTCTGGCACAACTACAAAACAAGCCATAGTAACATTCCCCGAATCTTTCCAGTAGCTACCGCAGTGAATCGACCTCTCTGTTTTATCCCGTCTCATCCGCTCATCCTCGACATTGGCCTTGCGTGTCATCAATACTAGCCGCGGGATCATATCAAGCCCCTGCTTCCGTCATTCCTACTTGCGTCATACCCTCGTCTGCCTTGACCCTCATCTGGCCGCTGGGAAAGAAAGATAGGGCAAACAACCCCGATCTGCGGCTTCTCACTGCCTTCAATCTCTCATTTACTTCATCTCGCTTTACAATCTTCCTATCCAACCTCCCCGTGATTTATTCTTGTTGAGGGCTGTACCCCGTATCGCCTGGACTCTCTCTCTCTTCCGCTCCGCTGTTCTTCCCTAGGACCTCAGTCACCTCTGTCCTCATATACCACCTATTTTCTCTATTCCAGGGGCTCGAGGTATAATTTCTGTTTTGGGAGTTAAGATACACCTAAAAAGTTCGGAAAAGGTGTTAGAATTGGCGTTGGACTTGCCGGGGAACCGCTTTAAACCGTTTCTTTATAGGCCTCCTGGAAAAACCTCGCCAGACTTCTTTGTTGCCTTTTCCATTAACAGGAACCCCAAGGAACTCTCCACCTCGAACGCCTACATTGTACACAGTTATCGAGCCAAGATTCTTTGTTCGATTGTGCCAGACGATACTCTGTTCCCTTATATATACTTCTCCACCTTGGTCAGGGTGGTCATAACCTAACCATCTAAGAATATATTATACCCATCGACGGCTCCAGTTTCCTCGATACCAACCTCTTATTAAGAAATTTAAAAATCACCGTTGCAATTTTTCTACTCCTAATTTGTTCACTTTTTATCGTCGTCTCCTCTGGGTTGTTCTAACTCCCGATCTATTACTATTGTTACGCTCTTTTTTTTTCTACCTCGTCTTGTACGAATACGTTGGCGATGTCTAATTTCGATTCCCTCTATGAGCGTAGCCTTTATCTATCGCCTGACCAACAGGACCTACTTCTCGCAGCACTTTCATCTGGCGATAAATCTTCCAAAATGACCAAACCCGACCATCGCCACAACCCCCAATCCGATTTCAATTTGCAAGACTCTCGTCCCAACACATCGTCACCACAAGATAATTCATTCGATAATACAGGGGTATCCAATCAGGACTTGTTTGAATCGCCACCAGAGGAACCCCTTGACCTTGGACAACTAGGTTTTGATGGAAGCCCCTTCTTAGGTTTCGACCTTGACGTGGATTTTGATCCCAATGAAGATTTGATCGGTGATCTTCCTGGACCTTCGCCAAATGGCGAAGATAATGAGCAGAGGGAGAAGAGAAAGAGTATTGACGGAAACGAGGAGGAGGAAAGCGGAAAGAAACGAAAGGAGACTGATGACAAAACGGCTAAGAAACCCGGCCGAAAGCCGTTGACGTCAGAGCCTACCACTGTGGGTTCCTCCTTTTCCCTAGCGTTTATATCTTATGCGTTCCCCAAAATATGGGTGTTTTCTTGCTGGGGCATGTTTCTCTCTGTTGTACTAATCACTTATCCCCTTGGTAGAAACGGAAGGCTCAAAATCGGGCTGCCCAAAGAGCTTTCCGGGAGCGCAAAGAAAAACACCTCAAAGATCTCGAAACAAAAGTGGAAGAACTAGAGAAAACTTCCAAATTAACGAATAATGAAAACGAACTTCTTCGCGCTCAAGTCGAAAAGCTCCAAGTGGAAGTCAAGGTGTATCGCAAACGCTTGTCATGGATAAACAGTGGGACCAGTTTGTTGCCATCAACGAGCTCTGGCATGCGTGGTTCGGAGTACAGGAATGGCTCCCATCATAGTGGCAACGACTTCTCTTTTGAATTCCCCAAATTTGGCGATCTCCCGAGCTCCCACACGTTTAGCCAAAGTTTATCGAAAGCTCCATCTCACCACACCAAGCATTTAACTGCGTCTCCGACCACTACGGGAGTGGATTACAAAAGTCCCAACAAGAGTAGCGGAAACTTTTTCAAAAGCGCACACCTCGCACCACAGCAACAGACTTTTAACCCTGGAAACACTCCTCACTCTGTGCCAACGCCCGACAGTATGAATTCTAGTGGCACTCCCAGCTCACAAGGGCGAAATAGCCAGAGTGCTAGTATAGAAAACCTAAATGGATTTGACACTTATTCAGGCCGCCCGTCGAGAAATAACACTGGGTTATCCTACACTAGTACTGGGTCTGGCGCCAATTCCAACACCAACAACTATTTAACTTATCAAACACAGCATTATGGCAGCTCCAACGCTTCAAATTCCGCTTCTCCCTCTGCCTCTTCAGAATCTCACCATCTCTCGTCCATCGGCACATCACCAGAACCCAGCGTGAACTCACCACCTACTGGGAAGCTGACGGAATCCAGTTTGAACACAATTAATGAACTAAACGCAAGCCACGCGGGGGGAGAAGGTGAGAAATCATTCTACGAGAAGCTTGGCCGGGCCTGCGGTTGCGCTGAGAACCCAGTTCCTGCTGCGTTGTCAGATTCTAATCGTCCTCCCAAACTTCCAGATCATAACAACAACATTAGCAATAGCAGTAGCAACAATCACGGCAATATCAACTACCTAGCAGATGGCCTATTAGGGATCGACTGGCTCGCTCAGCAAAACGGCGGCCAATTTGACCCTGTCTTGTTCGGTGACTACCGCGATCCCCAGGACGCTGTTCTCTCACAGGACTTTGGCAATTTCTTCAACGACGCGCTGCCGTTCCCCGAATTTGGAAGCTCTCTACAAACCTTTAATGAGTTGAACAACGGCCATGCTAATACCACCGCTTCAACAACGGCGCCCCCCAAACATGACCTGCTCAGACAAGTAGACAGCATCCTCGAGGGGAACCATGATGAGGAGGTTGTGCCGGCAGAAGACCGCTCGCAAATGCTATCGTGCACCAAGATTTGGTATGTTGTATTTACTCTTTGTTCTCCCCTTCAATTGGCTCCCTCATGATCTAGACTCTCTCTAACACTTTGCAATCTAGGGACCGCCTGCAATCGATGGAGAAGTTCCGCAACGGTGAGATCGACGTTGACAGCCTGTGTAGTGAACTCCGTACGAAAGCGCGCTGTTCTGAGGGTGGTGTTGTGGTTAAGCACGATGATGTGGAAGCCATCATGTCCCGCGCAAAGTAGTGAAGGGGAGGCTGTTTTATAGTATATATCATGTTATACATAATTGTCGTTCATGGAGCTATCAGGTGGTTTTGTTGTTTTGAAAGGAACAAATTTACATGCGGGAAACGAGTCGGGGTGTAGGAAGGGATACTTGCGGCGAATGAATTGATTTGATTTGAGATGAATGGCAACTAGCGAATGGCAAATGGCAAATGGTGAGAAGGTAAAAAGGGAACGAGGAAAGAAATATTGCAGTACCTGTTAACTGACACGAACCAATATTCTTTTATATATACTATTATTCTCCTTCAGTACTGTACATACGAAGTCACCTCTCTTTTCTTTATGTCTTTTTGCCTTTTCCTTTCTGACATATAATATGTCTATGCATATCTACATACTCCTGGCTGGTGATGTTGCTGTTTTTCTTCCTGTGTTCTTAACCCCCCTTCATACAGATTGCGATTCTTTATCTGAGCAACATGTTGTTTTTCTACACTGCAGATAACATTGATCACATTGGGCATATTTCAAAAATACAGTCTTATTGCTATGAGGTCCTGTTCACAAAGGTGTCAAGAAATGAAATTCTCATGAAGATGTTTGTATGAATGCGGCTTAACACTAGCCATCTGGACATGACATGGCATGAATATCCCTCTGTGTACATCTGTAGCTTACCTGTCCTGCTTGTATGTGCCAGTGCAGCACTTCACATACTGTGTTTCTCAACTGTAGCTACCTTACTACTAACTCCACACGCTAGTATCAGGTAACTTATAATCTAGTCCATCCCATGATTCCCATCCCATTCAATGCTGTGGTGCATGTACTCCGTAGAGATCTGGGAAAGGGGAACAGGAAGCGGCTGACATAGCTCTCCCACGTGACCAGGCGCCTTCCCCGATCCGAAAACGCATCCCAACCTTCGCCATATCAACTTGAGGCTCCCTTTTTTCTTCTGCTCTGCTTCGACTCAACCTTACGACATACGAGCTCGTTTCTCCACTCCCCTCTCTCTCCCTGCTTCTTCTTCGCTCCGTCTTGTCCGTGAAGCCTCTTTGTCTTCCGAATCGTCTAACGTATTGTCCTCCCCCAAAATACGCCCTACCCTCTAATATTTCCCTGTTGTTGTTGTCTTCTTCTCTCTTCAACCTCCCTCGTCGCGCAAACCAACCTACCTGTCTTTCTGCTTCAAAAGACTTCCCTCTTACACGATACAATACCTTGTTGTCTCGCCAGCAGAGTGCAGCACCGTCCTGTTTTATAGACGCCCGCCCCAAGGAAACCTAACTGAAATTCCCCCCCCAAAACAAACTTTCGGCGCTCCATCCCGAGCTTTCATCGATCTTGGCATATTCTCTTTCTCGTCTTGCTTTTGCTCTAGCATTTTCTTCCACCTTTTCTTTTCTTTTCATTCTTGCTTTCGTTCTCGTTCTAAACTGTTAAGCTGTCAATCTATCCTTGCCAAGGAGTGACTGACGTGAAATAAACATACCAATCAACTTCTGAAAGCAAACAACAAACCCAAAATACACAGAAAAGCGTGGAATTAAGGAAAACGAAAAGGACGTACAAAGCAGCTCTCCCCTCCTCCCTTCCATTTGAACTATTAACATCCACCCACCTATCTATCTTTCCCTGTCCATCTATCCATATGGCTTCAGTAAGTTTTCTCCCCAAAACTCAGATTGGCGTGCCTAAACGAAACCGCCGCCCTGTGATCCCTCACTTCGAACACAACCTTAACAACTCTCCTCTCTCCCCTTCAGCACTTTGATTTTGCGAAATGATGTTTTCCAAGAGACCTTCGCTAACTTTGGGCGAAATGCGCAAAAAAATAATAGCCCCGTCCCGCCCACACCTTCAACAACCCGGGCTATAATCTCCCTAACGGTTCGACGAGCGGCCCCACCCCCGGAGCTACTGCGCTGCTCCCCAATAATGGCAGAGTGATTCAGACTGGTGGTGTGCGGGTGCTTTGCGTTGCAGATGTGCGAGGTAAGCAAATTATTCATCGAGATGACCCTTCATACAATTTCTAGTCCTTGTTACATAGATGAAATTTTTCGCTGGGTTGTGCGGGAAGACAGCGTTATTGTCATTTTTAGTACTGTTGCCATTTGCTATGTGTTGATGAACCTGGTTGACAAACTGCTTTCAAACGATGATTAGGGAACTTGAAATCACTCAATGAACTCGCCAAGCAAGCTCGCGCCGACCATATTATCCATACCGGCGACTTTGGATTTTATGATGATAGCTCTCTTGAGAGGATTGCAGAAAAGTACATTTCTCTCTCTTTTACCGGGGTGTACCCTCGATGAAGATTTTCTAACTAACCAATGTGACTTGCGCACCTATTATAGGACCTTGAGACACGTTGTTCAGTACTCTCCCCTCCTTCCAGAGTCCAACAAGAAAAGCATCGCCTCTGTTCCGCTCCAGCAATCCATTAAACAACGATTCAGCCCCGAGCAACTCCCTCTCTCCGAGCTTCCTCTATTGCTCAACAAGCAGTTGACACTCGATGTTCCCGTATATACTGTTTGGGGCGCCTGCGAAGATGTAAGGGTACTAGAGAAGTTTAGGTCTGGTGAATATAAAGTCGACAAGCTACACATCATCGATGAAGCCAGCTCGAGACTATTGGATATCGGCGGAGTGAAACTGCGCCTGCTTGGTCTGGGAGGTGCAGTGGTTATGCATAAACTGTTCGATAATGGAGAAGGAAAGACAACAATTGCAGGCGGGCAAGGAACTATGTGGACAACGCTCTTACAGATGGGCGAATTGGTTGATACTGCAAACCGCGTTTATGATCCGTCTGAGACACGTCTTTTCGTCACGCATGCCTCACCAGCTCGCGAGGGCATGTTGAATCAACTCTCTGTCACACTGAAGGCTGATTTCTCCATATCGGCGGGATTGCATTTCAGATATGGAAGTTCATACAATGAATTTAGCGTCAATCCTACTCTTGACCATTACCGTGGCAAACTAGCGGCTTCGAAGGCCTCATTTAACGATGTGTGGGACACAGTTAAAGGGGAGGTCGAGACTGCCATCAATGCCAACGAGGCCCAAAGAACTCTACTGGACAATGCACTAAATATAGTTGAGAAGATGCCAACCATCGCGAATGGCGGAAACCCCTTCGGAGGCCCTGTCGCAGCGAGCAATGCAGGCGGACAGGTTGACGAAAGCGCGTTCAAAAACATGTGGAACTTCAACCTGGCGGATGCTGCTTTCGGATATCTAGTTCTGGAAATCGATGGTGGCCGTATTGGAACGGAAATGCGCGCTCAGGGCTTCAACTTTTCACATCGTACCGGCAAGCAACCAACCAGTGTGCCGCCAATAGCCCAACAGCCATCCACCATGGCGCCTCTTCCCGGCGCGCCGGGCGGCACCGGTGCTGCGCCCCCTGGAGCTCCTGGACAACCAAGATCTACTGGCGGTGCTCCTCAATACGGACAGGCTCCAGTACCGAACCGTGCGTCCGGACCGACCTATCAACAGGCAGCCCAGGCTCCCGCTACACAAAAACCCGCGGCCCCCATTCCTCCGAAAACAACCGCATCACCAGCTCCCGTAATTCCGAACAACAAAGTCAATAAGCCTACCACCCCTCAACCCGCTGCCGGAGCGAATGCCAATGTTCCCGCAGCTTCGACAGATAAAGCCAACGAGTCAAACGGCACGGCACATGGTGCCGGAGACAGGACGGATTCCAGGAATGATTCAAGGACAGGACCCCCTCAAGAACGCAAACCAAGCAGCGGCCTCTTTATCTCAAACGTGGACTCCGAACAAGCGATCCGCGATCTATTCCCCGAAGAAGACAAAGCAAAGATCCTCAAGGTAGAAAAATGGGGCAAATTTAACCATGTGGTGACTTTCTCCACTCCCGAGGAAGCCAAAGGTGCCTTGGAACGGCAGCCACCTGAACATAAAAAACCAAGCCCTCCAGGACCAAATCGGAAACCAAACGTGAAGATGTTTGAGGATCGCGGGAGCCGAAGGGATATGAATCGCGGGGATGGCAACGCTGGAACGTGGCAAGCTAGTAATCGCGGTGGTGCTGGGGGTGCACCTGGCGCGAATGTTGGTCAACGGAGTGGGTATCAGAGTGGTAGTGCTTCGAGCGATATGGAGATGGGACGTGGACGGGGTGGGTTCGGTGGTCGGGGGAGAGGTGGAAGAGGTAGTGACAGAGGTGGACGTGGCGGTGAGAGAGGTGGAAGGGGTGGTCGTGGTGGATATGGAGGTTCTGGGGATCGCGAGCGCGGTGGTGCTGGAAAGGGTGGTGCAGGGGGAACGGAATCGCCCGCTCCTGCTACTTCAACGCCTGCGTCTGCACCCGCTGGGGAGGCGAAAGGGGGAGATTAAATGATGAGCGATTTGATGTGACCTGACGAGATGGATATGGTTGAGTTTGGGTTGTTTGCTATTCTATTTTATTCGTTTTCATGTTCGTTTGGTTTCTTTTCACCTTTTTCCCGTTCTTACGTGATGCTGTGTAAACTGTTCCCCTTTTCTAATTTTCTATTTCTTCAACTTGTGTTCCTTTGTTTATTTATTTTTTTCTTGTCAGTTTTCAATTGTTTTCAGCTTCAGTTTCTCCCCTTTGTTCTCCTTACTCCCCTCCCCCCCCCCCTTCCCTTTTTGTTCTCTCTTCATTAAAGATTCATATCATACATACCACTGTGCCCGCAGCTACAACTACCTCAATACCTACCAACGTACCTAACTCTCCGCGTATTCAGCTCACCTATCATATTCTTCTATCTACCTCACGCTAACTAACGAGGCACCTGATTCAACAGATTTCTGATTTCTGCTTACCTTTTCTTTCTTTTCTTTTGTTTTCTTTTGCAAGTGGGCAAAAAGCAAGTAAAGTTGTGGGGAAAGGAATAAACTATAATGTTTTATTTTTTATGGCCGCGCCCTCCGTTCCTCGTCAAAGCGCTAGGAGTGAGATTTGAATGGTAAAGATCCAAGGTAGGTTTGTATGTAGATATGAATGGATTGTCCAGCAGCATGTAGAGAAGGGTATTGATTGGCAGTGGAAAAATAGGAAGAACAAGTTCTATATATGCGTGCGTCTGTTTTATCATGATTCTGTGATTTTCCTCTAAAAATAATATTTATCTCTTTGGGTGGTTCTATGGAATAAACAGTGCTGAATATCATTGATACCTAGGAACCTGCTAGATGCAAGTAAGAATAGGACATGTCTAAGGGAGAGCATGCTAACATTTAAAAGGGGAGGGGGAGAAAAAGAAAAATTCAAAATTCAAAATTGAAAATGCCCTGCACTCTTTGTTTCCTCCATTTTTTTGGGAACAGGCCATGCCCCGCCCGTCGCTGATATTTTTTGGTTTTCGCAAACAGATACATGTTCATTGATACATTTTTGCAGTGTCTGAGCTCATGATGAGTATGGCCGCCGTGCAGATATGATGGAATACCCCCCGACCAAGGTGGATTTGGGCCCCTCTCTTTCCTGAAGTTGTGTGCCCTAGCATTGCGGCAGCGCTCCATTTAACTAGGATTGCAGTTTTGTCGTACGGCTAAATGGAGAGAAGGAAAAAAGGAGGTAGTTGTCAGCATAGAAAACTGATAAGAGAAAAAAGAGAAAATAATGCTGATAAAACAGTTGAACAACGAAACTCACCATTGGCATAAAAGGTATAACTATCGGCGTTCCGAATCGACATATCAGCATTCAACGCCATCGACGCATCTTCACCGTAGGCAAGATCCGTCGTGGCGGGATAGTAAACGGCATCGATGTGCGATAACTCATGGATGACAGTCAGCGCCTGGTCGCCCGCATCGCACGCCTGCGACACCGCGGTTACCGAATAGTAGATTGGACAGTTGACAACGACATTCGATCCTGAAAGCGCATAGGCGACCGTGTCCGGGCGGCAGACATCCATCTCATCTTCGCACTGGTACTTGACTACCCCGCCCTCAGCGCTGCAGGCTTCGTTAGAGATGGCGTGGAAGCGGTCGGAAACTTGCTGGCGGATTGGAGGGGTCTGTTGTGCGAAAGTATTGCTCGAACACTCGCACGTCGCCGGATAGAGCCGCGTTGGAAGCTTCTCCGGCGATGCTGGAGTCTCGTTTCAGTGCGCTGGCGATGACGGCCTTTTGATGGTCGGTACAGTTGCCGTTGTTGAAATCGGCGCGCTGGGCGAGATGGTCATGTATTTTGGCGCGGGTGGAGAGGACGCCTGATACCTGTTTGCCGTCTACTTCTATTTTAAGTTCGTTGGATTCGTACGGGATGACACTAGCAATGCTGAATGATTTGGGGTCGATAATTGGGAAGACACCGTCGGCGGAGACAATGTAGGTACCACTTTCTGAGAGATTGAGGGTTTCCGCGAGGTCGAATTCTTTGTCGATAGTTTGGCCGGGGCCAATAGGTTGGAGGTTGTCTTTGGCTAGGTCAGAGGGACTGCGGCGTAAGTGAACGCCTTTAAAGGGCACTTCTTTTCGGGAGCCTGCAACGCATTTGATGTAAGATAATGGTTTCATGATGTTGAAAGAAGAAAATGATATAGCGTACCCTCTTTGTAGACAGTGAACTTTTTCGTGGGAGATGCGTCAAAGAGTGTGTTCGCTCTAAGAATGGAAATTTCTGAGGAGCCAGTGTTCGTCACAGAAACTTGGACTTTGGTGTTTCCCGTTGAGGCGAGGCTGACATCGAGGCCCTCAGAGCGACGTCCGATGGAGATAATGGCGCTAGAGTATATGGGAACGAGCAGTCCGGCTGCCGTCAATAGAACTGAGGATAACTGCATAGTAAGGAATGGAATATCCGTACAGAAATTAAAGAAGGGTAGGAGAACAAAGGCCAATGAGCAAGAATATAGAATGCAAACAAAAAGAAGGATGTAAGAAAGGAATGTAATGAGGGGAAAGGAACGAAGAGGAAAGAACCCAAGTTGTGAGCTATATGCCCATTAATATAATTCACTCAAATCCTTCTGGAAGGAGAACCACTGAGCAGGTAAACTCCTGCCACCACCCTCCATGACTGGAGCTGCGCGCCACACTAATCGCCCGAAGTATAAGAAAATGTAACTTGGTGGATTAAACCTTATTAGCTGGTGGATCCTAGATCGAGATTCGAAAGCGCCCAGCGTTGAAATTTTGGAAGCATTAAGCTCTTTTTACAGGCCCCTCGCATAGGGGGACCAACCTCAAACTTGCCCTGCCGAAAAAGACCATATCTTTTTCGGCAACATTGTTTCCCAACCATCACCCGGACCACCTCGCAGTAATCGAATGTCCGAAAACACAGTGAATGGATATCCATTATTGGCGTTTTAAGAGGCCCCGGAGTAGTAAAACATTAGGCACAGTAGAACACGCAAGTCCCACTATACCGAGTAGACTGGAGAGTAGCAGAATAGGTGGGGAGGGGATTCCACTTGCTTTTTTGATGTTTCAAGAGGGCGGTACAACTTTAAATGGACCACATGGCTCAAATTCCAGATTTTGGAAGTATCGATTTGTCGCGATCATCACAACTTATCATGTAGCTGTCCATTAGTTCTTAGATGTTGTTGCTTAGAGCGCTAGCACTCTTGCAATGGACTGGGTGTTTGGTTGACCCAAATATATTCAACGATTATAGCAATCGAAAGGAAGGGCCTATGGATCTTGCATGTCTTGTTCGACAATTTCAAACCTCGAATGGTGGTAATGCCTGCAAGTTGAAACTAGGAACAAGTAGTTTAGATCTGGATCCACGTTTCGACGGTGGGTGAGAGAATAAAAGGAGGCAAATCGGGCTGAAGGTCTTCATTTCCGCTTTCCCTTGCTTATAAAGAAGAAAGCGTAGCCACTAACATTCATGGGGAGGTGCTGGAATGAATTGCCCTATATCATCGCAGTCAGTCAGTCAGTCAGTCAGTCGTGGACATATCGGCGGGCTGCCGATTGGCATCACGCCGTGGCATCAGCCGGAACTCCGAGCCATATTGCCGCAAACGCGTACTAATATCTAGGTAACAGATGACTGTAGTTCAAACGTTCTGATCAGGTTCGGATTTTCGTCATTTCAACTCTTCCGATATCTATGTTTCGCCTCCCGTTTGACGCCGGATTTAGACCTTGGTGTTCCGAATATATTCATCGTACGGAGTACATGTCTACCCTTGTTGTCAACAGGGTAGAGTTCCCGGGATAAAGAATGCATCGTGGATACGGAAATCCGAGGACCTGATCGCCACAACGAGTGCTGGACAAATTTTGCTGTAAAACTGGCTGTTAAGCCTTAGGATGGTTTCCATTTTGACATGGTCAATGCCCCATTTAGGTCCTATACTTCTCAAAACAAAACATGACAAGACATTTAAAACGCACCGCGAATTCAATTGTGAAATATGAGGGTTGACTCGAGTATCCCCGCGCAAATGTACCACACTCCCCCATTGGCGATTGGAGTTTGATCGGAAAACCCTAATTAAGCGCGATGCCTAAGTGCTGAGTTAACCTTTATAGACGTGCCATTAAAGGAAGGGCGACGTTGTAATATAAACCCTTATCAACACCGCCTACATAAAAATGGCGAAGGCTCCTGGGCGATTGATAGATGTCGCTCGAGCAGTTGCTGAACATCGCTGAAGTTTGCCTCAACTCTCAAACAAAATCAGCATTTAGGGAGTCACCGACACAACCTTATTTTGAAAACTAATGGACGTGTCGCTAACACTGATAATTCATGGCCTCAAAGTAAGGCAGATGAGGGATAAAGGGTCAGTATTAATTTACCTTGGAGATTCTAGCCCAACAACCCAACCGTGGATATTATAACTCATGCTGTTTAACGCATATGGTTAGAGCTGCCGTAGCTTGTTTGAAGCTCAGAAATCCATATTCCACTGCTGAAATTTCGCAGACGTAAGCATTGGCGTTGACTTCCCAGCATTCCTTGCTGGGACCGTCGAGCTTTGCTGCTGAATTTGCCCCCCCCTTCCACCCCTTCCACCCCCTAGCTGCTGCCGTTAAGAAACATCCTGTCTTATTTGATTTCCTATTATGTTTTTGTGCAACAGCGAAGCTCGGTATGATTTCTTTTCGGGGCGGCAAGAGCATAAAGGGCATTCCCGAAAGGCATTTTCACCGTTTCTCGCTCAGCCTGCGGGGAAGTAGAATTCTTCCACCCTACAGCTAGAGCGTCTAGAGGATCTTGGGCTTCTAGCGATGTTCTTGCTAAGAGGAGCACCAGAAATGTCCACCTCGGCATTGTAACTAACCCCAGATGCCGCGGATGTATTTCAACTTCGGCGTGCCGATTCGCCCAAGCATCTAGCCCACTTGCAAGAAATGGACAACGAAAAAGTGAAGAAAACGGGTTGAATTCCTCGTAAATACGGGCCTAGACCGACCGACCTAATGCTTTGAGGAGTAGCACATTTATGACGTAGGATGAGTCTGGCAGGGAACCCCAAGCCTTTTATTAGTTTCTTCCTGGCGCGAAGAGTATGCACCCTGTTTTTCTCGTTCCTGGAATACCCCGATAACCAGACAATTGGCATGGATGCTGAATTGATGTCGTCGATGTCGTCGTCGTTGCCAAGCCTCGGCTCACTTAGTCATCGATGTCACAGGCTGACATAAGCACGCGTCCAGCCATTCTCCCGTCACCACATCATCCAACCACTTATCAGTACCAACCCATTCATTACCCTGCTGTGTGATTCGACCTCTTTGGCAACTAATCTTGCTTTCTTAGCGGAATCTCGTTTCTGTCTGTATCACCATTGACCGTTCGTTTCTTCAGTTCCGTTTTGAATGCTGCCGCAAGTTTGGCGGCCTCAACGCATCCAGGAGTTAATCAAAATCTCTCACGCTCTTAAGAGATCCTGATCGCTCGGTCGTCACCGCTCCAAAACCCTCTTCTGCAGCTTCTCAAATATCGATTGAAATATATTGGTTATCCCTTAATGGTTTGACCCTCTTGTAGAGGAAGTCGACTACAAGGGGAAGATAGTGGTAGTGCTGGAATCTACGAATGCTCCCCGTTGACTTCTGCCTGAAGATAACATCCAGCCATGCGCCTCGGATGTTTGTCGCTCCTGGGGGTACTGGTAGTTGCTCAGAGCAACTCCGTCTTTGCCCAAGGAGAGACAAAGATTCATGAGGAGGGTCGCTGTGCGATTCGTGGCCACTGCGGGAAGAAGTCGTTCTTCGGTGGAGAGTTACCTTGCCCCGATAATGGACTTGCGAAAGCGCCGGCGGCGGAAACCCGGAGGAAACTGGTAGCGCTGTGTGGAGATAAATGGAAAACTGGAAATGTTTGTTGCGAGGACACTCAGGTAAGACTCCGCTTCGGAGAAGTTGCGGATCCAAGATCCACTCTGACCAACTGGTGGCACTTGAGCTTACACCTGCTTGTTTTGCTATTCCAATAGATTGATGCTTTATCCTCGAATCTGAAGATGGCCGAAGGTATAATTGCGTCATGTCCGGCATGCAAAGAGAACTTTTTCAACCTCTTTTGCTCCTTCACCTGCTCCCCGGACCAGTCTCTGTTTATTAACGTTACACAAACCGACAAGGTCAAAGGGAAGAAAGTGGTGACTGAGCTGGATAACTTGTGGTCGGAGGTGTACCAGGTTGGATTCTATGGCAGCTGCAAGGATGTGAAAAACGGTGCTTCGGGCGGCAAGGCGATGGACTTCATCGGCGGGGGTGCAAAGAATTATTCCCGATTCTTGAAATTTTTGGGCGACAAGAAGCTGTTGGGTAGCCCCTTTCAAATCAATTTTGTCACAGAACCAAACGGACCTGGGGATGTGGGCATGCGACCTTTACCGGAGATTCCAAAATCCTGCAGTGATTCAGACCAGAAGTATCGGTGTTCATGTGTCGACTGCCCGGCTGTTTGTCCCCGACTACCAGCGTTAGAAGAGGAGACCTATTGCCACGTTGGGCATCTCCCGTGTTTATCATTCTCCGTCATAATCATATATTCGGTCTTTTTGTTGCTCTTGGTCGCTGGTACTCTTGGCCACTTTGTCTTTCAGAGACGTCAACAACGGAAACTGGAACGGGCTCGACTCCTACAGGATACAAGCCCAAGCGACGATGAAGATGAAGGCGATCTTATCGACGATGCCGGTATACTCGATCGTCCCCAAACAAGCTACAAGTTAAATTCCGTGTTCGATGCGATATTTAATCGTCTCGGTGGTGCTTGTGCTCGTTTCCCGGCGTTAACCATAACGACAAGTATAATATTTTGTGGCGTGCTAAGCCTGGGTTGGCTACGTTTCGCCGTCGAAACAGACCCTGTCAGACTCTGGGTTAGCCCAAGCTCAGCTGCTGCACAGGAGAAAGCATTTTTCGACGAGAACTTCGGGCCTTTCTATAGAGCAGAACAAGCGTTCCTCGTCAACGACACCCATCCAAACGGACCGGGTCCTGTTTTAAGTTATGAAACACTCAGTTGGTGGTTCGACGTGGAGAGTCGAGTTCGTCGCATGATTTCGCTGGACAAAGGGCTTTCTTTGGACGATATTTGTTTTAACCCGACGGGAAAGGCTTGCGTTGTCCAATCATTAACAGGATATTTCGGAGGTTCTTTTTCCAATGTCGACCCTAACACTTGGGAAGATCACTTGAGGCATTGTACCGAGTCCCCCGGTGCTGTAGACTGCCTTCCCGACTTCCAGCAGCCCCTAAAACCAGAAATGATTCTAGGTGGTTACGGGCGGCCTGGAAATGTATTGAATGCATCCGCACTAGTCGTCACATGGGTGGTTAACAACCATGCCCCTGGCTCCAAAGCGGAGGCTGGCGCAATTGATTGGGAAGATAGCTTAAAAAGAGTGCTCGAAGTGGTTCAAGAAGAGGCAACTGAACACGGCCTACGCGTTTCTTTTAACACCGAAATTAGCCTTGAACAAGAGTTGAATAAGTCTACGAACACGGATGCGAAAATCGTGGTTATTAGCTACATAATTATGTTCATCTACGCTTCGTTAGCCCTTGGCTCTACAACTTTGACGTGGAAAAGCATCATCAGAAATCCGGCCAATAGTCTCGTGCAGTCGAAGTTTACTCTCGGTATCGTCGGTATCTTGATCGTTCTGATGTCTGTGTCAGCTTCAGTCGGGCTCTTCTCAGCAGCCAGGATCAAAGTGACGTTAATTATCGCCGAGGTGATCCCATTCCTAGTTCTAGCAATCGGCGTTGATAACATTTTCCTTATCGTTCACGAATTTGAGCGAGTAAACGGAAGCCACCCAGACGAGGAAATCGATGAGCGCATCGCTCGAGCGTTGGGAAGAATGGGACCTAGTATTCTCCTCTCTGCAACCACAGAAACCATTGCTTTTGCGATGGGTGCGTTTGTAGGGATGCCTGCTGTCAAGAATTTCGCAGCCTATGCTGCCGGTGCGGTCTTTATCAATGCCCTATTGCAAGTAACGATGTTTGTATCCGTGCTGGCATTGAACCAGAGACGTGTTGAGAGCCTACGTGCAGATTGTTTGCCTTGCCTTACTGTCCGAAAAGCAAATTCGTCTTCTATCCCTGGCGGTCAGCCGTATGACCACGCGGAGGAAGGAGCTCTGCAACGATTTATTCGAAAGATTTATGCTACTCGTCTTCTTCAGAAGCAGACTAAAGTTTTAGTTATGGTTGTTTTCCTCGGAATATTCACAGCCGGCCTTGCGCTCCTACCAACTGTAGCTCTTGGGCTGGACCAACGTATCGCCATCCCCAATGATTCATACCTGATTGATTTCTTTAATGATCTGTATGATTACTTTGGAACTGGGCCCCCTGTTTACTTCGTAACGCGAGATGTGAATGTTACCGCCAGACACCATCAGAAACAACTTTGTGGAAGATTTTCAACATGTGACGGGTTTTCACTGGGCTTTGTTCTTGAACAGGAATCAAAGCGTCCCAATGTTTCTTATATCTCTGGATCGGCCGCCAGTTGGATCGATGACTTCTTCTACTGGCTGAACCCTCACCAAGACTGCTGCAAAGAAGACGGAAAAATTTGCTTCGAGGGTAGAGATCCGCCATGGAATATTTCGTTACATGGCATGCCAGAAGGGTCTGAGTTCATTCATTACGCGGAGAAATGGCTAAAGTCACCTACGGACGAGTCATGCCCTCTAGGTGGTTTAGCTCCCTATAGCAATGCCTTAGTTCTCGACTCAAAGCATGTTACGACTAATGCAAGCCATTTCCGCACGAGTCACACACCACTACGCAGCCAAAAGGACTTCATCAAGGCCTATGAATCCGCTCGTCGTATTGCGGACGACATCTCACAAAAGCACGATATCGATGTCTTCCCTTACTCCAAATTCTACATATTTTTCGACCAGTACGCTTCTATTGTCCGCCTCACTGGAACCTTGCTTGGATCCGCAACCGCGATAATCTTTGTTGTCACTTCAGTCCTCTTAGGCTCTATAGCTACAGGAGCAGTGGTTACTGCCACAGTGATTATGACTGTTGTTGATATTATCGGAGCTATGGCTATTGCTAATGTCTCGTTAAATGCTGTCTCGCTAGTTAACTTGATTATCTGCGTCGGTATCGGGTTCGAATTCTGTGCACATGTTGCACGCGCTTTCATGTTCCCTTCCAGCCCACTATTGGAGCAAGCTCGAGATAAATTCCGATATCGTACTGCTCGCGCGTGGGTGGCATTAGTCAATGTTGGCAGCAGTGTCTTCACCGGTATCACGGTTACCAAACTTCTAGGTGTCTGTGTACTCGCATTCACAAGGAGCAAGATATTCGAGATCTACTATTTCCGGATATGGCTGGCACTGGTAATATTCGCTGCGTCTCATGCGCTGATATTCTTGCCAGTTGCTTTGAGCTTCTTTGGTGGTGACGGTGAGTTTCCTCCTTCCATTAATCTGTAGACCCTTTGTAATTTATAATGCCCGGAGAACTGATGCAGTTTATATTCTACTCATAGGATATTGTGACCCTCAGACAGACGGCGGTCTGGAAGGGGACCTTGCTGCCCGAAGATATCGCTCCCTGCTACCCGATGACTATGATTCGGAGGACGACTCTTGAATTCAATACCGCGGTCTATCCGTGAAAACTATTTTGGCCATGTTAATTCGCTTTATGACAATAATATTTTTTTCCCCTGCTTAGCCGTTCGCAAAATCCTTTGATTCGATCGCTTTTGAGGACATATTCGTAACCCAAATCGAACATTATAGACCTAAAGGAGTATCGCAAGCGTGGTGGAGTCTGGATAATGGAAGAACAATGGAGGAACAACGATCATATGCCTGCTTCCTGGTGTATGTACTATGTATACGTATACAGGGCAATGTCTCATTTTTTCACCCGCATGCTAGGACGACGACAGTCAAGTCACCTTTGATTTTTGGATATTGGCGTACATAGCCGGATTATGCCTTCCTTCCCCCCCCCCCCCCCTTTTTTTTTTTTTTTTCTTTCTTCAGAAAAAAAAATATTAGATCATCAGCTATGGGTGGATTATAGCTGTCCATGATTATGACAGATAATGAAATATTCCATCTCGAATTAACAAATTAAACAATATCCGTCGGGGTCAATAAATGATGGTTGTTTGCTGCCTCATGTTGATGTAAACAGTGCAAACAACGGTGCTACCAAGCCCACTAAAGCAGACTAGCGCCGCCATAGAAAAAAAATAATCCCACTTCATATCTCAATTTTCCTCCTTCTCCCCTCTATTCTCTACGATTCTCTCTCTTCATCACCTTTCTCCTCTTTCCCTAGTTTTTTTAAATCCTTGGGAACCCTTTTCAATAGGAGTAGTTGAGAGGACCTATACCAGCCGCCTGCCTTTTTCATAGACCTACACCCTATCTTTGCGATCGAGAAGCGTGCATTACAACAGTCGCCCATCATGGACCAGCAGCGGTTCTTGCAGCAGCTGCAAATCGTCCTTGATCGTGAGTTCTTGAGCCTACTATATGCATATTATTGGAGAATGTTGTAGTACGAACGAATTTCTCTGACTTGCGGCCTTATTGATATTGTATAGCGACCAAGGGCAGCGTCAAAGAAGCTACTGGCACACTTAAAAAGGAATTCTATACCCACCCAGAATCGCTCCTTTTCCTCATTCAGGTCGCCACTTCCCATGATGACCAGAATTTGAGACAGCTTGCTGCTGTCGAATCTCGAACGCTCGTGTACAAGCATTGGCTCAAAATCGCTGCGGAGCAGAAACCACAGGTTAGAGAACAGCTACTCCGTGCTGCCTTAGGAGAAGGTACCTCCTTGGTCCGCCATTCTTGTGCGCGTATCATTTCCGCTATTGCGAAGATTGATATCGAGGACGGGCAATGGGCAGATCTCCCTGGATTCCTGCTCCAGGCTGCAGCCAGCCCCAAAGCCGACGAGCGGGCTACTGGTATCTACATCCTATTTACCGTCCTCGAAACGCTAGGTGAGGGTTTCCAGGAGAAGTTTAGCGACCTCTTTGCGTTATTTGAGAAGACTATTCGTGATCCTGAGAGTGCTGAGGTCCGCATCAATACCCTGCTTGCATTGAGCAAGCTGGCCATACATCTCGACTCCGAAGAGGATGAGGCACCAGTTAAGGCTTTCCAGAATATTTTCCCCGCCATGGTCGCCGTGCTGAAAGACTCGATTGACCGGAGCGACGAGGATCGGATCCTGCAGGCATTTGAGGTTTTCCAAACCCTCCTTGCCTGCGACCCACAATTGATGAACCCCCACCTCAGGGATCTTGTGCTATTCATGAACCAGGTTGCAGCAAACACCGAGCTGGATGTTCACACGAGAACTCAAGCCATTAGTTTCCTCATGCAAGCGACTAGGTATAGAAAGCTGCGAATCCAAGGCATGCAGATCGGTAGCCAGATTACCCTTACCTGCCTTCAAATCGCTACCGAGCTGGGTGACACTGCCGTTGACGATGATGATATTACACCAGCAAGATCGGCGCTTGGTCTCTTGGACATGCTTGCACAAAGCCTTCCACCTAGCCAGATTGTCGTCCCTCTCCTCAACGCTTTGGGACAATACTTCAACAATAAGGATCCCGACTATCGACGCGCTGGTATCATGGCTCTTGGTATGTGTGTCGAGGGTGCTCCTGATTTCATTAGCACTCAGATGAAGGAAATTTTCCCTGTCGTGTTCCAACTACTTAGCGACCCCGAATCCAAGGTTCGCCAAGCAACATTGCATGGCGTTGCGCGAATTGCCGAATCTCTTGCGGAGGACATCGGCCAACATCATCAGCAGATGATGCCTCTCCTCCTCACGAATCTCCGAAGCACAATGCAGGAGTGGAAGGGCGAAGAGAGTGGCCCAGCCATCGACAATATGAAAGCTGCAATCAGCGCATTGGATGCCGTGGTTGACGCGTTGGGCGAGAGTGATGTGATCTTGTACCAAGGAGAGGTGGTGCCAATTCTCCACGAGTTGATCAAACATCCTGACTTCAAGGTGAAAGCTCTTACAGCTAGCGCGTTGGGATCCATCGCTTCATCTGCTGGCGAAGCTTTCCTCCCCTTCTTCAATGACTCAATGCATCTCATGCAGGACTATGCTACGATGAAGGATAGCGAGGATGAGCTTGAACTCCGCGCGTGTGTCACTGATGCGATGGGAGAAATGTCTGCTTCTGCCGGGCCAGAACACTTCAAGAACTACGTCGAACCCTTGATGCGTGCTAGCGAGGAGGCCCTCCAGCTTGGCCACTCCAGACTAAAGGAAAGTACTTACCTTTTCTGGGGCTCTATGTCCAGGGTTTACGGTGAAGATTTCACTCCCTTCTTGGATGGAATTGTCAAAGGACTCTTCGCATGCCTTGACCAGGAGGAAACTGACCTTGAGGTTGAGCTGGGCGAGGCTGCTAAGGACCTTATTGGCCAGGAAGTTACCATTGCTGGCCGCAAGGTTCGTGTCGCAGGTGGCGATGATGACGACCAGGACGTTTCTACGCTTGATGACTCTAACATCGAAGACGTCGATATTGATGGTGAGGACGACTGGGAAGACCTAACCACGGTGGGGCCCCTCGCCCTTGAGAAGGAGATTGCCGTTGAGGTCATTGGCGATATCATCACCCATGCCAAGAAAGCCTATCTCCCCTATTTCGAAAAGACCATCGAACAGATTTTGCCTCTTTGCGAGCATCCCTATGAAGGTATCCGAAGGAGTACTATCAGCACTCTTCACCGCGCGTACGCTGCCCTCTGGCAGGTTTGTGAAGAGTCTGGTCAGATGCAGAAATGGGTGCCTGGCAAGGGAATGGATATGATTGAGCCACCCGCTGAGCTCAAGAAACTCACCGAAATTTTGGTCACCGCCACGATCAAGATGTGGGCAGATGAAGAAGACAGGTACGTTGAGGGCAATCCTTCTTTTCACCTTTACTTCTGTTATTTTCATGTTACTTTAATTGTATTATTCATTGCCAGTATATTTTCTATGATGACACCACTTCGTAATCCCAGCTCACTCATACACACAAAAATGTGTGACTGATGTTAACGCGAAAACTTCCATCGTGAAGCTGAGAAATATCTAACTGAGCATATGTGATTTTTATTTGTTGCATTTTTACCTGTCTCAGGATCCATATTCTGTTATTAACACTCTAACACTGGCTGCCTGTTGTAGAGAGACTGTCGCCGATATTAACCGCAATGTCGCCGAAAATCTCAAATACTGCGGACCATACTTGGTCTCTGACGCTTCCATTCTTGACAACGTCGTGACTATGGTCACTACCATTATCACCAAGCAACACCCCGCTCAACAGGATTACGGTGCTGATGAAGAAGACCGTGCTGCTCTCGAAGAACTGTCCGAGTACGATTGGGTCGTCATCGACACTGCCTTGGACGTTATTTCCGGCCTTGCAATTGCTCTTGGCGGTAATTTTCTTGGTCTATGGCCTCACTTCGAGAAGACCGTCCTCCAGTATGTTGGCAGCAGCGAACCTCTCGAACGATCCACCGCCACCGGTGTTTTGGCTGAAATCATCTTCGGATTGGCCGACGCTATCACACCGCTCACTACCAAATTCCTTGAACTGCTCCTGCGCCGCCTGAGTGATGAGGATTCCCAGACAAAGAGCAATGCTGCCTACGCCATCGGACGCCTTGTCGAACGATCCAACTCTGACCAGGAAATTATCCAGGCCTATCCTACCATCCTAGAGAAATTGGAGCCCTGCTTGCATATCCCCGAGGCCAGACTCCCAGACAACGCTTCTGGCTGTCTGAGCCGAATGATCTTGAAGCATCGCGACAACGTCCCCGTGGCAGATGTCCTTTCCGCTCTAGTCGATCTCCTCCCCCTAAAGAATGATTATGAGGAGAACGATCCTGTTTACCGCATGATTTGCCAACTGTGTATGTTTATCTTCCCTTCCCCTTTTGAAAATGACACATGTTCGCTAACAGAAATTTCAGACAAATGGGAAGACCCAACCGTCCGCAGCCTAACGCCACGTCTAATCCCCATTTTCGAAGCCGTTCTTACTGGCGACTCGGACCAGCTCGACGATGAGCGGCGCGCCGAGCTCATCGAGCTAGTCTCCTGGTTAAACAAAATGCAACCGGGAGTGGCGAGCTGGGTCGGACAACTGGGTCAATAATTTTTTTTGCCCTCTCAGCCTCTCAGCCATTTCCTTTAACGAATTGAGAACGAGGACCAACGACGATATGGCACAAAATAGATTTTTTTTTTTTTCTTTCTTTCGTTTATTTTCCCTGTTTACGTTTCGAGGATCTATGCATTATGATGTAGAAAACAGAATACCCCCTCCACTGACTGCACGCACACTAGGCGGATGATATGTGAGAATGAGAGTGAGCACTGGCATGGATGGAAATGGCAGGGACTGGGCCGGAGAACATTGGGTAAAAAAGAGTTATAATACCGACATAGCAAGTGGATGAATGAATGAATGAATGGAAGGAATACAACAATATACCCCCGCAGCAAGGTGTGTGAAGAGACCAGGGAGCAGTTTTATCATGGGGAATAAAAGAATATTTTTTGCAATGCATGATAATTTTAACATGGATTTTGATTCTATTTTGATATCATTTGGTAATAAGTGGCCCTGCGTGTCTTTCATTGCGATGGCTATACTTAGCGTCACTAGTATTCAGCTGGCATAAAATACCAGCGGATCTTTCGGGCAGAGAGTTTCCGTTCATATCAAGTGGAGATGAGCTTGAGAAGAACTGGGATGACATGGATCTGTAGAGGATGTAAGGTTGTGTATTTGAATAGTCCCAGCAGCTGAGCATGAGCAATCCCGTCTTTCCCAATTCATTATTGATTACGATTTAGTATAACTAGTTTACGTTTATATACATACCTCAGCTGTCCCACGTCGGGGTGAGAACCTTATGGAAATAGAAAACTTCTGGAAGCTCCCCTTTACAGCGGCCGTCCAAAAATACCTGCAAATCCTTTGCCATCGCTATACCTCCTGAACCTTCACAACGACTTTTCCCTTCATATGCTTCGACATACTGCGCTCATAAGCCTGCATCCAAGGATGACAATGTCAGCCAAGGCTCCGTGCGAGTTACAATCTAACGTAGACTACTACAACGAAAAATAATAAATAGGAAAACCTATTCAAAATAAAAAGAAGCATAACATACCTTCATCACATCGTCCATCTCCCACACCGAATCCACAATAGCCCTCAACTTCCCCTCCTCCACCATCCGCCGCACCTTCTCAATCCTCATCTTGGATGGGCCTGTCGTCACAAAAGAAAAGCCACCGGGACCTCCACCTAGGAAGCTTGGAAGAACCATGATCCTCAGAAACCAAAGGATGGCGCGGCAGATGTTGATGAAGGTCGTGGGTGGGTAGAGCAGCCCGATATTGAGGTACCTTTGCGGGCGGTCGCGGGTGGGACGGGAAAGGTAGGCGGAACTATGGTCGTAGAGCGACTGGATGCCGATGGTGTCGAGGATGACGTCGAAGTGAGAGGTGGAGTAGTGGGTTGCGAGGTACTTGTGTAGGCTGTCGTGCTTGGTGTAGTCGATGATCTATTCAAGAATGTTAGCTGTGGTGCTTCATCAGACTTTGGGGAAGATACAACTCCATTTGCACCCAATTTTCTTCCTTTTCCCATCATACATACATACCTCATCAGCCCCTAAGCTCTGAACCAGTTCTTCATTACGCCCGGAGCAAGTCGCTACAACCCTCCCCGTTTCTCCCAGAATATCTCTCACAATCTGCACGGTCATCAATCCCGTCCCCGAACTCCCACCATTAATAAGCACTTTATCCCCTTTCCTCACGCCCGCTCTCGTAACAAGGTTCATCGCCGTACATCCTGTGACCGTTATTCCCGCTGCTTCTTCAAGGGACACATTATCCGGCTTCCGAATCAAGTTCTCCGCCGTCGCAACGACATATTCCGCTAGGGTGCCGCGGCTCTTACGGGCCACTTCATGAAGGGGATCATTCATGCCCAGTACTGGGGAGCCAAGAGGGAACTCCTCGCGCAGAGCAGCATCCGCATTAGCGGATAGGGCGACGACGACGCCTGAGAACTCAAATTCAGCGACCCGTGGTGTCGTCTTCTGAAGCGGGATGGTTGGGTAGACGTTCAGGATGAGCCGCATGGTAGGATTTATGGAGGCATGAGAAACCTTTATGAGGAGCTCTGTTGGGGCAAGGGCTGAAGGCGAAGGGGTGGGGTAGGACGTGGATAGCTGGAGGATATCCGGGGGAGAACCCGCTTTCGTATAAGTCCATGCTTTCATTGTTGGTGGAAGGGAAGGGGAATCGCCCGGAGACATGGTCATGGTGGGTATCTGGATCCCTTTGACTAGCACGCCTATGCTTTGAGAGATCTTGTTTGGAGTTTCTTAGATAACAACAAATGGATTTGGGCCTATGAGGCAGGATTTCTTCGTGGAAGAAATATTTAAAACTGGGAAATTTAAGACACTTGGATATATTTATCCTTCGGCATTATAGATCAGTTCGGGCACATTCATGTTCGGCGTCGTGGCGTTTCAACGCATTGTAACGCCCCGAAAATGGAAGAAAGGACAGGAGAGAAGAGCTCCAAAAAACGGACACTCCCGTAACCATGCGGAGTTAAGAGATTCGAGATATCACAAAGTACCCGCTCTGCTGGCTAAGTAAGTACATCATCATCATCATCATCAGCATCTCAGCTCTCTGGCGGTAAAGCCTTGATTGAGAATAATGAATTAGGGTTTCGGTGCCCGAAAAGGGGGGCGAGCCAAGCCTTTTTATAACCCCGAACGTAAATACCTCCGAACCGGGTGATATGGCCTCTTTTGAGCGCTCTTTGTGTCTATCGAGGAGCGGATTTTGGTATTTGCTAGTCGAGGAAACTAGCCTGGTAGTCGGTCTTCACAGCAGAATCTACTTCCTGTGCATGGAACATATATTCTTTTCGAAGTCATAAAAGGACGCCAGAGTGCGTGCTTCCACCCAATTGATAACTACAGGTGTGCAATCACCTGCTTAGCTACCATGCGACAAAGAAGATGACTTAACTCCAATTGGGCTTGAAATCCGTGGGAATAGTTAATAATATCACAGGCAGACGGCAAGACGAGAAGCGCTAGAACATTGAACACATTGCACATTGGCGTCAAACTGAGGCAGCAATATGTCAATTCATCGAGCATTAAATAACTTAGCCTTGGCACATCGCGCCCGCGAAACACTTTCTATTCTAACCTTAGGAAGAGGAGCATTCTGGGGATGTTTCATGATATCTGGTGAAGATACGTTTTTATATCATTCAACTATGCTGCATGTGCAGTTCAACTTTATAGAGAAATAATAGTTAGAGTTCTTCCACCACTTTTAATTAATTCCAAGGGCCTCTGACGAAAACATGGCTACTTCACATTCAACAAGTCAAGCACACAGTCACACAATCCGTGAGAAGGCAGTCTTTTATTCTCTTATTCCGATCTTCAGTAATTGTTACTCTGTCTACACGAGCGACAACTTGTTCCGCTATAATCACTATATGGGTAGATACACACAATGCTAACTAGAAATTCTAGCAATTCGGCTCCTCATCGCGTTCACACCCCAAACAAACAAATCCCTCCACTGGCGCCAGAAATTAGCACTCACCTCTCTACAAGTGCAAAGGGCTACATATTCTACAAAAGAGCTCCTCAGTAACCTTTGAAAGAGCCCAACCGGGACGGCAATTGAGGGGCTACTGCACCACACGCGGAATCCCGCATAAAGCAATCATCGTGAACCGTATTTCTACTCACGCCACCGCCAACCTTGCACTTTGTCACCCCCATATCAGCCACCGCAGATGGCCCAACGCTGCTGTATTTCCATGGAGGGAGATATGTCAACCCTCTGAGAGCCGCTGGTCATATGCCCTATACCCTCGGTGCGGTACAGCCTGCAAGGCCAAAGAAATAGTCTTCCTCGAGTACGCTCTAGCGCCGGAATATCAATACCCAGTTCAACTCATCCAAGCCGTGGCTGCCCTTCGTTACCTTCTAAACGATCTGTCATTGAGAGTTGATGATATTATAATCGCTGGCGACAGCGCGGGTGACAATTTGGCAGGGTCTCTACTAGTGCATATCGCCAAAGCATCACTCACCGTACACAGCACCGCTGGATATTGGTGGTGGGCAACTTAGAGCCGTGCTATTTGTAAGTCCCTGACAGAATGATGACAGTTGATCAAGAAAGTTATGAGACGAATGATGGGAAGGATTACATTGATGGGCCCATAGCCCTCCGGTTTAAGGGGGTGTGGAATCCCACTAGGGGAGATGCATGGGCAGACCTATGCGAAGGGGAAGGCACTGATGAAGTTTGGCGTCAAGTGTTTCCGGCATCAGGGGGCCCGCCGGGTCTAGTCAAGAAGGCGATGGTTACAGCAGGGACGGCCGAAGTTCTTCTGGACAGTTGTCGGAGGTTCGCCAGGGATTGTGTGAAAGCAGAGACTGTTGTTGCTGGCCGCGGATCCGATTGGAGTGCCTTTGACAGGAAGACCTTTGTTTATGCGGAGTGTGAGGGCGAGATCCATGTTCAACCTGCTCTAGATTGCGGTCGGGTATAATAATGGACCCATAATTCAAGCGATCCTCAGGTGGTTGGAGAGCGTATAGTGGTGTCACAGAGCATCCCAATGGTCAGAATGCCAGTTCTATGAAGACGGAATTCTGTAGCGCTGGTCAGGAAATGAGGCGATATGATTCAAAACAGTCTTGAAATGGAACTTTGAATAATGTTTGAACCCACCCACCACATATGTCACTCTTTTCAAGTTGCATTGAATCTATTACTAGTGCACGAAGTTTCAAAATGTAAGTGCAAAGCATTGCGATCACATTAGGAGAACTCGTAATTAGTATATACATACTTCCAGATCATACATATCAAATAGAAATATAAGAGTAATACAGAGGATGTCAATGTTGTTCACTGAGTTCCAATGAGCGCAAGATAGTTTGAAAGTCACATGCTGTGGGTTAACTAGCAAAGGATTTGTCACTATCATAGGCTGCCACCAGTACGACAGCCTAAATATAGTGACATTATAGGGCTGAAACCGATGACGAAACCTATAACGTCCAGTTCAACTCAACCACGCATATCGACATTTTATCAACCGCTATCGAAACAAGAATCAGAGCAAAAGTAGGTACAAATATAGATACAAAGGCATTGGCCATGACTTTCTGGCCATTCTAAATACCACCCGTACTTCATGAATAGCTATATGGACTACACATCGAGAACCCCGGGCTAATAGTCCCTTGACAGGAAAACCTACCAGCCAACAGGCGTCCCTAATCATCTACCTCCACGAAACAGACAAATACTTCCCTTCGCAAAACCCCGAAAATAATGGCCTCAACCATCGTCTTCCAGCCCGTCAACCACACTCTTCCTACATCTTCGGGCTCCTCAGCTTCATCGACCGTTAGCAAGCCCGTCAAGGGAGCAACCAAGCCCTGCTTTGGCTGTGGCTGTGGTGGTGAAGAATGTGATTGTTTCATCTGCGTCGTTATGTGAGGACGTCCTTTGTAATACCGACAATCGATGAACAATAACTGGCGGAAGATTTTCGCTCTATCTGGGTTTGGGAGTCTTCAAAGGTGTTTGGCGGTGGAGATATATACCCCGCTTCTCGCTAAGGAAGAAACTGCTCCCAGTTGGGATGGATGGGTTGATATGTTTAAGAGTTTTCATGTGTCATGTGGGTTATTTTATGGACTTTGCGGCCATTTACTTCGTTTCTTTTTAAGCAAGCGGGCATTTATTTGAATGGAGTGGAGGTTGTGGATGTAGCATGAATCAGGGGATGATTCCATCCTATGATAAGGCACGGTGTATGATATAGGTGTTCAATTTTACCAATTTTATTTGTCCATCTACCCAAAGAAA
The DNA here is from genome assembly GCF_000003525.1 of Blastomyces dermatitidis ER-3. Lineage (NCBI taxonomy): Eukaryota > Fungi > Ascomycota > Eurotiomycetes > Onygenales > Ajellomycetaceae > Blastomyces > Blastomyces dermatitidis. Next base: position 5,833,200 of record NW_025544776.1, on the reverse strand, counting down.
TTTAACAAATTGTATGTACAATACTAAATGTTTGTAAACGCAAGAAACGAGGAGCTAAAGAGCCAAATAAGGTACTTAAAAGACAGAGCAGGAAATGGAAGGGGTAAAAAAGAGAGAGAAAGAAAGAAGGAAAGGAAAGGAAAGATACGCCATCTTGTAGACTCAGCTCAGAGGATAAAAGTAGATATTACACACTACCAGCACCACCAAAGATCACGCATGCCTGTATAGCTCTCCGCCGATCAATCTCTTTCTTCAGCATCAGCAGGCAAGTAGCCACAATTAACGGCTCATCTATTACTTCCGCTGTATCTCGACCAATCACAAGCTCCCCACCATTCCCTGCCGTGCACCGAGACGTGTTAGGTGGCCTCGTCCGTTTATTCCGCAGCAGGTGCGCCACTCGTTTCCGACCGGAAACTTCAAATTTCTCTAGGACAACAAGCACTTCCTTCTTCCCATCCGGCCCACATTCCTTCACATACCTCCATTCAAACACCGACCCATCCGGCAATGAAAAGTTGGTTGCTCGGGACGTCCATTTCCCTTTAATTTTAACCTCTGGAGACGCCTTCTCAGACCCAGTTAGAATATGAATTCTGGGCTCCCTATTGGGGCCGAAGAAGTATTCGGTGAATAGCAGGTCGCCACACTCGGGTGATGAGAGAGTGGAGCTACCTGAGCAGCGGCTCTTGCGTGTGGATACGTATGCGAGTGATGTATCCGGGTTGTGGATGTGAATTTCTAGCTGTGAGGATGGAGTGGGTAGGCGCACAAGCGCCTTTCCACGAGCGTCGATGAATAGAGAGCGACCGGGCGTGAAAGAGGCTGGGGTGTTCACAAGCGTCTCTGCAGTTTCAGTTGAGATAACTGAGACCGAGGAGCTCTTGAGAGTTTCCTTCTCTTTTGCTAGAGAGGCGCTGTCTGCGAATGGATTGTCTGATGCTATCATGGTGATATATTGGATATTGGAATATGCACCGTTGTGAGATGAATAGTAGAAGGGTAAACAGATAGCCTAAGGTTTATGAGGACAAAATGAATGTAGAAATCTGTATTATTGTTATTGAGAACTTGAATATAAGAAGTTTAAGAATCATCCTCATCTAGAGGGGCGGGAGCGAGCACTCTTTATCGTCAATGGCAGTGAACCACTCGGAGAAAGTCTCCCCAAAAAAAGCCATACCGCTCGCCAACTGAAAACTTACTCTGCATTACCCTGTAGCCTAGAGAACAATTCATCATCATTCACCATCGCCACTGTTTCGTTGGAGGCGCAGGGCCCTTGAAGGGAAAGTTCGTATCTCGCATCTCTCTCCGGTCTGACCCTGATGCGGCTGAGCAATTACATCAGCGTGTCGATGAATTAAGCTATTTCCTAATGGGGAAAAAACTCGTTTTCGGTCAAACCTTAATTTTGTAATTAAGGTTCAGTCCAGCTTATGTAATGACACTAGCTCCTTTTCTTGGGGAACGCTGAAGCCGAGTTCAGTCGATCACAACACTGACGGCGGGACGACGACATTATTCTTTTGCTCTGTTCTCTAAAATTAGGGGGTTGGCGAAGCCAGCAGATAGCTGTCCAATTCCTTAGAACCCGGACACGACGGTGAGGCTGTGGTCCCATAAACTAGAACCCCTCTCCAGTAAGATTGTTCAGCTCTCTTAGCCATCAACACCTCCATCGTTCAATGTTTAACTTGCTTTCTAGGATCACACGTAGCAGATGGTTGCAAAGTTTGCCATTTTTCTATTACGGCATGCCACTAGTAATCTAATATCTGCCTCCTCTACTAAGTTACTTGCTAGACGACAATTGGCACTATCGTTACAGGTGATATAATAAGCTAGCAGTAGGGCTTGATAACCCATGCTTCAGCAATGTCGTTAATCAAGCGCGCCATTCGGCTTGCATCCGTGCCTGTTATCTTTCTACTAGCTCTGTTTGCCCTACGACCATCTGCGGTAAACACTTACCTTGATGTCGAAGGTTGGCGCTACTATTGGCCCCCAACTCCTTCACTGCAAGTCATTCTCCCATCCTGGGCGCGTGTGGCCGTTTTACTGGGAGGCATAGAGGCACCAGCTGTGAGAATTCGCCAAGGTATAGTAATCGGGAAAGTTCTCAGAGGTGATCTGCCAAAACCCGTTGAGGCGTTTCTTGGAATCCCATATGCGCTGCCACCAACGAACGAACGGAGGTTCAGCCCGCCGGTGCCTGTCAATGCATCGAATAGCACTATCGATGCCACCAGTTATGGCAAAAGGTATTACTTAAATCTCAACTGAATCAATCGTCTCGGAGGTTGAAATCTACAGAACCAAACCCTAATCGAAAGAATAGATGTTCATCACCTCCACTGCTACTCTACGGATGGTCTGAAGATTGTTTGACTGTGAACATATTCCGTCCTCAGATGCAAAATAGGACGAGAAAATTACCAGTAGCAGTATATTTCCATGGTGGAGCATTTAACGGTGGCAGCGGTACGTACATCAGCGCATGCTCTTTAACTGGAAGTGGGAACTCATACCGCAGTAGGGGGAGGCCACAACTCCGCCTCTATGATGGCCTGGTCTGAGAAGCCATACGTTGCCGTAAACTTCAATTATAGGTGAGACTTGATAATCTTCGTTTATGTGGCTGCCCATGCGCTAGCGCTAATATACTTCATAGGCTTGGGGCATTTGGCTTCCTCTCATCAAAAGTTGCTGCCAAGGATGGCGTGCTCAATGTAGGGCTACGTGACCAGATCCTCTTGTTGAAATGGGTACAGGAAAATATTGAAGCTTTCGGGGGCGATCCAAACGACGTCGCCTTATTTGGGCTATCAGCTGGAGCACACTCAGTAAGCATTGCTAGACTTAAAACCTCCATACAAACGTTCCGCTAACATCACCAGATCGGCCATCATGTCATGCATTACAAAGAAGAAGTGCCGTCCCTTTTTCACAGAGTAATTATGGAATCTGGGGCTGCAACCTCTCGCGCCGTTTACCCCTACTCCCACAGTCTCCATGAGCTTCAATTTGAAGAATTCCTCGTTGAAGCCGGGTGCTCTGGTTTGGAAGAGGATGAGGTCATGCTATGCCTGCGAAGCAAATCGGCATTAACCATTGCTTGGGCCTCGTCCAAGATCTTCTCCCGATACGAACCCTCAGATCGATGGGCATTCCAACCAGTCATCGATGGCGATATCATCAAACAAGCTCCTGTCCAAGCTTGGAAATCCGGTAACTGGAACAAAGTGCCAATCCTCACCGGTTTCAACACGAATGAAGGCACCTCCTTTGTTCCCTCAGAGATATCCAAGTCAGAAGAATTCATAAACTTCTTTCGCCTGCTCATTCCCGCTATGCCCGAAAAAGACCTCAACAAGCTTGACCAGTTATATCCAGACCCGCTCAAGTACCCATCTTCTCCCTACGTGGAGACACGAAATATAAGAGTTGGCGCCCAGTTCAAGCGTGTTGAAGCCGCTTACGGTCAATTCGCCTATATATGTCCTGTTCGACAAACAGTCCACCTTGCCTCGGGAGCACAGCAAGCACCAGTATTTTTGTACCACTGGGCTCTGAATAAGACCGTGAAGGGCGGAGCAAACCACGGAGACCAAGGTGAGTACGAAACATATAACCGTGGCGTTCGACAAATTTCCGCCGCCCAGGACGAAATTGCTGGCATTCTCCATGCATACTTCACGTCCTTTCTTACCACGGGTGACCCTAATGCGGTGCCCGGTAGATTTCCAGATAGACCCAAGTGGAAGCCTTTTGGTAGTGGGTGGTGGTGGAAAAATAGGACGCTTATGCTATTTGGGGAAGGGAATGATGAGCGGGCAGGGGGCGGTGGGGTTGGGATTCCGGCACAGGTAGTGGACGATGACTGGAGTCAGGAAGAGTGTGAGTTTTGGTCGGATAGGAGTATCATGACGGAATCTTAATGCCCCGGCATGTAGTTATATATATATATGTGTGTGTGGGGTGTGTTATGCGAGGGCAGTTTAAATATAGGGAGGAAAGTTTCTGTTTTATTCGCTTCTTATTCAATGTAGATAATTTAACCCAGTCACAGACGTCATTTTTATTGGAGATATGAGGGTATCTGACGTTCATCTATCTATATATTTGTATTCACGGCGCGCGAACATTTACCTCTCTATACTATATATAATATATTCCCTTCATTCCATAGCCACAATCAAATTTCCTTCTAAATGCTCTTCTTACTCAATTAGATCCAAAAAGCCGTAGCAAACCCAAAAGTCCATCCAAAGAATGGTCCTCTCACAAAGCCCCTCCTTGCGCCTGCACTTTGGCCCACTTATACTTCCCTATCAATAGCGTACTAACGACCGCCGCACTGCCAACGGTCAAGTCATCAACATCCAGCCACCCGAGTGACTGCGCAGGGATCAAAATGTCACATCCAAGGGCAACAAGTTCCGACAACAGGCGGGCGGTATTGGTATTCGTATTACCAGCAGGAGCAGCATTGGCCTTTTCACTTGTTTTCTCTGTTTCCCATTCGGAGCCCTTCTTTTTATTTTCCTGTTTGACATTGCTGGACTTAGTGTATTCGGTTTTGGGCGAGGAGACCGGCACGAATAATTGCCATATAATCCCCACGCTAGCGAAGACCATGGAGTAGAACCAGAACTTGTAACTTTCGAGAAGGACCTGTTCAGCCCAGGGGGTTGGATAAATGTTTAGAGCGTCGAGCTGGGGGCTCAGATCCGTTAGTAGGTGATTACAACTTTAATCATTCTAATATCTCACTGGCATACAGAGAGATAGAGGCAAGATCCCTTTACAGGAAAAAGCGTACACAAGATTCCACCATGAAAAGAAATGAGAAAATTGGAGGAGGTCAACTCACAATCGTGGAAGCTTCCAGGAGTATGTAGCCGCCCAAACAACTCCATTCTCCCACCGCCATGGTCTGCAGCACATATCCGCTAGCAGCTACCGCATCTTGCCCCGAGAAAATCCCCCAGGCCCGGTCAAAGCAGTCGATGAATTGGAAGTAGCGGAAGTATCGGCGACCTGAGACAGAAGAAGAATTCTTAATGAGATATTCGGCAAGTTTCGTTTTTGCATTTGCTCTTATATTTCTTCTGGAGGACATAATCCCGGATATACAGCGACCAAAAGAAAGCACAGTTCCCACGGCTAGGAGCATTTAGTGTGAAGAAGAAAATGCATATATCAATTTACACATTTGGTAGAACGAATGGAAATGGGGTATGAATCCCTGCCATTGCTAGGGGTCTCCCTACATAAGCACTGGCATGTATGGATATATGTCCGCATCAAGTAGAGATAGACATTGGTATTTCTGGACGAGAGATACTCCAGAAGAATCACCTTCTTTTTCTTTTTTTGTGAAGAACAAGTAGATAGTTATAGAGTAAGAGGGGATATCAGATATGACATACTCAGCGCCAAATTCGTGAAAGCCTTCGTCCATGGCTCTGCCTCAGCCGCCGACACCGCCGACGCTGAGATGACCTGGCATATCGACTGGATCAGACGCAGGAAGTTCTCCAGGCCTACGCCGGAGTTTGTGTAATTCGTAAATTGCTTGAGGAGGGGTTGGGGGGGTTGAGGGTTGGGCATGCTTAAAGCTTGGGGAGGGGGGGTGCTCTGAAGGCGAATTGTAGAATAAGAATGAGACGAAAGGCAATGGTAATATCAGAAAAGAAATGTGGAATCTATCCAAGAGAGATATATATTTTTCTTTTCCCTTTTGTGTGTGGGATGTGCAAGTGGTTGGTGGGTTTTTGGGTTTTTTGATAGGATTGACTCTTCGTATTTGTGCCGGCAGCGCTAGTTATTTAATAGATGGCCTGGCTTCCGTTACTCCGCACTTCGGCCAGAGATCAGCGGATGCCTGAGCTGTTTTCGGATGTGAAACTGAGATCGGAAGCATTTTCGTTTGTGCAATTTCCGGCAGGTAGTAGAAGAAATAGCTCGAAAAGTGTGCCGGGCAGGTCATAGTCAAATAATTTCGTTACGTTATCTGTCTAAGATCGAAGATCTCCATCTAAAGGAAACAAGAAAAGCCCTTTCAACATTCCATCCCAATACCACTTCGCTCTCTCTCTACCGACCCTTCCCGCCAGAAATATCCTGCCCAAGCCTATACCCACCCACCTTCTCCCACTCAACCTTTTGCCGTGTAATGGGCAATTGTCTGCGCAGGCCTTTAAATGCCCCCTCAGATAATCTACTAAAAGCATCGCTGAGTTCGAGCTGCTGTGCCCGTTCCGCAGCAGCGATGCGCTTGATGATGGTATCTGCGGAAGAATTGGGAGAGAGGGATATCGAGACGGGTTTCGTAGTGTTTAGTGATACGTTGCCATCTTCGTAGTAGTGGACGTTTATGTGGATAGTGCCTGTTATGGTGTCTGCGGAGGGGATGGGGACAGTGTAAATGGCTCGGTAGCGGCCGTTCCTGTGTGTGGTGATTTTCGTGTTAGCTTTTTTTTAATATAATAAAACATATTTGCTGGTAGTTGTTTACGCAGCGGTTGACAATTTATATGGTAGGTTATAGATTAAAGAACACATACCAGAAATTGTTTGGGGAATATTTGTTCGCAACTAAAAGAATGGCAGCGGCAGAGTCATTGTCCGTTGGATACACACCATACGAGCAGCTTGGATAATGCTCTCGAGCATGTGTTGAGAGCGATTTCAGGAGCGATTTACTTCACAATCGTCAAACTAGGTAACTCCCAGACGAGGAAGGCAAGGATAAAACAACATACATCAAGTCGGAGTGCTGTGACTCTAGGACATAGGATTGTGGTGATGAGGCGGTCTATGCCCCCAATGGTTGATACTGTCAGCCAAAATTCACCGTTTACACAACCTGTAGGCTGCGCGCCAGCGTGATGTATAGAGGTAAGGGATATATACGAACCTGAGTGACATGATCAAACTCAAACGATGTCTGACTCTCTACATCGTAGTATCGATTGCCGTCAAGCTTATTATATGCACTCACGATAACCTACAACCCTCGCGGTTATCGTCAATAATCCGCACAGATAAGCAATAACAACCCCACAGAGAAGGGGGCTCTTCTATTCCAATTCCATGGCTATAATGCGACAGATGTATACATTTTCACTGCCACCAGGCAACTTCACAGTCGCCAGTTGTCCCTCGTTATAGTTCTCGAAGGCGGGTGTGAGAGATGAGATGAGACTCGGTCCCTCAGGCGTCAATGCTTTTATATCTGCGAATTTCGACAATGATTGTAGCCGGGTCAGTTATCTGGAAGTCTGAAGGGGAGGGGTGAAGCGATCTCGAGGAATGAAGAACCGGGAGGAAGTTGGAGATTGTTATGATATGCTGGGTATTTACCTGCAACAACGTCCGAGAGCTACCCCGAAAGTTAGCATCCTGCCGCGTAATATGAAGAAAAATTAGATGGTATATGAAGATAATTGTTTACTCATACCTCTCCTGGCGGCGCACCTCGAATAAACGAGGATGCAATCTCTAGGTTTGATGGCATGGTGCAGCTACAACTAGTGCTAGAGGAGGGGTGTGAGGAAGTGCAGAAGCAAACTGAAACAGTAATTTGGGTTAAAATCTCAAAAGAATAACAATTACGTCGGTAGTGAACAGGGTAACGGTCTATTTCACAAGGGAGAAAGATAAATATGCCTTTGTCGGTCATCTTTTGAATCTCCCCGCCCCGTTGCCACTGTGGCGCGCGGGATGGTGAAACGTTTAAAACAGCCGCCAATCATTAAACGCGCTAGCCGCAACCGCCCCAGAAAAGAGGTATGAGGCAGCAGTATATTCTCAAAAATGACCATTTCTAGCCGTCTGACATGATTTAGAAAAATGTCATTCTGTCTTGAGAAGTGGTTGAAACTTAGGTAGCTGATATTTGGGTGGTAATAGCAAATTGTACATGAAATAACTCAAGAAAAATGTGCATTAATGAAAAGGAACACTCGTAAATGAGGATGTCATAAAAAAAAAAAAGAAAAAAATCCCACGCGCCTCCGCTAAATACCCACAGATGTAATAAGCGAAAACCACAGTAGATCCCGAATATGCAGACGAAAATCTCATTGCAATAGAAGGAAAGGGGATAGGAAATGAAAAAGAAAATCGTTAACGACACACAAGAATATAAATTCCCCCAATTCCCCTCCGCGCCCATTCAGTCAATGCTCATATTCATCAGCCCGTCATTCGTTTCATTCATTCCCTGCATCCCAACCCTCTTCATAGTACCACCCTCTCCTCCCCGCCCCGTCTTCCCAGGAGTCGAAGTCACAGGATTCTTCGACTGCTGCTGCGGTAGCTGCCCCTGGCCACCACCTTCCAACCGACTAGTACTGTCCTTACTAAAATATGAAGTTGACGACCCCGACGACGACGGCTGAGACGCCCCAACGGGGCTATTCTGCAAACACATCCCCGGCGACACCGCCCGCCGCTTGAAGGTGTTCATATCGATCATCTCATCGCGTCTGCGTTTGTTGTTTTTGCGCGATGCTTCAGCTTCGACACGTGATGGGCCAGCGGCGTTGGATAGTTGCGAGATGCTGTTGATGGTGGAGGTAGCGTGTTGGCCGGGAGCGATCAGGAATGTGGATGGTGGTGTTTGCATCATTGCGTCGCTGGTAGAGGTGGGGTTGGAGGAGCCAATTAGTTGGTTGGTAGGGGGTGGTGGTGTTTGGTATCGGGTATCAAAGGCACTTAAGCGTCCTAAACCAGTGGCTTGGTGGTTGGTGAAAATGTTTGATGATGATCGCCCTCCCATAGACAGACTGGTGGCAACATCCCTCGCAACATCTATATTATGGGAATCCGACAAGTCCAGCGGGGATGTCAACGATGGGGAAAGCGGAGGTAATTCGCCGCCTTCGCTCTCACGAACCTGCCGGATAACTTCCGCTTCGCGCTGACACTCGAAATCAACAGGGGCAACTTCTTCAAGCAGCGCTGCCCTGATCCGGGCGAAGTTCTTCGTTTTTGGCTTTTGTATGAACATGTTAGCGGATTAAGCCTTTTAGAATAATAATACGGGCCGAACTGTACCAGTAAATTCCCTCTCCTCGTTACCGGGCGTCGAATTACACCATGAGGTCCGCTTTCTATGTTGGTGCCTCCGGGTAATGGAGCACTGGAAGGGCTACCGACCCGTGCTAGCCGACTCTCATCATCGCTCAGGTCTGACAGGTGAAGGTCGCTAGTGCCAAGGCTTAAGCTTTCCCGGCGTGACTTGACTTCGCTCATTGACATTTCTCTGGGGAAATAGCCAGTAGCAGAGCTCTCAACGCTTTTTAAGACAGGGGGAGATATTGGGCCTGGGCTGAGTTTCGAGCTATTACCACTATTGCTGCTCGAGCTATGTCTACTCCTACCACTGCGCAGCCGAGCACGTTGGAAGCTCATGAGGCTAGCTTTGGCGGCAGAAAGCCCGCTCATCCAATCGCCACCAGGACTTTGAGCTGTGCTGGGGGAAAACGGCGTTGAAAACGTATTTCCCGGACGAGCCATTTGTGGGGTCAATAGGATCGGATCCTCTCTATCGATGATATGCATGGATTCGTCCTCATCCTCGTCGCCACTACTAGTAGTATCAGATTCGAACATGTTGACACTACTCACGGAGCTGGATATGACAGTCCGATCACCGTGGCCGAAGGATTGCCATGTACCGCCTGACATGTTTGGAGAACCCATTCCTGTAGAGTTGATGGTGCTTCGACGATTGGGTATAGCTACTCCACGACCAAGAACGACGGGGGAGGAGTCCGGCGACGATTCGGCAAGGGTAGAATGATGTAGGTTCGTGCATGCGCGGGAAAAATCCAGTCCCCTGGACCGTCGTGGTAATACTGAGGCGGGTGAACCGTATATGTGTGAAGAATCCAGTTTTGGGGAGAGGGGAACTCGATGTCCTCCTGCGACAGGGCTCCCAAACATTCTCGACGGCATTTGTAACAATAGTCCATGCGCAAGGCCATCGGGCCTGTGAGGCGTTGCTGGAGCTGCTGTTACAGCCGTATCATCCTTGGTGCGTTGGATATTTAGGGGATTCGGTGAAGCGGAGGACAGGGTCCGTGAAGAAGCGTCAGAAAGAGAACGACCTTTCATTGGGGAGCGACTTTTAGCTGGAGTCTCAGTGCCAGACCCCGCAAGTCTAGCTGCACCCTCCAATCCGGTCATCTTTTGTCTAAGCTGCTCCGTCAATTGGCTCCCGGGAGGGGAGGCAGAGGAGACAATGGAGGCACCGTTTTGTGCACTTGTAATAGCGGACATGCTGGTATTTCTGAACAAGAGGGAGTCTGGGGCCGCAATCAGAACAGTGAGCTAAGGACATATAGCACTGGGGAAGGTCGTGGGGTTTATGATAATGCTTGGTGAACGCTTATCGTCCCAACGCCAAGCGTAAAGGACGGCGTCTGTGGTTTAAGCTTCGATAGAAGAGGTCATGGCTGACGTGTGTAAGCATGGGCGTGAAGCATCATCGAAAGAAAGTTCATAACCCTTTTCAGGCCCTGACAGTCAGGATTGAGAGTTATATCTGCGAGGTGGGAACAATAGATGGGCGTCACTGACTCGGTCTGACAAGCGCAGCGCGGGGAATCTGTGATACGAGCAGGTTGATTGATAGCGGCAAAACACGAGCGGTGCAGGCTTGGCCATCTATGACGAAAATTTAGGATTTATTGGGGTAGTCACGTGTGCCTGGAAGAACCATGGGAACGATCAAAGGTAAATAGCGTAAGGTTCATGTTCTCAGGGGCGTGGTTATGCCTAAATCCGTTACCTAAGGCATCGCTGACTTAGGTGCCCCTGTAGTTAAGAACCTTAACTAGATTTTTTTTAGGGTGCTGAAAATCATTAGTTACCGTATCGTATCGTATCATGGGGAATTACCTTACATGGTTTAGCACCAGGTTTAGCACAACATCACTCCCGAGGTCCTTTCTGAACTATATAAACTCACTCCTTCACTGCTTAAACATCTTCTCTTCATCATCTCCATTTTCCCTTTCTTTTCTCACAATTCTCTTGTCTTGTGTGTGCCATGTCTATCCCTCTCTCTTGATCTCTACTGCTAGTGTCATCTGGCCCAGCTGTGCTGCAGCTGAAACTGTTTTCAACATAATGATTAATTTGATTATGTTCACTTCTCTCTTTCTCAATGCAATTTCATCTCACTCTAGTACTCTACTGTCAAGTTACTCTAAAATCATACACAGGTTGAGATCTGCTGCTGAGATATCTGATCTACTCAGAACTGTAACTGACTGAGATTTTCTGTTCACTTTGTTAATCTTAGGGCCTGTTCGGTGCGTCCGTGTGTACTCGTTCTTTTTGTACGGATCTCCACTTTTTTTAAAAAGTACGGCCCCAATCTCATGACTGTTCGGTGGGCAGAGTGTCTGTACTAATAGTACAGCTGCTTTTTACAAAGTACAGATGAAAAAGGCCAGGTGTTTGGTGGATTGAGCGGCCGTACTTGCATCTTTTGCCAAGATCTTATGAATAAGCCATATTTAACTTCAACAGTGTGTGATGGTGTAGAATAGCGCTTTTAGAGGCAATATAGTGTAGAATAGCATTCATAGTGGAGGCAGTTAACTAATATTGGTTAGAAAGAAGCTTACAAAAACGCGTTCTTTTTGAACGGACTCTGGACTCCGTTCAAAAAGAACGCGTTTTGTAAGCTCCTTCTTTCTCCATCCCATCCTACAGAAGAATATTGTCAGCAAAGATCATCAAGGTGGTGCAACGCCGGCTTGCTACTAAATAATTGGTAAATACGCTATTTTTAATGAGATCCACTATTGCGTTCAAAAAGTACGGACGCACCGAACAGGCCCTTATTTTCTTATCATATATACGACTAGTCATTGCTTTACATTCTATTTTTAGTGTTTTGAGTTCTGTACATCTAGGGCCTGTTCGGTGCGTCCGTACTTTTTGAACGCAATAGTGGATCTCATTAAAAATAGTGTATTTATCAATTATTAGTAGCAAGCCGGTGATGTGCCATCACACTATTCCAATATTCTTCTGTAGGACGGGATGGAGGAAGAGGTCTGGACTATGTTTAAGAAGAACACATTTTTATGAGCTTCTTTCTAATCAATATTAGTTAACTGCCTTCACTATGAACACTATTCTACACTATATTGTCTCTAAAAGTGCTATTCTACACCATCACACCGTTGAAGTTAAACACTGCTTATTCATAAGATCTTGGCAAAAGATACAAGTAACAGCCACTTATTGTGGCGGACATATTACTTGCGAAAACAGAATTTTCCCAGCCCCCCCTGAAAATTAGTAGCAAAACACCACCAAAAAATCAAAATATCCGCATTTCTCTAGAATCATTCAATATCATTCAATACACGTCTTTTTCAATCAAATATCATCCAAATACGCGTCTTTCTTACCTTTATCATCAAATCCACATATATCAATCAACCCTTTTTTCAATATGCCTCGCAATGCCCGCTGTCCTGCTGCTTTATAAGCCTGTACAAAGACTTCTATCCTGCGCCTCAGTCTCCTCAAACTACCTGTTCCAGAAGTTCTGGATAATGGAGAGGATCCGGTCAATGATGAGATAGAGGAGCAGATGGATGAGAAGGATATAGAGACTCAGTCTGAGGATTCTTGATATCCGCGAATCCCTACACCTGAGTCTGACATCTCATACAGATTGTATGAACGGGTGATTATCAATGAGATAAAGAATAAGAGAGATGATGAAATGATTAATGAGTAGAAAGAAGAAGAAGAATCAGAAGAATGAATCTATAATTTCTATAATCAATTCTTCTATACAGATCTCTCAAATGTCAGTGATTATATTCCCTCCTTCAGCTCTGACAGCTTCAACTTCATTCAATATGGCATTCTCAAGTGAGATAATCAATGTGATGATGATGAAATATATGATGAAAGGAATAGAAGAACTGAATTCACAATCTCATTATCATCCACATTCAGATCTGCTGTTCAATCTTCCATCAAATCCACCGTTGAATCTTCCATCGAATACACTGTTGAAATCTTCCATCGAATCCACCGTTGAATCTTCCATCGAATACACTGTTGAAATCTTCCATCGAATCCACCGTTGAATCTTCCATCGAATCCACCGTTGAATCTTCCATCGAATACACTGTTGAAATCTTCCATCGAATCCACCGTTGAATCTTCCATCGAATCCGCCATTGAAATCTTCCATCGAATCCGCCATTGAAATCTTCCGTCGAATACACTGTTGAAATCTTCCATCGAATCCACCGTTGAATCTTCCATCGAATCCGCCATTGAAATCTTCCATCGAATCCGCCATTGAAATCTTCCGTCGAATCCGCCGTTGAATCTTCCATCGAATATACTGTTGAAATCTTCCATCGAATCCGCCGTTGAATCTTCCATCGAATACACTGTTGAAATCTTCCATCGAATCCGCCGTTGAATCTTCCATCGAATATGCCGTTGAAATCTTCCATCGAATACACTGTTGAAATCTTTCATCGAATCCGCCGTTGAAATCTTCCATCGAATCCACCATTGAATCTTCCATCGAATCCGCTGTTCCATCTCCAATTCAAAGCAGTCCAATACCTCAATTTGATGAATACTTCAATTGATTGACAAGGGAACAGTTGCTTCATATGAATATTGACAAGAGTATATTTCAAATTATAAGAGATGAGTTAAAAAGTCCATTATAACAGACAAAATTGCAGAAATTCAAATTATCTTTATTCACTATTTATAGTGATGAGAACAGATCTCATACTGCTTTCACTTCTAAATTTATATTATAATGAATTGTAATCTGAATCTTTCTAATTATTATAATACTATTCTATATAAGTAGATCTGAAATATTCTTTTATATCTTTTTCTCTTATGAAGTTCTCAACTGTATGATGCAAAAAAGCTTCAAAATCTTCATCAAATCTCTTCAGAATTGAAGAGATATCTGATATGATCTTTGACATTCTCTAGCAGTTTCAAAACAGTGAAGATTTCATTGAATTCAATATACACAGATGATAATCAATGCTTCACATGATCTCAGCAGATATATAATCATTCTTAAGAAGGTGTACAATCTTGTTGGTGATGAAATCACAGAGTTGAGGTGACATATTGATGATAAAGGTAAGAAAGACATATATTTGGATGATATTTGATTGAAAAAGATGTGTATTGGATGATATTGAATGATTCTAGAGAAATGCGGATATTTTGATTTTTTGGTGGTGTTTTGCTACTAATTTTCAGGGGGGGCTGGGAAAATTCTGTTTTCGCAAGTAATATGTCCGCCACAATAATCCACTGAACACCTGGCCTTTTTCATCTGTACTTTGTAAAAAGCAGCTGTAATATTAGTACAGAGTCTACAGACACTCTACTCACCGAACAGTCATGATATTGGGGCCATACTTTTTAAAAAAAGTGGAGATCTGTACAAAAAGAACGAGTACAACACGGCCGCACCGAACAGGCCCCTATTCTATCAATACTATCAATCTCATTATATCTGTGTCTTGATGCTTTTTATTCTTGATCTCTTTCTTTCATCATTGATCATCAAATCTGATGTTTCTCATCTGTGATGTACATCAGTGATGAGCAGTCTCAACTCATTGAGATGATATATCAATGAAAAAATACCTCTGTATAACAGAAATAATATCTGTCTTACTGCACTGCAGATCATTGCATGTCAGACTCTGATCAGAGTGCAAGATCTGAAAGATCTGATTGATTGCAAGAGTCATATATTCAGACGAAGAAAAAAATCTCTCTGATGATTCAAGGCTTGTGATGTGATCAATGCATGATATGAATATGATTCAAACTGCTTCAGTGCAGGAAAATTCTCAGTTATACTATATTCTCTCTTGATCAGCAGTAAGATACTGAGTTGATAAAGATAAATGTTCACTGAACAAGAGACTTCAATCTCAGTCTTTTGAGGACTAACATTGATCAGAAGAGAAAGAGATGATGTGACAATGTGATGTGATGTCTGAGTTTTCTCATCTTCATTATCTGCACTTTGATGAATTAATGAACTGATCTGCTATTGAAAATTTGTGTTCATGCTATAAGATCATGCATTGGAGCAGCTATGATTGCATGACAATCATCGAGTACCCCCTCAGTCAGTGCTACAATTTAGGAAATAAAAAGTGAGAGAGGTTATGATCTTCCCTTACTTTCTGTGTGGACAGCGGCTGGTGTTGCAAGGTGGTAGGTGGCACTCATTTTCCTACCTTGTTTTACGCTCGCCATCTCACATCGGAATCCTTACAGAATAGCGAGATACTACTAGGTTATATGTCAGACATGATACAGCCACGGCTCTAACTTCGGTCAATCACATGTGCCTAACGGGGCATGATTAAATTGAGGCTGGTATTTGAGCCCGTGGCTACCCTCGCTTCAACCGGAAGCTTTTACTGTCGCAAATTCATGTTACGGCTCTACCAAGGGAGATTGTTGAGATCTCGCCGCGAAAGTCGAAGATGGTGGATCCTTTGAGCATTGCTGCCTCGGTGCTGACTGTTATTACAGCTGCCGTTCAGTCGACGAAGTCGCTATATGAAACCGTCAAACACTTCAAAGAGCGCGACAAAACTTTACGTAGGCTTCAAGATGAGCTCGAGGATCTCGCCAATATTTTGGACTCGTTGACACAAGTGGCCAATGCTGAGATGGCAATGTTGGCGCTTCTTCAAGTTCCTGTTGATCGATGGAGCCAAGTATGCCGCCAGTTTGTCCCCCTCGACCCATTGAAAGAGTCATATCCCCTCCCAAAGTAAACTTCGTTCCCCCCATCCTCACTGGAGGCGTCGAAGCCACTATATAAAGACTTATGGTGGCTGGAGAGAGTTTTGATGACTCGTGCTTGTGTCCCGGGCAATACATCCCATAAAGCTGACATGTTGGATGCTCCATCACTGAAGTTGTACTTACAGTTGAGTTTGAGATTGACTTCCATATCTAGCAGTGTCAAATCTTGTTTCCAAACCCTAATTCTGTATGTGTAGCTGTATACGGCTATAGATCTTATGCTACTACTTGTTTCGAAAAATGATTCATTAAGGTATGTATGTGTGTACAATACATGAATGACAGAGGCTCCTGCAAGATTCGGTGCAAACGATGTAAACATCATCAACCTTTGAATCTAGCAGTCTGTCAACAGGACCTACTCCTCCACATCCTCCATCGACCTCTCTAATTAATAGGCCTCTACCCGTGACTCCTATACTGGCTCACGCCTGTCGGGATATTCCGTCGTACCATTGATCCGCCATCGGCTCGGCTCCTTGGTGTCCATCGAGCCATTGCAAATATTATGAAACTTGGCGAATATATGTTTCCGAGACCTGGAGGAGGTTAATGTGATGGCAGGTGGTTTCAACACCCTTAGGGTATATGATGAATTTACGACTTGGCAGCTGGGTTAACGCATTGACTGTATCTTAATTGCATGTATTTTCTAGCCATTCTTTCCTAGTCAATCAACATCCAGATCTGCGTGTCGAAAATGCCCTTTCGCGCTCTGTGCCCTTGCACCTACGACATGCACACATCACTCAAGGAAGGCTTCAAATCCTTGATCGGGATTATCTTCGTAGGATTGCCAGTGTCGTCGAATAAAGGCTTTCAACTCGTCAAGGAGCCTGGAAGACTGGAAGGAGGAAGAAAGAAGGGGAAGGTTTAATAGCAGTACAACAAGGCAACAAAGTAGCCAGCTATATAGCTACGGCGGACGCTGAAGAAACCCGGCATTTGAGAACATTGCTCCCGAGAACCCCAGCTGGCCAACAACCTGAGCTAACCTACCCCCACCCATTCTCTTAACCGAGCGCGATAGAAGAAAGTGACTCAAAGTTGACACGGAGAAAAGACATGGCCAAGTGTCAACCCCTTGATATATATGAGCTCCCGAGATGTAAATAGGTCCTTGAACATAAGTAGCTTAGCTCGAGCCCTAACTACATAGCCACTAGGCTGAAAAGGGAATAGATTCTCTCTCAAGTTCTCAGCGAACTCCTAATAAGTCTTGTGTCTCTGTTCGTTCGCCCATCGCCATTCTGCTCGAGATTGGCCATTGTATTTGTCTCGCCTTGATGTGTTTGAACGTGGTTGGATTGTTGCGGGCCCGCGCTCGACGTGCCTGCGTTTGTTGGATTGGATCGGATTGGCGACTATGTTTGCACCTTGGAGTAGCTTCTGACGCAACATTCGCGGATTTGCAGCAAGCTGTTGACTTTCCCCCTTCAATAGCGACGTAAAGCTTGAGCCCTGTAGGTTGACGCCTCCAATTTCCTGGGAGAGACTAGTATTTTCCCTAACCGAAACGGAACACTGTTATACACAAGAGGATCTGTGACCTGATCAACAACAGCAGAGTCTAGCTGCACGTCCCGGGACAGCCTAGACTATGACAGGGCGAGTACTCTGAAAGACAAGTATATTCATTTAGCAGAGACAAAAACATTGGATCAGAATTTTCTCCTGGGTATCCAGAATGGTACACCCTACCACATCAATCAAGACCACAAATTGAGAAAATGGCCTGATGAAGAAGGAGACTTGCAAGATGAAAATAACTACATGACAGCACTGACTCTGACATGAGCATATATTCTTTCTAGTGTCTGGGCAGAATCTCAGGATGGTGGAATGATATATACGGATGAGAAGGCGCCAGTCATTTCAATACATAACCATGTGGACAGTGAAAGTCTCACAGTATGCAGAGATGAATCAGCAGCCCTGAGATGGTGAGCAGCAGTTCTTGCTCCTGAGCAAGGTTGGACAGTCTCAATAAGTGTGGACGTGGACAGTGTTGAATATCAATCACCATGATCGTCCACCTTAACAGCAAAGTTGCATTCACTGTTAGAGGACCCTCTATACTCACCAATGCAAAATGCTCTGTGTCATCTCAAGCCTTCACATATCTATCAGACTTTTGCCACCGTCACAACCTTGAGAATCAGGCCAAAGCAGGCCTCGGAGCAGCTCTAACATTCCCATCACCTCTACCAGCTTCAATTCATTTACAGCCAGTTCCAGACAAAACCAACATCTCCCAACCACCAAAGCCAAGTCTTGAAGATTCCTTCTCATTGATGACAAACCTGATGACAATAAGTTCAGCTGTTACCGGGTTGACTGCAACTCTGTGTAGTATCTTCTGTGAACTCTCAATTCCATACAATCTATACAGTGAGTGGCTAGAACCTCTTTTTGCAATATCCTCAGCTCTAACAATACACCATCTTACAGTAATGTGTATACTCCGGAGCCTGTCAATTGGAGGCTGGTGGCTAGCAAGCACAATCACTGGCTTTTACTCAAAGAAGTTCGAAGTGGCACACCTTTTGTGAACTTGCCCTCGTGGTGGTGGACCCAATTGCCCCAGTCTTACATTTGCATCCCATGTCCAGATCCCGTCGATGAAACTAGAGCCTTCATCTCCCACCAGAAAGAGACGACTTTGCTTGTCTGTCCCGAAAGACATGGAACTACATGCCACCTTGGAAGCCTCATGGGAGAGTCATAATAGACGATACTCACATAGTGGTCCAAGAACATTCTCATTGTACGGGACATTACATCTCCTACAAATCATGGTCATGGTTGTGTGCAGATGGTCGTTCTGTCATGGACCTAGGTTATTCGTCCCAACATAGTGTCCCAGCCGCCTATGGTAGGCCATTGTGTTTACGAAGTCAAAAGGCAGTTGGAATAGGAAAAATGTCACAGGATGCTTCAAAAAGCTATTCTCGAATGGTCTTCTAGGGCCTGGGAGCAAGGGATCGCCGCTCACAATCGAATGTTATATCAATCTCTGACAAAGTGGATAGGTATGACTCCGGGAGATATCGATGAAAGTGATGTGGAATCTCATGATCCTGAAGGCAGATCAAACGATATGGGAGGTATTCAAGACTGGTTTGCTAATACGCGCGAGGGATATACTTTAAATGGCAACTCACTTCCAAGCTACGACACGGTGATGACCTCCTGACAAACCATATCATCCAGCCCCCAGTTTTCCTCCATAGCCCCCGGACCACTGTTGTCTCACGCGGTTAAGTCGGTGTAATTACTCCAGCCTGACCCGGCATTCCCATCCCCCGATTGTACCCATGCAGCCATCCAGTAAAGATCGGGGCATTGTTTGCAGATGGTTCTAGCGCCCGGTTCGTCCTGATGAGCTAAAGACTGACACGCTTTCCACTTCTTGCGACATCCTTTCACCGGTCACAACTCATACTTGTGCTCGTTGTTTGGTGGCGGCATCCA
Organism: Blastomyces dermatitidis ER-3; assembly: GCF_000003525.1. NCBI lineage: Eukaryota > Fungi > Ascomycota > Eurotiomycetes > Onygenales > Ajellomycetaceae > Blastomyces > Blastomyces dermatitidis. The sequence continues at coordinate 5,813,844 of NW_025544776.1, read as the reverse complement.
GCGACAGTGTACCAACCCGCAGCACCGGAACTATGAGTCATCATACGATAATTGTCAATCGAGCGATTTGGAAACTATTGTCTGTCTCCCAAATTAGACATGCCTGCTGAAAGCGGTTCTTGGTGTAAACTAAAGGATAATTACTCACTGTTCATTGAAACGCTATGCGGTTGTTGAAAAAGTTAATCGGATAACTTGTAGACATGCCCGGCTGAAATTATCAAGAGGCTTGGGGATGGTTCTTCGTCCAGGAATCAGTACACATTCTGCGGGGCAGTTCAGCATGGACGAGGTCCCCCAGAGGCCTTCCCTTGCCCTCTTTTGGCAGCTCGTACTTGCGGCCCCACCCACTATCCCCAATAACTAGTGGGTTTGGTAACCACCACTATGCAAAATATCACCACTGTGCCAATTCTTGCATTTTCCTTCATCATCCATGTGTTTATCATCTATATCAAGATGATTGAAAGATTGAAAGAGATTGAAAAACATATAGAAGCTGTTATAGAATTTCAATGAAAGATTCTCTGATCTCAGATGAACTGTTCTTGCTTATTAATTCAATAATTCTCTAGTTATAGTAGTTATCTCTTAAAGAGTATTTATCTGAGATGAGCTTCTCAACTATTTTTTTTCTCAGTATATCAGCTCTTCTTGATGAGTTTGAAGAGTTTTTATGAGTAAGTTCATCAGAAAAATATGTCATTTGAATAATAGAAAAAAATGAAGAGAGTAACTAGTATAAGAAGACTGAAAAGAAGTAGTGTAAATAAGTGTGTATGAAGACAGCAGAGACAGTATTCACTGAGAGTGAACTAAGAAAATGCTTCAAAGAATCAGAAGATATTGAATTTATACATTGTGAGAAGCAGAGTATCATCATTCTACAACAATACTGAGAATTGATAGTTTATAGATATAACATTGTACTTATTGCTGTCTCTGAGATACGTGAGATGTGTTATTGTTATTGAAATAGAAGCAGCATCCATGGATAGGTTTCGCGTCATGTGGCCAGGAATGGGCTTAAAACAGTGTTGAAAATGGGGATGCTATGAGTGGCCGCAGCCTCCATCTTACAGACTATAGAGGTAGATACATAAACTACAGCATCATAAACACACAGATATCTACAATGGATTCCATTATCTCCCTAATCTCCTCAAGCATAGCCCTCTTCGTCTTCTCAGCCTCCCTCTCCCTCCACCATCACATTCATGTCCGCAAACCTCTATCTTCCTAAAATCAAATAACTACCCCTACGCTCCCCGCCCCCGCTTCCCTGCTATTCTTCATCGTCCTTGTCTGCTCCTTTGAGTCATTCGAGCCATTATCCGGCTTCGGCGTTGAGCGTCTCCTGTATCGCGTTGGCACGTATGTGCGCACCCACGATGAGCAGATGAGGTACATATTCCATCCCTCGAAGATATAAGAGTATATCGATATACTTCTCGTTTTCGCTACGGGAGGGCGCATTGGGTGGCATTTTGATTTTCATCATTTGACAGTGAGATACGGGGCCAGGGAATGATGCAAAATGAGGGTATTGAATATAGATAGATTTCCGAGATATATCTGGTTATTGATAGATGACATGATTGGAATTCGATCTTTGGCTAATCGGACGAAATGGGGTAAATGATAGAGTAAAGTAAGATGCTTCGTGAGAAAAAAAATCCGAGAATCCTTAAATATATGACCTCCCCAAGAAAATTGGTTCGCGGTCGCGATCAAGCGCCCTGTAGTCAGTAGTAAGTAAATGCCCATATATATATACAAAATGAAAAACATCTATACGACTCCCGAAGAAAAAGGAACCTGTCCTGTCTATTCACATGAATACGTGATTATTAAGCTCGCCCTGTTTCCATTCCTCGCATCTGATACCCATCATCACCGTACTCCCCGTTTGGCCCTCGAGCAACTCTACCGCTGAACAAACGCTCTTCCTCATCTCGCGCAACCCTATGAAAGCCTTCTGGTGGTATTTCCGACCTACTGTATGGAGTATCACAGTATACTGACCGCAATGGCGGATAATAGCGTCGGTAGGTGAAGTATGCAACTGATATCCCTAGTAATGAGCCAACCGCCACGTCATACACATCGTGTCGATAGTCTGCTAATCGAGACATGGCGATCAACAGAGCCCCTAATAAAGGGGAAAGGGAGAACAGGAAGCGAGCTAAGCCTGTTCGAGGTTGGAATACATGTAATTGTCCTGCGAAAAACCTACCGTACAAGGCGCGCGTCAGTAATAATGTTCCTTTTTACTGTTCTAAACGAGACCTCATTCTTAAAATGTAAAAACAGGATACTTACATGGCAAGATATCCTAACCCCGCAAAAGCAAAACTGCTATGTCCGCTCGGGAAACTTCTCCATCCCTCATGCAGTCGATGGGACTCCGGCGCTCCGCACACTTCAATGGTAACCATCTTATGTGCCGGCGTGCCTTTTTCCGGGCTGCAGCGCGAGAGCAAATCGGGACGTGGCCTACCCACCGCATTCTTTATTATATCGGTTAGGAAGGAAGTAAGAGCAAGAGTGACGAGGAGCCCAAGCACGGATACATGCGTGAAGTGGGTTTCTGGCCGAATGATCACCGCCCACACGATTATGATGATCAATGGCATCACTCCCGCATAAATAATTGACCATACTGTATTTCGAGACTGTTTTATTAGCCAGCGTATCAGAAACCTACTGTGGGCCACCACCGCCTTAATTGGGGTGGTGGTTCCTGCTGAGCACATGAAATTGTTGAACTCACAAACTGGAACCCGCTCCACCTCCGCAAATGGGAATTGTATAGAAACATTATCCAACGTAAACATGCGGTAAAAGGGTCGTACGAATATTTGGATCTGTTGATACCTTTTCAATTAGTATATATAATAGTAACAATAACTTGTTAGGATCAACAAAAAGGCAGCTAACCAAGATCCATCCCACGACGAGCACGATCAAGCTCACATAGTCCGCGGCATACGACCGGAGCCAGAAGCGCGCCAGGGCACCCAGAACCCCAGGCCGGCTCGCGATAGCCGATAGAGATTTGTTCCTTTGAAGCAGGTCATCTTCTGACATTTCTTTTATCAAGGCGTTCAAACAAGTACTCGTTGGTGGAATGCGAGGTTGTGAATTCTAGAAGAGGATTGCTCCACGACCATAATCTCAGCGAATGGGAGATTCTTCCGGCTCCAAAAGGCAGAAAAATATTCCAATCGGTTAATTGTCTGTCTATTCTTGTCGTACTGCTGCTGTCTGGGATTCTGCATATAGCGAACGTCGCGCGTTCGTAAGTGAGCGCGCGGTCAGAATTACCTATTTGGGGATATTTGCTGCCTTGGCTCGTTTGGCGTTGGAGTTCATAAATACGATATTTAACTAGTTATTTAACTATAATAACTAACTACTGTATTTAACGGATGGTAATAATAATCGCTAGCAAGCTAAATACATAGATTCAACTCAGTATCAGAAATACTTTAAATAAAATCATTTAAATATGTATGGATATTTCCCACTTGAGGAGAAATATTTACTTTTCTTTTCGGTCTATGGGGAGATCGATCCTCATCTATTTATATCACCACCCGCTTGTAATGACGCCGCCAGCCTTCTCGACACCAAGCAACCACCCAACACCCGCAAAAATAGACAGAACCTTGCGGCAGACTTCAGACATCCATGCATGCATTACATTAAGCTTCTCTTTGGTATGACTCTCCTCTAGAGCGCTTCTCGAATGTTGTATGTACATGGTGTGAAAAAGTAGACATTCGGTTTTTATATCCACTGGCTTCTCATTGTTACCTGTACCAGCTAGTAGACTGACTTTCAACACACAAATATAAGGTCAGTCACCTCAGTTGTGTCTGCCTCCTCATTGTGCGATCGGGCAGGCTCACAATCAAGTTAGCCCTGTCTGAAATAATTTTGGCCCCCGCACCGGCTCGGACGCTACATGAGGCGGTCGAAGAAGTCCCACCTCACCTAGTCTCAGCCTCGTCTGAAGGGCTACGCTGTATGTTGACCTGATTGTCCCCTGCTTCGGGCAGGCGGGCAGGCGGGCATCAAGCCCCCAAGGGCCCGTCGGGACCTTGCTGCCCCTCCATTTGCACTATGCATTTCCCCTCCAAATGGCCTCTGTTCCGTCGTGGCAGACATGTTCGGCTGCAAAAAATGCTACATTATCACTTCACAATATAACACAACATGACGATTACCTACGCGGAACAAGCCTACCGAGAGGCTTTGAAAACCTTCGAGGAGAACCTGAACTCGCAGCAACTGCGTGATGTGCAACGTCCCACCTCGCTGACCGAACTATGCAAGACTGCGGCGTCGATCAACGCAAAACATGCCTCAAATGATGACCGCAAGACGATACGCTTCACTCAGCGTGTCAGTAAGGTGCTTGGTGTGCTTCAACCCTTCGATGGCATTTTGAGCAGTGTCGCTGGCGCGGAACCGTTCGGTGGTGCAAATTTGATATGGAGCTCTATCCGCTTTACTTTCCAGCTCGTTGAGGATGCGCAGAGTATTTTCGACAGTGTATTTGGGTTCTTCGAAGACATCGCGCTCGAGCTAGAAATTATTCAAAAGGAGATTAATACATTCAAGGACTCACAGTTAGTGTCCAGCGTCGGGCAGCAAGTATTTGCGGCGTTGCTGGACTTTTGGGTCTATGCGGTTAAAACGTATAGAAATTTACGGTTTGGGTCATTCTCTATCAAGTCGTATTCTATCAAAAGCAAATTTGAACAGTTGCAGAGCAAGCTGCAGGAGCAAACTGTGCTGTTGAAGAGTGCAGCGCAGGCACAGCACCATGAAAATTCAAGCCAGTTCTGGAATGCATTTCAGCAGTCGCATCGGGGTAACTCCCTTTTCCCTTTCCTTCATATATCCTTACTCTATGCATGGACATGCTAATATGTATACAATTCTATAGAAAATTCTGACCAGCGCGTGTTTGATTGGCTTAAAGCCCCGGACTATGCTACTGATTTGAAGAAGGCAAACTCGAGACGACATGATGGCACCTGTGTATGGGTTATGACCAGACCTGAATACAAATTATGGTCGGCTTCTTCCTCCGACACGCGGTTCCTAGTGATTTATGGCATTCCCGGGGCGGGTAAGACAATCTTGAGCTCATTCCTGGTTGAATGGGCCAGGCGAACTTTCCGGAGCGGTACGGATCACAGGAAACCTTGCCTGACACTCTACCATTTCTTCAAGGCGGATGACGAGACCAAAAATACGCCCTTGGCCGCTCTGAGATCTCTCCTCGAACAACTCTATAGCTTTGTGCTGGAGAATAATATTGAAAACCTGCGAACGACATTGCAGAACACCGCCCGTAAACGCCAAGTTGATTACGAGGAGATGTTGGCTGTATTTGCTAGCTCGATCCAACATTCTGGCTGCACATTTACTATCGTCCTCGACGCCCTTGATGAGTGTAGAGGTGTCAAGTCACTCTGCAAGGACCTGAAGGCACTAGTTTCACATCCAGACATACATGTCGTTGCGACCAGTCGGAGGACTGGCGAGCACGTGGATGTCATCAGTGGACCAAAGACGATGACTATCCTCATGACGGAAGATGATGTGAGACGAGACATTGCCTCTTTTGTTCGGTACAAGGTGAACAAAATGCCAAATCTACAATCCCCAGCTCACCGCCGTCTCAAAGGCCTAGTCATCGATGAGCTGTCCAAGAAAGAAAACCACAAGGGCATGTTCCTCTGGGCATACCTGATGTGCAAAGATATTAAAATGCAAGGTAGCGTGGCTAAAATCCGTCAAGCCCTTCTACGACTACCGAGCGATATGGTAGCGCTCTACCTGAAGATATTGGAGGGCTTGAACGAGAAGCCTGTTGCGGAACAGGACTTTGTACAACGGGTGTTTCAGTGGGTAGTGGGAAGTATTCGACCTTTGCGCTGGTGTGAACTAGATCAGGCACTGCAGATCGATCAGTTCCGAGCTGCCACTTTCGAGGACGACGATGACTATGATGAGGCCTATATTTATTCCCGTAGAGATGTGGTAAAGGCATGTGGCTCGCTGGTGCAATATTCAGGGTTGGACGATGGAGACACTATTCGCTTAATACATCTGTCGGCAAGGGAATTTTTGCAGCGTCAAATAGCGCAGTCCATTCCTATCCCGCCCAATCTCACGAAGTACTTCGTCGAAGTGACCACTTCTAATGCAGTTTTAGCAACAGCATGCCTAAATGTTCTGCATGCGCCCTCTGTACAGAACGATACCTATTTCCGAACTCCCAAATCTCACGATATTAGAACGGAACTTATGAATATGTGTCCCCTCTTTGAATACGCAGTATTATACTGGCCGGAATTTGCGTGTGCATTTGCTGAGGCTGTAATTGCCGGGGAAAATGATTTCAAACAACCAGAAGATCTTTTTGAACTCTTAGCTCTCATCCTCGATGGGCCTTGGAGCCTTTGCTGGCTCGAGGAATATATTCGTCTTGGTGGTATCGATATTGCAATGTACACGGTGGAGAGGATCCAAAACCTCGACGAAAGTATCTCTCGCAAAGGGTGCTCATCCTCATTCACCCCACAACAGTGGGCTGCGCATGTTGTACATGCCTTACACACTTTTTCAGAGACTATTTCCCATTCCCCTGAATGCATCCATACCTGCGTAGAGGCACCCGGACGCCATGTCTCTCTAGCAACCGGCCGCAAACCCCAGCACCTAATTACTCTAGGTACTTCGACCAGGGATCTACCAAAGAAGCAACCACTCCCGAAGGGTGAGCGTGGGTGGATCGGATATAATCACAAGTCCAGATCAGTATTCCTAGCTGAGAAAGAGCATGAGACCATTCGTGTGAGTCGCCGCCATCTCGATGGAGCTACTGCTTATCGACCAGCCCTAGAAAATGGAGAAGAGAGCTATCAGGGTACCTGGAAGGTTCGCTCTGCTCAACTGAAACAAGATGCGACATTCCTCGCGGTGACGTTTTGTCCGCATGCGCAGGAGGAGCTTTTCTACCGCACAGTGTGCTGGAGCTTGTCTAGCCCAAAGCAAGTCTCCGTCACCGCCGATTGGGCCCAGGTTATTATTGTTGACCGCTGCGAATCCGAAATATTTTGCGCTGGTCCTGTGCTCGGACGGGGAAGCCTCGTTGCATTCGGTGAAAATAACTTGTTAATTACCCCAGGCGGAATTTGGGATTTGGCATCGGAGGATAGGCTGTCTTCACCCAAGGAGATCTGGAACCCGGAAAATCCAGAATTGATATCGCAGACTTGCTTCAGTTCGACTCGAGCAGCAAGGGTCCGCGATCGTCGATGCCTGGATATCCTGGAGATATTCGGCTCTGAGAAGTGGAATGCTGGTGATCTTACGGCGACCTTCCAATTCTCCATTGAAGAACGTATCGCAGAGAGCTGGGCCAGAATCCGAATCCGTTCTTTCAGCCGCTCGGGAGCCAAACTACTGCTGACGTTCTACGAGAATAAAGAGCCAAATTCAGATCCTGACTCCCGCCAGGAGTTGCAACCGAAAATTGTTTGCATCATTTTGGACGGCAAAGGCCCAACGACGGGTACGCAGGTTGATTTCCCTATTCATTCTGGCACTGCACTGTTGGAATGTCAGTTCACAGACGACGAAGAAAGGATTGTGGGTAGGCTGCAGCCACCCGATGACGACATAAATGCTGGCGGAGGAATCTCCATTGTTGTGTGGGGCTTACAGAAGAAGGGGGCCAAATACGACGAATCTGTGCAATATCTCTTCCTTTGGAAGTCTTTTGGGGATGTCTCCTTTACGATAACGCCGCCGATCTCAGCAGAGCCCAAGGGTGGGATACTGATTGCCTTTTCAGATGGCAGCGTAGCGCGCCGCTCAGTCTCGGATATCTGGTCGTCAGCGGAGGAAGCCAAGTTGCGCACCTCCCGGCATGCGCTGGAGGCTAGAGGAAAGGTGTTGAATTACATCACTCCTGACGGAGCTAACCTTTTTGCCATATTCTTAACTGGTTTCCTGTTCGTTCTCGTTCCCTTCCCTTCCTCTGTAATCTTGTAATGTCTCCGCTAACACTTATGTCAAATAGAGGATCTACCCCAGCCTTGACGGTTGAAGTTTGGAGCTTAACTGAAGAGCAACAGCTATCATGTCCCGTCGTCAATCGTCAACTCGAACCCGGTTTAGAAAATAACTCGCTCGATTCAAACGGCCGCTTTTTGCTCGGAAAGTCCGAGATTTTCGACCTCAGCGACCCGGCATCCCCACAGCCCCTCCTCTTCCAACTATCCAACGGTGGCGATGCTAAGGTCGCATTTTGCCCCAACCAGCCTATCTTCGCATACACGCATGCAGAAGATGGTGGCGTCATATTGCGGCTTTATGAGGGGAAGGCGGACAGAAGCTGCCAGCTTCTCCTTACTCATCGCATCGTGTCTGAACATGGGCTGGATCCGCAGGACATCAAAGTTGCTTTTGATAGTAGTCATTCTCCCCCACGTGTGTTTGCTTATTCCTACTGGACAGTGATTGGCCAAAATATGACATTTGTCGTGACTATCGAAGAAGACGGTGATGTGAATCCCGAGTTAATTTCAGAAGGTAAACAATTCCACCCATACTAACCACATGTATTTCCCATTTCCCCACCAAATATATACCTCTGCTGCCTATGTGCTAACCTTCTGAGTCTTGATACAGAATACATGGCCGACCTCACCTTCTCTGTGGACGGAAAATACATATTCAGCGTTGACCGACAAGTGCCTCCCGAGGATCTTCAATGGCCCACCCCTGTCCCCATTTCCCCCCTCCCTACAACACCACCCACTGCTAGGCTAAGTGAGCTCTCCCTCTCCCTCTCCCTCTCTATCCTCGACACACATCCCGTCACCTTAGAGCGCGACTACTGCTTCATGGACCCGGCCCTGATCTACCGCATATCCCAAGAAGAGCGACTGGGCACTGTGTATCTCGACGTCAAACGCATTCACGAACCCGCTACCACGACAAACTATTTCCGCAAGGCCTTGGGTATCGTCCCAGACGACTACTTGAATCGCTTGCTTGATAAGGTATTCCTAGTGTGGCCAAGGGATAGTGCGGAAGAAGTAAAAATGGTGGTCGTGCCGGGAGGGAGGAATGGGATGCCGATGATTATTCGGTCGGGGATGAGTAGTGGTGAGTTGGTCGGCATGGTGGAGAAAACGATGCGGTAGGGTAGTCATGGAGTATGAAAGTGTTTTCATTCCTAGCATTGGTGGGGAGGGCCCTTGGAGGAGCAGCCGGCTGCCGAGGAGACTATTGCGTGCGGGTTGCTTAGATCATACATCATTTAAAACTGGCTTGACCTGCGTAGTAGAATTCTTTAATCGATTTACTTTCAATGGCATAGTATGATCTCCTGATTTATTTCGCAAAATCGAAATCATTACTTTGACATTCAGTTCTCGTGGCGGGTGTATCTAGCTCTGGGCCCCAGAGGCCAGAAGCTTGGATCCGAAAAACGGCTAGCCCGATCTAGCGCGCAAGCTCCACTAACTACATAAACGCGACAATCAGAATTGAAAATTGAAGCAACGTACAGGACTCCGAACTCCAAGAAAGATCTAGCCGTACTCTTCTTTGGCCTCCATTGGATACTCCGAGTTTCTTCTGCCAGCTTCAACACATATAGGGAATTAGAATCTCACATTTACAATATGGCGGAAGCCGACCAACAAAAAGTGACCGCCGCATTCCCGCCTCCGCCACCATTCTGGAAGCATTTCACATCGCAGAATCTGAAGAAGCTGGATGACTGCAAGAAAGAACACGAGAAAAATCTTGGTCCGAAGCAGACTTGGACACCTGAAGCTCTTCGCACGCTTGAACTGCCACCGGAGCTACGATTTCTTGTCCCGCCCCAAGCCCCAACATCAGGTTCATACTCGATATTCGGCGAGTCGCAATCGGTATATATACTCTCTATACATACCTATTCTAGCCTCAGGTTTTCTGTCATAATCTAGTTATTGGAACTAAATTTGTGCGTTAATTGTGCCTTATATAGGTCTCAATAAATCTTCCCTCATTACAAGATCAAGGCATCGAGCAACTCTATCCCTCCCCGCCCGCAGGCCAAGAACATGCTTTACCTGCCAACCACCGATTCTATCTTCTAAAAATCAGCAAATCCCTCCTTCTCAACTTCCTTGAGTTTATCGGTATACTCGCACTCTGTCCAGAGCGATTCGAGTCCAAAGTACAAGACATACGAAACCTGTTTATCAATGCGCACCACCTGTTGAACTTGTATCGGCCCCATCAGGCACGAGAGTCCTTGATAATGATGATGGAGGAGCAACTGGAGAAAACCAAAGAAGAAATCAGCGAAATGGACAGGGTTAAGGAGAAGGTCCAGGGCTTTCTTGAGCAGCTGGAGGCTGAGGGTACGAATATTGGCAGGACTGGCCCTGTGGATTCCGACATGTTTCTTAAGAAGCGCGAAATTACAGCCGAGGAGGAGGTCATAGAAGAGGCTAGGTCTATGTGGAATTTACTTGACAAAATCGATGAAGATTGAGAAACAATTCATGAAGATATATGAGAAATATATGACGATCGGCTAAGCCCGAGCGCATCAAGAACCAGGGCCGCGCTCAATCCCCGCAGCGAATAAAGCCATTTTGGCACCCGCTCTACAGGAACTGCTGGAACATTGCTGCACCGGATTCCGTGGGGTTTGCGCGGGTATTTGGATTACTGGCACACGTACGGCCTCGAGTTTATGCGATCCAATGGTGTATGCGCTGACAAGCTCGAAATTATGGGTCCATGCATAGTGCTCTGATTAGAAGTCTACTAATACGTTTGACTTTCTCTCAGTTTCAGAGTTTTTATTTTCCTTTTTTGATCCTGCTAGCTGCGGTATACTCTGAGCTACAAAGTATGATGTTTGGAACGCAAATTAATGTGGTGTGGGTGACGGGGATCAGTTATTGAGGCAACCAGTTTCAGTTTCTGCGCTCCGGTAAATTTTTATCTTTGATGGTTCGTAGACAACTCCAGTATGAAACAGCAATTGGATAATGGGTGTCCTCATAATTCTTAGTTACTGATGTGTATATATAGTAATATTCCTCAGGATCTCCCGAATAAAGCAGTTAACTGTGTTTCCCTTTATTTCTAACTGCGTATCGTCTGTGAGGGCTTTTTGCTTACAGTCGCCGAACCTAGGCCGGCCCCGTAGTAAATTCCTCGCTACCAGCCGGGGAGATCCGGCTTGGCTATCCGGAAGTTCGGGGTTACCTTAGGGGGCTTAGTGCCTTAACATTTGATTGACCAGTTAGGTGCAAGCCCTGTATTTTAATAGGGACAAAGGCCCTGCAATTGGGTTCGGTATTGTTCGGGCTCCGGTATTAGTACTGAATTTCCACTTAGCTCCAACCCCGTATGCGCGGCCAACCCCGTATGCGCGGCCAACCCCGTATGCGCGGCCAGACCCACCCAAAGATCCATAAATATCAAGCTCACGGACCTAGAAACTCCTTTTTTTTACCATCAGAAAGACCTCTGCGTGTACGTTTTATCAAAAAAGGTTCTACAAGGAGAAAGTGTAGGGTCGACATCGCCGGTTGTTGGAAGCTGAGGGAGGTATGTCTAGCGGCTATTTACCAGTCGACGGTGACAACTTCGACAAAGGCACAGTTCAGGGAGGTCACCACCACGATAAAGAGGACAGCGACGACGAGGAAGGGGAAGGGCTGAGCGATAATGACAATGAAGACTCCTTCTATAGGAGAGATAGCATCCGGTTCGATCGGGATTCCTACGGGTTAGGTTCTCGAATCGCAGACTTCACTATCGATGGCGGAGACCACCTCGATCATGGGAAGACGGTACGCGGATTATTACCAATCTATATTTACTTTAAATCATTCATTTAAGCTCATGATATATTTGCGATTAGGAACTCACTGGCTGGGCGTCGATGTGGTTCGTATCTCTCTCTCCTCCGCTTCCTTGATCTACAGTACCTCTGGACGACCGTAACAACCATATCTAATCTCCCTGATACGAAAGGCTGGCATATCAGTCGATAGGTGCAATTTACGGTGACATTGGCACCAGCCCGCTCTATGTTTTCTCCTCGACGTTTCCAACAGCCCCGCTGCTCGATGACCTCCTCGGAGTATTATCCCTCATAGTCTGGGCACTGATACTGATTGCGACGATTAAATATGTCGGGATCGTTCTCTGTGCGAACGATAAGGGTGAAGGGGGCTCTTTTGCCCTCTTCTCACTCATACGACGTTATGTTAGTTCTTAGATTCGGAACATGGTCCTCAGAGTAAGGAAATCGGGATGTCAGGCTAACGTGTATATATACATTGTATATATACATTGTAAGCGTAGGTCGATATTGATAACCAGAACCGGGATGCATCAGACTTCACTGTAAATGGCGACGAGAAACCGCTACGCCCGTTTAATCTAAAAGCTATGAAGGTGTTGAAGAGGAGCTCTGGCGCAAAGAAGGTCGTTAAAATTCTCGCCGTGCTTGGTGTTTGCATGGTGATATCAGGTACCCACTCGATAATTTGGGATACCTACAATTGCGTTCCGTTTTGCTGATGGATATTCATTTAGACGGCGTTTTGACTCCTGCACAATCCATCCTTGGAGCTGTACAAGGTATGATGATATATGCAAAATCCACTCGATATCATGTTCCGGACACATTGGCTGATTTTTTGGTGAAGGGATCCAAATTGCAGCTCCCAGTACTGCAACCCATACTGTGGTAGCCATTGCCTGTATCCTGATCGTTATCCTCTTCGCTTTACAGCCGTTCGGCACGTCTAAACTGAGTAGTTTCTTTGCACCCATTGTTATCGTATGGTTAACGTTCAATGTTATCTCAGGTGTCTATGTATGTTTCCACCTTCTGCTGCTGGATTTATCCGAATGCTGACAACCAAATAAAAAAGAACCTGCTCGCCTACGATTCCTCCGTCCTACGCGCTTTTTCTCCATGGCTGGGACTTAATTACCTCTTCCGGAGAAAACTGGAAGGGTGGAAGTCGCTTGGAGGCGTCCTTCTTTGCTTCACTGGTAAATTTAACCGCGCTCAGTCACTAGGTGGTAAATAGCATCAGTTAACAGTGAGGCAGGCGTCGAAGCTCTATTTGCCGACCTAGGCGCATTTTCAGTCAAGCAAGTTCCGATCTGATTCTGGAGGCAACATTCATTTTTACATACACTAGTGCTAAACGAAAATTTTTCTCCAACCAGGGCAATACGGGTCTCGTGGCTCTGTTTTGCATTTCCCTGCTTGCTCCTCACATACTGCGGTCAAGCGGCCTTCATCAGCACCCACCCAGACGCGATCGCGAACCCACTATTCAAATCAGCGCCCCCAGGAATGTACTGGCCTCTCTTTTTCCTCTCGATCCTGACTTCGATTGTTGCGTCACAAGCCATGCTTACGGGGACGTTTCAGCTAATGTCCCAGGCCATTCGCATGGGATATCTGCCCAAAATCCGGGCTGTACACACCTCGAAGCGAATTCCCAGCCAGATTTATATCCCCTGGGCGAACTGGTTGATGATGCTTGCTGCGCTCGTCGTCACTGGAGTTTTTAAAACGGTGAACCTCAGCACCCCAACGGCTTTGATTTCGGCGATTTGCTAACTTCTCAATAGACAACGAAACTAGGCAATGCCTACGGAACATGTGTCGTTGGGGTTGGCTTTATTACCACCTGGCTCGTCGCCTTGGTATCGACCATTATCTGGAATGTCCACGTCCTGATCGTCATGCCCATATTTTTCTTCTTCTTGTGCATCGATGCCTTGTTCGTTTCATCTGCGCTGTACAAGGTTCCATCTGGTGGCTGGTTCACTATTGCAATGGCTGCAATTCTCTCGAGCACCTTGCTCACCTGGAATTATGGTGAAGAATGCCAGCTGGAAGCGGATAGGGATGACTCCTCGCTATCAAGAGCAAGGGTATTTGCAGATACCAGCGGGACGCTGTTTATACGCGAGGGAGCCAGACATCTAGAAGTGAAGAAAATCAGAGGTATTACCCTATCATATCCACTGTGGCTGGCCTAACCCATCTAACCATGACCCCTCGTTATTATTAGGAATCGGAATATTCCTCGTTGAAACTGACTTGAATTCTCCTCCGGTTTTTGATCATTTCCTGAGGAAATTTGAGGCTTCTCATGAAATAACAGTTCTATTACATATCAACCGTATCCCTAAATATCATGTATGACCCACTTACCAGATGCTCAAAGAATTTTGTGTAATATGGGGAACAAGCTAAAAAATAAAAACAACGTAGGTTGTCCCCAAAAACCGGTTTCGAAGCTCCGCAACCGCCATCCGCGGAGTATACCGCGTCACCCTCCGCCTCGGATACGGCGATACCATTAACTGGAACGTCTTCGAGCAATTATTGATAGATGAGCTGGAAACCCTGATATCCAGCGACGGCACCAGCCCACCTACCGACCCCCAACGCGACCTTGACTTTCATCATCAAGACAAAATACCATCACCACATTCCATCCAGCTCCCCGCACCCTCCTCATCCGACGAAGGCATTCCCATGTCAGCAATTCACGCCAAAACAAGGCACGAGCTGCTCCCGCCCCCGGATCTGAATGCCATAACCCAAAAGCCCATCACATATATCATCGGCAGAGACAAGCTGTTTATCAAGGAGGAGTCGAACTTTGTGCGCCGGGCGATGCTCACGGTATTTGTGGCTGTGAAGAATCAGCAGCGGACGAAGCTATCGCAGCTCAAAGTGCCGGTTGACCGGTTGGTGGAGATTGGGTTCTCGAAGGCAGTGTAGGTTTTACAGAGTTAACCCAGTGGCTGCGGCTGTATATAGGATGGAGGACCATTACCTTGGTCGCCGAGTTCCTTTTCTTTCTTTTTGTTGGTGCATTTCTTTGTTCCTTTTTGATATATATATTTTTTTTGCTTTTTCTTTTTGGATCTATATAGTCTTATGGCCTTAGAATTCCCGCGTTTTAATATATGTTTTATTTATTTACAAGAAGTGGAAAAGTATATAGATTTATATCACCTTAAGTCTAATCTCGCCCCTTTTTTGCACCTGGCTACTCGAGCAATCGCCAAACGAGAAGTTTCCTTCAACCGTGCCAAGCTCCTAACCGCAACATGACATGTCCAACGCTCAACTCATTTATTATTATCAAAACTAATAATTCAACAACTATAACTACTCCGTACTTCCCCGAATCGGCGATAATAGAGCGCCGCTCACAGGTCGCCATATGTAGCGCACATGCATCCAAAATCACGAGTCCACGCAAGCCACAAGGCAGCATAGAAATCCAACCGACCAACCCATTCATCCTTAAGCATCTGCCTCGTACCGAGCTACAGCCTGGCAGGCATTCTCGCAATTCAAACGGTCCCAACCATAAAAAAATAAAAAAAATAACAAATAAAACATAACATAACCATGCAACGCCTTCGTTAACATGTCCTGGGCCGAGGCATGTTACAGCCGCAACGCGGAACCAACCCCGTTATTGAGAGAAACTCTAATTACTATGATTAACTAATTATTAGTTACATCCCCCGCACAATTTTCCCGCTCGGACCGGACTGGACCCTTTATGTCTTCTATCTTCTACCCCCCCCGGAGAAATTGGGAAGCGGTGCACGATAAAATAATGCATTTGCATAGCTAATGGCAACTGGGATTGGGGGATTGGGGGAGGGGAGGGGAGGGGAGGGGGGTGGTCTTGTCAAGGGAAAGGTTCCATCGTCTTTCTTTTTTGATTGATTGATTGATTGATTGATTGATTGACTGATTATTGATTATTGATTGAATCGGATAATGCTCATCAGCTTAAATAGTTCAATGACTTGAACGGAGAATGTATCTAAATATCTAATATTATATATATGCACGTACCACAGCGAAAAGGCAAGAGAAATAAATATAAAAGCAAGAAAGAAGACTGGGTAGATAGATAGATAGTATGCGGTTCTATAGGACTCCGACTCCCCAACAGATCGGATAAAAGAGAAAAAGAGCGTAGGGGTAAATTTGGGGATGGAGTATAAAGACTAGAAAAAGAGAGGAGAGGAGAGAAGGCAAAAGATATAGCTAACTAACTATGTATCAGAAGAACATTCGATAGGAACGAAACTGTAGATGAGGATGGCTTTCATGGTTTGAATTCTTTCTTTTGTTTTCTTTCTTCTTCTTCTTTTCGCCTTCGTTTCTTTCCTTCTTTCTTGTCTGTATGTCATTTATTCTTCCTTCTTCAACTCAACCCCGTCTCCCTCCTCCCTACATGCCAATGCACTTCAGAAAGAGAAAAGCGGAACAAAAGAAAGAAGCTCTCTAAAAGGAAAAGTACATGCACTCATTTATAATTTTCTCCCCCTCTTAGGAAAAAAGAAAAAAAAAAGATATGATAAAAATCAAAAAAAAAAAAATAATATCTGAAAACAAAACACTAAATAAAAACGATCGCGCGCACGCAAAATATATGTTGAGAAGTAAAAACCCCCAGCAAAAAACAGTGAATCAATAAATCAACACACACACTCACACACTCAACACACACACATACACTCATACAAAGAAAAAAAAAAAAAAAAAGAAGAAACCCGAAAACCAACTCAACAAACTCAAATCAAATTAAATTATATCAATATGAAAATCTATGCCTTAATAGTCCCGTTCTCTAGCAGGTATTGATAGGTGCCGTATCCAATGGCGCCCAGGAGGATCAGGATGGCGTACAGACCGACACCGAGGCCGCTGCTGGCTTGGGTGCCGCTGGTGGAGGAGGAGGCGGGGGGGTATTGGGCTTTTGGGGCTGGGTCGCCGGGCTGTTTGTTGTTGGGAGGGTATGGGTTAGTCTTGATGGTTTTTGGGATCTGGATCTGGATCTGGGCCGGGCGTGGGGAAGGGGACGGGTATGTGTGCGGCGGGAATGATGTGATTTTTTTTTTCTCCCGTCGTCGGGTATTTGTCATGGTTTTGTGTTTTTGTCTTTGAAAATTTTGCGGAAAAGACGACGAGGGTTGCGAGAAGGAAGAGAAGGAAGCAGAGGAGAGAAATGGGAGAAGAAATAAAAAAGAGACACGCACTATTCTCTTCAGTTTCCCGATGAGGAGGCCCTCGAGGATTTCACGGGCCTCGTCGCTGTGGCCAACGTCTTCGAAGGCTTCGGTGGCATCTTGGCCGCCGACGTCGAGGAGGACTTCTTCGCCGCCTCTATGTGTTTGGTGGGGAATTGGTTAGTTTAGTTCTGTGATGTAAATGTAGGAATACAGGTAAGGAGAAGGATAGAGATATCAAAGAACGAGGTTGATCGAGTGAGGACCGAGCTGGCCACGGAGTTTTGCGGTGTGCATGCCACAAAACCTGGTCCAATTGAATCCAATCCACAATCCAACGGGGGGAGATGGGGAAGAGGGGAAGAGACAGGAAGTAACGGGGAAGGAAACCAGGACGTACGGATGCTCATCGACGAAACTGGAGACGTTGTAGATTTTGTCATGGATGGTGACATAGAGGTCCTTCTTGGTGTTGTGCTCGGCGAGCTCGGTGAAGGTCAATTCCTTGGTGTCAGACATGGCGGGCGATTGGAGGTGGAGGTGTATACGTTGGTCAATGGGAGCGAGGGGGGCGACGGCGAGAGGAGGTTTGAAGTTGAGAGGATGAAGTTGAAGAGAAGATAGATGGTTGGTTGGTTGGTGATAAATATTTATTTAGGCGGTGCGGTGGAAGTATAAGAAGAGAGAGAGGGTCAACCTGTCAGCCGCAGCAGAAAAAAAGTAAAAGGATAAATATTTAAGTTAATAATAAATAGGGCAACTTAAATCGAGATGATGAATAAGAATAATAATAGAACAATGAAATAATAATAATAACTAACTTAATCCACGATAATTTGAAATAATAATAATAATCAAATAATACTTTTATACACATTTGTATTAGGATTCTGCGCTACCCTTCAGGTTATTTACAATTACTCCGTACAGGGGAAACCAAGGCTATTCGAATAAGACCGAATAGACCTCGATCCAACCGAGCAGCGCGCGGGCGAATAGCAGCGCGCGCATTGGCATTCATCCAGCTGCGATTCTCTGATAGTTAATTATCCCTCAACAGTTTCTATACACATCCCTTGGGGAGATGAAAGCCAAAGCCAGGTGAGTACAGCGATTCTACCGCAGAAGATGTCAACTCCTCCTAATAATAAAGATAATACTTAACTGCAACACTGCACCGAAATAGCTGCTTAAATATTCTTCCCATTGCTATTGCTAGGACAATAAATAGCTGGAGCTACAGATGTTGCCGGTTGAACAGCGAAATCCCCATGTGAAATCCACGCGGGACATCCAGAAGAGCTCACAGTGCAGGCGGATCTCCCTCTCTACCGTCATCTGGCTCAGAGCGCATTCATCCTTGGAACCTTTGCATGCTGTTTCTTTGTTCCAATCCAATGCTCTGATATCATTGAGCTGGAATCAGCCAATTAGGCAGTGCTGATTTGTTTTGCCATTCTAGGGAAGTTTCCCCGAGTTGACGTGATTGTGACACACACTGTATATATTATTATTATTATTATTCCAGCGTCAGCAGATATAATGAGAGAAAAAGAGGATGCCATATCACTTGTCAGTATATATATATATGTATATGTATTGACATACAGACCGTGCTGGGTGGAATATTTGCTTGTTGATTCATTTGTGTTTGGTAACTAGTTGAAGGCGAAGAAGAAGAGATGTTAGCAATCAGAAAAGTCAAAACAAAACTGGGTACGGAGTACAGTACATAATGATCAGTGAGTGTTATTATTATAATTAACATAACTACAGAACTTACTGATACCATCCATTAAGACATCAGCTCTATATGATATGATATATCTAGTGGTGATAACCTGTTCTGTTCTTGTTCTGTTGTTGCTGTGCTTCTCTCAAACTGACCAAACTGACCAAACTGACCAAACTGACCAAACTGACTTGGCCGAACGACATCATCGCGGTCTCGCCGAACTCTGTCCATCTATTCCCTCGTTCCCAACACCAACACCACCAGCTCCCCTTTCTTTCTATCTTGCAATTAATAGAAATAAACGTGAGAAGGAAGATACATGCATCAAATCCTCTTGGAAAAAACCAGTTCCCTCGCTACCTAAACAACCCCATCACCTTCCTCTATAAACCATCCCTCCTTACCCCTCCCCCTCGTGTGCTGCATCCCGCAAAACACACCACACCACACATATATACAAACATCCCGCTTACATCTCCGCTCTTCCCCCCTCCCCTCCTAATCCTCCCCTTCTTACCCCCTCTAACCCCCTTTTATCTCCTCACCGACCATGTCCCGCAGCCGCGTCAAAAATATTGCCTACGACGACGATGACTTCGGCAGCGCCTCCCACGACAACGGTGCCGACTACGATAACGACGACGACGACAACAACAACAACAACAACAATCATGGCGGTAACGACATGACCCCCGAAGACCGCGAGCAGATGCAGCTGGGTACGATACAGGTACGCGAGCAGCTAGATGCAGATTCCCCGCTCGTCCCGGCCTCCGACGCGGAGATCTGGGAGGCGCTCTGGTATTATTATTATGATGTTGAGAAGGCCGTGGGGTGGTTGCGGAGTATGTTGAGTTTTCTTTTCTTTCTTTTCTATTTCTTTTCTATTTCTCCTTTGGCTAATTGGAGGTTGGTTCTCCTGGGTGAATAGAGAAATATGCGCCCAAGACGCCGAAGAAAGAGAAACCCCAGGCGAAGGTTAAGGGTGAGTGGATTTCTCCTTTTTAATATCTTTGCTGCATTCCTATCATTTTGGTGAGAGGATAGGTGGGGGGACGTCCATCTCATATATATGGCGGCTGGGTCGGTCATGGATGGGTTAGAAATTACGATGCGGATATGAACATCCAATTCAAAAGTACGTTCCTCAATTCCTAGGTTCGGTCTAGTTTTAATATTTTGTTTCCGCTCCAAACCAACTGATCCACGGCAGCAAATAGTTTTCTTCCTTTATTGACTTTTGGCCAAATTGGAAATATAAAGAGAAAGAAAAAGAAAGAAACACAGTTCCCGTATCTAATTCGCACCTCACCTCCAGGAACCGCTCCATCATTATCTCCATATCCCATCACATCGTGTCCAGAATCCTTCTCCGCAGCCGACTTCTTCAAGGACTCGCCATGGCTGGACATCCCCGCACACCGCAAAGCTGATATCCTTGTTGAACATCTCTATCCCCGCCTGGGCCTGCTCGGCGGTGCACAAGAGACATCGGGGAAGGTGTCGAAACTTGCCGCACTAGCTGCGCGCAAGAGGAAGGATAACGAGAAGAAGGCTGCGGCGGCAGCTGACAGTGAAGCATCCTCAATGGTATCGGATGACCAGCGAAAGTCCCCTATCTCGCTACTAGATAGGCTAGCGGTCGGTGGGAAATCGCAGGGCACCTTGTCGGCCCGGACGGCCCGTTTACCGTTGCGGAGTGGAAAGGGGGCTTTGAACAGGTCGCCCAAGCAGCCGCTCCCCACTAGCCCTGATCTTCCTGGCATGTTGGAATCTGCCACGCCACCTGACGCGCTCCCAAATGGGAAGAGGAAGGCCGCACCAGCATTGTCTGCGGATTCCACGGAACGGGAAGAAGAACGCCCTTCGAAGCTGCCCAACCTACGAGCGGAGCCTTCAGCCTTTGCTATGGTCCTTGTCGGCGCGCGAGAAGTTGGAGGAGGAGAGGACCACGATGACGTCCCTATACGCAAACCAATCTCACATAATATCGACGTCATGCGGTTTTTCGGTCAGAGTCTTATTAACGCGTTTGATTTTTCAGAACCGAGTCCGGACGATGTTGTTATGAAGGCGCGGGAGCCAGCTAAAGGTTTGTCAGGAGTTCGCACAGCAAACCCGCGTTAAACCATTTTTTAAAAGTGAAGCTTTGAGGTTGAGATGGTGAACAGAAAAAGAGAAAGAAAAAATCCTAACCATTTTCTGGTGTTTCTTTTTTTTACCGTTTGTGTAAAAAAAATACAGGCAATAAAAATAAAACGAAACGTACCGCTGCGAGTAAATCGTCGCCAAGCAAAACTGATGATGTGACGGATGCCGTTGGGCAGCTGTCTGTGCAGGAGACGGTGAAGGTCAAGAGCAAGAATATCGATGTGCTGGCTGAATATAGCAAGTCGGATAAGAAGAAGGCTGCTAATTTTGTTGTCATCGGTATGGAATTTTATAAAAGGCCACTCTACTGAACACAAGGTGGGGAAAGGACCCGGCTAATTTATGCTCCTTGTTTTATAGGCCATGTTGATGCAGGGAAAAGTACATTGATGGGACGATTGCTTTATGAACTAAAAGCCGTTGACCAGCGGACTATTGATAAATACAAAAAGGATGCCGATAAAATGGGCAAAGGCTCGTTTGCGCTGGCTTGGGTCCTGGATCAGGGATCAGAAGAACGGGCGCGCGGGGTCACGATCGATATAGCTACGAATCAATTCGCGACGGAAAATACCAACTTCACTATCTTGGATGCGCCGGGTCATCGCGACTTCGTACCCAACATGATTGCTGGGGCCAGTCAAGCTGACTTCGCAGTACTGGTCCTTGATGCTACGACTGGAAACTTCGAATCGGGCCTTCGGGGCCAGACAAAGGAGCACGCGCTGCTCGCCCGAAGCATGGGCGTACAAAAGATAGTCGTGGCAGTGAACAAGATGGATGCAGCCGAATGGTCCCAAGGCCGCTTCGACGAGATCCAACAACAGATCTCCTCTTTCCTAACCACAGCCGGCTTCCAGGAGAAAAACATATCCTTTGTCCCCTGCTCGGGGCTACGCGGCGACAACGTCGCCCAGCGCGCCCAGGACAAGAACGCAAGCTGGTACACCGGCAGGACGCTAATCGAAGAACTTGACACCTCAGAACCCTACACGTACGCGCTTGACAAGCCGCTACGCATGACCATCGCCGACGTCTTTCGCGGCGGTGTGCAGAACCCGCTCTCCATCTCCGGCCGCCTAGACGCCGGCCACCTGCAGGTCGGCGACCAACTTGTCACCATGCCCAGCGGAGAAAAGTGCACGATCCGGAGCCTGGAGGTCGACCAGACACCCAGCGATTGGTGCGTAGCGGGGCAGAACGTAACCCTGCACCTAACAGATATCGATCCTATACATCTGCGGATCGGAGATATCCTGTGTAGTCCGTCCGCGCCGGTGAAGAACATCACCTCGTTCACGGCGAAGGTGCTGGCGTTTGATCATCTGACGCCGATGCATATTGACGTGCACCGGGGCCGGTTGCATGTGCCCGGGCGCATTAGTCGACTGGTTGCGCTGCTGGATAAGGGGAGCGGGATGGCAGTGAAGAAGCGGCCGAAGATTGTGGGGCCGGGAAGTGTTGCGAGGGTCGTCGTGGAGATGGAGGCGGCGATTCCGCTGGAGGCGCCTGGGAGGGTTGTGCTTAGGGCTGGGGGGGAGACGGTTGCGGCGGGGTTGTTGGAGTGAGGTTTTCTCTTTACGCTGCTGTTGTTTTTCTCTCGATTTATATGGATATGATTGAGGTGGGATACATAATGATATATAGACATTTTGCGGGGTGATTTTGGTAGAAAGCCTGGGTGCGATCAAATATATGGAATGCTAGAGTTATAGTTAGCTAACCCCCCAACAATAGCGAAGTGAAGGCCATGATTGAACCATTGCCGGTCTCACTTATGAGACAGATATTTGACTTGGCTCTGGGGAATCCGACAGAAAGGACAGGTTTACAGATTATGGATATGAATAATATTAATTGAGGAACAAGAATGTAACTAACACCACAAAGTGGACAGGCTGTCCACAATAGCCGCCACGGGTTTCATCTCGAATACATTTTCTTCCAAGAAGTGTCCTCTTTTAACCATTTTCTATATTGCAGAAACAGAAACCTTCCGGCCACATCCCGTGGCGTCTACTTCCACGACAGAAAACACCAGAACCCTCCAGCGACATTGCTGAGTCATGCGTTGCAGCCAATCAGCAGCGATGGAATAACCTTAAATGGACCCTTGGCACGGGCGAGCGTGGTCAGACCGCGAATTGCCACAGCCGCACGGGCGACACGCCGGGCGGCCCAAAGCGGCCTAGCGCGGGCAGTGGGTGAAGTCCGAAAAGAAAAGGCCAACTGTTAAGAGCGAGCGAGCGACGGCGGATTGTTGGATATATCTTGGAGCATGGGGATAACTTCAACCTCTTCTTCTCTTCTTCTCTTCTTCACCCTCATATATAGCTACGACCAAAGCTCCCTCTTCTATCCTTCTCTCTTATCCAATCCCCCTCTCCTCACTCCCACTCCCACTCTCTCCCCCTCTCTCTCTCTGTGCTCTCTCCTTAAGCTAGCTAGCTTGAGAAGGCAAGAAGCTAACTAACTAACTTCTTTTTTAATTGAAGCTTTTCCCTTGTTCTTCTCCTTACTTCACTTTAGATACCCACCCCGTTTTGCTCATTCTTCGCTTTTTTTTTAAATCACACCCGTTTGAGATTAGAAGAAGGCAGGGAAAAGGAAAGGAGCCCTTGCAACATCAAGATATAATTACCAAGAACCCAGTTCTCCCTTCTGGAAGGAAAAACAAAAGTACACACATTCACCATGTCCCGAATGTCGCGGCGGGACGCTTCGTCCTCGCCCTTCGCGTGGACAACGGTCTTCTACCTCCTCCTCGTCTTCATTGCGCCCCTAACTCTGCTCGGGACTGCACATGCGGACGCTGATCAAGCTCCCATTAAAGAGGATTATGGCACTGGTATGTTATTTTTCTGAAGGAGAAAAAAAAAAAAATTGTTTTCAATTGCTGACGTGTTCTAATCTCAATTTTGAACAGTAATTGGTATTGATTTGGGAACGACATATTCTTGCGTCGGAGCGATGCAGAATGGGAAAGTTGAGATTTTCGTCAATGACCAGGGAAACAGAATTACTCCGTCATACGTGGCCTTTACGGATGATGAGCGGCTGGTCGGTGATGCGGCGAAGAATCAGTACGCTGCGAACCCGACGAGGACGATTTTCGATATCAAGTATGTAGCTCACTGTTTCTTTTCGTTTTATGAGGTAATTTGATGTTCTTGATTGACTAACGCTTTCTCTCTCTAAATTTAAAGACGTTTGATCGGCCGGAAATTCGACGACCAAGACGCCCAAAAGGACATGAAACATTTCCCCTTCCGTGTTATCAACAAGGCTGGCAAGCCCCAGGTTAAGGTTGAGGTCAACGGCAAAGACAAGAGCTTCACTCCTGAGGAAGTCTCCGCTATGATCCTGGGCAAGATGAAGGAAATCGCCGAGAACTACCTTGGAAAGACCGTCACCAACGCCGTCGTCACTGTCCCCGCCTATTTCAACGATAACCAAAGACAAGCCACCAAGGACGCAGGCATTATCGCTGGCCTAAACGTTCTCCGTGTCGTAAACGAACCCACCGCTGCGGCTATCGCCTACGGTCTGGATAAGACTGGTGATGAGCGCCAGATCATCGTCTACGATCTCGGTGGAGGTACCTTTGACGTTTCCCTCTTGTCCATCGACAACGGCGCCTTCGAGGTCCTGGCCACCGCCGGTGATACCCACTTGGGTGGTGAGGATTTCGACCAGCGTGTCATCAACCACTTCGTCAAGTTGTACAACAAGAAGAACAACGTCGATATCACCAAGGACCTCAAGACCATGGGTAAACTGAAGCGCGAGGTTGAGAAGGCCAAGCGCACTCTCTCGTCCCAGATGTCCACCCGTATTGAGATTGAGGCCTTCCATGACGGCAAGGACTTCTCCGAGACCCTGACCCGCGCCAAGTTTGAGGAATTGAACATGGATCTGTTCAAGAAGACCCTCCGCCCTGTCGAGCAGGTGCTCAAGGACGCCAAGGTTAAGAAGTCTGAGATTCACGATATCGTTCTCGTTGGTGGTTCCACCCGTATCCCCAAGGTCCAGGCTCTCCTCGAAGAGTTCTTTGGCGGCAAGAAGGCTTCCAAGGGCATCAACCCTGATGAGGCTGTCGCGTTCGGTGCCGCTATTCAGGGTGGTGTCCTTTCTGGAGATGAGGGTGCCTCTGAGATCGTTCTCATGGATGTTAACCCATTGACCCTCGGTATCGAGACCACTGGAGGCATCATGACCAAGCTCATCCCCCGTAACACTGTCATCCCCACCCGCAAGTCTCAGATCTTCTCGACTGCCGCTGATAACCAGCCAGTGGTCCTTATCCAAGTTTGTACGTATAATCTCCTTTCCCTATCTAGTGTCTTTTGTTCAGCATAGAAGTACAATACTAACAACCCCTCAGATGAAGGAGAACGTCCCATGACAAAGGACAACAACCTCCTCGGCAAATTCGAACTGACCGGCATCCCTCCCGCGCCCCGCGGTGTGCCCCAGATCGAAGTCTCCTTCGAACTCGACGCCAACGGCATCCTCAAAGTCACCGCCGGCGACAAGGGCACCGGGAAAGCCGAATCCATCACCATCACCAACGACAAGGGTCGTCTCTCGCAAGACGAGATCGACCGCATGGTCGCTGAAGCTGCTGAGTTCGCGGAGGAAGATAAGGCCATGAAGGCTAAGATTGAAGCCCGGAATACGCTGGAGAATTATGCGTTTAGCCTGAAGAACCAGGTGCAGGATGCGGAGGGACTTGGCGGCAAGATTGCGGATGATGATAAGGAGACGGTACGTTTTGACTACTTCACTAATTACCACTACCCCAGTATGGAAATTCTGTATACTAACCAACGGTGTTTTTTGGATACAGCTCCTGGAAGCCATCAAGGAAGCCACAGACTGGCTCGACGAGAACGCCGCGACGGCCACGACGGAGGACTTCGAGGAGCAGAAGGAGAAACTGTCTAATGTTGCATATCCGATCACGAGCAAGTTGTACGGCTCTGCGGATGGGGCTGCTGGTGCTGGTGGTGAGGAGGATGAGCCGAGCGGACATGATGAGCTGTAGTGGTTTTTTTCCCTTCCTTTTTTCTGTAATTTGTAGAAGGTGGTTTTTATTATTGTAAAATGCTGAGAAATCATTGATGTTTGTTTTTTGTTCCATGACATACGCTGTATACAAAAACTGCGCTGTAAGAGAGGTGGGGGTTTATTGTATGGATGGAGTTAATGTCCATTTTTTTTTTACTTCTCTCGATTCTGCTACTTTCTTCGTAAACGTGGTTTCTTCGATTATTTTTGACTTGCATTTCATTCTGTTCGCTTGATTTGCTTATTACTTGCTCTGTTTCTCACCCTGTTATTATTTCTTCCTGTCGTTCTTTTAGGCGGAAAGAAAATGAAAAAGAATGAAAAACAAAGTCAGAAGAAGGGCTGTGCTGCGATGCTTTGCCTCGACGTCACTTATTTACACACGAGATATCTCTCTCCCCCTACAGTAAATATGCACGGGAGATGGGGCAGTGCAGCATCGCAGGGCAGAAGCCAAACAAACAAGCTCTCTCTCTCTCTCTCTCTCTCTCTCTCATCACTTTGGGTCTCGGAAACCTCGACTATTTAGAAAATCCAAGCACGAACAGCACGAGCAAACACGAGGCTTCTCACCATCAGGGTATTTGTCAGTTATACGAGCAAGCACACATGGGGATCTCACCTAGTTACAGAACCATGTCAAGTCGATTGCAAGGCGGAGACTGAGCAGAGCCTCATCTTCGGATTCTCGCGTTGAAATATTTATCTTTTTTTGCAAGAAAACAGAGGGGAAAAATACATACATATATATATATATATATGTATATATATACTTCTACTGGACTGGCAGACCTCATCTTCCACCGTACAGTAGTAAAACTACTTATCCCAATACAATATATATTATATGATGGCTATCCAGCCCTGCGTTTACACTCTTCTGCTGCTCTGCCTTACGGGCCTGCCCGTGCCGGCGCAAGATATCGCTTATGAGGGAGTTACCTATGTGAAGGCGGACAACCTTGGCTTCTCCTTCAATCTGGTCTCTGGTCTCGAGGGAACAGCGCCTTTGCAGACTCCCCCCGTAGGAGAACTGGGCGACGCCGTGCTGGCAAAGCGCCAGAGATATCGATGCGTGCCGCCTTCATGGAGTACGGCGATTTTATATTTTAATTCCCCCCTCCCCAAATATTCCTCTCCTAATCTGCTTCCAGGGGCGGGCGGAAGTTAAATTTCGCGGTTTTGCCTGGCTGCTTCCTGGTTTCCTCCAACTTGACTCTTTTCTTCTGTTCGATTCTGTTTTTTGCTTTGCTTACTTCCCCTCTCCCTAACTTATTTAATTCTGACTTAGTCCAATGTCCCAACAACCCTGCAAAATGCAGACCTCCTGGCGCTGAATGTTGCGGCACGCGTTATTACTACTGGCCGCAGACCCAGCACTGCTGCGCAGATGGCTCGGGCTCTTGCCCGCTAGGCACCTTCTGCTGTCCCAAGAACTGCTGCCCGCCGGGAGGCAGATGTGGTGCTGACGGGTCCTGCTCGACTCGAGTCACCCGTACCAGGACCCAGTCGTCAACTCGAACACGCACGAGCACAAGCACGACTACAACCGCAAGCACATCGTCGACGAGAACCCGGTCCACGAGCACGGCGACGGCGACTCGTTGTGCTGCTACCAATAGGCCGAGACAGGCTGCGCCGCCGGGAAATCTTCCTGAGGTGAAAATGCTGTTCAAGGAGAAGATTATGCGGGTGTCTGATGGGAAGGGGGGGTTTAAAAGAGTGTGCGTTGATAATAGAGAGGTAGGTAATTGATAGTGACGAATTTTCTCGACTCTTTTTTTTTGTTTCGACATTTGTGTAACAAGGGGGACATATCTTGCTGACGAATATTTGCGCAGGTTATGAATAGCATGTGTGACGGTGATTAGCCCTTACGCCATTTTATTTTTTGTTTTTATGATGGTATGTGTTTAAGGAAAAGACCAACCTAAAGGATGTCGTATACTATAGGCATGAAGGACTATAACGGTTGTATCTCGGAAGAGATGCAATTGAAGTACGAGCCAGACGAGAAGGCCAGAGCCAATAATAGGGGGAGGAAATGCCCTGACAACTTCTGCAGTACGTTCCAAAATCTTCTCCCCGGAAATTTTTATCTTCTTGAGTATCCTTTCATGGCTGACATATATATGATAAAAAAAAATAGCACCACAAAATGTGGATTGCGACCCTTCGAATCCGAGCAAGCCATGCAACCAGTATTATCAGTTCATAGATTTCTCCGCAAGCCAGCTGAGTAATAATCACCCGTTCCAGCTTACTTGTGATGAATTTCCATTTGGTGAGTAGCCTTGATTCTTTCAGAGAAAAACCCCTACCGTCCCTTTCCCCCTCCCTTTTTTGCATTGCCCTCTTTCTCTAACGCGGGGAATATGTAGCGAACTCAAAAGAAGGAGGCAATCCCGGGCGGGGGACAAGCATATGCGTACCAGCATGGCAACAGAATACCCAAGGAGGCTATCTGAGCGGTATCGGAAAGAGAACTAGCGGCCCGGATAGGTCCTATGTTTTGAAGCTTGTTGGATGGGACTGTGCCAGGCGCCAGCCGAAGAGTGGCTTTTCCACAAACTGTGGAGGGAGAGTCAGGCGGGAGGTAGAGACTACCTCTAGCCGGGACGTTACGGGCGGTAAGTTCACATTATATAAATATAAGAGAGTTTAAACCACTTATTACGTACGTACGTACGTACAAGGGCTAATCAAACAATATTCTGAGCAGAGGATTTGTGGAAGGACTTCGCAGAGCCAGGCGAGAACTATTTGCTTCTTTATATCGGCGATTTGCCAGCGGGAGTGTATGCGTCCTTTTTCTTTCTCCTTGTAGAGAACCATTCTATTTATCTCGTCCCCTAACCCCCCACCTTTTCGGTCCCCTGCTTTCCTTTCCACTGCTGCTGACACCCGCAAATCGTAGGTATACCTACGACCTCAACCTCTCCACCGGCTCATTCTCCGACGTCTCCATCGTCGACAAACTCGGCGAACAACACGCAGCAATCCCCGGCTTCAACGCCCAAAACGGCCGACAAACCATCTCCTTCAACCTGACCTATGGCGCCCCAGGCCTGGCACTCATGGGCGTAACCCGAGATACGAATATCTCCATGGCGTATAATGCCACGGGGCTGACGGGCGATGACGCGGCACCGAAGAATGCCGCTGTAGGGAATGCTGGGCTTAGGTTTGGACTTTTTGCGTTACCGGCCGCTGTGGCTTTTGGGATGGCTGTTTTGTGGATGTGATTGTTCTTGGCTTCATAAGTATAATGATGATGACGGTGGATGGTGAATGAAGGTGCCTCCATAAATTGTTACTGACTGCGTCGTCGTGGAGGGTAATGCAAGGCTGGCAAAGTTTTCTCTTTTTTTAGATAGTACAGACAGATATACCCATGATTTTTTAGTAATATGAATGCTGCAAGCGATGCCTTCCTCTCCGATGGATTTCCCAGCCGGGGATTTGGGAATGTAATTTTTACGCTGCTTGCCACACTGCTCAGCAGCTACGGCTCCTATAAAGGCGGCAATTTTACCCAGGCCCAGACACATATTCGGCAGAAGATGGTGGGAAATTCCTGGAGAAAATTGACCCGGGGAATCGAAATAGCGATTTGAAAAGTTAATAGCATAGCCATGTCCATGAACTCTGCAGTCTCAATAGTTTCCCCCCCTTTTTGCCCAAGCTAGTATGCTGCGCTCACAGAAGGTAACTTCATGTTAAGCTGCCGGGGATAGAAGAATACATCTTCGCAATACGTCACATTAGAGGGGGTAAACGTGGTGATTCAATTTCAACTATCGACCCGACAGCTGATCGCCGTCGCTTGGTGGTTCCACCCGCAAATTGATGAGGACATTCTCACCAAAATCCCGCAGTTTTCGAGCGACAAGCCCTTCACTTTCCTTCTTCGTAACATCATCATCATCATCGAACCAGGCTGAACGTTGCCGCCGGGCCGAGGTTGCTGTGAAGGAAATATCCAATAGCTGTAGATCTCTCATTGTTGGAATAACGCGGACGAGTTGTGGGTTTGATGCTATGGAGTAGTAGTCTGGGAAGTAATGGAGGTGTACGGATGTAATCTTCTCCATGCGCTGGGGGAGGATGGAGCGGGAAAATGCGAGGAAGTCGTCCTCGTGGTAGAAGTGGAAGGTATTGGAGGAGTAGAGGAGGTCGATTGCTTCAAGGTAGCTGTTGTTCTTTAGTTGTTAGTTGATTGGGAAGGGAGATCTATATAAAAAACATAAATGGGGGGAGGGGAACACTAGAGAGAATCGGCACGAGTCTTTACCAGATGCCTGATCAACATACACGTACATTCTGCGACAGCTTTTTACCAACGGAAGTAATTCCTCACCGGGTACGTTGGGCTCGAAGTCCCTGTTGAGAGGCGAAGGGCGAATTCCAACTATACCGAAGTATCGCCGAAGCCAGGGGGGATTCTGGAGAAATTTCCGCCCCCGTTCGCTCTCCGCTGAGTACTTTAAATGGCTTAATCGGCTAGGCTTTGCTTTACCCTTTGCACCTCCCTGCTTCGCCACGGAATAGCTGCGGATTCGCATGATGGCAAACTGATGCCAGCTCAGCACCTTGCGATAAATCATCTGACGAAGTTCAGCGCTCAATTTGAATAGCGGGCTAGAAGCTTGATCATGTAATGTTCCCTCCTGGGATTTCGACCCATAGAGCATTGGGGGAATCGGGACGAGAGGATTGTGCGGTGATGGCCGCGATCTTGACGCTGAGAGTGATAGATTGCGCGGCCGCCTCTTGGGAAGGGGAGGGATACTCGCTTCTATTATGAGCTGGCTGTGATGTTTTGCTTCCGCATGGCGGACGTAGCATGTCCGGCACGCGCTGTACCCATACATACATGATATGATGGGACACAGGATCCAGAAGCAGAGCGCGCAGCAGATCCATTCTGTGCGGCGTGAGTCGGAGTCGACTTCGCTCACCTCCCCGCAGCAAGAGAATGGGTCTACCGGTGCCCGCATTTTGTAACTTGCCGTGTCAAATAGATAAATGAATGAATAAATGGGAATCGACTTCTTTCCGTCCTGTGCTTCCTATGAGTATTTATCGTGTCATGGTTGAGTGATGTCCTTGGGAAAGAGTACCTTTCTCGGCCAGTAGGATGGGCTCACTAACATTCCCTTACATATGTTGTACACACACCCTATATAGAAACTTCATGCCACTGTGGGCGAGAGATATTCGCCCTCAACAACGCAGACGCCAAAAAGCCCTGCTGTTTTAACCTTGATGAATGAAGTTGCCTGGTGACTGCTTGCTCGCAGAGCTTAGCTATACGAAGCTAATGCGGGGGATTGAGCGCTAGCCAACCAATCAAGTGGACACATAAAAGTGGCTGCATTTCAATTTCGCAGTTGATTTGTGGCTGTGCTGGGCGCTAGACACATGTAGACTCTGTGATCACGAAGCATCATGTTTCTGCACAATGTAAAGTAGGAAGAGAGGATGCGACTAGAGATCCATAGTTCCCATTGATTCGTTTAGGATTTGAGTAGGTGTACATAACCGTCGCCTTGTGGTGAGGGGGTGCAAGAAAAAGATTGACACAGTCAGTCGTGACTTGAAGGATGCTCAAAGAATTGGGATATGTAGCCCATTCCATGCGAATACCATGTGGACATGTACATGTTGCAGATCGAGGAGACGAGCTGAGGAAACCCGAGGGGGTGGGAAAAAATAAGAAAGGAGGGAAAAAACGTGAAGGGAATAGAAAAAGCAGGTTGCGACCAGCCGCAAAACTCAGGATCTAAGACATATACACGTAACCATAAACACGCAAAATCTTCCTCGGGAGTATATATGTTTTAACAAAACGAAGGGGGAGCCCAAAGGGTAAAACTGAGCGAGAGGCACTTAATCCAAAGGGGGCATAGATAGAATAAGACGTAGGAGGAGGTGGAGGAAGAAAAAATATAGCCCGGTATTCCTAGGTAGGTAGATAAAACAATCGGGGAATTAGAAGAGCCGAAAAGGCAGGTCGTAGCGCTGAAGAAATACATCAAATATGGAGAAAAAATATATATGGATATATATATTTATAAGCAGTACTCCGTACATAACATCATACCCCGTCCATGCTCTTTCAGGATGCACGCTCACGCCTTAACATGAAAAGAAGAATAAAGAAAAAAAAAATCATGTCTAATTCGCTAGCCTTCGCTCATAAAACACAAGGTATGCCTGATCATTTTGAAGGCTGTCAGCTGGCCTAAGGCCCGAAGGGTTGAAATCGGTCACTCGTTGATCATCGAATTTCCGCCAGCATCCACGGCGGTCGTCTCTAACGAGGGATATGTAGTGTCCCTCGCTGGAAGAGGAGCCTATGTGGCGGACAATGCCGTAGGCGTTATAAATATAGGGAGGGGTGGTTGCAAGCTCCGGCTGGGACTTTTTATTGGTTCCATCGGCGCCTCCGTTGAGGAGGGCTGAGGTGCCGACGGGTGGAGCCATAAAGGGCGTGATGTCTAAGCCGGTAATGGGAAAGTTGATAGGGGTGTGTATTTTTCGTGTTTGTTGGTAGCGGGAGACAGAAAAGCGCTTAAAATGGATCACGAGGAAACGAGGAGCCCTGGTGATAATGATCTGTTTGGTGGCCTCCCGTTCGCAGCGACAGTGTGGGCACTTCCAAACTTCGTCGCCACTAAGCATTTCTTCTTGACAGTAGCTGTTGAGGCATTGGTAGAGGTCCCCTGCACCCGATGATGGAGATGTTGGGATTTCCACGCTAATGCTGAAGAATGCTTCGTACGTTGTTGAAGTACGCCGACATGTACGACAGCGCAGTCGACTAGCATGCTGTCCAGCAAATAATGAGGATATATAAGAGAATTCACGATGGCAATATCGGTTCCATTCAATGGTTGAAACTTGCTCGATTGGCATCTGTTCGCGGCGCATTTCTTGCTCAGCTGTCAGCGGCCTTAGCGGTGTCCTGTTCCAGTTCAAGTTGAGATCTTCGTGCAAGCAATCGAGAAGCACATCGAAAAACTCTTTTGCATCCTGTTGTCGGCTACCAGCCCATTCGGGATTCAACCGTCCAATAAAATTTCGAAACGATGTAGGGCGGATAACTTCGACATCATTTTTCCATAAAGACCGTACAAGGTTCGCAAATAAACCAGGCAGGATACCTTGTGAGCCCTTCCAGTTTTTCTGTACTTGAGAATGGAATCGGTTGTCAATGAAAAACTTGGTTAGTTGAACGGTAACGCTCAAACACTGGATGATGGAATTCATATAACATGTCGATCCCATATTAACAAGGCCTGTGCGTGGCAATTTCATGCGGTCAATTGGTGAGCTAGCGGCATACAGCGCTGTTTTAGACGCGGATGATTGCCGGGCAAGAGGAGGTTGAACATTCCTACCCTCAGCCACGCCACTGTAAATGGGTCGAGGAACTGCCGGCGTAGGACGAGAAAGTGACGGAGGTAGGGACGGGTCAGATAGAGGAATTTGGGGTGAGATGGCGTGTGCCTGTGCTCCAACCATAGATTGTCTAATATCATGGGGCTCGGGGAATCTCCTAAAGAAATCTTCATAGTCATGTACGAACGCGCTAGCGGCCTCTTGCTCATCGAAACTGTCAGGTTCTTCTGTAATAGCTCCCTCCTCTGTTACATACGTAGAGGGATCGATTTCCTCATTTCTAGCTTTCTCGAGCCAGACACGTTCTTCCTCAGGGTTAAGGGGTTTATATTCTCGCAACCTGCGCTTTCTTACCTCCCAGCTGGAATTGGCGCTAGCAGTGGGGACGCGCCTAAGAGGTTTGGCTGCAGCCTGGGCTGGCCTCCGAGCATGGAGTGAGCTCATAACAGCAGCTGTTTTAGAAGTAGCTAATGCGTGAGGACCAACAAGATCGACCCACGCATCAATGCCACCAACCAAAAGAGCCGGTTGCCGCCCATCCTTTAGGGGTTTATACGCGTTGAATTCGTATAAGGTGTCGTAGAGGGCCCGTAGATGTGGTAGGCTGCTACCTGCCGGAGACCCAGCAAGGTAGGAAGCCTCTCGCGTATTCTGATCATAGTAGACAACCAAATCGAACTCATTCCGTCTGCTGAAATGAGATTGTTCAACCTCTGGAGAGAGAACCAGCCGGTCCTCAAGCTCTTCGGCTGACACATTCTCTTTCAGCGCAACGGGTTCTATGCATATAATTGACTTGGAGTAAATATGGCCGGTGTCAAACCTGTCTCGGGGACGGACATCAATGAGTAATACTTCGTATTTCTGAAGATAGCCGTATAACCTATCTGGGTGTATAGTTGGTTGCAGAGGAATGTTTGCAGAGCTGCTAGGTGCATCCCCCCTCGAGTAAACGCTATTTGGGGTCAGGGATCGAGATGGGGGGTCACCGTTGCTATATCCGTTTAGATTGTCATTCGGCGCGCCATTAAAAGACGATACCTGGCGAGATAGACCCGGGCGAGCAGTATCAGTTGACGTTCTGGGTGGGTTTAACGGTGGTTGTGACGGGACTGTCCATACTGGACTATACGCTGGACTCGGGTAACGAGGAAGCGAAGGGTTTGTTGTAGTTAAAGGAACTTTAGGTGGCACAGCAGGTGGTCTTTGCGATAAACTCATATCACGGGGTCCAAAAGGTTTTGAGCTGGGGTGTTTTAATGCGCTGCTTCTTGACACTGGCCGTTCTTCTGGAGATGATTGGGAGGATGTGCTGCCTTGGGGAGCGCCGTTCCGCTCGACCGTATTTGAAATTCCAGGTTCGCGAGACCTTCTCAATTCTGCAAACCTTTGGGTGAGAGTATCTGAGGCACTGGGCTCTGAACTGACCGGTTTGCGAGGAAATATCTCCGATCTCGGTCTCGATTCGGCGCCTGGCTGACCGATAGTTAGGCTTTCTGGGGTGACAGATGCGGGCCGCTTCGACTGGAAACTGGTAGGGCTGGGCATGCGAAGTGGAGGTTCATTTGGGATTTGACTGAGACGATGCACAGAGAGAGATGAACTAGCAACAGAATCTGCATCGGCAGGGGGAATCCGAGGGAGCATCGGCGGGGGGGGGGAGGTTGTTTGATGGCCGTTGGGGGACTTTCTGCTTTGGTCGATCGACTGCTTCACACTCGTCATAGTCCCGTCTTGCGATCGAATAACCTAGAGATATTAGTATACTTCATTCCATCCTGGTACAAGAGCACCGTTCCTCTCCTGAAACTTACTGCCAGTAATTTTATAAACCTGTCATTCCACCCTGGATGTTGGCGTCTCATATAGTCATAGTCTGGATGGTTGGGAATGGCGTTGACTGTGATTTCTGAAGCTCGGAGATAGTCGTTGAATGCCACATCCAGCTGCCCGTTTGCTAGAGATAATTTTGAACTCTGGATATAATCTTCTGAGGTACGGAGCAGCTCATTCAACTAAGGTAAAAAAGATAGCATGTCAGTGGGAGTTAAACATCCGGATTCATATTTCATCCGGTCCGTAAACTGCACTTACGGATGCCCCTGGGTCAATATTCATGGATGCAGCCATATCTTCAAGTCCCTCTGTAGTAGAATTCGAATGACGATGCGGGACAGAGCTAGAAGATCCCCCCGTATTTGGGAATGGGTCCCCTCTGGAGAAGTTGTTCTGACCCCGCATTACGCCTCCGCTCCTAGAGAAGATCGAGAGCGCGTTTCCTAGCAGAAGCCCCAATAAGAAGGGAATCCCACTTCATCAGGTATATCACTATATCGGTGTATAAGTGTAGCAGACTCGCATTCTTCGGTGGAGGAGGGGAGTGTGATATTCGATGTAGTTCGAGCGGCCAGCTTACGCCCCGCAACAGCAGAGCAAAAGAATTGAAAAGAGGGTGACGGCAGATGCCCAAGCGACGGGTATAAGGGGTCGAGAGAGATCGAAAGGACTGAATAGCTGTAGCTTGCGAAATAGGTTGTCCTGATGCGGGCAAAAAATATATTTACACCACGTCGAAGTCTTTGGCATACGCGGCTCTTGTGAAGGCGCAGGGCGGTATTTTAAAAACGTATTGCGCCGTATGGCGGTTTAAGATGACACCCGGTTAGGTAGGTATTGTTGTAACCACTAGTTACATCTCTGTGAGGCACGTGATCAGATCGTAACAATCGTACCGCATTTACAGGTAGGTATTCTTCCGTATGACGAGAAGCTCCCCCAGACCCAACCAAGGCAGCGCCGTAAATAACGGAACCACCGCAAGCAGCTTCCACATCAACTTCTTCATGAAACCTCAAACCTCAAACCATACCGACAACCTCACTTCCCAGAATCTCCTCCCTGTTGATATTTATGTTATTCTTTCTAGCACCTTCTACCTTAACTTGTTGTTACTTGTGTGAACAAATATCCCGACTCAACCTCACGCTCAGTTCGCCTTCTTCCGTCATCATCCCCGCAACCTCCCTGTCTATTCTTCGAGCTATCAACTTACACACGTATCGCCATAGCTTCTGTCGACCTGCTGCGCAACGAAAGACCTTGAAACCTCGATTCACAGATTATCGGTTATTATGGCGGGCTGGTTTTCCTCTACTTCTTCGTTTGATGAGCAGGTGGAGAAGGCGACCTCGTCGTCCTTGTATGTTGCCCCCATCGGCAGCTACCATGTTACTGAACGTTTATCTAACTTAGCGAAGAGAGGATATTGCGGCGAACCTGGAGATTTCAGATGTGATCCGATCAAAGAGTGTACAGCCTAGGGATGCTATGCGATCGCTCAAAAGGAGGTTAGAGAGCAGGAATCCGAATATCCAGCTAGCGACTTTAAAGGTTCGATTAGACTTCTCCCCTCTGGCTTGGGTCTCTGTCTTCGTTTGCTTACTGTGACCAATCCATATCTAGTTGACGGATACATGTGTCAAAAATGGCGGTAACCACTTCCTCGCGGAGATCGCTTCGCGGGAGTTCATGGATAACCTAGTCTCGCTGCTCAGAGCTTCCGGGCCCGCAACTCTTAACGAAGAAGTAAGGACTAAGGTACTAGAACTGATTCAAACGTGGGCAGTGGCTACGCAAGCCCGTGGCGATTTTCCGTACATTGGTGAAACCTACCGGGGTTTGCAAAAAGAAGGTTATCAGTTTCCGCCTAAGACGGAGATGGCAAGTAGCATGCTTGATAGTAGCGCTGTAAGTAAATCGACTGAGAGCAATTCTGACTAGAAGGGGACATGTCTTCTAACCAACCCAAAGCCTCCCGAATGGATAGATTCGGACGTTTGTATGCGCTGCCGAACTGCTTTTACATTCACTAACCGGAAACATCACTGCCGGAACTGCGGGAGCGTTTTTGATGCACAATGCTCTAGCAAAACCCTTCCACTTCCTCACCTGGGAATTATGCAAGCTGTAAGAGTCGATGACGGTTGCTACGCTAAGCTAACATCGAAATCTTTCAATCCTGTGAGTTCATCAAATCGATCAGGACTCAAACCTACGTCTACTTCCAAACCTACCATAGCGCCGATGGAACCGCGTGGTGGAAGAGCCGAGTCGGACTTCGATGAGGATCTCAAGCGTGCACTCCAAATGAGTCTTGAAGAGGTAAAAGCGCATAGTGGCGCTGGCTATGTCCCACAGGCCAAATCGGCTGCACCTGAATTAAAGAACCCTGAACCAAAGCAGCCTGAAGCAAACGGGTTGGCTAAGGATTCCATGGAAGATGACGATCCCGATTTGCGAGCTGCCATCCAGGCTTCGTTGAAAGATATGGAAGAGCAGAAACAGAAGCACTCGGCGGCTTTGAAAAGTACGACTGCCGAAAATTCTTCTGCAGCCCCTGCGGTGTCTGCGGCCGTCTTGCCGAAGAAAGACTACGAGCTTAGCGCGGTCGAAGCGGAAAATATTAATTTGTTTGCAACACTTGTAGACAGGTTACAACATCAGCCTCCAGGCACGATCCTTCGGGAACCACAAATCCAAGAACTATACGAGAGTATAGGGGCTCTAAGGCCTAAACTAGCTCGTACCTATGGCGAAACAATGAGTAAACATGGTATGTTCTATGTGCAAAGTCCCGCTGTTCCGGTCCATGGCTAATCATCCTCAGACACCCTTCTCGACCTTCATGCCAAGTTATCGACAGTCGTCCGCTACTACGATCGTATGCTTGAAGAACGCCTCTCCAACACATACGCGCAGCACACTCTTGGTACCTACAACTATCTACCACCCAGCCAGCTTGCTTCGAATGTTTATCCATCCGTCCCGATAAACCTACCTAGGGGGGGTGTAGAGAACTTCTATTTTGGCTCAGAGCCCGTGGAGAATGCCATGCCTCCTAGCCAATATCTCCAAGCGGAGCGCCACGCGTCTGTCGGACGCAGCAACGAGCAGCGCCCGGGTGTGGTTCACTCGCAACATCCTCAATTTAACAACGGGCAAAGTCATTACCAACCACGCACACCACCGCAAGCTGCCCATACTTCTGTTCAGTACCATCCACATTCAGTGCCTCAAGGACAACCTGCACAACCCGGACAAGCTGAGCAGACTGGTCAAAGTGGGCCAGCTGGTTACTACCTCCCTCAGGGAGTGACCAGCCCAGTGGGTCATGACCCTCACGTCGGTACAGGACAGTATGCTCCTGCACCTGAACCATCATATCCTCCGTCGCCGACGATGCGAAGAGACTCTCAGTTCCAAACTGCCCAACCAACTCCACAGTCGAATCACTCCCAACCTGTCCACTTTTCCTCCCCGGATGCGGCTCAGCCTTCTCAGTCGCAACATTCAACCTATAACACCCAAGAAGGCCCCCCGTTGGGCCATTTCCAGGCCCAGACACAAGCCCAAGAAACCCCCAGCCCTCTACCACCAGACCCAGCGCAGCCTTCCAACCATTACAATTCTTGGCAGCAACCAGAGTCAGGAACGAATCCCCAATACATGCCACCGGCTGGAAACCCCATGTATCCAAATTTTGTGCCCATGGCGCCGACCTTGGAGCAATCGTATCTACCCGACCAACAGCAACAAGCAACTTCGCAGCCGGTTAAAGAAACCCCTTTAATCGACATATGAAACTATTTCCTCCTTGTCTGGCTCCTGGTGCGCTCCTGGCGACGGTTGTATTTTTTTACTCACACACGCATGCATGTTGGCCCCCATTTTTGATACCCGATGTGGTTTTTCCGCCCCTCCTCTAACTGCCCACTACGCTTGGTTAACTGAATGTGACGTGATGAGTCCTCTTAACGAACGATAATTAATGTGTTTTTTCAAAACTGTGTCTCTATCCCTGTTGTTATCTTCTTTTTATGTCCATGACTTCTCTTCCAAGATTTCTTTTTGTTACGGTCTGTCTGTGTGGGAAATTATCTACAGTGTGTTGATGGACATAGAAGAACC
The DNA here is from genome assembly GCF_000003525.1 of Blastomyces dermatitidis ER-3. NCBI lineage: Eukaryota > Fungi > Ascomycota > Eurotiomycetes > Onygenales > Ajellomycetaceae > Blastomyces > Blastomyces dermatitidis. Next base: position 5,774,387 of record NW_025544776.1, on the reverse strand, counting down.
TTAGTAGCCCTATTACCTAGTCCGACCCATCGGTTTAAAAGGGTAAAACAACGCTCATAGTTTCTTGAATGTGCATCTTGGAAAATGGTAGATAATCTTAGGCGCCCTTACCACACTAGGTAGCCTTTAACTAAGGTTTAACTAAATTTCCGAGTAGTGTTTAACTGGGCTTAGGCCTATTCTCTCCCCAAACCTGGATACATCCCGTTGATTCCAAGGTTTCGCCGCACCCCACGTGACCTCACCGACTTCTGTATCGGGCTCTCTGTCATCATCGGCGGCTCTTGACCCCCATTGCTTATCCGTCGCAAGTTTCGTATCCCGTACCTTCGTCTCAGCCTGGTGAGTTTCACTGTCTTCCCCTCGCAGTTCAACCCGGCATCGTGTCCTGGTTGTAACCGCTAACTAGGCAGACCATGTGCGCAGATTGGAGCTTCAACTGCGCTCACCAACGGGATAGTCGCCTAAATACCAATCAAGCCCTGATCTATCGCGAACTGATCATTTGATTGCTCCTCTCCAGCTCCCTCCAAATCGTGTCGCAGTCTCCTGCAGCCAGTACCATCAAAATTGTTGCTGGTGGCGATATTCATGACACCTGTAGGCTTCGAGAGAAATAGAACGGGTGCTTTGTTGCAGCGAAATAACCGCTGCTGATTCGCTCTCCTAGTCGCCAAAAATGCCGTCACACACCACGTCTTCCCCGACCAAACGTTCAGCCTCGCAGCAAGCGGCGTCGGATTCTTCACTACCTCCCCAATCGCCTCCCACTGAAGCAGGCCCGACGCTTTCGCACAACAAGACATCAACCCACAAACCCCATCGGCCCCATGTGGTTGCTTCGCACCGACAGCATGTGCGCAACCCGTCGCTAAAGAACATAAATAGGCTGCAGAGGCTTGCTGCGCTTCACAACCTCCTAGGAGAAGGTGACACGCTTGTTGCACCTGCGCTTCGACACCAACGCAAAAAATCTGCGCCTGTATCCCCCGCAACGAGTCCTCGCGTCGGCCATCATCACGTTCGTTGGAATGGCTCAAGCGTTTCGCTGACTGGCCAAGGGGTAAATCCGGCGATAAGGAAAAACCTATCCACGCCCGTATTGAGAAACACGTCCGGGATTCTCGCTAAGAAACCGTCTACGATGAACAAAACTGTAACAGTTGCTAGAGCAGGGCAGAAAAAGACAGTGGGTTTCGAGCTTGTTGCTTCGGACGACGACGACGAGTGGGAAGACAATAACAGTTCTTATTCTCCAGAAAGCACTAGACGGAATTCCGTGGTTACTGCCAAAATGAGCGCGGACAGTAGCCCTCATTCTACTCTCCTGGCGACAAAGTCGCCTTTAGCCCAAGCAAGCAGTGGCCTTGAAGGCGAGACCAAACAGCAGGCTACGGAACTCGCTAATGGCTCTGGCACTGGAGCTTCCCAAGGACAACATACGCGCCCCTTTGAGCAGGACGATATTGCTTCTCGTCTTCTTCACCAACCACACGCATCCAAAGCTCCACCCGCCATATCATCCGTCTCAGTAACTGCAACGCCAGCAGCTGTGGAACGAAGCCCGCGCCCTCCGTCCTTTCCAACCCTTCCTTCGGGCCGTGTCCGCGATTCCGATCAAGCTGGCCAATGGTCTACTGTGGGGAGTTCCTCAATAAGCAATCCACATGGAACATCGTCCTCTATGGAAGGAGGCGTATCCAGATTCCTAATAAACAACCCCGGTTCACAATCTGGAGCCTTCACTGATTCTGAACCCCCGTCATCATTCCTACCACACTACAACCCTAATACACCGCCGTCTCCGGAGACGTACAGTGCGAAACGCCCTACCTCTCGCGGCCGCCAACAAGAGCCTCCATCACGTACACAGCAAAAGTTATGGCTACAGCGAACAGCAGTTCTTACAACCTCCCCACCTGACCCTTCTATGTCGGGACCGCCTCCGACAGTACCCCCATCTTCGATGGAGCCCGTCTTCATGACGGCTGCTCAGTCTCGGCCAGGTTCTAGAGACCACGCAAGAGACGGCCGCAGGGCATTGCTAGGAATAGGTGGAACAGCAGGCGTAAATCCTGAGAGCGAAGCTAAACGTGCCCGCAAGATCTACGATAAATCCACAACAGAGTACTCAGTAGTCCGTCGTTTCAGATCGCCTATCGCAGAAAGTCTGCTCAGGCTCGACAAAATTGCAGGACCAGAAGCGAAATCCAACAATGCCCCTCAAAGCCAGGCAGGCGGACAAAATCCCGTCATCTCTAATGGCGCCCTTTCCCGCCCACCTTCATCGCGGAATCTCGATTCCGATCCCGCCGTCAACCACCAGTTCTTAACCAAGCTACCCAAGTCGTCCAGCCAGGTCCGATTCAGGACTTCTGAAGATACAGTCCACGTCAACTATTCCGACGAGCCAGCTGAGCGATTGGATGTGGAACATCAGCAGCAACAACGGCCTAATTCGGTTGCGGTTGTTTTTGCTGATGGAAATGTGTATGACGAACAGATAGATGATTCAGATGGCGGTGGTGGTGGTGCGCATACCCCATATCAACCCAACGAAGCGGAGCTCATGATTAGGCGGATATGGGACAGCCGCGAAGTAGCTGTTGCGGGTGATTGATTATTTTGATGGGCTCGACGAGTTTTAGTTTATATACATGTACCTTCTCTCTCGTGATCTTACTTTTTACTCCTCACTGACGATTTGTATGCTGTACAAAGCATGAGGCCATAATGGCCATTATCTGTACAACAATCATCACCATACCATATCCTCTTTCCGTTGACGATACGATTATTTTGTTTAGTGCATTTTTTTTGTATTCTCTGTTATATCTTGATTGGCATGGAAGATTCATATCGCATCACGGAAAGCGTACCTCCGGTTTCACCATGTACTTTATTTCATTTATTTATTTAATTCAATTTCTTTCTTTCTTTCTTTTTTTTTTTTTTTTTTTTTTTTTTTTTTCTCAATTACTGGCATTTCTCACATCAGCGGTATTTTTTTTACCCTACTGCGCCATGTGCGTTGATCTTTTTATTATTCTCTGCTTCATCTTGCTTAAGCATTTTTATTTAGATGTTCGATAGTTAATTAGAGGCAGTTGAGCAGTTCTTAATAGGATGATTCTACCAGGTGGACTGTAAACGGGGATTTCATTTTATACACGCTTAACCCCCAGAAAATGTCAAGAATCAAGGTACGGAGCATTGTTCACACGATTATCCTGACCGGATCTATGAATTTTAAGAGAAACCCTCTTCAAGGGAACTATTGCCTATGTTCATTTTATACATCCATATCCCTACGTGAATGCATGTCTACAAGTAAAGATAATACGAATCATCATTTATCTCGAAGTCCCAAATCGAGGTTGTTTATACTCCGTTAGTTACCGTACTTACGTCTCCATTCGTTTATCCGTTCAACATTGGAACATCTGCACCCTGCAAGCAAATTCGCTGGTGGCGTCGCATCGGCAAAAGCAAGCCCCGAGCCCCTGAGCGCAAGTTCATCTCGCTTTGGTAGACGGGGTCGGTCTCAGAAGGATGAGCCGGACGTTTAGGTTACGCTGGCTAGCGCTGGTTTGGAGGCTCTGCTGCCTGATCTGCAGCGAATGAACCGGCTTTTTCGCGCCCAGAGGTGATCCTCTTTCGTCGCGGCGTCGGAGGCGCAAAGACAGTGGATACATGAATCTAGACTTGACGCATGCGATGTTTCTGGGGCGCGAGGGGGGCCCTAGCACCATGCCCCCCTTGGTATAAAAGCCAGCGTCGCGTTTTCTACGACATCTTGCGGCCGCCCTGTTGTGATGTATGTACTGATAATATGCTTAACAAAAGTTTTCTGGCTCGGGAAACTGCTTTACAATTGCTGACCAGGACTCGTACAGTTTTATTGCAGTCGTTGCTTTGGCGGGGGAAACGGCTTGCAACATTTTTCTGCGCAAACCATTTACTTGCCCTGCAGTCCCGCTGATTTTGTAGCATCGGCCCTGCTCTCATCTCTCAAGATACCCATTCAATTTTATTTCCCTTTCTCTCTACTCCGTAGAGGCATGGGTCTTCCGAATGCCACACGCCCTTACAGGGACGATGCGCCCCTCCCCTCTTCTGCTTCCGCTCACTCTCTCCAGCCATATCAGGACTTGGAGCCGGAAGATAGCCCCCCAGCCTACATGGAAGAAGACGCTGCAGCCGTCGTTCAGCCTGTCTCTATCATCACAGGACCCAACGATCTCTCCTCGGTAACCCGCCTAGTGAGCTATTACGATATCCCGGGCGGGCGAGTAATATCCTCTTCACGCGCCAAGAAGACCTACACGGTGACTCTGGCACCAGAACTCTCTCAGGACCCCGAAGCACTTAGTACGCTGGTTAAATGTCAGGTCCAACGCCCGCCCATGCCCGTGATCGTTGTCAAGGGCACGCATACGGTGACGAGGAAAAATTCAGGGTCGAATAAAGGGGGATCCAATAAGGAGACGGTTGTGGATTTCGATTTTCGCATAAACTGTATCAATTCTGTCCTGCCGGATGTTTTTACCTCCGGGAATCGGTCTCGGTTTGTGGAGATTGTTCAGGATCAGGATGGGAGAAAGGCCTATAGGGGCGGGAGGTTTAAAAGTAAGGGTGCTAATAAGAAGAGAGGGAGTTCCGGTGCCAATCCAGGTCCGGATCTTGAGGAGGCTCAGGGGTTGACGGCCGACAGTGGCGGACCCGATCTGAAGGAGTGGTGCAGGCGGTTCTGCGAGGATAAGTCGGGTGTTAAGTCGTGAGTTTTCACTGCCCCTTATTTTCTCTTCAATTGCATGGGAGATACGTGCACACAGAGGCTACGGGGGTATACAGAGTGGCGATATACATAATGCCCCAAAAACTAAAACAACCCTCTCCTCCCTTTCCAGCTTCACCTTCCACCGCACCTTCGAAGCCTGGAACTACACCGCCATCCAAAAAGGCATCACAACCCTAATCCGCTCCCTCAACTACCGCGGCCGCATCTCCATAGAACTCCACACCCACAACGCCCACTTAACCGTCTACTCCCCCTCCCTCATCAACAAACTGCGTATAAACACCTTCGTCTGGTGGGCTTGCATCATCCTCCAACTCTGGATCCTCACCTGGCCCCTCCTCATACTGCTGGAGAAGCGCTACGAACCCGTCACGGCCACCTGGTACGCCTGGTACAACGAGCAACACGCGTGCGGCCTTAGCGAGGCGATGTGGTTAAATGTTTTCACGCCGGTTATTAAGCGATCGGTGCTGGCGCGGGCGAAGGATGGCGAGATGGTAGGGCTCGAGGAGGCACAGGGGGCTGTGTATGAGGCGGAGAGAGTGGCCCGTGGTGAAGTTGGGAGTACGGAGTCGGAGTCGGAGAGGGAGAGGAGGGAGAGGATGCAGAGGGGCCAGGGGAGTTGGACAGATTCTTTGGTGGGAGTGGTGAGGGGGGTGGCGGAGGTAGGGAGGGAGTATAACCAGGCTGTTGGGTGGGGTGGAGATTGCTGATTGCTCAAGGTTTACTATAACCGTTCCGCTTTCTTCGTGATCGTTATGCGGATTGGCTGCTACCTAGGCATGTGTAGGTGGATATATTCTCATATTGTAATCATCTGATATTTATTACGTGGTCCATATTTGTGGTGTATATGCATTAAGTATTTTCGATTTATCTGCGTTGAAGGGGACTTGTTAAGTGTAACTATCTGATCTTACATATTCAAATGCAAGCGATAAGGCAACTAAACAAGACAAGATGTTCATTTAATGCATCCGGATACATTCGAGGATATTCCCTTTTATCTATAAATGTGATGATATACCTTCGCTACTAAAGAATCAATTAGCAATATAACTTTTTTCCCGTGTCTCCTTTCGCAAGCAAGCTCTCTATATATAGTTAAAGATGATCCGCAGTAAGAATATATACATGAAGGAAAATTGTTAAAGGGTGAAAAAATATACTATACACAACAAGACACACACCAAGAATTGAAGCGAGGTTAACGAAAACAAACATCGAGGAATAAAAATGAAAAAAGCAAAAGTCTCCTTAAGAATATTTACGACGTTGACACTGCTCTCTCCTTCCCTTTCCCACGGAGCCCAATACCACCACCTCCTCCTCCTCCTCCTCCTCCCGCCGCTCCTCTCCCCCGCGATTGGCCATGGCTATGTTGTCCACGACCCCCTCCCCTCCCTCGATCCGAAACAACCCTCCGTTTATTTCCATCCATAGCAGCATGCAGCGGTTGCAGTTGAGAAGTAGCGTTCCCTTCGCCGTTAGCCGTCGCCGCTATAACGTTGGAAATATTCCCCACAGCACCCCCACCGCCACGCCTTCGTCCCCGATCAGCGGGACCCTGGCCACTGGTTGTCGCAGGCCCATGTGCAGATCCACCTCTCCCTCTATTCACTTTCCCCCTCCCCGCTCCCGCTCCCACTCCAGGTCTTCTGGCCGCAGCCGCAGCTGCAGCCGCAGCCTCCGCCTTCTCCGCCTCCTCCCTCACCCTCCTACTCTCCTGATCCCACCATTCCTGAAACTCCTGCTCGAGCTGGATGTCCTGCAACTTATGCTTGGCGGTGGCCGCTTCGCGGATCACGTCCTTCTCGATCTGCTGCTGTTCGAGGATGTAGGCTAGGGAGAACTGGGTGGAGGAAGGCGAGGGGCTGGAGTAGTTGTACAATTGCTGTTGTTGCTGAGGGTCGGATTTGATACGGGGGATGGTAGCGTATGGCTGGGACCGTGAGTTCGGCTGAATTGGAGTTGTTGTCGTTGGAGTGGCCGATTGGGTCTGTCGTGCGAATGAATCCGCCTTCATGATAGGTAGCGGGGATGCATTTGGTGTGGAAGGTGGTATTCGGGCTTCTTGTGCGTGTTGTTGCTTCTGTTGAGCGGGGTTGGGCGTGGGCTTGGAAGTAGGAGTGTGATTTTGCGGTGAAGGCACACCGGCGACAGTTTGGCGCAATGTCATGGGCGCCTTAGATGCGGTGCGAACAGGCGTCGAGACATCCCTTGCCGACTGAGCTTCCGCTCGCGCAGTTGCATGTATTGGAAATGGTTTACTGGCGACGTTCTGCCACGGCGATGCTGATTTTGATTTAGATGCCTCTTGCTGTTCTGTTAGTTCCCGGGCTTTCTGTTGCTGAAGCTTTTTACGCTCTTTCTGCGAGAGTTTTGACGGCGTAAGTTTGGTTGCTGGTGTATCCCTGCGGGGCGACATGTTTAAGCCTGTGCTGGATGGATGAGACCCTAAAGTTTCCGCCATGATATCCTTTAGACCTGTTTTAGTATTGGAAGGCCCAACAGAACTCCATGGAGCACCAGCGTGCTCTCGTTCGTGGGATTTGGCCAGAGGAGTGGTAGACAACTCAACGCGAGCTTTTGATCCCGCGTTTTGCTGTTTCCCCTCCACCTGCAAACACCGTCCCCTGACATCTACTGAATCAACCTGGTTCTGAGATTGCTTGGAAATACCAAGCCCAGCTATCTGTTTGCCCCCAGCTTGACCAGAAGGAAGGAGGTGATCATCTTCCATATGGAAAATCAAGTCACCCATTGACTGTTTCGGCTTCAAGGCAGGACTTGTTTCCCCAGCCAACTCCGCCGCCCTGAGAATAGGCTCAGACAGCCGACTTTTGAGGTGAAGGGGAGACATAACACCCGCCTTCTCTTTATCAGTGGCGCCCGTGCGGAATTTATTCTGCCGCAACTCATCTTCATGTAAGCGTGAGCGAAGCCTCATTGAGTCTATCCGGCGCTGTCTATCACGTTCTAGGAGGGGAACAATTTCCGGATATCTCTCTGCGACGAAGCCTTCTGAATTCCGCCCTCTAGAAACCGGATGGCATGTCAGCTGGTTTGCGCGACAGACATCGTCGAGTTCGCAGAATAGATCATCGTCTAGGTCATCAAGAAGCCTGTATCGAAGAAATTAGCTAGGGAATAACCACCACAGCATGAAAAATTCCGAATATGAGTGAAAGCATTGCATACCTATTTTCCAACATAGCTTCAAGATTTAGACAGATGTACTCGAGCGCGGCCTGCTTGAACGCGGTCACCGAACACGGTGCAACAGCATTTAGAAAATGGCACACATTCCGATTATTAACTACACGGAATTAGCCTATTGGGTTGTTCCTCATCAAATCCCAAGGAAAGTGCCATACCAAACCGTCCCAGTAGCTTCTGGCAAATCTGTGCCAGTCTATCCAACATCAACTCGTTCGCAACAGCCATAACATCAATGACTAGGTCAATCAGATCCTCCAATTCATCGAACTTCACGTCTTCAAAAAGTTCATCATCCGTATCCGCATATATATGACGCAATACAAACTCGAAAATGTCGCGACGGATGTGCTTCAAATCGATGCGAAGAGGATCGACACCAGAATCCGGGGAACCACCACGTCTTCGAGTGAGCCAACGACCACCAGCTCTCCCGTAGAACAACCCACTGAAAAAAGGGCAGCGGGCGCATAAAATTTGGCTGTGAGCGTTTACATCGCCACCGTCAAGTTCAATTACCACATCGCTACTTCCAAAGAAGTTGGGATCCTCGTACGCCCGTTCCATGTCCAGGTGCAAACGCTTGTGAGGCAGGGTCATTAATCTTACCGCACGCTCAAGATCACGAAGTTCAAGCGCCGTTGCTAGTTTGAGAACCTCGATTCGAACCCGTTTGTACTGCGTCGCATGTTTGGGCGAGTGTCGAGCCAGAGTCCATACATCGTAGAGCTGGTCTGCATACATATACAGCACCAGGTTAAATATGGACAGGAAGTCGACGTCACTAAACTTGATCGAAACCTGGCCGTTCTTATCGTACTCGACGCCGAACACGTCTGGAACGGAATAATAATACGACTTATGGAATTCAGCCAAAGCCCTTCTCAAAACGGGGCTACGGCCAGCCAGAATAAACCCATGGACCGGAATCCGTACATCCGAAGCCGTTGTCGACACCAATACAATTGGTTGAAAGTCATCGGGGCGAGAAACGTCTTCCAATGTTGATTCGATTTCCGACTCAAGGTCGTAGGGCTTGATAGGCGTGTTCCCTATGACCACGTCCATCGACATTGACGAGTAATCACCAGGATCCCCATCCCTCAATATACTTTTAAACGCCAGGAGCGGCCAGAAGTCCTCCCATATAGAGCGATCATCAATCATTATTTGCTCCCTAGCCACGTCGCAGCCGCGCTGAGCAACCGCGTATGCCCCGAAAGCATTACTCCGAACAGCTACAACGCGCGAGAGGCCCGGAATGCGGACGAATTTGTAGTCCTTCAAGCGAGCATCTCCTGTCGTTTGGCGGCCAGCGTCGTTGATCTTTGCACGTTTTTCTTTTCTCCAGGCAGAGCCGGACTCGGTGCATATGATGATGGATCCATCTTGGCCAACGTCAACGTCCCGGACAGCCATGTGGGACTTTTTGATAGACCACACGCGAGACGGCTGGGGCAACGAATTTCGGATCTTGGCTGGGTTGGTTGTGGATGATGCTGTCGAGCTAGTATCCGCCTTGCGGTTAACATGAACGGTATAGACTTCACCAAAAGTGGACATCGCGCATATCGTATTGCCGCCAGATGTGATTTTGGAAATGTGGTTGGTTGACAGGCCGTATCTCGTTGACATGAAGCTGTCTCGGATGAAGGTCGAGGCACCATCAAGGGGGAAAGCTATTTTAGAATAGCCATAATGGGTAAAGACCCAAACTTCGTGGTTTTCGAGCAAACAGGTCGTGGCTCGATCGATTGCTGAAACCATAGAAATGGGTGAACTGAATAGCGACGCGCCAACTCTGCGGGGAATCGTTTGCGTCTCGAGAGAACGAGCATCAGCATCGATAAAGCCCAATTGACCTTCATTCTTACCGAACGTGTATAAACCTGTGGGTGTGAATACAACCGAGTGGATAGAGGAAGCGGCTGCGCCGATGATAGCTTCTTTCTTGAAAGGGTTAAAGATTTGCCGCGGAGTGGTTTGGATGGGCACGTCGTCCTTGTGATTGGTCTTGGGAAGTGCGTATCCCAGTTGACCATATTTATTGCTTCCCCAGCTGAACACTTCACCCTGTTCCGTGATGGCGATGGAATGGTCCTGGCCCAAAGCCAAGGAAACGACCTTCTTTCCAGCAAGACCGCCACCCTCGATACAAACAAAGCTAAACCTAGTACCTTCGTCACCAGTTCCCAGCCTTCCCCCAGAGCCAAACCCGCACATAAACAGATTCGACTCCGGGTCGTTCGTGATGATTCCGGTGTGTAATTTTGACATTACAATTTGTTGATAGATAATGGGACGGGATCGTACCAGAGTAGGAATCTCGGCGGTAGAATCGATATTAGGCTCTTCAACATCGTGATCCGACCCTCTACGGGCAGCACGAATTACTGCGTGTTCACGATTGAACCTGTATAGCAGATGATCTGGGCGAGTGAGGCCGATACGTTCCGGGAATTGGCGGTCATCCTCATCACCCAGCCCAAGATTAAGATTTTTGTTGCTACCAAAAGTAAATACCTCATCGCCAAGTATGTTAACCAAAGGCTTTATGTTGCCTTTGACCGTCTCGTGAGCGACTTCGGCTTCGGACAAGATTGAAGAATCAGTTGAGACGGAGTCATCTCCATCTAGCGAAGACTCATATCCCGAAGCCTTGTTGATATCGCGAGGCAAAATAGTGGCTCCAAAGACGTCGAAGGGACTATTCCCCTCGCGGTCTTTTATCTTGATCAGGCCACCAGATGGATGAGGGACTCCTCCAGGTGTCCTAAAATCAGTAGCATCGTGAAAATCCCTCGCAAGCAGCGCTTGCGCAATGGTCACATTCCCGGCATATAACGCACGATGCAGCGCAGTCCATCCGCTTTCCAGATCCTGCGCATATATATCGACGAAGGGTACCTCCAGCAGCGCCGTAGCAAAATCAACCGCAGTTTCCTTCTGTGACGAAGCTATAAGGTGCAACAACGTGCGGCCATACTGATCCTTCGTATTAACATCAGCACGGGTCAGTGTAACAGGCACATTCCGCGTGGTGGTGGTGGTGGTGGAGGAGGAGGAGGAGGAGGGCTGTTTCTCTGCCAGCTGCTTCGGCGACGACGCCGCCGCAGTTGGGCGGGAACTTTTCAAGAACGAGCCTGGAGAAGTCCCTAGCGCGGTCCCGGAGCCTCCATGGCCTGGAAAAGTGGGCGCATTGCTTTTCCATTGCGTATGGGAGCTGGTGGCGTCTGCCAGAAACCGTCTGAAGCTTTGGGCATCATCTTGAAGAAAATACTGCCAGAGTTTGCTACTCATGTGCCTTTGTGTGGGGCGGTGGCAGGATCCCGGATAGAGGACCCCCCAGTTATTGAATCCCCCGAGAAGGGTTTAAACCGCGCTGTCGCCTCGACGGATCGCGGGATTGGCTTTTGAATCTTTCTTCTTTTTTTTTTTTTTTTCCTTCTTGCTGACGGAGTGTGGGAGCGGGGGGGAGGGTGAGGAGAGGTCGAGTGTCAGTTGTTTAACAAATGGGCGCACTCGTCTGTGGATATTGAGCGATTCAATTGAGCGACTTGACCAATACTGATGTCTGGAGCGAGGATAGATATGAAGCGGCGAAAGTGGGAATCGGGGTCTGTCTCTATATGCGATGAGTCGCTGACGAATCGTTGTATTTCGCCTGTAGCACTCAATATTTGCCGAGGAGGAACAGGGGAACAGGGAGTATGTCAACGTAGAGGATAACTGCGACTGTCAATCAGATGTTGTATTCCTGTATATCGTCGTTATCGGCGGTGGAGGAGAAGGGAGACGGGGAGGAGTGCGGACAGATGAGGGAGGGTTGTAGCTGTTTGGTCGCGTTGGTCTAATAATACTTTGCTGACAATTCATCGCTCCTTGATGGGAGTTCCCCGCCGGAACCAATCACAGCCCACAAACCCATCCATGAGGCACAGCGAGAGGTCGAGAACTATACAACTGTATTTAGATCCAGGGATAAGAATACCCATGGACGACTCTATGACGGGATTAAATATGTAGAAATGGATGGCGGGGTACTGTGGAATTCTTGTTTGGAGAGGTGTTTAACCTGCCCGCCCTCTCATACATCGATGATGCGGCGACGGAGGTACATTACATGTAGGTACATGTACATGTACATATGTATGTATGCCTAGATTGCCATGAACCTGATACAGCTACCTTTTTCTTGACTATGCTTTAAGTGAAATTTCAAATTTATTCTAAAGGGCCTTTGAGGAAGACTCTGTCTGTTCAGAGCGAGGATATGTTAGTATAACTTGTATTGAGGCAGATGTCCCTCTCGAAGACATCATTGATTCTAGGCCTGAGCATATCGGTTTCAGCTTTTACTTTGGCCCGGAATGTCCCCTTTTCATATCCGTCCCATTGACCTCTTGTCTTCTCATTCAACCTTGCTTCGCAGTGGGCAATGGGCGCTTTGGTCTTCCACTTCTCCTTGGGATGAATCTCAATTGACCACCTGCAACGATAGAATCCTCAGTACAGACCAACATCAGAACCCGGGTATGTCCGCATGAATGATACTCAAATCGTAGAAAAACAACTCAGAGAATCCCTATTTTCATCTTTGAATGATGCCGTTCTCGTCTCGGCCACTGAGTATCATTAGTTTTTCAAAGGAGACAACTCAACAACAAGAGAGAGAACGTGTCATGCCAACACAAACTTCATTGCTTGTTCCCTACCCTCCCATATCCTAAGAATAGACCAGAATCCCAGGCACCCATGTGAATAGAATAATGATAGCCAAGAGCCAAGAAAGAAGAGGAGCAGCCTAGCCTGGCGAGGAAGCTGTTGAGTGGTAGGGGGGGGGGGGCTCTCTGCAGCTTGCCAGATTGTTATCTGTCATATTTGCTGACCGTTCAATTGTGCTAGTGTGCTGCTGTGGTTGGTTGGCTGCTGTGTCTCGGGAGTCGGGAGGCTCAAATCAAGCACACATGTACGGAGTAACTACTGTATAAGTATGTATCAAGCCGAACACTTCGAAAACCACGGAAACAGAATCGAATCGGAAAATAGCACTGCCTGGACAAGGAAGCGGGAAAATAAAAAAGACAAAGAAAAAGAAAGATAGATAGAAAGAGGGAGAGAAGAGCTCCGCCCTAGCGCTTGGCTTGCCATGGATATTGCGAACCGAACCTGTAGGTAGTGATTCCAGTAGTAGTAACTTACTAATTAACTAATAAGCGACTAGTTGGCTCGGCGGTGAGTTCAACAGTCGAAGTTGCTGCAGAAGCGCCTTTCTGAAACCGCCAACAATCGGCAAAGGAACACTCAACTCTGCAGCCAATCCAACGGCTGTCGCTGTGCCTTGACTCACAAACTCACAAACGATGACACTGCGCCAGCACGAAAGCAAGCTAGCTCGGAGCCGGAGTCGGAGCCATGATTCTTCTCTCCTCTTCCCGGTTGCTGCATGGTTGGTCAAACCTACAAAATACAAAACTCACGAGGCCAGCCCAGGTCAGTCGAGTCCAATCACGAAGGCTTCTCGTCACGTTTCTCATCATCTCTCGGAGAAAAAAAAAAATAATAATAATAATACCCCCAACGGAGCCAGCCGGTGTGGACAGACAACATTTTACTTCTGCTTGGAATCAAAGCCGAAAACAAAAACAACAAGCTCGCCCTCGATCCCTCCCAGCTTCCTGGGAAAAAGGGGCTATATTATACCTCGTTACATGGGTTTTAACAGCACATCACTCTACCGCGTGTCACGACATGTTGTTTATGCAGTAATCCGTTCCATTTGACTCCATAACTACATGACTCTCTCATCATTTGACTGGCTTTGGGTGGCCTTATTTATCTGGGTAGTGACGGTCGGGATATCCGACATACGTAAACCTCCCGCGGGATAACTAGTTAACTATGGGGAGCTCTGTATGATAATAATATAAATAACAAACCACGGGTTCCTATAAAAGAGGGCAACGAGATACCATTTTCTTCTTGTTTTTGCCGCATCACTTCTCATTCGGCGCTGTATGGATGAATGGATCCGAGGACTTTGAAATGAGATTCGCCCGGGAAGCTATCCCGTAGTTAACTATGTATGTCCAAGTCTTCGGCCCAGGACTGGAAGCTGCAGGATAACTCTTCATGGGCGGTTTTTCAAAGAACTGGGTTTGTTTTTGCTCCTTGTTACGGAGGGCTGTCTCTCTCTCTCTCTCTCTCTCTTTGGAAAATTTCAGGATGTCTTCTTTAAATATTTCCCCTGCATTGTTCACCGCTTTTCGGAGAAAAAGGAAGAAAGAAAAAAAAAAAGAAAGAAAAAGGATAAGGGAAACTTCCCTCAAATCCCACGATGCCAAAAATGTCCTAGCGCAGTCAGCTAATAATATAGTTACTGGATGCATTCAATAATAATCTCTTCTCTTGATGCCTTGCGTCCCCTTGCATTCTCGTTGTCTTAACGCGGGTTTTAGTGCGAATGGAGCTAAAGGAGATGTACTTTGCGTAGTTAGCACTCAAGAACCCGAATGAGATTTCCGATGGCTCTGTCCAGTAGCAAGCGGAAAGGTGGTGTTGCAGTGTGGATTGTGTGGAGAATTATTAGTTTAGGATGTTGTTGTGTGGAGTGGGCGTGGATCTGCAGCTGCAGCTGCAGGCGCTCTTTGCGACTCTTCTGAGTTTCTTCTTTGACTGGAGTTAGTGGTAAGCCACGGCTCCCCTTGAAGATGGAGGGGAGGTCCCATCCATCCACCCCACGCTCTGTAGTTGAAAGCCCATGAGTTGATTGAGTAGAGAAGAGGGTGAAATGGCTAATGCAAAATGAGTGGCAAGCCGTTGTTCTCGTTCGGCTAGCCGAAGCTACGTTTGAACGCATGAGAGAAAGCGGGTTTTGAAGGTTGCAGTCAGCACAACAAGGTACATGTACATGTAACTATGGTATGGTATGGTATGGTATGGTATGGGCAACGGGTGAGGCAGCCAGTTGCGGTCAAGCAGCCTGGGCTTCTGCCTCGTCTGAGTCGTTCTGGAGCCTTGGGGTCTGTGGTTTTGGGGGTTTGGTTTGGGAGTTCTGGGGCGTCTGGGTTCTTGCTGGCGGTTTAGCCAGTGATAGACACGTTGTGTTGTGTGCCTTGCCCAAGCGTCGTCTGGCCGCTTGTTTCATTTGTCCATCGGGAGGAGGGTGATTGGAGAGGTTCTGGGGGGTGGGTGTTCTCGTTATCTTTTGGTCTGGCATTGATGTGTTTTCGGGGCAATATATTTTTTTGCCGCATTTTATATATCCACATCATCTCCTGCTTAGTTGCGTGATTTGACTCTCAGATGACTGGTATCGGCGAGTGACTTGATCATACCGTATGATACCATACCGAACGGAGCTTGTATTTCGCCGATATGCGGAGACTCTGTCCCGTCCGCAAGTCAGCATATCCTATTGGTTATACCTCCGGTCTACGCAAAGCCATGAATTACAAGTGGTATTATGGGCCATAATGCACGGTACAATACCCGGTAACATACGATGACAACCACCACGGCCAAAGCATCTACTTGCGGGTATAAACATCTGGCAAAACAAAAAGGCAAAGACGAGGACGAAGAACAACACAACAACATCATCATCAACAATAGGTATCTGGAATATTCTGGGGATTGAGTGATTGACAGTAGACCCAGGCAGAACTCTCCAGGTCTGCAGCACCGCATCCTCTCCGCAGCAGAATAAATACACCACCCTTGTTGTGACCGTGCCAGTTGTGGTTGGCGCCGTCGAGTCAGCTGTTGTGCGTCACTCCAAACTTCCCCGTCTCGGTCTCCCCCAAACTTTCTCCTACTACACTACTACTACTAGTTACTACTACTACCACTCACCTCCCAAACAACCCATCCTCAACCTCATCCTCAACTTCAACCTCCACCCTCCCACGCCACAACCCCTCGCTCCTCCTACTAGCAGCTCGCCGTCTTCCTTCTCCCCTCCCTTTTTTGAACAAGTGGTAGTACTCCGGAAGATGTGCCACTAAAGTGCTATTCCCCCACATTGGGAGGAATCCACCGCACATCTTCCCGCTCCTTGGGTCGATTTAATATCTCGAGATCCAGTTCTCCCCTTTTCCTTGATTCCACTCCCTGTAACAGCTCCAACCCACCCGATATCTGCCTGGATCGCCTGTTTCCTGAGCTCCTCCATGCTATCACAATAATGTTCCCTGCACCGGGCTGCGTTCTCGCCCTTGTCAATTCCGACTAGCTAGCTTTAAGCCGTGCCCTCATACAAGGCTATCCGCTCGATTCAGCGATCAGCTACTAGCTACCGGCTACCAGCTATCTCCAGCACACCCCTGCGAATCAACCTAGTGTTGCCTGCGTATGTTGTCAACTATCGTTAACATGGACAGCTGCCAAACGCAGAAGCCCGATACCTTTTTCCCTCCTGCCTGAAAATAGTCCGCTTTTTCCTCACCTCACATATATACCTCCCTTCTTATCTCGACGGCTCCATCTTCCTAACCCTCAGGCGAACCCTAAACCTCCATCAAGCCCAACGGGAATCAATAAAATACCCAGTCTCGAGATTCCCAGTCGAACTACCCTGAGGACCTTGACGGTTCACCTCTCAGATAGCTTCGGACTTCGACATACATTCCAACCCCCAATTCTTTCTTGCGAAGTCACCTTGAAAAAAAAAAAAAAAAAAGAAAAGAAAAGAGAAGAAAACGAAATGCATCAACATCCTCGTCCTCCGCCGACTACGGCGGCGTCTGCCAATTCCTCCAGGGCCAACCCAGCTCGCACAAACAACCCTCTGGGTCCAAGTGCAGAGTCGAATACATCACAAGCTGAGGTTGGTCCCATAAACACTACTGCAGGACTTGGGATTGAGCATGAAGCTGAAATGTTCGTGCAGGTCCCATCTAATGTAGCTCCTGGCAGAGAGATCGTCGCCAAGTTAAATCAGATCGTTCAAGTGAGTTGTTACACTAGTTTTCATGTCTGACATAATGGATGTGTGTATAAATGCTGAGTCTGTCTTCTTTTTTCTTATCATAGCAATATCATACGAAGGCTGCTTTGATCATACTGCACTCCCGAGTCGATCTTCCCCCCGCGTACAACAAAGATTCGGATATAAAGAGGGTAAATAGATGGGTACGTGGTTGTTTTATTTTGTTTTTCTAGTTCTAAACCTATATTTCCTAACTTTAGAAATAATATAATAACGATTGGACTCCGCTGGTATAGTTTAATGTTGAACTGGAGGAAACCGATGTTCTTCGAGATGACCTACGGACGTGGAAGTCCTGTGACACCACCGACCGTCGCCCTCCACCGATGGTTATTGAGACCTACCTTGATCCGGATGAGTTGACACACAACCAGAGCCTGGTGATTCTTGATGGCCATGGGAAACGCTGGGATGTTCTCGAAGCTCTTGATGCCTCGTTTTCTTACAAGGGGTCTCAGGATACTAGATATAGTAGAGTCATTCTAGAAAGGTGGAAAGTTGAGCTTGGGGATGCATCAAGTGATCTACCCGCCGATCTCGGCTCTATACTCCCAACTCTCTACAAGAAAAGCATCGTACTCTTTAGATCTCTTTATACGTATTCTCGCTTCCTCCCTGCTTGGAAATTCTCCACACGCCAATCAACAATGCGATCGAACCCGAGCCTGCCTATCCGCTATAGAATATACAAAGGGTCCCGGTCAGAAACTCATCCGGGGCTCGACCCTTTGAGCGTCCCGTTCTACGATGACGCTGGTAAAACCACGGAGACTTTCGTCTTCGGCGTCACTGAATCACCTGCAGGCCCATTTTCCGTTCAAGTAACATATCGGTTGAACTGTGATTTCAGGGTAGATGACTCCGAAGCGTTATTGAGTTCTAGGTTCATGGGAGCGGACGACACATACTTTAGACCCTCTCTGCCCACTGAGGATCACTTCCCCGGCGGAACAAACGAAGCTGGATCCCTACCTGTTGCTAGACGAGAAAATGAGCGACCAAACAATGCCCAAGCCTATGGAAGTTTATCGACTTTCCATCATGAAGTTCCTGCAACGGGGGTCAGTCCATTATCAGCCCTTCGCGCGGCTAGGGAGCTTGGAGCTGGGTTGTCTGGATCTCCGATATCACCTCCTTCGCCCAAGCCTGGACAGGCAAGGCCAGGTATCTACCCTCGAGACGGTGTCCATTCTGCCCAAAGAAAACCTTCGATTTCATTCCCCCCTTTCAAAGCTCCACCTCTTTCCGCGTCTCCGTCGCTTGCAGATCCTGCCGTTGGATCCCCCCGAAGTGCATCTGTTCGCACAGGGCCAGTGAACGTCCCTTCCGATAGCAAGACCATGCCCCCTCCTGCTAGTGCTGCATCTGTCACACGAAAATCTACTTATGTTTCCTCTGACAACGCCATTGCCTCGTCAGGGTCTGGCTCCCCTCGACCTGCGCCTATCTCCAAGTACACCAGTTCTTTCACTCATCGAAGAGGGAGATTGTCATCTGGTGGAATAAGCAAAACAGATGATGATAATACCTCGAGCGGAAGGGCTAGTGCTACGTCGTCCACCGCCCAACCTAGCTCCGGAATCATTGCGGAACCGGGAGGTGCCAGTTCTGGCTCTTTGCACGGAGATGAAAGTAATATCGGGGAATTCCTCAAGATGCTTGACATGCGAAAGGATTTACTAAGCCCATCCGATCCCGCTACCATGGATGCATCAACCCGGAGGACTGCGGTTGCTCTCACGCGATTTCAAAAGATGAAGGAGTCAAACGCCGTGTTGTCTGATTCCATGTCGTCTTCACTCGTACTCCACCGGTCATCTACCTCGTCAAGTAGGCAGCTCCCCAGTGTTCCACCCATGATTGCTGGCACATCGATCTCGACAGCTTCGTCTCCAGGAAAACCAATTTCACCGCATACGCCACATACGCCTGCCATTCCCTCCCGTCTCAGCTCGAACAGTATAATTGACTACTCCCACCAGGATCGTCCAGACAACCGACGCCACCGCCTTTCTCATGAATCACACGGATCGATGCTGGAGGAAGCACCCACCGAAGCACCCACAACGGAACCCACCGCACCTAATTCTAACGCCAATGCAATTGACATCCCCACATCTCCTCGCCCGTTCATTCCTAGCTATCGACGTTCCAGTTCTGCTGCTCAAAGAAGGTCAAGTGCAGCCCTCGAGGATGAGACAGCCGATTTCCTGCCTTTCGGAATGAGAAGTCTAAGCCTCGGAGCTGAAGATAGATCACCTCTCAGCCTGAGCGCTCTGGTACGCCAACAAGAGCTGGACAATGATGCCGCTGCACCTGATATGCTCCAAACCACCCAACGTGTGTGTGACGACTCCAACAACTCTGACGACGTTTCCACCTCAACTAAGTACCGTGCACCCAGCACCACCTCTAATCATCCATACCAGCCGCGATTCTCACATCAGCGCGGCCGAGGCTCCACAGGACATGCCCATTCGCAAAGCTCAGTATCCAGCAGTCTAGGGCGCGGGAACGCCCTTCCCTCATCCCACGGGGCTGAGCGTGATCGGGACGCCTACCAGGGCAGCGGCAGCAACAGCGGCATGTCCACCAATACCGACTCACGCCGTGGGCTGGGCAGCGGCGGTGGATCCACACAACGGTTCAGTTTCACCCGCTACCATGGCCCACCATCAGCCAGTAATTTGGAAGACGATGAACCACTTCTCTTTACCATGAGTGATTTTGGTATTGCACGGGGTAGTCTCGATGGTGGGGGGAGGGGCAGTTTAAGTGGGGCTGATTCATCAGGTCCTGGTACCGGTATTAGTGGGTCGAGACGTGGAAGTGGACGACGGGGACCTTCGAGCGGTAGCGGGTTTCATGCTTGGCAATAATTGAAAGAGAGGCGGACACTATTCAATAATGTTTCTACGTCCGTGTATAGCTGCGAACAGCGGCCGCGGAATTGTTTTTAAAGACTGTCACGAACGGGGAAGCAGAAGAGTCCTGGAACCCCCTCTTAAAAGCCGGAACTACTCATCACTTGCACTTGCACATGTGTACCCCTAACCTACCCGCCCTGCGCTATGCCATCCATCTCGGATATATATTCCAATTTTTCCACCAACATTTCTTTTTGCTGACGCGAGTTCAATGTTTCCAGCTACACAACCAACCCAAACGACACTCATAACCAACTCGATTGGACCTTCAATCATCTCTCCATCATGCATATAACATGCGTGCGCGGCTGTAGATTCCAGCTATATAACCACTATCCCACCCTTTTTATTCTATCTTCGATATCATTCATCATACGTTTTCTCTTTTTTGGAGGTTTGCTTGGCCATTCGGTGTTTCTATTTTCCATTATCATTTTCCATCTATTCTGAAACTTATCTAGAATTCCCCTTTCCTCTCAGTACCAACAAGCGGCGCTTTCATTTCATTTCATTTCATTTCTATTATGTGTGTTTTGTGATTTTAATCACATAATAATTGGATTTCTCAAGCCATTTCTGTTTTTTTAAAGCTCTCTATCAGACCAGCTATTGCTCTTTTTTAATTTTTAGCTGATTAGCTGTGTTTTTGTGACTTTTTGTGACTTTTTGTTTATGATCACTCATACTGGCTGGCCTCTTAGCATTTTCCTTTTACTTCATTTGATATCTCTGATATAGGAGATGAGAGAAATGGGAATGAAGATGAAGAATATCAAGCCGTAAGGCGCAAAGTTTGAATATATTTCATATATTATATCTTTCATTATATATCTTATATTCTGTTTTCCACTCCTCTCATTTTACTTTTTAATCATTTTTTCTCTTTAACAAAAAAAATTCCTCTCTTCACAGGTTTTTTCTTCTCATGGTTATCTAAAACATGCAGCTTTTTTTTTTTTTTTTTTTTTTCAATGATGGACTTGATTGAATGACAGTCATGCTGTGATTTTTTTGTTTGGTAGAGAGGAGTATCTAGGTAGAGAAGAGAGAATTCAAAACATAATATTTTATTTATTCTGTCTCACTCTTGATTGATGTTGTCTGTATATTTGTTTTTTATTGTTAATCAGACAGCCTTCTCAATTCTTTCTATCTACATAATGTTCAAAGCTATATATATATATTATTACTGAGAGGATTAGAGAATAATTATCTCTCTACTCATGCTCTTTTTATCTTTCTCTGTGCTTTTTTATTTATTTCCATCTGTGTTTTGTAATACATGCTTTGCCTCAGTTTGTTGAATTGTGTTTTCTATAATTACAAGAGACTGAAATAAATACAAACTCTTGTCAGATGAGTTTCTCATCTTATATATCATCTTTAAGAAGAGATTTATAATATTTCTCACTATCAGTTGAAATCTTCATCTCCCTTCTATTTTTATTTTTATTTTTTTATTTTCTTTTATTTTTACTACCTTTTTTAAGTGCAGCTTTCTCTGGTACCATAGCTCATGTATGTACGTACTTACAGTACATATTTAACTATCTGTATTACAAGACTCATCTGCCTTTACTCATTTCTATCATACCTGACTGAGGAGGCTCAAATTCAAGGCATTTGACAGCATTCCCTTTCTTCAACCCCGCCTGAAACCGCGCAGCAGCTGTAACTCTTCGGCTTGAATACGCCATCAAGTTAACTCCCGAGACTGAGAGGCTTTGCAGAGTTGATTTGAGCCTGTTTACATGTGGGATCAACTAACACCATTCAGTCACTACAATAAACAGATTTCGTCTCGCCGCAGTTCAGTTCTACATATCAATTCCAGCAGCTACATAGTTAGTTATATAGTACCGCTAACTATCATCTGGGACTTCCGCAGTACTCCTGGGAATACTTATACAGGAACGTACGATGATGGAGGTTTTGTTTTGAGGGGGGGAATTGGTGGGAGAAGAGAGTAGGTTCTAGTATTTTTTTAAAAAGAAAACTTTTTTTGTTATTGTTTATTTAATAATTCAAATACTCGAGGTGTGTTAAGGAATATTTGACCACCTACTTCTCATTTTCATCTGAATATGTCTGTGAGTACTGTGCTGTCTTCTATATGAGCATTAACAAAATCATCTTAGAATATATGATCACAATGAATTTCATTAACAAAATAATGCTATGAAATAATATATATTGCAAGAGTCATCTACTCTGTGTATAGACAGTGGTAAAATCAACTGTCACAGCACTGGTATTCTTATCTCAGTGCTCATCAGTGACATCATTGTCATCTTCATCACAAGCACACACAGCTGTGCAAAGAGCATCAGTGATTATCACACTATGTGAGCATTTATCTGAAGATGAGCTTATATTTTTCACAGATTTATGCTGTACTGTGCTGTGCTGTGCTGTGCTGTGCTGTGCTGTGCTGTGTTCTGTAGATTTAGAAACAAATATTCACTCATTTCTTGTTTCTCTCTTTAATTCATTCTCTATCATTCATATAGTACATTACATAGCACTGTATTAAGTCCTATATAATTCTATCCTCCCTCTTTCTCTTGGAGCTATTAATGATGCTCCTTACAGAGCACACCCAAACAGCACAATGACTTTGGCAAAGACCCTGTTGATCTAGTTGCCATGCAGAAAGAGACATCTGCAGTGGAGACGCTAGAGACGGATCTCGTCTATGGGACCGAGGGCCGCCTGATGTCGTTGTAGGCGGATGCGGTGGAGCAGGCATCTGCTGCTGCCGCGGATTATCCGCTCTGAAGGTGGGGAGATGAGTTTGTTTTACAGGTTCGAGTTAGGGGGGATGAATGGATTGGATCCCCTGGACGGCGGTGACGTCTCACAGAAATAATTGTGGTCCCGTTGCTCCATGATAGTCTTGAGTTGATCTTAGGTGGTAGTTGATTTTCTGTAATGAAGAGAGCATTCTCCAGCATGCAGAACTGCATTTCCATGGCTCCTTCGCCGTGCCAGGGCATATAACAAAAAGTGGCGCGTATGGCGGTGGAATTAAGTAATTTAATCCATATTTATCAGCGGTCTCCCCTCTAAATTGGAAGCAGAAGAGGACGTAGAAATGGAGTAAATGCATCAGAGAAATGCTGCTTATAGTACCTCGCCAAAAGGTTGGAATTTTTGGTTATCTAGGTACGACCTAGACACCGATCCTGCTCATATATACTCCGTACGTCTATAGTATTTTTGTTTCCCAACATTCAGCGGGAAATGGGAGATCAAGGTATGAGGCACAGAGAACGTGTTATTTTTGCATGGAACTGCGTATTATCCAACGAGTTTGGCAACTGGTCCATGGGCAACGAGGAATAGAAATGGTGATTCCGACTAGGCAAATTTAGGAAGCCGTTGAGAGGAATCCCGGGCGCTGAAGAAGCAACCCGTGTGGACAAGCCTGCATCACGGCACTATGCATTTTTCATGCATTCAAGGGTGTACAACTATAATTTCCGTTCCGAAGAATCTTTCGAGCGCCGAGATTAGGTCTGCGTAATTAATGCCTCGAAGATTTCGGCGATCAACCCTATTACAGCCCCTGAAACACCTCGTACTGTTGTAACGCGAGAGGTTGATAAGCAGAGTAACAGAGCACGACGGTTAGTGGAAAAGAAGGAAAGGTATTGTATTATCTTCCTCACACGGACGAAACACGCGATCAGTTAACAATTCCAATTGTCCTATCTCCAGTCCACGTTTTATGTGGATCATAGTCATTGTGGTAGCCGTTGTTATCTAGACATTTTCCAGATGCAATCATCCCATGGAAACATTTGTCTAAATTGCTGTGAACAGGTATCTGACTTCCTGAATCCAGCAGTGCTTGTGTATCCTAGAGTGTATGTAAGCCCGCGCTTTGGGGTAGGGGTTAAATAGGTCAGTGGCCTGGAAGCGGAGCGGGAGCCATCGGGCTTCGTTATTGGCCAAAAACATGTAGCGCATGTTAGAAAGGCATGCTCGAAATTTGATGTTCTTTGTTCTTACAGGCCGTTTGATGTTTGCGCAATAGCTAACGGCTGATATCACGGCCCATAACGTGATACATTGATGTTGTGTTCCGTGTCGCCCATTGGTAGCATCAACCTCGGCGAGATTTCTATTCCGGCGATTTAAATATATATTTGACTGGGCCCTCCCCGCGTTCCTTGGACACAAAAATGGTCTGGCCTAGACTTATAGAGCGTCGAACAAAAACGGGAAGTTCTGGGGGTTGCTCCATTCCTGCTATCGATCCTTGTCCAAAATTTCCAAAAGGAATATTGAACAGCAAGTCGGTCACTTCTACGATTCGCGAGCCATTGAATCATGTATCAGATATCGTTAGAGGTCTGTCATATAACCGGTTAGTTATGATTTCACTACTGCAACAGATGACGCGGTTAAAAGGCGACAGGGGTGGGTGCTTTATGAGTGAGATTTGATACCGAGGTACGACAAAACAACATCGTACTTTTGCAGAACAACAACAATATTGCTCCTACGGTGGATACATTTAGGTTTAATAATAGTAAACCGTTGGACATGGCTGAGTATCCGGAGAATTTGTGGACGGGAGATCGACGGTCGGACGTAGAGATGTGGTGATCAGTGAATAATTGACATCATTCATGAGGCGGTCTCATTCAGGGCCAGGTATTAAATCCATGGTGGTTCAATGCTTCCATTCTAGTAATACGCCCTTGCTGTTGAAATAATGGAGTTTATCGCCACAATAAATTTCTGGCACATGAAAATGTCACTATACCAGGGGGGTGTGGCTTTTTCAATGTCAGAAACTGGAACATGCCGCGCCGCTAACTCCATCCTGGTAGAAGCCATGTTGACATGCACCAAGACAACTCCCAGAAAAAATTTTAGCGTGATGTGAATATATGAACGGTTGTAACTGCGAAGAAGTTGCATGAAGAAATCTCCAGCGCTCCCTCTTCATCCTCGCTTGTTCGTAAACTGGGTATGAATACGAAAGCCCCAACGACGCAAACCGATGCCGAAAGTGGCCGACATGGAAGATATCATTTCATAGAATGAACCATCCACCCCGCCCTCGATAGTAAGTTTTGAAGCATGAATCCTTGTGGGGTGTAACTTGGCCCGGATTTCCTAACGGTATTGGTAATGAAAGCCGCGGCTGTATTCTTGGCCGGGTACCATTTATGGCTTCTTCCAGTTTCCGTGAAATCCGTCGAAAATAATTATTGACTGTTAAGTCAACCAAGAGAGCGGTGTGTATGCGCCATGAAGAACGAGTTGAAGAACAGACACGCGCGTTTCGCGCATGGAGCCGCCTCTTCCCTCAAACGACACGACATTGCGACCTGCAACAGAGCGTCCTTTGACTATTTCCGACCATAAATCTGGTATGAGGTAATGAACACACTGGCCAATTGTGCACGGGACGGATGTTGAGCCATGTTCAACCTGAAGTGACAAGGGTCAGAAGAATATTTCCCCACCGCAGTGGTCAATCCTTGTCGGTGCCATCTTACAACCCTCAAAATAAACTACTCTGTATCGCCCCTAAAAGTGTCTAGTAGGAGAATTGAGGTGAGTGGCCACCTGGCGTATGTCCATATTATGCTTGTATATAAATATATTCCGCCTTCCCACTTTTTAAAACAGGTAGAATCAACCTTAAATCACCTCGTATTTCAAACATCAACCCTGGATAAAATTGGCAATAATATAATAATATAAAACGCACCATTACCACTTATTCCCTTCCTTGGACAAGATTTGATCGCGACTGCAATGAACGGGATTGAGGGTTATGCTGCAGCCAATGGTGGTCCGAGTCGGGCTCGGGTGGCGCCCGTGAAAGTGCTCTGTCTTGGGCCTCCAAGAGCAGGGGCAAATTGTGCGTTAAGATCGTACTGTCGAATGTGATCGCGTGCTAACGGAGTCTCATCTGTGCAGCGATCCACGCTGCCCTAGGGATGCTGGGATATCATGACATATACTATTTCACGTCATCTATCAATGACCGAACACGAGATACACAAGCATGGCTCGAAGCATTTGACACAGTATTTGAAGGGAAAGAGACCTTCAAGAAGGGGGATTTTGATCGTTTATTCGAAGGCTGCCAGGTGAGAAACAGAGATCACAATGGAATTCTTTGGTGATGCCCATCTGACACTCAGCTGCTGGTAACTAGGCTGTTGTTGGGCGCCCATGTTGTGCGTTTGCCCCACAGTTGATTAAGGCATACCCGGAGGCAAAGGTAATCCTGAACACGCGTGATGTTGATGAATGGTACATGTAAGTCACCGCTGGGTTCCTTTGCCTGTTTTCCTGTTATCAAAGGCGCTTCTCCAGGGAGGCCTTTCGGCACTTAGAAGACATCATTGACTTACGTAACCAGGTCCTGGGCCAAGCTCATCAAAGCGAAGATGGCCCAAGAACAAAAAGAAAGTAAAGTGAATCCTGATATTGAAGATCCGCAGAAATTGGCTGCAAAAATGTTGCGGGATAAAATTTTGTATGCTTTCTTTAGAGGCGATTTCTTAAATACGGCAAAGGCGGCATTCAAGACCCATTTCAATGAAATCTGCGAGCTCGTACCAAAAGACAAGCTGTTGATATATGATATCAAGGAAGGGTGGAATCCTCTGTGTGAATTCCTTGGGAAACCTGTTCCCTCGGAGCCATACCCTGGACATGATAGTTTAGAAGTTTTCGGAGAAAAGGTGCCCAGTCAGGCCAAGGGAAAAGCAGGGGAACTGAAGCCGCTCCACCACGCCGTGGTGGCAGCACCAAAGGGAGCTGGTGTTGAAGCTTAGAAAAAGCCTGGTGTCAGAATCGCTGTATGAATACCCGTTTTATGATGTGACAAAAATTGAGTTTCCTGGCTATTTCTGCATCTAATTCTATTCACCATAAATAGTTTGGCTAAATGTTGTTAAACTAGGGTAGAATTATTAGTCGCCGCAGGATACGTGACAGAAAGTTAGAATAATGATGAATATATCTTCATCTTACCAGGAACACATTTTAGCGTATTCATTATGGAGGCGAGGTTTCAATTGCATCTATTGACTTGAGGATGAGCGGTTACGGTTGTTGTTGACAGCTGAAGAATGAACTTATTTAGATCCGCGCCGAGGTTCATTATTTAAATATTGCATGGATCGATCCCGTAACTAACTCACTCACTGGCCGACACATCAACTTCGACATCAAACAATTAAAAAACACAATTGCAGAGAATAGCCGGTGCATTCTTTGTTTTGATATATTGTGCTTCTCTTGCTCTTAGTGACTTGCCCACCAATAATAATACCCTTTGCCAAATACCGTCACAGTAGCCGCATCATGACGTACCGAAACCTCACTCTTTCCCGCATCCCGAACGCCCCGTCCAACTCATCGACTGCAAAGGACGACCCCCAAATATACCTGATTACTCTCCAAAAGGCTCCCGAGAATCGCATTGCGACCGCCTTTGCGCAGGAGATTATCTGCGCTTTGCGAGATGTGGAGCGCATGGTTGACGCTGCCGGGAAGGACGAGCGAGGAGCTGGGGTAGGCGCGGCGGTGATTATACGGGGGGAGGGGGAGAAGTTTTGGAGTACGGTTAGTGCTTTTCGGGTGGAATTTAGAATGGAATGGCTGGAGAACTGCGGTTCTTATTTATTTTGAGATATGCGTTGTAAATTGTTTGATTTAGCAATATCTACTGCTTTGAAAAAAAGTTTTGCGATTTAGCAACTATGGAGAAGTCTAACTTAAAAACGAGCTGTATTTGTTGATTGCAATAGGGCTTGGATCTGGATGAAGCAGAGAGGAACCCTTTCTCAAATACAGACGGCTACTTTCCGGTTAGTTCACCTCCCTAGCCAGCACCGTAAGCGGTGACGAATATGATATTTCCCTCCGACTAATCCTATATTCGATGCCAGCTCCTACATACGCTTCTCGACTACCCATATCCAACAATAGCCCTGCTGAACGGGCATACATTTGGCGGAGCGTGTCCACTAGCCCTTGCGCACGACTATCGAATCATGAACTCCCGCCGTGGATTTTTCTCCATGCCGCCCGTTAACATCGGCGTTCACTTTCCTGGAATCGGATCCCTAGCACATCTGAAACTCCGTCCAGAAATTGCGCGAAGGATGTTGCTAGAAGCACATAAATGGACAGGGAAAGAGGCGCTGGCGGACGGAATTGTAGATCAAATAGCCGAACCAGGGGATATGCTGGATGCCGCCATTGAAACCGCACGAAAGTGGGCACCCAAGGCGAAGATGGGAGTGTATGCCGTGTTGCGACAGGAACTATGGGGCGAAGCTGCTCGGATCTTCCAAAGCATCAGCTACGTCCATCACCGCAGGACTGTTTTGCCTCCCAAGGTGAAAATCTGACCCCATGTTACATAATGTAATATCATATAACATTATCCCACACAAGAAATATATTGCCAGATTATGCACAAACGATGCACACAGCCGTTCGTTTCCAATCACATTCTACGGAACGTGTTGCCCGATGCGCTCCTACGATCCTTTGAGTGTTTCGAAGATCCATTACTTTCAGGGACAATTGCCGGCTTGGGGCGAGATTTTGGCTGGGGGGCAAATGTGACTATCTTTTCTCCCACTGCAGTATTCTTGGACGGGCGCTCTTTCGTTCGTGACTTATGTACCCTTGACTCAAAGGACCTATCACGCGCTTGAGTAGTTTTAGTTGACGATGATACTTGCATCCGTGGAGGACGCTTGGTCTTTCTGTAGGAGACTGTAGATATGCGGCCAGAAGCCTTGGCTTTGGCCGGCTTTTCATCTTCGCTCGACTCATCATCCTCGGAGCTAGATGCAGGCACCTCATCAATAGCCTCCTCTTCGACGGCAGTTAACCCTCTCTCCGGTCTGGGATCAGTAGTTGTAACCGCAGTGCTTGGGTTTAATTCACGGAATTCCCTCGATGTCTCATCGACAGCGAAGTCTTCATCCTCGAACAGCTTAGCGAATCGAGAATCGGTAAGCGGGTTGTCTGAGCGGCTGGGTTGAGAAGGCTTAGCTTCAGCAGCATCGGCCATTTCCTCATCACCGCCATGCTCCAGAACACGCTGAGCTCGTCGTCGCTCATTCCGGTCTTCTCTCTCAAGAAACTTCTCCGCAAGTTTCTTATTCACCTTCACCGAGATCTTCTTTTTGCCCCGGATCCGACTTTCGCGTTCTTGATCGATTTTCTCCTTCACCCGTTTCGCTCTTTCTTCTTCCCAAACAAACGGATTGGAAATTAACCGCGCCTCCTCGTATAGCCTTTGCGCAACGAAGTATCCATGCATGTAGGGCCGTAAAAGCGTAGTTCTGCCAATCAAATGGTCCAGGTTGAGACTCCGTAGTTGTTGGACTGTCAAGAACTTAAAATTATCATAAACAGAGCCCGCTTGGCCAGTAAAGGCGTGAGGATCGTTGGGATCCTCAGCCATTTCCTCCACAATGTTATCTAGGAACGCACACCATTGCGGGGCGGGTCCAAGCTGGGGAATAAAGAATGCGTGTTGCTGTCGCCCTTCGTTGGCAGTTAGAAGCATACCGCTGTCTTTACACCAGGCCACGCTATTTATATCAACTGCCGGTTCCACGGAGGTCCAGGGC
This sequence comes from Blastomyces dermatitidis ER-3, assembly GCF_000003525.1. Taxonomy (NCBI): domain Eukaryota; kingdom Fungi; phylum Ascomycota; class Eurotiomycetes; order Onygenales; family Ajellomycetaceae; genus Blastomyces; species Blastomyces dermatitidis. The sequence continues at coordinate 5,744,819 of NW_025544776.1, read as the reverse complement.
TTTCCATCCCGAGCGTCCCATATCTTAATAATCCGCTTATCTGAAGTGAGGATCTTGGGCTCCAAGGTTTGTTCACGCGTTGCAATCGTTGGAGTGAGGAAATTAATGGTGTGGATCGGATATCCATATCCTTGGTCCTTTTTCAAGAGCGGTGTTGGGGATCGGAGGTCGAACAGGTGCACAAGGCCTTGGGAAGACCCAGTAGCGAGCGTCAATCCAGATCGATGGAATTCAAGGGCGGTGATCTCTGATTTAGTCTCGCTAAGCTGGGAGTCCGAAGGTGGGACCAAAATGCCTGCCCTGGCTCTAGCTCTCGGATCCCATAGCTCCACAGTTCCAATGGATGTTCCGAACGCGAGAAGGTTGTGACTCTCTTCAGCAATTGCGGCAGTGTTCACGCTGCCAGTGTTGATTCCCCCTTGCAGGGCTCCGCCACCAGCAGAAGAAAAGTCATCACCACCAACCTCAACTTCATAGGATTTCATGTACCGCCCTTGTTCTAAATTCAGCCTATACACTTCGCCCATGCCATCTTGATTAACACCGACGGATGGTATGAGCGCTTCCGCTGATTGTCTGTCGTATATCAAGTCACGACCATACCTGGGCAATCGGGTGGTGTAGTGGCAACCCGAGGGAGTATGAAACTCTAATGATCGATCTGCCTGTAGGTGCAAGGATTTTGAATAATCTGACGACAATAGTAGAAATGTGGTATTCAAGGAAACGGTGTGACGAGCAAAGGAGAGCGATAAATGCGGTAGGTAATGGGTATGTATCTGCGGCTTGTATGTGCCTGTTGTTTGTTATAATCAGCGAAATTGTCCTTTGCGTAAATAGAAAACCCGGGGCATACCGGTACTCATAACCCATTGACCATCCTCACTAACACGGATACATTGACTGGCTTCCTCGAACTCGAAGTCTTGGAGAAGCTCAACCCTGTTGGCGTATTCTGGGTCTTTCTTGAGGCTTCGCTTCCGTTTTCTAGCAAGCCATTCTGGAAGCGGTCTGGCGGTTGAGGAACCGGATATAGTGTACACAGGGACACTGGAGGAATTTGACAGCTTCATAGCTGCAAGACTTTGAATAGTTCCTCCAAATCCACGAAATGTTGAGTATTATTTCAGATGTCCAACAAAATCCGCAATTTCGATTGTTTAACTTGAAAAAAAGTTGAATTAAACTGTTTGACTTAGAGGCAAACATACCAAGAGATCCATTCGTAGGGAACTAACTAGCCCGATTTGGCTGCGGCTCTCCCGGGCGCCAAGCTTTGATGCTCTGGGGAATCTCCGTTCAATATCAAACCCGCAACCGGGTTGTTGCGTCTATGGAAGAAATGGACCATGTTCAAGGCCACCTCTTCTATTGCATAGGATTTCCACATCCAATATGTCTGTTGCCGGTCCCATATAAAGACTGTCTCTATCGTCACTTCAATTTTGCGCGGCTTGGCATCCTTCCACAATATCCAACAAACCACGACAGGCCCGATCTGTATAGATCGCCGTCTAACCCAGCAGAGTATTTGACCCTAAGCTTAGTGTATGCATCATTATCATACTTTCGATATGCATCTTGACCTAGTGGTATTACTCCATGAAAGCCTTTCTATGCCGTTGGCCAACTGAGGGTTTTTCCCAACGTCTCCAGGGACTTGCCCCTCATGGATTTCCCAGCAGGTGCGCTCACAAACTTCCGAGTTATTGTAAGTGAAATTGTAGGCTGCGCCTGTTGTTCTATGTTTACTAATAGTCACGGGAAGGACGACTTCTTCGATATATTCTGGAGAATCTACTCCATAGTAGCACCGGAATCGGACGGGTCACAGTTTGGGCCCGTGGAAAGCTCAACTCTGAGGAACTCAAACGAAATATGGAGTTCCTTATTTGCCTTGCGAAATGCAGGCTGTCTTGTTTCACAGTTGGCTGATAGACCCGAATTATGGATATTTTCCGCCAGCCCAGACTTTGATGCCCTGGCGCGGGCGTCAGGGAACCACCAGCCTCGCGAGGGTCTGATTGTTGCTGGGAATGCAACATTCCTAAGTATAATTTCCATATCTATTGCGTTTTACATATGGCACACACTAATTTCATGAATCAGACGTCGCATCTGGTGTTAACACAGCAGCGGAGATCAAACAGCATCTACTATCTGGTCCTAGTTCCAGCATTTTTAACGGTGCGGCAACGCAGAATAGGTTATCACCTCACGTCGGTGAATATTCACAGTTGCAAAACCTTGCAACTTATTCTGCTTTCCATGAGGCTCTTTTATCTTCTATTTCCAAAACTGTCACCCTCCAATTCACAAGACAACAAAAGGTAGTTCCACTTGGGACTCGAACTCTCTACGCTTCTCTCAATGAGAACGAGTATCAAGGCGGAGAGGATTCACCACTTGCGCGAAAGTCTACACCATTCCTTTCCACCCTTGATATAAACCTGACATCTAAAGGTAGACTCGTTATCTCCCTTAGCACTCTCCCGCAGCCCGGATTGGAGCAGTTACATCATGATTCAGAATCTGATATAATTGCTACCCGCCTGAACGATGATGTCTGGCTAGCGCCTTCAGGGACGCTGTGTAGGCTCACGTCGACTAGCGAATATCAATCGAGTCTATCAAATGTGGTTTCCCCAGATCCTATGGGAACCACTCCACACCATGCTGAACTGCCAGCTGACAAAATAAATGCTAATAAACGAGAATGGAAGAAAAATGTGTCTGAATGGCTCAAAATGTTTGGCCTGCACCTAAACAACCCGGAATCGGAGTTTTGGGTTGAAGTCGAAGTTAACGTATCAGACCGACCGTTTTGTGACCTGTTTTCCAAATCAGCGTTGAATCACCAAAAATCGTCTCCTTTTATCCGAATTTTATGGCCCGGAAGACTATGTTTCACTAGGTCGCGGTCTAAGTTGACCGCCCCTGCCAATCCCACTGAGTTCTTCTCCGGCCAATCTGAGAGCCCATTGCAATTCGCGGAAAGATGGGTCAAAGAGGTTTGTCGGATCAGCCAACCCATCGATAAACATAAATCCTCGGACGATCAAAGTGGGCTCGAAAACCAACAGCTCAAACGCTCAGAACCATCTCCCCTGAGACTTGACCGTTCAGACATGCCAGAAAGCTTAGCAAGGACTATTAACATGCCAGAAGCACAACTTGCGAGCGCTGTATATCCCACCCCACCAGGTGGTGCACTCGCCCAATATATGGGAGCAGGCAGCATATCTGAGAGACTTGGAACATCTACCATTGACACATTAAGTTACGCACCTACCCAAACTGAATCAATCTATAACGAGGCGGGTGGACCCACAACATATTTTCGTGGGAATTCAGAGATTTTGCCAACCGCCTTGGACCCGGCGTCATCCGAACTTGGAATTGGATCGGGTCTTTATGATACTGCGGCTGACGAAGAATTTTTTGGGGATATGGATGTCGCGAACTTCGACACCAAGGGCATTACGGAGGCAGATTTTAACTTTTTCGATGAACCCGACTTTACTGGACTGACCGACAATCTTGATATGCAAACCGAGGAACCAGAGTTAGCGCAACAACATGCCGAATCGAATTTAGCTACACCATATAATTCTAATACTGCAATGTCGATAGCAGAACCTAACCCATCAAACACTAATCAGGGTCACCTCATAACAACTAAAAACGGGAATGGCAGAATCAAACACTCTGGCGTCAGCCCCTTGAATACAACCGCAGCCGAGGGTCAAATATCCGAGGGAATTACTCAGCCCCGTCAGCTTATTCTAACAGATGGCCTCAGGAGGCGGCCAATGAGTCCGCCTCTTAGCCCGGTTCAAATCAAAAAGATCTTGTCTCCTGACGTATCGTCACCTCTACCTTCGAAACCATTGAATTCAAAGATCTCTAAATCGTGTCCAGCAAAGAATCAGTATAGTCCCGTCATATTTCAGCCGACACTGTGGACCTCGGACAAAAAATATAGAATGGATGGAAGATTTTGGTTCACCCCTGGAAGTCAACATATAACACGTAACTTGCGAAGCTATCCATCTGATATCCCAACGATTGGCTTTCCACAAAAAGGAAAGAATGTCAGACCGAAACCTCCGTCAATCCATACATCATCTGGCCCTCTTGTCTCTGATAACGCCCCAGAGATAGACTTACAATCCCCATCAACATCATCCTATGGTTCAAGCGATTATGACAGCGACACAGATCGTGGATCGAACGCAAGTTCACCGCATATTATACAATTTCACTCGAAGAGAAAGCGTGATTCTGAAGGTGGTGGAAATTCTACGCCATCACATTTAGAAAGGCTTACACAAGCCTCTGATGTGGACAATGGGACCCTTAATGAACATGAACTCGCGTTATTAAGTATTTTCATCTCTGGAGCAGTCGACTGGCCATTAGCGGGATACTTTTCCAGAATACAAAACGACGTGTTTCCAGTGTTTTCGCGAAGAGAAGATCTCCTCCAGACAGCGCAGTTGGTTGTTGACCAAGTTACTCAATCAAGCTTCTGTCATGTCCATGATGATTTATATATGCCGGAATGGGTGGACTGGGACGATGTACTGTCACAAAGTTTATTTGACAACACCGATGGCTTGGGTCACATGTCTAAATTGGATTTGAGAAGTTACACAACTTTGGAAGACGGCTCTAATCCGCGGAAAGAAGTCCCTTCTATCAGGCCAAGTATTCCCGGTTCTATATACAAGATATCCTCCCCTCATGTTAAAGTTCACCGCGGAAACAGCTATTTGGAAATTTTACCGCCTGCCATCGGCTTCTGGGAGACATTTGGACTAGAGCCACTCCAAGGGGAAAAGAATATCATACCCTTTTGTATTTACCCCCCAAATGTCAGTGAGGCAGCGGATGCATTCATGGAGAGATTGACCCTGGTATATTCTAGCGGCAATTTTGGAAGCCATTCTCGCCCAAAAAAGGCCAACGGACTAGTCCCATGGAGTTTAAATGCTGCTAGTGACCAGGATTACGCTTCCCTCATGCATGCATTAAATGTTTCGTGCGAAATCCTTGGTAAGGGTACAATCTTCCTCGAGTAATGCTGGCCTTATCCCTTATCTAACCGTTTTTCTAGGAAGCGCTTTATCAAACATATTAGCAAGTGACGAAAATGTGGTGATATACATCATAAATCCTTTCGTCTATGATGCGGCTATCGTAGACATTTGTTCGGCATTTTTACGACTATTTCACAAATATGTTGGTGATGCTGACAGGCAGCACACTCGACGTCTCAACGAGCTTGTTCTTCAAATAATTCCATTGGAATTCATTGCGTCACCTGATTCCTTAGTTGTGCCCACTCAGACAGATTATCTCCGCTTGGCACTTGAGGTTTATTCTCGCTGCCCACCAAAGGATAGATCTTCAGACTGGTTGGGGTGCGCCCCTCCTCTCGTGCTTGCGGAACCCGTTCCAAAAGTGGTGCCGTTTCGACTGGCGCCGGAATCCATAACACCGGTAGAAGAAGCCAAATGCCTCCATGTTGCTTACTCACAAAGTGTCGACCAACGCTGGGTAACAGCGGCATGGACAGACAATAGTGGTCGGCACCAAACCGCTCTTTCGTATTGTCTTCGAGAGCGAAATTCTCCAGTCTCCAGGCCTATATCAGAAATCCGAACACAAATTTGGGAGACGACCAAGGATATTATGGACATGTCATCTTCACATTGGCGATTGATCATTGTGAAAGATGAGCCAGTCGATTCTGAGGAGATTGATAGTAAGTATCCTGTCTACACAATCACACGATATGCACTCGTGGCTAACTCAAAGTTCTGTAAGTGTGGAAATCTCTACTGGATCAGTACAATCGCCACAAAGCCATCAAAGTCGAATTGGGCATCGTCAGCGTCAACACAAAACCCGGCTTGTCCCTCAGACTCCCATCATCCCCACTTCAATTCAGCGCTCTAAGCCAACAACCAACCCAGAACGGCCTGTCAACTGTAACACCAGGATCTACCCCCCGACCTGTACCGTCTCCTGATCCATCAGGCCCTGCAGCCACTCCTCCGACAGCAACTACACCCATGTTCGCGGACCAACAGCAAGCGACCCCACCACAACAACAACCACAACAGCTAACCACCGATTCAGACCAAGATACGATTCTCATCGACAAATCAGACGAAACCTGGGGCGTAACACTCTCCCACAGACTCAACAGCTCCTATTCCCTCACGAAATACCAGCCCGCGCTTGCAAGCGGGTACCTACTCCGGCGTTCAGGGACCAGCGACACGGACGGACAGGCGGTAATGACTGTTAATGTAATTTACACTAATTCACGACGACCGATCGACCATTTGTTGAAGGATATCCTGCGTATGTATAGAGAACTCATAACTTTGGCGAGGGTGAGGGGTATCGTTCATGTTCAAGGTAATTTACCACTACCCTGGCATATCATGACTGCGGTCAAGGGGCAGGAGGTATTGTCTTATACATTGTAGTTTGGGGTGTTCTGTGTCATTTTGGATATCCTCTTTCTATTTCTGGAGTATTTTACTTGCTATATCATGGGCTTCTCATTTGCTCAATTTCCTCTGTTTTTCATGGCATTCTTCTTAAATTTCTGATTTTTTTTTTTTTTTTTTTTTTTTTTTTTTTTTTTTTTAATAGATATTCTTTTCTCTTCTATGTCGATATAATACAATTGGGGTTTGGGTGCGCGCCAAAGAGTCGATGTTCAACGGTTAGTTTTACTCTATTATCCCCTTTTTTGCCTATTCATAATGTTTTCGCTTTCCGATTCTGATTTCCATTCATCTCATGTCCCACATCAACCCAGGAACCCAATAGAAATTTTCTATCCGTTGTATGCCCAATACGCCGGTAAAAACTACCCTAGTGTTTTTGTAAACGGTTGTAAATTTAGGACTCTGGAGGGGCCCCAATATACATATAATTATCCGCATCGATATTCATAAAGGTAGGCTTTAATTTCAGAGCCAAGAGGTCCTCAATGGCGGATCCATACTTGATGAGTTTATCTTCCCGCCATGCGGTCTGAATTATTCCAATACCGAACGGAATTTCTGCAAGATGAGCGTTAGAATAGGACCCTTCGTGATCGCACTTACGATAAACAGCGGAACAAGGGTAAATAAACTGGTAAACGAGAAAAAAAAAAAAAAAAAAAAAAAAAAAAAAAAAAAAAAAAACCCCAAATCTTACCGTTCTCGCCGGTAGCGATGCCAACAGGAATCGTGATCATCGGGTATCCTGTACATAGGTATTGGATTAAAACACCGAGGCGAAACCCCAACCTACCAAAGCCACATGGGGATGGAAGGGTTAATAAATACCAGCTTTGGCAGCTACTTGACATCCAACGCCGCTATCAGCTTGAAGCGGGACTAGTAACCCATCAAGCTGCCTGCCATCCCCCCTTGACAAAGCTGCATCAATGCCCTCTTCTCTAGATTTTCGGCGGATATAGGCCAGGGCATGGTGATAGGTCTCATCCATGACTCCTCCAGTTTCCAAACTCATTTCGAAGCTGTCCTGTCCAGATGGCCATGCAGGATGGACACCTGGGCGCCCGCCTTCTTTCTCAGCATGCGTTGCATTGTACTTGACCACATCGTCTAAACTTCTGATATTGTTGGGGTTGGCAGCGAGGTTGCTGAGATAGGTCTTCAAATCATTGTAAAATTCCGTCTTCACTACAGTGAATTGCGATTGCTCTGGGTGGCCTTGCTTGGTGGGATAGTCCCTTTTGTGGATATTTATTTGTTAGAATATGATCCAGCTGGACTGGAAAACAAAGGGAAGGGATAGGGTGAAAAATTACCAGTCCCATCCACCTGGTGGGATAATTTCCTCCGCGCTTGGGAAATCGGTATACTCAATGACATTTGCTCCGGCTCCTCTTATGCGCTCTATTACCTGTCCAAAAATCTGATATTGCTTTCTAGCCGTTTCTTTCTGCTTGACCTTTTCCCATACTCCCTTCCAGGGTAATCCAAATTGAGCTCCTCGAAGGGCTTCCTTCCCGGAAACAAATGATACAAATGGGGCGGTTGGAAAGCTACCTGTAGACGATACAGTTTGAATGAAGGTTGTCAATCTTGTGGTGGCAACCCCACTGCAACTGTGGCCTGAAATAATTAGAGACTTACGGATATCAAGACGGGCGCCAGTAGGCGAATCGACAATGCCATCTAAAGCAATTGCCGCATCCAGCACTGTTCTCCCAAACGTGCCAACACTATCAAGACTGTGTGATTCGGGAATAACGCCCTTACCACAAGTCAGTCCAACCGTCGGTTTAATGCCAACAATTCCATTGCGATCAGCGGGCACCATTATCTGCATTGAGTATTCATTAATATCCAATCATTGTCCTTGCCATTGTCAGCGTATAGAACAACTCAGCTCACGCTTCCATCAGTCTCAGTGCCTAGGCTGAAAGCGCACATGTTTGATGCGACAGCAACTGCACTTCCACAACTGGAACCCCCTGGATGTTCGGCAAGGTTATAAGGGTTCCGGCATTGGCCGCCTCGAGAGGAATAGCCTTCCGAGCTTCACAACTGTTAGCGAAATCTTCGGCACCGTTTTCTCAATTGAGGTTTCGGCTTCGCCTCACTAGTACGTTGATCTCATTGATGCCCACTCGGACAAATTGGCATGCCCGAGTAAGACGGCACCAGCTCTCCGGAGGAGAGACACGACGTGTGCGTCTTCCGGGACGACAGTCCCTACTAGCACTGTAAATCATTGTAGGGATGAGTAAGAGGTTTAAGATGTTTAGATGTAAAGCGTAAAATCTGAGTAGCCTCTATAACATACCAGAGGAGCCAGCAGTCGTTTGCATCTTGTCCTTCGTACCCATGGTCTACATGTCATTAGAACCAGACCGTCCCTTGCGGGTAAAAATAGATTCGAATGTACGAGGTGACAATCAAATGTTATTCCCGACAACAAAACGGAGATGGATGTAAAACATACATCCTTAACAAGAAATGGAATCCCATGGAGTAGTCCATGATTTCTCCTCTGCTCCCTTTCGCGATCCATCATCATAGCAATGTCTAGAGCATCGGGATTGACTTCAATTACAGCTCTAGATTCGAAAATAGTCATCAGAATTAGTCGAAATACATTGTGCTGCCCGTCACCTTTCTATTACAAAAGGAGAAAACTTACTTTAAGACTCGATTGACGCGCCTGATTCTCTCCAAGTAGCACGCTGTCAGGTCATAAACCGAGAACTTCCTGCTCTCGAGACATTTGTGTAGTTGAGGGATAGAAAGCCCCTCAATGTCAACGCTGCGACATAATGGCATGCGAAGATCTACCTCCACCCCTCCTCTCTTGGAACAATTGTTGTCTTCTTTATTCATAGCACCGGTATGAATACTAGCGAATGCCCGAAAGGTCACCCGTGGCCAGCCCAAACCGGGCGGGCGAACATTGAGCAGAGGTTTGACAAGTTTGATGTACACCATAACTTATTCCCGGCATGATTAGGAGAAATTCATTAGTTGCAAAGAAGAAAATATCCCCTCTTCCAAGGTATAATCTTGATATTGACACAAAAGGCAGGATCTGTGGAGGTAATTCATTGTCCAAGAATAGTAATTTTACATGTACTGTACGGTAACTACCCATAGTTATATACTTAGGGAAAACGCTGTGTTATGTATGTATGTAACTTATTTCTCTGTCTGATGTCTGTAATCCTAATACCGTAACTTCATCGTTAGTTAATAGAGCATGTTAACAACCATAACCCCTATTATTTGTTACTGCTACTAATTACGAGCAACAGCCAGCATCGACATACCACCAACCTCAGCTATTTCATCACATCTCGTCGACACATCATAGTTATTCTCATCCGGTTTTGGCACTGGTACCAAAAATAGAGAAAACTCTCATATTGCATATTACAACTATGTCAAGAGGTCTTGCATAAATCAGTGCTATCATCCAGCATTGTTTGTTGCTGTCTCTCTATCCACCGTTCGATATTTCATTCAATTCTGCATTTGATTATTCGGCTGAAAATATACGCATGCATTTATTTATATAAAAGTTTCACTAAGTCACTCAATGACAGTGCGCAACACTTTCGTGGAAATCTGTCACTCTTGCATACCAGGGGGCAGGGGGCAGGGGGGAGGGGGAGAGGGAGGAGCGGAGAGGGTAAGAAGAGTCTGACCCAAAAGTTGGGCATTAGCACATCTAGGAATTGCCCAAAGGGGCCCTCTGCAACCGTTGGATGACACTATAGTCAATAGGAATATAATCGGTGCGAGCGAAATGCCTCCAGAGCTCGCCGGGGAAGGAGGGGGCCCCTGGTATGCTTGCTCATGTCCTCAATAGCAGCCCCATGTTTAAGGGTTTTGGTAGCAAAGACAGCGATCCCTTTGGCAAAAACCTACACTTCACGTTTTTTAACCCCAAATCCATGCGCTTCTGGAGAGCTGAGGAGAGGAATTTGTGCCGTAAAACGGTGCCCTGGCCCCTCTCAGCACTGGAGGATCGTTCTGCTCGTACTCCTGAGGCTTTCCGCTAGAAGTAAGTATAGCGTCAACAGATATTATTGAGAATAACACATGTGATGAAATACCACCTCCGTGCTGAGATACTCAGGTGAACCCCGAAGTCAAAGGATGCGTTTCACATCCCATTTTATGGGCAGGGGGTTGGTATAATTGACGTGATTCTCATCATTGGTGGCAAATAATAGGCTCACTTACAACCGAATTGCGCCTGCGCGGTCGACGGCAGCATCACATATCTCCGTATATTGCATCCAATAGGAACTTAGTCCGACACGGGTTCGAAGGCAGATGTAATTCAATGTCACGTCCGTGTGATAAAAGAAAACAGCCTACGACCAATACGTACTTAGCGGAAGAGATAACGGCCGAAAATACTGATATGCGGGATTGATATTGACGTAAGGTTGATAGAGCAGAATAAGTCTGTGCCATAGGGTAGTCCTCCAGGAATAATGATGGAAGCGCCACTAGGCATCATGAGTGTCCGCTTCGCACTATTCACAATAGTTGCTGGTATGCAATAATGAATAATATGGGTCTTGTATCAGACACAAGAGATCCCTGTGGAATGATATTTCTGCCGAGCCGCGACTCGCTACGTCACAAAACGGGTAACATGAAATGGCAGTCACGACTGCCTGTGAGCTGCAATATGTCCGCAGGGCGACAGTTTACCATTCTACCGCAGTGTATGCTGATACTCACGGGCATGGGGCAGGTTGTTGGTAAATAGTGAAAGGGGTTGGGAAGATAGAAGGGAAGTGACCTTCAGACAGGGAAGGGCGAAAATACGTTACCGATAGAAACAGAGGGAGCTTTGTAGACTCCAAATGTACCATACAGATGTAGTAGCAAGGGAGACGCTAAGCAGGGAAGTAATGAGGCTCGAAACCTCCCCTCCTGCTAGTGATAGTTCCGCACCCCCGATTTGGAGCGTGGATTCCTCATTGCCACCAAGGCACAGACGACGATCTCGTTAAAAGTGGCAAATAATGCTTTCCTTTGTCTCCAGGACTTGAGATGCCGTATTGCCAAAACCAAAAGCCGTCACCTCTGGCACTGGGGTAATGAAGCCACGGCTGTTTGAGAAGGGAAACAGACAAAGAGCGATCCTCGGAAGCTGGCTGTTGGGCATGTTCTAGTGTATTGTGCCCGTAATGGGAGCCTAACGCTGGTAAGGGAACGTTCCTTCAACTAGGCTCATGAGATCATGCGTCACGGATCGCCACACCCAGGGGGGGGGGGAATGACAGTAAAGGTATACAACACGATCATTATCAGGAGGGATTGCAATGAATCTTTGATGAGAGCGACAGATATCCGGGGGAATCAAGCCGGGCAGACGATCATCGTCGTCTTTAGATCGAGGCTAGCAGGTGATGCCCTGGCCAGGAGTTTCCTAATGGTGTGGTCGGTTGACAGGTATACTGTTGCAGTAACCCACACTGGGGAAAGTGACTCTTAGACAATGTCCGCGAAATGGATTGCAGGGGATGTTCGCCTGAAAAGAATTGACAAAGCCGGACATGTACCGGAAGCCCAACCCAGCTGACACTCAGCACTCCGAAGACACTATCGCAGGTATGAAGTATATGGATGTTGCCTAAAGGAGTGAGTTTTGCAGGCTAGGGAGGTGACAAAAGTGTGAGAACAGAGGGAAGTTGGACACCAAGTTGGCCAACGCCAGCTGAAGGAGAACCTAACTCTAGCGCCATAACTTAGGATTTGGGGTTGCCCATGTAAAAGGGTGGCGAATTGGCAGTGGATAAGAAATGGGGGCCAATAACTGTCGTATATCTCTTGTCATAGTGCATATTCCAAAGAACCCCACCCTCCATTTAAAGAGGTGGTATGCAGTCTTTCCGCATCCATGGCCGAAAAGAAAAGGGCACTAAATAAACAGGGAAACTGAGTGTTGAGCTAGAGTCCGAGCCCGGTTAAACCGAATGGGATGCCTACCTAGGTGCGGCAATTGATAACTAAAAGGTGATAAAACTGAGGTTCATTCAGCACTGCCTCAGAGGAGTGGCGGACTTCAAGAATGAAAGGAGCAACTGAAAGAAAAAGAGAGAGAGATTAGATATTGAAGGTGGTAAAACGAATGGTCAGCAACCATATCGGACCTTGCGACAAAGGAGGAATGTGTTAAATCACATCTATGCGGAGAAAAAATTGAACAGCAGAACAGAGTAAACAGAAATCAAAATAGAAATGCTGCATAATCGTTTTTCAAAACGTCACGGTTAATACCATAAGTTTATCATTCTGTATTAAGTAGACAGGAGAGCGGTTGGGGATAGAGACACAGATGAGAGTGCTAGGGAAATGCTATGGTATCGTCAATCCCCAACCAGTGCAATCTCAGTTGGTTGAAATAGAAATGCATGGCATAGCGTAACAGCAAATACAGCACGACATCGTCAATAAAATGCCACTGGGATTGGACCGCATGAACAGGAGGGGGATGTTGTGGTTGAAAATGCCCGAGAAGAAGAACTGACGTTGGCGGTTGATGATACAAGGAGCTCACAGATCGGGCATAGTGCCGCGTGAGGCTGATCTTCCCCCAGCGCCTAGCCCCGTTTAGGTCAGGCGTTTTCCTTTGTTTGGATGCGGCTGGTTAGGGTTCAGGGCAATGACATCATTAGCCGCCGCAGTCCCCCCTGGTCGCCAAACAAGAACACAGCCTATCAACTCCCCCAGAAGAACAACGATGATGTCAACACAACAGTATCCAGTGTCCATAACAAGGGGCAGGAGAAGACCCGTGTGATCAATGACGATTTGTTTTTTGAGTTGGAGGTTCGAAGGAGAGAACAAATCATCCGCAATGATATAGACTGTATTGGCCGCTGTTGAGATATGTCTGCGTGGGCGTATGCCGTGTTGCCCTTGCGCGACGCTGTCGACAGTGTATGAAAGGGGATAATTCGCCAAGCAAGCGTGGGGACTGCCTGATAAGGATAAACATATTGCGCTCGCGATAAGACAGCGTTGGACATCAACAGCACTCACAGAGGATTGGTCCTCTAGCTCGCGACATAATCAAAGGGACCTGGCCTGTGGCATTATTGATGACCCCCAAGCGGAACACGAACTGAGGCGGTGCACAGCAGGTTGAGCCAACCTTTGTTCGAAGGAATGTGTTCAAGCCACAGTTTTCATGCCACTGATGCCGACCAGGGTTCGTGTGGCTGATTTGGGTGCGTGGTGTTAGCGCTCTTATATGCACGACCCTCGTTTTCCTTCTCCTCCTCCTCCTCCCCACCCCCCCCCTTTTCTCCCATCCGTCCATAGTCTATAGGGTAGACGATTTTCTCAAACCTGCAGCTAAGGCCAACCTCCGCGCCGAGGGATATGCTAAATTGAGTCATATCCTGGTTTCTCACCACCCATCTTGCCATTCCTTTCTGCCTGATTGGACAATGTGAACTGTCTGTCCATATGACAGATGCATGCCGACAAGCGGGAGTCTGGCAACGCTGAGAAATGTGTCATGTTCACCCTCTACTTCATACATCTGATTTTGTCTAATAAAGAATTTAACCTTACTGTTGACAGTGAAGACGTGTTGCCAGCAGATGGCTGTTAGACACACAACGAGCGGGGAGGGGGGGTTTAGACGAGCTCATAATAGCGATGACATCTGATGATTTTCTTTTTTTATTGACGTCGGCATTCACAGCCGCTACTCTTCGGAAAACCAAACCGTCTGTCTCGTCATCATTATCTTCTCCCCTACCCCCGCGTCCCGACTAAGGAAGCGGCAGCATAAGCCGCCCTGGAAGCCCCTCCTCGCTATAGGCACGACCACTAGCTATAGGGAAGAGTCGAGACAATTCAGCCACAGGAGTTCAAAACTTCCTTTCATCTAGATCATGGCGGACGCTGTTCTGGGTGCGGGCAGTGCTGCCTATGTAATTTTACATCGTGGATTCAGTGTATATTACGATACGCATCGATTTTGCTGCCCGTATCGCCGGTTAGTTACAGTATACCATCAAAGCTGGTATTCGCTCGTTTTCTCCCCAAGGCAGGCCCACACAACCCCGGTCAACTTAGTGTTACCCTTAGCTCCCTCCCGGTCGATGACCCTGTGCTCGTTACCGCTAGAATTAGCGGCATCTATTCCCGGTCTGGCGCTGGTCAGTGCTTTGGCGCAGAAAAGTTATATATCTAGATCGGCATCCTCTTCCTCCCCTCCCCCCTCTCCAATCATACACACCAATCCAGAGCATCTCTCCCAAACAACATATAAGACTCCTATTCCCCCGTTTGATCTCTCTTCCTTTTTCCTCCTCAACTCCGTTCTCGTCTTGTTTATCTTCTATATTGTAGCATACTATCCTTTGCCAGTGTGCTTGTCATAGTGTCTTCTCCTCGGTACCCTCTTCCCACCTACCATAACCCCACTCGCTATATTGGGGCCCATATTCTCAGTCCGCTTACACCACCGCACAACTACTTCCCTCGTCATCGACGTTACACTATGCCTTCTCTCGTTCGTGAGATTGGCGCTGAGCGCCCGGTCCTGTCTCGCGCGCCCCGAGATGACGAAAAATATGTGATGGAGCGATTCTCACAACATGCTCTTCGCTGCCCCGCTTGCAGTCGCCCGTACGAGACTTTCTGCAGTGGGAGACCCCTCTGCAGCCGTGGGAATCTTTATGCGACTAGTCTATTGCAATACGTGTACCAAAAATGCGGAAAACCATACTCCTTGGTTGACCGTGAATACGGCCGTTATATCCAGGTTCAGATCCCCAGTGATTGCCAAGTGGTGCACGACTTGCTCAACGCGCTCGATAAGGGCCTTATTATACCTACTCGTAGACAGACCGCACCGGTCGTCGTTCACAACCCCAAGCCAGTTGCCGAACCCGTTCAAGAGCAACCGCGCGTAGTTCACCGACGAACCATACCTACCACTGTTACCCCCCACAGCAGCCTGAACCTCTCTCGCAATGGCTTATACGTCTATCGCCGTGGGACGCTCTACAGTCTTGACCTCAGTCGACAGACCTCACCGGCCTCCTCCCAGAGGGTTCGCATCCCAAACACCTACCTGCGTTGAAGAACAATAACGCCATACGAATGCAGATTTACTCATATCGAATAACCCCACTGCCCACGTACATACGTTAAACCTGAATTTCAGCCCATGGCAACTGAATATATATTCCCACAGACCTTGCGACAACCACCGCCCCCCGCCTTCGGGGCCCCGACTGAATCACGCGACAAACACAGGGAACATGCACTAGTACATCGCAATTCACAACATCATGGCGGCAAAGCCACAGGATAGGTCGGGACAAGGACTGTGATGAAGCATGCAATTATTCCAGCGAATCCCCCAGCACTAAACACTTGCACAAGCCCCAACAACCCCGGAATAGGCATATCGGTACTAATGGATTGGTGAGTCGGAGGAACGAGGAAAGCATCGAAATGGAAGAGATGGAGCGGATGGAAGACAATACTTGGTGCTCTCACTGAGGTCTTACAATGGTACTGTCACGACAGCCCAAGAGCCCCCAGCGATAGAGCTCTTTTTTGTACTTTTTTGATTGTTTGATTCTTGTTTTATTTTCTTTTCCATCCTTGACTTCTATTCATGCATTGTTAACACCACTTTTTTTGACGTCCCCATTTATGTTTGAATCGCCTGAGCTAGTTTCATCCCTTAGGAGAAAAGTATGAGCAAAATGGGAGAAAAGGAAAATATAAAAAATTAGATAGTTAAGCCAATCAAGGAACTTTTCCGCGTCACAAAGCCTTTAACCACCTAAAAAGTCTCATTCCTTGACTTCAAACCACACCGCCAAACAGGCATCTGTATTATTTTGTAACTTATTTTTTTTAAAATCCCTGAGGCCCCCAAGAAAGAGCAGAAACCAACTTCAAGCCTCTAAGAAAGGAGGAAAAGGAAGAAAAAGAGAGCCAAGGAACATTCAAAATCTCCAAAAGGCCTGCCAAGATCTTTCCCCTCCCCCCTTGTAGGCTCCTACGAACCCAGTACCTTCACACTATCACCAAAACGTCCACACCCACCTCAGCACGAAATCTGTTCTTCTGCTCATGCGCGGACTCTTACTCTTGGCAGCATGACATGATTGGGCTATCGGTTTCCCTTTTGGGGTGCGGATTTGGTTTCCGACTGTTTTGGTGGTAGGAGTCATATGGCTATTCGCACTTTGCATTCGTTCAGCTGGCGAGGTATTTGGATATGGCCTGGGTGTGTGTGCACTTGGGAATTATTTTCTTTCCTACTATCATAATTATTATAATTAACTACCCATCCCATCCACAAGGTGTATGTATACATCCATTCTTCTGTAGTGCGTCCACGGGTGCGAGGCCGTAATCACGTGGGGTTTCGATGCCCTACTACTTCACCGAGCCCTGCTTGGGGCAAACGGCGTAACCTGACACTGATATCCAGGCGCAAAGATGTTCCTATAGCAGGAAGCCTTTATGAAGTTTCCTAGAGTTACTTTTACCCAACTAGAGCACGGAGCTTGGATATCTACCTCCGTTTCTGGCGCTTCCCGAATGGGCTTTCCGGACAAGTGAGTATGTCACCGAACTGGGTACGGTTCGTGAAAGCTCTCATGGGGACGCAAGAACCAGAGGAGATGTTCTCAATATGCAGGAAGTTACTAGTAAACCTACGCACAGCCCTATATGCAGCTATCCGTCTACAGCAGCGGGAGAGGCAATGAGGGTTATCCGTGTCGACTTTGGTTGGATAAATAACAAATTCAATATGGCAGACATATTACGAGAGACCACCGGGAAGCCCTATTTTCTAATGATTTGTTCAAGGAGGAGTTGATGCCGTCCTCCCCAATGATTTAGTGGTTAGTTGATAATTAGTATTGAACGACCTGGAAGAAAAAGCGCAGGAAACACAGGACGCAAGGGGATCTTTCGCAAGCGAGGAGGCATTCCACAAAGTCAAGCTTCTGTGGATATCCATCGATATCCTCCGAACAAAGCAACGACCTGGCAATAAAAAAATCTCCCTTTGTGACTCAAAACGAAAAATGTCCAGACCACTGCCAGAAAGCGGGTCGGGGCTGTCAGCCTCCGTCATGCAACCTGCGTTAGGCCGTGCAGGCTGCGAAAGAAAAGCGCCTTATGATTAGGCGCGCCACTGCATTCCACCCACACCAAATTCTCTGCATCTTAAGAGGGGAAGCGGGACCAACGGTGGTATTTTTCACGGAGCCTCGATGCGGGGCCTTATCTTTCTTTGTGCGAGAACAACCCTCCCACCGCCACGCTGTCAGGTCAGGCCTGAAAATAAAGTTTAAAGTTTAATACTAGTCTTCATCTGTTTAGCGCGCTCATATCTTTCACGTGATTTCCAAATCCTCTCCAATATATCGTCAACAGCGCATCGAATCTTTAAACAGTGCTTTGCGCAGCCAACGAAGCCAATCCCTCAGAGAAGCGCAGCCTCCGAGGCCCCAATATTTGCTTTGCTGTTCCACCTCGATTGAGCGTTATTCGCGGGCTCATTTCTATCCGGAGTCCCTACATCCCGACCCAAGATCGGCAAATCCTGAAGGTCCCGCAAGATGGCTAAGAAAGGTATGGAGAAATCACCTCCCTCAGCTTAACACACTACCAGTCTAGATCTACTGGCCTTGAGAGGGCAAGATCCCCAAATTTATGAAATGTCAATATTCTAATTCGTTTCTTGTGCTGTGAAATAGCTAAGTCGCGCACCATCGCCGTCCGGCTCATCAGCATGGCGATGACTGGCTACTACCGAACGCTCGTCCGGCCGCGTACCAGCAGACCCCTCAGCATGCTAAAGTATGACCCGGTGGTGAAAAAGAAAGTGCTGTTTCTGGAGGCGAAGCGCGGAAAATAAACTCATCGAAAGAAATCGACCCCTTTGCGGTTTTCGAGTATGCATACCCGGTCGGTAATGGACGCCCATGTCACCAAATCGATGGTTCATCATTGCATTGGCAGTGGTTGGTGTGGCGGGATATATTGAAATGGATGAAATGCCGCACGTTGCATCATTTGATGTAGCCTGTTTCTCTGCTTTCCTTGTCTCTATTTCGGTTGGGAAACGAGTGAGTTATATTACTCAAGCCATCCCTAGAGGGCCTAGTCCGGATTGAATGTGCATTTATGGTTAGAGAAGGCCCATATCTGTGTACGAGTATATGTTTGTGCGATACTGTTGGCACCGTTGGGATTTCCGGATATTTATTTGGCGAAAATTCGGTTGTACATTGCACCTCCCCCTTCTTAGACGTCTTTATCTTGCATCCAAGGCGTTTTTAACATAATAGATTATGTGGATTGAAAATATTAACTACCCGATACATGTTTACGACATCTTGCTGAATTCCCCTTCGAAATTGCGAAGCTAGCTGGTTTTCCTCTGATCAAGTCTCCCGAAAAGAACGGATTGCAGACCGCTGCAAAATATGTATCCGCTAACTTACACATCAGTAAAGATATCGACAGTTTATCTAACTCCTCCTCATTCAACCACTTTGACATTCCATAAATATATAAGTAGAGAGAGGCACAGTTCGATTCCGGACGGAGGAATCCGTGCTTCACACTGTAATTGCCCTTTTTTATCCGGGGGGTTTCTGGGAGAATCTGTTGTGGTACAGATCACCTACTGATGAAATTAGCATCTCGTTGCGGGCGACGATGGGAGTTTTAACTTTACCTCTCTGTCTCCGACGAGGTCTTTCTCTAACACGCCCGGCTGGTGGATGAGATTTTTTGGTTGTACTCCCACATCGTCCTCCCATGGCGGTAATCGAAGCCGCCGGGCTGTTTGTTGGATTAAAATACTTAGATTTTCGGGAGGGGCGTCTAAAAGTTATTTTAGGACTTGCACCCATCGGGGTTTCCCCGCTGTTCTCATGTGGTGGAGTTTCCACTACAGTCTCTATCGTAGATGAGGTTGGCTTTGTCGTATCCTTAAGGATTCCTGTGCGAGGGAGCTTTTCCGGGGATTTCTGGCTTGCAACCTTCTTACCCTGCTGTTAGACTATGTTCAATAACCACTTGTCCCTTTCTTCTAATGTAAGGAAAACGAAAACTTGGGGACCGCTTACCATTGTATGCATTTCGTCCTCAGACATTTTTTTTCTTTTCAACGTACGAGCGATTGTCTTTGGCGGAGAGCAAGGATTGTCTTGAACCTCGAGGTTATTATCAATCCTACATTTGTTAGGGGTGCTGGCTGCTGCGGCAGGCTCATTTCCTGTAGCCTCATGAGGAGCTTCGGCCTCTATAGAACCCCTAGATTGCTCGCATTCTTTATCACGGCGAGATGTGCATATAGCATCATTGACTGCATCCGAAACGCACAGAGCGCTTCGCTCCTTTGTTCTAGCCACTTCACAAGGAAGGATAACTTTGTCACTGGGTAGGGAGTTTTGAGCTGCTGCCATTCGTGCTTGATTAGAACCAACATTTTTGGCATTCATAGGTGTTGTTGGGAACAATGCGTTCAGATCTGTGAATTCTAGTACGGGAGACATTTGCTCTCCAGGATAAATAGCCGGGGTTGTTTCGTTTTGCAGTCGGGAGAATGGCCTGATAAATGATGTGGAGGTCGTAGGAAGCCCACTATTGGCATTTTTACCTCGTGAAGGGGTCTTAAGCGTTGGGGATATAATTTCCCGAGTGCTCCGTGTCCGATAAACTATCTCAGTTGTTTGGCGCTCTCTGCTAGAAGAACCGGGTCTCGCGCATTCAGCATGAGTGGACGACATACTGCGTTTCCTGCTTGTTCTTTGCCGCTTTGATGAGATCCTCATAGGTATATGGAGCCCTGATTCTATAGGCTCTTTTGGCTGTCGTCCATCAAGAGAACCTGCCATCATCTTCAATCGTGACTGTAGTACGTTTGAGTAATCTCTCAGCGATTCCATAGTCCCAATGATTCCAAGCTGCCTTAGAATGCTTTCCGTGTTTTTGAAAATAACGTTGGATTCTTGGACTCGAGATCGGAGCTCTGCAAGTTCATTGTCCCTTTGTTCGATATCGCGTTTTAGTGCGGACGTTTCAGCAGATAATTTTCCAAAGGCCTCCATTTTCTGCTCAAGGATGATAAGTTCGTTATTCTTCTCCTTAAGCGATTCCCCTATTGTAGTGACCGAAGTCAATTGATTATCCAGCCTCTCGCGCAGTATGGCGATTTCAGCTGATTTATCAGCCACCTCTTGCTGCAACTGAGAGATCGTCTTATTATTCTCTTCGGATTTTGACAATTCTTCCTTCAATGAAAGAAGGTTTATATCCTTCTCTGCAATTTCATACTGAAGGACCTCTACTGTCTCCTGTAAGGGTTCCTGCTCTTGCAGGGTCGCCAGGTTCATGCGTAATTCGGATAGTTGGTGCCTCAGCTCTTCTTTCTCCTTTGTTGCAGCCTCAAGTTGCCATTGCGCGCTCTGTAGCTCTTGTATGGTGGATGCATGAAGCATATTTACCTCATCCATTTCCGCGGCGATATTCGAATCCCTCTTCGATGCTGTCATTTTCAGGCTATCGATTTCCGACTGCTGTTGGCTCATCTACGGATCATCAATATATTTAGCGGTGAGGAATTGGGATTAAACGGACATACCTTTGCAACTAACTCGTGATTGCCCTTCTCCGCAGCTTCCTACGACACTATCAGTAACCAGGAAAAAAATATATATCATTTTAGTATACAGTACCAACGAAATTTTCACGGAGTTTAGCTCCTCGGCCACTTTTTGGGCACTTTTTTCGGCCAAAATCTTTTCGCGCTTGAGTTTATGCCGTTCCTGTTCGAACCATGCCCTGTGCTGATCTTTCGCTGCCAAATTTGCCCTTGTTAGTTCTTCTCTGACTCTGTGTTCTGTCTTTTGGGCCTCGTCGCGAATCTTAAGCCTTTCGCTTGTGAGGCCCGCTATCTCGCTTTCTGCAGCTGCTAGCCTTTCAATTGTATCCGTCAGCTTTAGTTCCAAGTCGCTTATTTCGCTTTGTTTCTCTTTGAGCTCATTTGACACTTCGGTAAGGGAGGCTGAAGTTGCCTCCAGCTGGATCTGAAGCTCCGACGACATGTCGGCATCCCTGAACTGAGCATCCTCAATTTTATTCTTTTGTAGCGATGAAATCTCAATTTCGAGGTCTCGAATACGTCGTTGTAGGGATGCTTCTTGAGACTTGAGTCTGTCGCGATCTGCAGACACCATATGCAAGCTCTTGTCAGCCGCATTCAGCTTTTCCTGAAGGTTTCCGTGCAATTCACGAGCTTCTGCGAGTTGACAAACGACTTCTGTGTTTGATTTTACGGCCGTCTCTAACCCCGTCAGCTGGCTTGACACCCGTTGTCCGTAGTTCGTGTGCAAATCGAATGCTACCTCCATATTCTTTTTCGACGCTTCAATGGAAACATGAAGCCTACCATGCCGTTAGCATACTCCATTAACGCTTCCAGGAGGAGAGATGAACTTACTGCATAGAAAGATCCCTAATTGCACAATCTACCTTTTCTAGGTCTTGAGGTTTCAAGGTTTGTTGCTGGCTGAGCGATTTCAATAACGACATGCATGAAGTAAACCCAGACTCCAGTTCATCCTTGATGGAAGACTGTGCGGAATTCCAGCTTTCAATATGCTTGTGGATCGTATCTATCTTTTTTATCATCTGAGATTGCCTTTCATCGATGTCTAAGGCCTGCTTATGATGTCTATCCGAATGATTCTTTATGTAGTTTTCCAGAGTAGCGACATGATTCCTCTCCCTGGAAAGGAGCTTCTCGGTCTCCGTCACTCTGGTAGTCGCTGTGAGCAGAGATTTCTCTAGAGTGTTGAATTCCTGTCGTACTCCAACAATAGTTGCACGATGTTGGCTCCAGCGTGTTTTCAATGAGCCAGTACTGTCACTCATTTGTTTCAAGGTTTCATGAATTTGATTTTTCTCTTGAAGCAAAGACTCTTGCGTAGATTTGAGAATTTGTCCTTCTTTCCGGAGAGACTCAAAATCACTCCCAACACTGGTGACAAACGTCCGTAGCTTACTAAACTTTGTCTTCCATCGTTCAACAAGTGAATTGCTAGCGTTAAGCCGTTCTTGCTGACTTTTACCAGAAATCTGCGACTCCCGCAACCTGGAGCGCAAATCATCATTTGTTCGAGTTAGTGCAAGCATTTCATCTTTCATTCTCTCCTTCATGGCCGTAGCTTCTGCTTCCATCTCATCCCTCTTTTTGAGCTTACGGATCAACATGTAAAAAAGGTCCTCCTCCGATGGTTGAAATGCAGATGAAGATCCTTTCTGGAGTGTAACTTGCTTGGTAGCCACGCCATTGACCACTGACTTCGCAGACATCGGATGTTTTGTGACTTTCGAATTCACCATTAACTTCGGTTGCGGTGTAGCCTTCATGGCTGATGGTCGTGGAGGAGTAAGTTTGGGATTCCCGCTGTGACTTCTGGCGCTTGCTGGCGAGTTACAGTTATCGGTATTAGGGATTGGCCCAGTAGGATCTTGATTCTTTAAGTTGTTAGAATCTTCAGTTTATGGGCAAAGCAAGCTAAATTCGCAATAGAAGTATATTGAGAAGCAAGACTACACAGAACACCAACGGGGGCAGTTGGGAGGGAAAATTTAAACATGAAAGCTATAACAGCAACATGAACCAAACAGAGTAGCCTCATGTGAAGGTATTTGGCATAGAAATTATTACTTACAGGTGATTGCGCCGACTGGGTATGATTCGCTGTTAACAAATCAATATTGCCCATTAAACAGAATATTATAAGTGGGCTTACTAGCTAAATTGCTGTCCTTCTCCAATGCATCGTTTTCTGACTGGCTATCAGCTCGATCTCCAATTTCTAAGGAGTGGCCAGTTTCTTTTGAAGAACGATGGATCCCAGCAGTCGGCCCACAGGTTCTTTCAGCAGTGTCATGAGTGATCGGAGATTTTGTTGGGGAGACCTGTCCGCTATTGATAGCACTATCTTTCGAAAGCGCGGAAGTTCCACTAAACTAGAATTAACTCGCGTCCATTCTGCCGGAAAAATAGTACTGACCTTGAGCTCGATTCGGTACAATTAGAATCAGGACAATTTGTCCCCGAGGGATTAACAATGACCTTTTGGTTACTTGCAGAGGCTAAGATGCTTCCAGCAGGTTTGGCTTTTAACCTTGACGTGAAATTGGGAGTTGGAAGCTTGGGTTTCGCAAAATGGAAGTTAAACTCCCCCGTCTCGAGGTCAGAATTCGGAGGCCGAGATATCAAAGTTGGGGTAATTTGGAAACAACTATTCAGGGAAACAGGGGTAACGGGAATAGCACATTTCTCGAGAATCTTCTTAGATGTGGGGGAGAGGCCAGCTTCATCACTGGGGAGATTCACAGAAAACAGATCCTCCCCCATCGTACGGCACTCGCCTAATGGACCTAGGGGGTTAGAAGTCATATTACCAAGGGGGGTTCATCATAGACGTATGAAGGTAGACTGCAGAAGGGACAGCTCTATTAATCTAGGACTAATCTGCACTTGGACCTATGCTGTTTCACTGTATCGGGAATGTATAGGAGAAGTCAATCCTACATGAAAGAAATCTCTCAGTGAAACCAGCAAGTGCCAGGGGAGTAATGTAGCTCGAACGACTGGGCTAAAGGATATAAAACCAACGAACTGAACCGACGATTATGTCCCTCTGATGGCACAGACTTCCCTCAATCGTGCTCTTCGCAACAGCAGAGGGTCCTGGTGAAAGAGGACGAGGATAAAACAGAGGTGAGGTGAGGTCAAAGAGGTGAGGTCAAACCTTGGAAGAGATGACGTTAAGGAGGCTCTTATGAGGCTTGCCCGATCCGGCAGGTTTCGCAGAGCCTCCTCGCAGTCAAATCCGTCGTCGCCAAAACTCATCATTAATGCCATCTGAAGATGCATGGGAAAACTAGAATACCCTGATTGGAAATACTGCGTGAATCGTTCACCAACCTGGAAACCGTCTGAGCCTCTAAGATGAGGCCAGTTCAAATGTCCCTTGGCATATCTCTTGATGTTTGAAGCAGGTTTGGGGCAATCTTTCAAGATGGCGCAACCGCGCTTCGACCAGCAGATTTGGCAACCCGGATGAGCCGATGTTCACTTGCCCCAATAAAACTACCTTCGCAGGTAGCCGCCTCACGAAGGGCTTGTATAGTAAGGCCATCCGTAGTAGCAATGCCCAGCTCACCACCCGAACATCTCGTGTCTGGCGAAGCGCCAAAACCAGACGGAAGTTTCGATGGGTTTTATCCAAAGAGTACTCTCTGTACTCCGTAGTCTGAACAGATCCAAGAGTTCGAGTGGTGTTGGGAAACTTAAAAAGTTGTTATCGCTGACAGAAACGATCATTGGGCAATGTTATTATATGATTCAAACAAAATGCAACCCATTTTGCACGGCCACCGAACGGCTCACACTCCAGCACAAACCCCCTCAGGATCAACAAGTCAGACGGACATGATTTTTGTGATGGCTGTTTACATGAGGCCCTAACTTCATGATAGTTTGTAAGTTAGCTAGGCATTTTGGCATTCGCATGGGAATGATCAACATCATCAACAGAAGCTCACTGGGGTTGCACATTCTTGCGTGATTGAATTGTGATAACTGATGTGAGAACATCTGAAGATGTTGTGTGATTGCATTGTGAATCACCCCTGGCTGCCTTGGCCATCGGCCTAGCGTGGCAGACCGTGTCAAATCCTGGCGTTTCTTCATAATCATTGGGCCATGAAACTTTAACTTTGCAACAGAGCAAGCGCTAACTTGGCCATACAAACGATC
This sequence comes from Blastomyces dermatitidis ER-3, assembly GCF_000003525.1. Taxonomy (NCBI): domain Eukaryota; kingdom Fungi; phylum Ascomycota; class Eurotiomycetes; order Onygenales; family Ajellomycetaceae; genus Blastomyces; species Blastomyces dermatitidis. Next base: position 5,719,436 of record NW_025544776.1, on the reverse strand, counting down.
GCACGGAGTCTCCACGATGCTTTAGCTTGCTGTGCTCTGGGAAAGCTCGAATAGAGATTCAGGACATTGCCAGAACCGCCCAGGATGAGCATACCAATCCGCACACATATCGCCTATCATGGAGTGTATGGTCCACTCGAAATTCTTCAAGAATCTGGGGGAAGGGGTACGCTCTCAACTTCGGCCCAAAAGCTGTGCCAAGTTAGCCCGCACTTGAGGGTTTTATATACTGGGAAACCTCCTTCCCCTGCGGGATGCATTTGATTATAGTTATTCTTCATTTACCATATTTCTCATCTACCTCCATGCCACAGGGGTAGCCACCAGCTACTATTATTTTTGATTTTTGTAGGAGCTTATTCTTCTCATCACTGGCTACCACTTACGTCTCCCATGAGCATTCAAATCCAAGCTTGACTCAGTCGTCTATTCAAATGGACGTTATCCATCTTCGTCAATTTATATTCCTTCTTATTTGGACGACAATAGCCCCCATGTCTTACGGCTACAGCTTTACTTCCCACCAAGCCACATCTGAAAATTGGGGTGCACGGTATCGCGTCGTAAAACGTGAGATGGAAATTATCCCAGGCAGCGTCGGCGATGTTGAGACAGATAGAGATTGGGCTCAATCTAGCGGTGGATCTTTCAACATCTCCCAGGGTGGCATAATCGCAATAGTTGTGATTGTAGGTATCGTTGTTATTCTAGGGTGTAAGTGACAACATCAAATAAAATTCGGGCCTATTCTCGTTGGTGGTTAACACGGTCCTAGTAACATCCGCGATCCTCTTCTATATTGCTAAGAAGCGATCATGGGAAGTTCGTGCCTCAATACGCCGATCAGCAAAACGCCTTGCGGCACCAATGACACCACGACGATTTTCAACCGCGCCCAGTTCAAGTAAACCAAGGAATCGCGACGTATCCATGCGCATTCCTGCTCAGGATACGGACCCAAACCAGAAGAAGCCAAAAGAAGCTTCACAGCAGATTAAGTCCGATGGATCCACCGACAGGCGGGGACGGGGGAAAGAAATGCTGCCGCCGTTCGATAGGGATGTGGAAAAGGCAGTTGATGCCAAATCACCCACAGGCAAAAGCGAGTTTGAACCTTCATCGCCACGAGGATGGAAGAAAATGGTTCCCTTTGGAAGTACTCGATGATATGCCACCCAAAAGGGCAGGCAATGTTTGTTTTATTTAGATTGTTTTTGTCTCAGCAAAATTCGATATTTGGGTAATAGGCGCTCAGAACGAGGAAAGCTTGCACTCTGCGTGTTATGTTTGCTTTATTTATTATTGTTTGATATGGTTCACTCTAATTTTGTGCACCCAGGAGGCAGCACAGGCACCGGCTGCATGCACCAAGTTGTCCCAAGCGCCATGCATGTTTCAGACATGTTGATGATGAAAATAACATCCGCATGCAGCCATGATTTCATTATTATTGTCTCTTCGTATTCTCGTTCCTTGAATTGGTTTTTTTACCTCCACATCTTTCCTAATTTAGTCTCTTTTCCGTTTTTCTTTTTCTTTTGCACTTTGCCGCGTCTCTATAATTCTTCCACACTACACTGTCCATAGACTTGATTTTCTGGTAAACTTTAATTCCTCTGGCCAACTGATAAGTGATAAGTTCAATTCCGTCACGGATCCCTCTTCAAACCCCTCAGGCTCTGAAAGTATGTGGAGTAAGGGGTACCTGGTTTTTTACTTTCACTGTTCCTTAGATTTCTCTACTGGTAATAAGTGTTGTCAATTTGGGATACCTTAATTCGTACGGCGCAAGACATGCCCCAATTTGGCTTGGATATCGTCTCCTACATTTAGACTGTATCTCCCTTAAATTCGTATCAAATGGCCTCAGCTTCGGATCTGATTACATTATTTCTCTCCAGAATCGATTTCAGCCTCATCGGTTTCTCCGACGTTTCATTCACAAGGGATATCGATGACTGCTCTCCCTGATCGTTTATTTGATTCCTTGCATTTCTCTCTGCCAAGCTACTCCCCCGACCGATTCATCAGAGTCTTATCTCCTTATATTCATACATGTATGTGCAACCGAGTCAATCCCTTAACCGTATATTTAAATGCTGCCGCCGTGTTATTGGCATGAGGGGAGAGTTTTCTCTGTCTTCCTACACTGCATCTCATGCGCCAGGGTCACATTCATTTGCCCATTTAGATTTTCTGTACCATACATCTCATTGATGCATGATGCGCACGGCACAGTTCATCACATTAAATCATAGTTGTAACTCGGGGCGGGTTAGCTAAGAATAGTAACAACATCGAAAACGTGCGCAACGTCGGTTCACAACAGCATGACGCAGTCTCGGTCTGAGGGCATGCATCGTTCTAGCTCGGTGGCCAAAGTGAATGTTGAATTTACCTGATGGGAGTTGCTTTTCATTCTTTGGACAACAGATACATAATGTAGTGGCAGTTCTGGTCCGGTCCTGCGCTTTGACCTCGCTAGACAATAATGGAGCAAAATTCAGGAGAATGCACGGCATACCTTATTTATGCATCGTACCGTAACCGCATTCTCATCTTTGGGCAACATAGCCGGTTGTTTGGCTTCCTCACGCTTATTTTTCTTTTCCAGTTCTCGGCTCGAAATACTCAGGACAATCCTGAGCTTCTCTAAATAAGTTAGTTACTCACCCCCTAACGCCTTTCTCAGCCTTACATGAAGCGATGATGCATGGCAGTGGAGCCGGATGCTATTCTTAGGATCACGCTAAACCAGGGACGTACTAGCGCGTAAACGACCTGAGATTGCTATCAGCCAACCTCAGTTCGTTGGATTCAACAACACCGTCAACACCGCGACATTGATCGGTCATTGGTAATGTACTGTTGCAGGTCCAAATTGATGATTCAGTGGGCTACGACGGCTTAGCCGGGCTGCGATTGCGATTGACATGCCAAGGATTTCATTTCTGTGCTTATTTCTCTGAGCCTTGATGGAGCTCCTCATAAGCAATTATTATTAACCCGCATCCAAAAATAACAGCAAATGTTCATCACGCACTAGAGAGGCGCACTCCCGCCGCCTCACAACGCCCCACTCTGGCCTAGGTACGTTTTGGAAGCTCTTTTTGTGCAGCCTGCTCGATTAAAATGGCGCATGTGCGCTTGATTTACGACTCGTCTATCCTTCACCCACAGCTGTCCAACGAAACAGGGATTGTCTAACGAATGCACAAACGGGTGACAAATGGATGCTGGTCACCAATATAAAAAGTACAGGTCAAGAAATGCAGCTTGTGCGTCCCTCTTGCGTTCTGGGGGAGATTTTCATAAGCGGGCTGAGGCACTTTGTCGCCGATCGTAGGCGAAGCACAGGGATTCTGCTTCGAGCTGGCTAGCAGTGATTTCAGCAGCTTTATCGGAATTCAACAACCAACTCGGGACGACAGGGAATAGCACCAACCCCCTCGTCGCTTGAATGGGATGGAACTTGCGCCAAAATCAATATGTGATGGTGTTCTGGACCGCGAAGCATCATGTCGACTAGGAATAACAACCCCGTCTGTTCGGGAAAAAAAAAATGGAAAATAAGAATGTTGATGCACGCGGGGACAGGCTAACAATCTTTAGCTGCCCAACCGACAGTTTTAGTACAAGATGCCACAGTTCCACTGCGGCTTGGCCGCTGAAATCCGCGTTAGAGCCAACAGGAATGCTTCCAGGGCAGTGTTCTATTGGACCCTGTTCCCGGACTTGGAAATTTGCTGTCAGTTTTTGCGTAACACCAGCCTCCGCGAACCTCATGGGGTGTTAATAAGAATAGCTGACGTTTTCCCTCCTTTCGTTTCCGAACGAAAGCATTCGCTTTTGCCCGCAGAATCGTCCTATATGTCCGTTCACTTCACTCCATTCATGCTTTTCATTGACTAGATCTCTTGGTTATGAAACTCTCCTTGATGCTTTCAACACATCGAGGCCAGCAGTTGTTTGTTTATTGACCTTCGTCCGGCGTTTTTACCCCAACTACATACTGCATGCAATCATCCTACCCTTACAATGTCCTCAAGCCATCACGATGAGCTACATTTCATTCCATTACATACACGATCATCAAGCTATTTATCCCAACCTAGTAACAAAAATTCATACCAACCTGTGCCTTCTTCATCAGACCCCGTCGACAGGGCAGTCTCCCCACCAATACCTTACCAAGACAATGGAGACACTCCTGCTTCGCAGGCAACCTCTACCTTTGGCTTAGGGATAGGTGACCGCAATTCTTTACCCCACGAGTCCAGCCCGGAAATCAGAAGAGATACAACCACCTCATACAACCCTCTACTAATGGGCCATAGTCCTCCGCAGGCCAGCACAGGCAGCACCCCGACCATTAACAATGGTAATCCGGGACGTGCCGGCCCGCAAAATTTCAATTGTCCCAGTGCTGGGAGTGTTCGTCACAGGCGCATGTCATGGCTAACAATCACCATATTGGTGCTTGCATTTTATTCTACCGCGCTATCTGGATTGTATATGATCGTTGCTTTTATTAAACCCAGGTATGGCAGCAGGATTGGGAAGGGTGGGTTGGCCCCCGATACAGCGTCACTTTTAAGCGCGCTATTTGCCAAAACCATCGAACTGTCGTTCGTCACCGTTTTTGTTGCGTTTTTAGGCCAGGTCCTGAGTCGGAGAGCAATCACGAAACGGGCAACAGGAATATCCATTGCGGATATGTCGATGCGTGGCTGGATTATGCAGCCAGGCAGCCTGATAACGCATTGGCAGCATGTCAGGCACTCCGGCCTCACTGTTATTGGGATGATAGCCCTGACCGCCACATTGATGGCTTTGCTGTACACGACTGCGGCGGATGCATTAGGTATGGTTTAGTCCTATCCTGCTATTTCCAACAGGCTATTAACACGCTGCTTCTAGTTTCGCCAAAACTTAGCTACAGCCCAGAAGAGCTCGTGGATTTCACAGGAACAGTGAAAACGAAGTTCGCAAACGTGCCGTACCTGTCAGACGATTGCTTAACCCCAATCTCCAAAGAAGTGGATCCAGAAGCTAGCCAAAGCACTTGTCTGCAGCTGTCCTATGTTGGGCAAGCCTACCACAACTACAGGGAATATATTTCGGAGTGGTCTTTGTTATCCAGAAATGGTGAGAAGGCTGGAACCGATATGAAAAATCGCATAGTGCCAGCCGGCACATGGAATGATAATACGACTCTTCGTGGGAGTTGGATCCACGAACAAGATATAATCGAGTCGTCTAAAAAGCACGGAAGAATGGTCAATAATGTCACTGCAGCGATGCCGCATGCTGGGATCATTGCAGCTTCGCGACATCCTCGCAATGCACTCAGGCAGCCAAGTGACTTCAATGGCCTTGGTGAATTTGAGCTGAAAGCCTCTGTTGTTTCACCTGTTGTTAACGTGCTCTGCGCGGGCTTGACGAAGGAGGAAATATCACCTCTTGTCTACAATGAATGGCCTGGAGTTCAAGGAAAGGTTAACGTTTCGACTTGGAATAGTGATCCTCCAGAAGGGCTCTGGGGCGAAGGGGGGACATACAACGAAACTGCTGTTGACGATATTTTCGGGTTCAGCGAACGCAAACTTCCACCCATCTTTCCAAAATTGCCACTTCCGCACAACACGCTAGTGAATGGCACTTTGAGGTTCCATATTAGGGACTCGTTGTACATTCTACTTGCTTCTCCGCCATACATCACCGACCCCCCCTATGCCCTCTGCGCCATCAAAGCTGGGCTAACGACGCAATGCTCGACAAAGTACCAGGCAACCGCCAGCGGCGGTAATCTCGCCGCTATATGCGATGAGCCAGACGATGACTTTCGCTACAACAAGGACAGAAATGATCTTCCTTCCATCGAGTGGGACGAGAACTGGGAAGATATGAGCACCGAATGGGCCAATTCCCTCAGTCTCGGCACGGGCATTACAGACGGATACGCTAGCAACACTCGACTACTCACCCAACTCATTCCCCCCTTAGATCCTAATTCCGACACATATTCCCTCAGCGAGACCATACCGTCAGTGGCCGAAGCATTCGCCGCAATGGCTGCCTCAACCCTTCTCATGTCCACGGAAGGTGCCAACTTCGATCTCGAGCGCCCCGATCTAGAGAAACTCCCCATGGATCATACTTTTAAAGCCTCCCTTCGTGTCACTGATTATGCCTCCGGCGGTGCCCAAAGGTGGCAAGGCATTTTTTATGTGGTGCTCGTGCTCGTCTTCTTGACAAACCTAGTGTGCTTGGGCTACATGTATCTAGATATCAAGGGTGAGCAGTTGACGGATTTCACGGAGCCGCAAAACATGTTTGCCCTTGCGCTTAACAGCCGTGGCAGCTCGAAGTTGAGTGGTGCGTGCGGCATAGGACCTGTTGGGAAGCAGCTGTCGGAGCGCTGGATCATTGGTATGGAGGAGGACACCGAACATTATTACATCACCAGCAAGACGGAGAAAGCGGAGCTGCGGCAGCGAGAGCTTGCGGAGGAGCACTTGAAACCCACGGACAGTCCGGCGGTTAAGGAGTATCGGCGCATTTCGCGTAATAGGAGTTCGATTTCGATTTTTCATTGATGATCTGGGTGTTTTTTTCTCCAGTCCGTTTCGGATAAGCTGGTCTAGCTACCTTTACAGCCAATTGGGTTTCCTGTTTGCTTTTCGGCGAATCGTTACGATGATCGTCTTATATCCTACCCTGGCTTTGTGCGTTGGAAAGTGAGGGCAGTTTTCGGTTTCGGTTTTAATTGCTATTCCAGATACGTGGTCAACCTTCCGTCACACTAAGGCAGTTTTCTATATACCCACCCACCCAGTCTTCCATAAAAACTTCCACGTTAATGATCAATATAATGATACTTTTATTACAAAATATATGGAGTTGCAGAAAAACCCACCTAATATATCTGGCGTACAGTCAACGATTAAACCTTAAAGGTGAGAAGACAAACTATGGGAGTTAGTAGGATCGAACGATGCCAAATGCCAATCCAGGGGAAACCCGGCTGCGGCATACTCTTGGAAACAATAAACTCTAGGGACACACGACACAGTGAAAGTACTTAAAAATGGATAATAACAGATATCTAAAGGTATTGATCAATGTACAGTACAATTATGAGAAAACAAGTAGAAAAGATGGGAAAATGCAAAACCAAACATGCAAAAAGCCCTCCACCCCTAGCCTAGGGAACATATGACATGATACAAAAGAACAACCCAAGAAACCCAATCAATCCGACAGACCCTTCTTGAATCAATAATACTCCTCGAGATCTCCAAAGGATCCCAACTTGTCGCTCTCACATTTAAACTCCGGCTCATATGCCTTCTTCGGTAGAATCCCAGCATCGAGTCCCTTCTTATAGCTCCACTGCACCGCCGTCTCTGTCTGCCATGTCCAGTAGAACCATCCGTACCCCCTTTCAAACGCATACATCTGCGCTTCGGCGTACATCCGCAGATATTTCTTGTATGAGTCGGAATAATCGGACGGGTCTGCATTGGCCTGGTCACAGGAGCAGGGTGGGCCCTCGGCGGCGGGATCATCAGGCGGCCACTGGGTCGGACAGTGCGGTTTCATGACTCGGTCCTTAGCCTGCGGATGATCCATGGTACCGAGCCAACGACTGCCGACGTTAACGTTGTTGAGGAATTTGGCGCAATCGGTGTCAGCCTGGGACCATTCTCCGCAGATTGTGGGGCCCCAGCTATAAAAAATTGGAGAAGAGATCAGCTTGAAAATTCTGCATGGGGGGGGATATATCCGGTAAAAGCGCAGTCAACAGATAAAGCTTACCCTGTACCCTTTGTGTTTGACTTGGCAATCAGCTTAACCCAGCTCTCACACACGAAATCCAACTTCTTACGATGCGGTAGCCCAATCTGACCCGTATTAAAAACCGTATACTGATGCGTATCCAGCATTAGATTATCGTCTACATCCTGCATTATCGTTTTCCACTTCTCAAGATTAAGGAACCCATCCGCAAACGCAATCTTCGCGTCTTTCAAACCGCTCTTCCTAACTATCGAAATCGCCTTCGTATTCCAGTTAATAACAGATTCAATATCAAGCTTTAACATCATCGGCTCGTTCACTAAACCATATATTGTAACCACATTCTTATACCGCTCCTGCGCGAAGAATGTGGCCAATTGTTCGTGGATTTCGTGCGTGCGATCGCCATTCTTGGCGCCATCGGCGCCTTCCAGCCAACCGATGGAACCCTGCCGGCCGCTGTGGTTCCATCCGTTCTGACTACCTGGAGCGCCATGCATGTCGAGCTTGACACGCAGTCCGTACTTCCTGCAGTATTCAATCGCCCGGAGAAGATAGCGCCAGCCAACTCTCTCGACGTAAGGATCGTCGTCGTAGGTTTTAACGAGCCAGTAGGAGTAAGGGATGCGGACATGATCGAGCCCAGCATCTCGCATCTCCCGAAACGACTGCTCATTAATGAAAGTCGCGTAGTGCTTTTCTAGATACTGGGCCGCATTGGGTGCAAGCTTCTTGCTGAGTGTGTATTCGTCAACAATGTTATCTTTGTAGGAATAACCACTGAAAAACGAAGGGGTGATGAAGGGTTCGAGAGAGAGCCAGCCGCCAATATTGACGCCCCTGATCGGCTGTTTGCCGTATGGGAACTTCTTGTTCAATGGAGGGACGTTCTTGTTTGGTTGGGCTGAGTCGTCCCAAGATAAGTTCAGGCCCATGATGGGAAGGCCACCGACGGTTTCAGCAGTGTATGTGACATTCATGTCCGCCGTGTCATACCATGTTCGGGGGTCGAAGTACGTTTTCTTAGCGCTTTCCTGCAATAACTAAATATCAGCCATCCATCTGTCCCCTCCGGACACGACTAGAAAGAAAAATATCAAACTGGATCTTACCGGGAGTGTATCTGGGTCAAAGTTCTCCAGCTCAGTCCTTGGTGGATGTGGTTGGGAACCTGGACCGCTCGGGTTATCCCCCGAGTCACCACCAGCACCCTGGTCGCTGTTCTTATTTTTTGATACCACAACGGCAATGGGGATGATAATAATCAGGAACAATGCCAACACTCCAGCAGTGACCCATAATTTTTTCTTCTTGCTCCAACCAGCAAATCCACTCCCTCCCCCATCATCACCCCCTCCGCCTCCACCTCCTTTTCTTTCTTTCTCATCCTTCCAGGCGCCGCGCCCCCCACCCCCTCTTGTCCTCAGCTCCGGACTCCTCCCCTCCTCCAGAAAAGCACCAGAAACCAACCTCCTCCCGGGCCATCCCTTACCCTTCGCCCCTTTTTCAGCCGAAATATCCCTCTCCCTTTCCCTAGCCTCTTCCCTCCTCCTCCTTTTCCTCTCCTTCTCCAACAGAGCCTTCTCCTCTTTCGCTGCCCTAGCCTTCTCCGCCGCCTCTAATTTCATCTGAGCCGCGTTCAACTTCGCCAGCGCATCCACGCTGAGCAATTGTGTCGCACTATTCGCCGAATCGGTACTAGCATGCTTATGTTTATTACTCCGCGCCCCCTTTTCCCTCGGAAGATATTTATCTGTCTCCCTCCTCCTCCTATCCCTATTCCTCTCCCTTTCCCTCTCCCGATCCCGATCCGTGCCAACCCCACCGCGGACCTCACCATCATCGTCATCGTTCAATCCCCTTCGCCTCCGGTCCCTGACACGCCCCTTCGTCGGACTATGCTCGTCCGCCGTACTGTCCCTCCGCCGTCTTCCCTCGCGATCCCGCTCACGATCTCTTTTCTTTATAGGCGACGTTGCAGGCGATTCTTTAGCTTTATACCTCGAATCCCTGATTCCAGGATTATACGTATTCTCAACACCCCGACTTCGACTGCGCCGCCTCTCGACGCGGACCGGACTGGGTCTGACATTCGGTGGGCGCGCAGAGTTCGGCCGCGAGTCGACAACTATGACAGCTGATTCCGAATCGTCACCATCGTCATCGTAGTCGTGGTTGTGATCGTAATCTGTGCGACGCGCGCGCCGCTGTGGGTGTTGTGGACGTTGCGATGCGTACTGCTGGGTTCGACGAGCCGGTGTGGGGCGAGTTTGGGCGTGGGAAGAAGAATTTCGACGGGGTTGTCTGCTGCGTCGCCGGTCGTCAAACACATCATCGTCATCATCGTCGTTATCATGCTGGATATCATTGCCGTGGTCGTCGTATGCATCAGAGATATATTCGTAGGTATCGTGGGTGTTTCCGCGCTCGTAGTGGTACTGTCGTCGATCACGATCTCGAGAGCGGTATTCACCCCGCTCTCGTTCGCGCGAGTGGTGAGGCATGCATGCGACTTGTGCTGCTGCTGCTGGCCTCTATATTTAACTTATGTATTTATGCCTAGCTTTCCCAACAGCCAGTGTCTGAATTGTAAAAACGAGAGCAGGTATATCTTCGCCTCGCAGGCTCCAATCGCGAAAACCGAAAACCGAAAACCGTATCCCGCGAACGAGGCGGTCGTAATATCCTCCACAAAACCGAACAGCCTATGTTTCCTTATCCAGCATCCCCAAAGGTAAACAGGAGTGAGAGTGGACGATGCGCTCCTCCCGCGCAGCGGAAACGACCGACGAAGTTCCAAAGCGGGGACGTTCGCGCTTATCCAACTCGGTCCAACCCAACCCAACCACAGTCCAAATATCCCACAGTCCGTTCAATCCCACGTCCACCCTCAATTCGGCCTAATTCAATGTCGTGAACGGCGGCGCGACGTGGGTGGGGTGGTGCGTGGTAGTTCGCGACGTGTACGTCGGCCGTGTTAAATATTCGGCCTGCCAGAACACCAAGCGAACGGATACAGGAGTAAGAATGTAGGTAGATAGCTTGAATAAGCCGCGCGATTTAATTGATATCTGGGATTCGTTGTTTTGTTTGCTGCAAAGGTAGTAAGCAAGCAAGTGGTATTAATTGCCCATGAATGTGCGGGCTTGCGTGAGTCGGGTTCGGATTAAATAAATATCGAAGGATGAGCAGCTGAAAACAGACGGGCGCATTCAACCGAGAGTAAGAAATTTTCAATAAAATATTCTTTCTGTATAAAAGAAAATAGCCAAGACAGAACGTAGAAGGGATAAATATAACAGATTCTATTTACTTGAATTCTAAGACACATGTAAGTTAAGTAAATAGTTACTTTGCAACAAGATTGGACGATTCCTCACAACCCTTGCTTTGGTATTGCATCACTTCACTAACTACTACTAATAAATACCTATCATACACACTACTGGCCAAGTTGCGCATAGCCGAAAAGAAAAAAAAAAAAAAAAAAAAAAAGTCATTCCTGCACAATAAATTGAATAAATCTAAATTTTGTAACTCTAAACCTGTGACAGGAGACACTCGCGTAGTAACATCATCATCTTTACCTTGATTGGCGGCCGGAGCATGGTTGCCGTAGCAACGGAGCATAAAATATACATTCCACAGAACCAAAAACAAGCCACCCGTGGGTCAGGAACAGAATAATAGATATGTGTTGCATAAACTGCTATATGATGATGGTATCCTAAATCCTCTTCTATCGTACAAGTACAATATAAGTTGGCTCGCACAGTAGAATAATAGTATATCGCCGTGAGGGCGTATCAAATCGACGAAATCTTCCTAGCTAATGTAGCTTTCTATTTGAGGGCATGGGTTAAATGGGGAAAGAAAGGACTATACAGAGTATAGTGTTGAAGACTGCGTTTAGCCACGCGAGCTTGAGCGTAGGACCAAGAAAATAGTGTTCGAGTGCAGGGAAAAAGGGGGAGGGGAATAAGATGATAAATTCACTGGTTTACTTGAAACAAGATGTTAATCCTCGGCAGAAAAGAGAGGAAAATGTTGGGAAGCACAATTGAAGAACAGAGGTTTTAAGATAGGAGATCATATTCAAAAATCAGCATTAAAAATCAAAATTAATCAAATATACGACGGGCAACAGAAATGGGGTATGTAATGCAGGTTATGTTAAAAGATAAGGGAAACCCAGAGAAGAAAACCTCCAAAACCGACAAGCCATCCATGAATAAATCAGTTGTGAGTGATGAAAAATAGAAAACGGTATTAGTAATGGAAAATGGAAAGAGCACAAAAAGCCAAAAGTCATCAGAGAATAGTAGGGGGAAAAAAAAAAAGAAAGAAAGAAAAAAAAAGAAAGAAAGGAAAGGAAAATTAAAAGGAAAATATGACACATGCCTAAAAAGGGGAAAAGGAAGCAGAAAAATTAAATAGCCGGCCTGCGAATGCATTTATAAAAAAGACATGCCAACAGATGGGGGGCTCTTGAGCGGCGAGAAAGGGGGTTCCCTTCGCACCCCATGTGCGGGAACGAATGTGAGCTGGTTGTGATTGCCATACCCTGCCCTGAATTCATTCAGGGAACTGCTCTATTGCCAAGTGATTTGCATTGGTTCTTTTCCAATGTTCCTTTCGGTTCAGGCGACCCAGCGTTATAACGTCCTCGGCAACGGTCCAGAATGAAGGGCTTTCGCAGTCATTGGCGAAACACTATTCAGCGGCACTGCGTTGGGTGTTCTAGGTTGCCAAAATCACGAATGGAAGTGTGTGTTCGATGTCAAATAGGCAGCGCTTGGTTGCCCATTAGGCTAATATTCAACCGTCTCGTAATGGATAACTTGCAGTTCGCAGCAATTCAACGCATAGTGGGAGATGACAGGCAGTCCTCTCCACCTCATCAGAATGCCGTCATTCTTAGGTTAGTATGATAGCAGGGTTCCCTTTCAGACCAGAATGTTGAACGGCGAGTTTTGGATCCAATGCTTCGGTGGTTGAACTTGTTGAACACCCAAAGTGTCATCATATTCCCATTCTCATCGCCAAAGCGTATCACCATAAGAACGTGGTACAAGTTGAAACAAACACGAACCGTGCAGCATTTCGACAGCAACTCCCAATGGGACATCCCAAGGCAAACAGCCCTGTTTGTAAAAAATCACAGCTCAAACCTCCCAACTCCATTTTCCACCCAAAGCCTCAATCCCATTCATATCGTGCTATTTTGAGATTTCCATCATGATCCCCTCGTTAACCGTCAACTACTAATAATCTGTCTCGCACCCTCCTTACCAAGCACACCAGGCTCCATCGGTTTGGGGCTGCGTTCGCGGCCCTTCTTGCGGGTGAGAAACGAAAGCATCCCACTATTGGATCCGGAAGCGGCCCGGGCCTTATTGTTTTCTCCACCCTCATATCCGTCCGCTAGAGACGAGCTGTGATCCGCAAGATTACTCCAGCTTCCTGTCTCTTCTAGCACCATTTGTACGCCACCTCCTTTGCTCATATTACGGGTCGCACCGCGGGGGAGTTGAGGGCCCGGGGGTGGTGGTGGACGGTACGGTTGGGAATGTACTGGTGATGTGGGCACAGGCCGCGAGCGTCTTGGAGGAGAACCAGATCTTGCTCCACTCTGATGCCTATTTGGTTCGTATGGATAACGATCGGATTCGGGAAAGGAACGAAGCGTGTCGGAAGCGTTTGATCGACTAAGAGACCTTTCTGTATGGAGTGAAGGTGAACCACTTACTGAGCGGGGCTGGGAGGGGTTTCGTGCGTGTGATTGGCTGGCAGCGGTGTGGAGGCAGTCCTCGGGGTTACTAATACGACAAAATGAGTTCACGTTAGGCGAAATGGAGAAAGGGGAGTGGGAATCTAACCTAGAGGCCGCGATTGCAGCTGCAGCGGTACTATTGGGGTTGTCAGCAAAGTTACGCCAGGAGTTCGAGGGTGAAATAATAACATACCCTTGATAAGAGACCGTTGTGTAGTCGAACGGCTCAAACATGGTCTCGATAACCCGATGAAGTTCGTCTTCTCGTATTTCTTTCGCCGTAGCATCGTCTTTCAATTCTGCTCTTGGCTTTTGTCGACGGGCTCGTGCTTCCAATGGCGCCTCTTCTAGGAGTAATTCTTCGAGGTCGTATGTCGCATCAAAATTCGTCTTTTCGCTGGATGGTACGAAGATGGGGAGAATCTCTTTCCGTTCCAAGGCCCCAAAATCAATATCTTCAAAGAAAGGATGATCCTCAAATGTTTCAAAGCCGGTCGCGCCTATTCGTTTTGACCGGTCTTTTTCTAGAAGAGATGCGATCGCGCGTAGACAGGGCACCGTGACTGCAGGATTCGTAACGTAGTATTTTGGTTGCGCTCGTCGAATGTTTTCCGATAGAGTGTCGTGGCTCCGTCCCTCGAATGGGCGCTGCATCCTGTTAGCAATGTCTAATCAGATATTAGATGTCAAAATATGTATCTTACCTTGTTATAAATGCACTCGTAAAAGGTGACGCCCAGGGACCACCAGTCGACTTCGTTCAGATATCCTCCCCCCTCGAAAACCTCAGGCGCCAGGTATGCTAACGTGCCCGATTTGCTTGTAAGTGGTTTTGATGGTTTAAAGTCTGAAGCAACATTCTAAATGGCAATTAGATCCAATTCTAGGTTTTCTGCGTTGCACGAATACTACTCACAAAGTCTGCCAAGTGAACATGTCCCTCGGAATCCAACAGAACGTTATCCGGCTTTAGATCACGGTGGATTATGCCTTGTGAATGTATATACCTCAGGGCGCATGCCAACTCAGCAACCCAAAATCGCACAGCGTCTTCCGTGAAAGTTTTTCTTGATATATGGAATCGAAGGTCCCCTCCATTCATTAAGTCTACCACAATGTATCTACATAAAATTAGCATATATTTCCTGCTATGCTATGATGGCATAATCGGTGCAATCGGACAGCTTACATGTACTCGATGTCCTGGAAGGAATATCTCAAGTTGCACAGGAACGGGTGGTTCAAATGCTCCAGCATTCGCCTTTCTCGTATGATATTTCGAACGCTTTCGGACCGGACAACTGAAAATAGCCGATATAAACATCAGAATTTGGCAGACAGAAGGGTTATCCGCATTAAAAGCCTACCTTCATCTTTCCGGATGTATTTTAGAGCGAATGTTAAACCACTATCCTTGCGTTCAACGATCCGTACTTTACCAAACGCACCCTTTCCAACGACACGCAGCAAACGGAAGTGGTTTAAGTTGACTGTGTAGGAATGCCAATGAATGAGTTCCTGTTAAAATGCACGGAACGGAGATAGTTGAATAGATAAATAGTAGCAGGATGGTGAACGAACCTGCATCTGAATAGCACACCTGCTTCCCCTGGGAATTGCCCATTGCGATCCGGAAAAGAGCTTAGTTACTAATATCCCAATTCCAGCCTACTGTTGACCCTGCCTGCATCACCAGCAATAAACGAAATCCCGAGACTTGAACGGGTCAGACGGATTTTGCGAGCGCAGACGCAGACGATTGGTCTAGTTTGTCGAGTGGCGGGTATTTCAGCGGGTGTGCTTTCTCCGATGAAGTGTGTAGGGAAGGCTGGAGGAGAGCGGAGAACGAGGAGGTGGTGAACGCGAAAAATTGAACTACAATCGTGTTCGCTGGTTGTTAATAGAATGAAATTGACAATCCATCAACGATTCGACTATGACGAGCAACGGAAAGCAAGATAGTAAACAAAACAGGCTGGAATGTGCGCCGGTGGACGATGGCTAGAGAGGACTCTCTCGTCAGGTATGTGGCAACGTCCACGCTATTCAAGGCATAAATGAGTGCGGGGGGGGGGTGGGTCTAGGAAGAAAGAGGGATTCAAGAGCAACAGCTCAAATTGATCCAGGGACAGGCCTCATCCGCTGGGTAGAATATGGCGAGGTGTGAAGAGAACGAGGAAGGCTGCGAGGCTAGACTTGGAGATAGATGGCGACAAAGACTTGGAGCAAGGGGATGTTGGGATGTGCTTACCCTGCGACCACGGAAGGATGAAGACACGGGGAAAAGAAGCCAAGGCGCCGTCCCTGTTAGATTCGCAAGGTTCTTTGGACTACCAGATCTCGATTGACTAAACTAAAACTGGTGGAAAAAGGCGTGGAGAGGAGGAGCCCAGAGAGAGATAGAGAGAAGTCAGAGAGCTAGTGAATACAGCGTAGAGAGACCTTCGCCAGCAGCAGCTCTTGTTTCCCCCGGACAGTTGGATATCCCAGTTTCCTGGATCGAATCGGGAACAATTTGCCTAGGACTGAGAAGACAAATTGCATTCCTCTTGGGGGGGGGGGGGGGGGGTGAAGGTGGAAAATGGGTGGGAAAAGAAGGGGGGGGGGAGAAGGGGGGGGGAGAAGGGGAGAAGGGGAGAAGGGTTAAGGGGATGAAGGTAAATCAGTTGATATAAATTATAGAACACAAGCTAGCACAAGTATCTCTGGCAGTCGAGAGAAGAAGTTGGATACACAACGAGAAAAGAAAAGGGGACAAGATGTTGGCTGAGAAGAATAACGTTGGTGTTGGTGTTGTTGTTCTTGAGCTGGAGGAGAAATAAGGAGACTTATTTGCTGGCGTGGATGATCGTGGTGAAGACACACGCTTGCTGGATGCTCGCTAGTAAAAACGTCGCTATGATGATACAGCAACCACGAGCCCAGAAGTAATATAGCAAATATAGCAGAGCTCTGCTTAATGCCCTTTGATGATTCTTTTTTTTTTTTTTTTTTGTTGTTGTTGTTGTTGTTTCTTTCTCTTTCTCTCTGTCTGTCTGTCTGTCTGTTATCGATTGAGCTGGAAAAAGAAAATATACGAAGAACACAATATTAATAATAATAATAATAGATGCTTGCATGTTCATGTGTCTTTTCTTTTTCTTTTCTTTTCCTTTTTTTGCCTTTTGAAACGCCAAAATATCCTGCAATGCGTTATGTATCGGTTGCATGGTATTGTACCGGTGTGTATGATATCGTATTTTTATGAATTTCTCCGCTTCTCGTCCGTACTGTTTTCTGTTTCCACCCGTATCAGCCTCATCTCTCTATTCTCAATTTCTCATTCTCCCTCGCCTCGCCAATAATACTTTGGCCTCGCTTGAAAATGCATCGCGGGGAAGGCCATGCGGCGTCTTTGGCTTCACCAGAACCAAAAAAAACCTCGCCTCCCCAGTCCCAATCAAACCTGCAGCGAGCTCGCATGGTCTCGCGTGTGGGCAAACTACCTCGTGGGCGCCACGTTTCGAACCGGTTCAAGCCAGGCCAGACCCAGCCCGAATTACTTCAAGCCACAGCCCAATCACCGCTCGCCCCTCAGTGCCACCAGGCTCCAAGTGCTGAAACCGGCCAACCATTAGCCCAACCAGCCCCCGCTCGCAGCCCTGGCTGGACACGCCGAACACTCAGGAAACGCCAAACCAAAAGGGGCGAGAGAAGAAGTCAAGGAGTGATCAAGTTTGGGTCTGCAAACTCTGGGCGGTTGAAGCCAGAATATACGGAGTACAGGTTGGAAGTTATTTCGTTACTTCGAGAATAGCTGTCCAGTTCAGACTTGAATTCTCATCTCATCCCCCGCCCAAAATTCATGATGCCTTGAAAGTTGAGGGCTCCCAGACAGGTCAACATCTCAGCGGGTTGAACTAAATTTGCCAACGATCGCTCAACCCGTCAAGCGGACGCCGCTCCTGTGCCGACAACCAACAATCCCATCCAAAAAGAATGCCCGATGGGCAATCCTGAACAGGGCCGGGAAGCCCATTCTGTGGCAACTAATAATAATAATAGCTCTGGGAAACAGTACTCCGTATTAGAAAATCAATCTCATGCCAGCAACAAAACACCTTTTTTATTTTTCTGTTTATTATTTCTTCCTCTCCTCTGAAACATCAGGCTGGCTGGGTACGCAGCGTACCGAGGCGTGGAGAATAAGTCCTTGCATACACGCTAGAAATTTATATTGAAACAGCAGTACCGGAGTCAAATTGCTCCGCCCGAACCTTCAATGTTTAGGGGCTCAAGCCTCTATTACGCATAGTAGATAGAGACTCAATACGGAGCAGTGTCCGACCAGCTAGATGACGGGCACAACAGGCATCAGCAGAGCCTGGAATCGCCTCTAAACAGTTCTGAAGGGGATGATAAAATCTTTTACCAGGTAAATTACTAGTGTTTGCAAAGGACATATTTTCCACGCGCCTCCGTATGAATAAACGCCTCGATTTAGCCACGGCTGATTAGGCTTGTCGCCGCGCTTCTGAGGAAATGCGCTAAAACCTCACTAATCCAACAGAGACGAAAAGTTAGCGAGACTTGTCCTTCTAATAATAAGTTACCTCTTGCAAAATTCTTTGCTACGTCGTCTGCGCGATCGTCAAGTCCGTCCTTGATCATTCTGGGTTCGCCCTGCTCAGAGCTCCCTGATGATGGCGCCCCAAAGACTGTCGTCATTTCTTAGGAAAGCTTCGTGGTGGGTGATTAATAAGATATTATTAATCATCTGAATCCAAAGGATCATTCATCACTTTGGTAGGTTTTCCCCGAACTGCTTCAATCTTGCTTCAATCAACCCAGTACTCCGTAGTATATTTGCTGGTGGGTTTGGTGGAGATGAAAGTTTTCTCATTATCTAATAATGCACAATTAAACCTCCAATTATACATTTAATATTATCTCTTATGGCGCCCCCATTATTATTGGAATCCAATCACCCAACCTTGAGAAACAACTCGATTTCCTCAACCCCTCTCAGCTGCCACAAAATGATAACATAACTACGCTGCGTACGGCGTAAAGGGGCCGGAAAATATCGCAATACGTCACATTAAACAAATCTATGTCAGATTAATAATAATATTATTATTGCTGTTGTCTCCCTTGTCATGATCGGCAGGGCTAAACTTCTCCCAGCGATACGATACGATACAACCCCTACAACAACAAATGAAGTATAGTAGACTCACTAGAGCCTGGCAGACACGGTGATACGGAATATCTTCTAGAGGTGGAATTGAAGATTTACATTTTCCAGTCAGGCAAAGCTGGGTCTTGGAATTCTTGTTGTTGGGAGATGGATGGGATTTTGGAACTTCTATGAATCGATATAAAGTTCAATACGGAGTACGGCCGCCTTCGCAAAAGTTCGATATCCTCAGACCCAGACACCCTCCACATTTATCACATCAAATCAGGCCAACGAGAACTGAATTTCCCAGGTTACCTATTATTCACAACTGCCATCTGGTTCGGCACTGAACTGGAACCCAGATGAGTGAGCGTAGTCTCATCTCGGGGTCTAAACCCAGTCAAAACCGCCTTGACGCGCCAATGGCCAATGGCCTTTGCATCCGCTCAACCTTTATACCGTGACGATGATGAACCAACCATGCAGGATGGATCCCAGAAAATCCTTGTGGCTAGAGATAATTCGTTGAGAATTGCAGGATTATCCTGAAAAGGTTGCGCTGCTTTCTACCGGACAACAGCAGCACCCAACCCAGGTCAAAGTGCACGAATGTCACCCCTGAGTGATTACAGTGGAACTCATTCCTGGCTTGTTCAACGTTGTACGGCATTTTATTCCGTTTGTAGAAATTCCCTTGAACGCAAGGCGCCTCAACAAACAAGCCATATTTCAGGAACAAAAACTATCAACTGATACGCAACAAATACTTGAGAATCGGAGTCAACTGAATTCAACCACAAATACCTAAGCTGGTTATTTACGTGACACCGTCATGAACGGGACGAAAATAAAATACCAACGAGCGAAGTTCTATGCATCAAACAGGTGCCACCACAGCTGGCCACACACCTCCCGTTCGTTCCCAAAACTCTGCCGTGCCATGCATGCATCCTCAACCATGGAAGGGGATCTGCGAATCCCCAAAAGCAAAAAGAAAATAATGAGCGTGACACGTGTGTGAAGTGGAAAACTGCATGTGCTTATTTTCCAGTCGACTTTTCAACAAAAATTGCCTCTTGGCAGCTTGGCTCACCAGTGCCTCGTTCTGATTTAAATAAAGGAATGACAGAAATTGATGCTCCCAGCCACCACCACGTGGGAAGCTTCTTCTTGGATGGGTTCTTTCTGTCGCTTTCCGTTTCACCAGGGATTTTCCATTTTTGCGCTGTTTTTGGTCTGCCCCTTGTTGTTGGGTCAGCCCTCCCTTTCGCCGTGCTATGATTGGCTTAACTGCCCAAAATACTCACCTCAAACCCCGTTTATCAATTCGCTCAGCTGCACTTTTTAGAGCATGGCAGCTCGAAGCACCTCGTTGGACTTGCAGAGGATGATCCCCACTCAATTCGCTGTCGAGAGTTTCGATATAAATCTTGAGCCACGCGGTTCTTCCTCGGAGAACCCATGCAAAATAAATATCGGCAATTCACTCCCAGGGTTTAAACATGTCACGGCTCGTTTAGACAACATGGAATCTGGCAACCCGAAAGGGATCGGAGAAATTTTGCTGATTGTTTCTGGATGCCATCCCCTCCCTAGGAAGTCCGAATCATTCCTTCGCTCTTTCATCAAGTCAGGCATCCAGTGCTAGCCACCGGATATGGAGGCTCAAAACACACATACCCATCCTCAGGGGCCTAGCTCATTGGATCCATGCACCCTCTCGACACCTTCAGCCCCCCCAGACGCCAATTCCCGAACCTCTGCGGCCCAAAAAATTCTTCCATTGCCGATCTTGCTAGCCACTTCACCGCATCTTGGAGGAACTGCATTCATGCATTATTGGCAATAATAGCGACAGGCCGATCGAATAACTGGAAACAGGGCCTGCGTCCTGCGACATACGACAGACGACAGACGACAGACGCATGGCCTTTCTTCTTGTCACCACTTTTTCACGCGTGGCTTTGAAGTTAAACTACTTACAGCCATAAAAAAAAAGAAAAAGAAAGAAAAAAGAAAAAAGAAACGATTAATACGGCATGTATGCACGCCACAGACTCCATTGCCTCCTTGTCATACCTCTGCCCATGCTGTGATACCTAGTTACTGTATCTGGCTGAAGATCGTCTGTTTCAGTTAGTGAATAAGCCCCAAGTTAACGAGCCGGATGAAAGACGCGCAAAGCGCAAGGGTAGATTGGGAGTTGCGAGAAAGAGAGGGAAAAAAAAAAAAAAAAAAAAAAAAAAAAAAAAAAAAAAAAAGAGAGAGAGAGAGAAAGAGAGAATTATTTCTTTCTCCGTTTACGTGTAGTGTAGCAGTGTAGCACGATGGGCTTAAACAAAGAATAGAAATCCGTAATGCCGTATATAGGGATACTATAGATGAACATCATTATCCAAAAGATACGTACGAATTACGCAATCTCGGGGGTAATAATGGTTTGTTGCAAGGGTCCTCTTTATACAACTATATACTATGTATGTATCGTCGGTGGGTTGCTCAAGGCGGTGCGCCGTAATTATTATCGATGGGACTGCTATAATGAATTTGCCCAGTGTTCCTCTATCAATGCAAATTTCAATCGTGACATCATTAAAATAAACAAAGATACATATACATCACCCCTATGTGACAGACACTCTATTACTCTATCATGTAGTTTGTCATTTTCCGTTGTTCCCAAACAAGCCGCACATCCAGTATGACACGACCAAAAATTGTGATTATAGGCAGGCAAGAAAAGGGGCAATTAAAAGGGGAACCACCTAGCTTCTAGAAGGAATCGAAGGCCCCATAGAAAGGAAGAACAAAACCCCCTTTTGAAAAAAAAAAAAAAAAAAGAAAAAGAAAAAGAAAAAATCAGATCTAGATCATTTCCCATACCCAACAACCATATGCAAAACCATATCCAGCCCAAATCCCACCTAAAGTCGCCAGACATCACAGATATAAATATTGGAAAAACGGCAAAGAGGGCCGCTCAGCATATGCTCTGGCCCTTGTCTAAAGAGCACATGGGCTTCAAAAATAACTGTCTACCCTTCACCACCTCCGCCCATAAACAGAGCTTTCAGGCGTGGGCTGCCGACTACTATTCTTGCTCTGCATAAGCGGAGGCGTCGCTCTTCGACTTTGATCAGACGTGGACACGCCATGAAGAAGCCGATCGTCGTCATCTCTCGACCCTAGCAATCTTGTCTTCCCCGAAAGATCCAGCTTGTGATCATCCTCACCACTGTACCGCGCGCTAGCTTCATGGCTGAAGAGCGCCATCATATCCTTCATGGTGAGTTTGGCGGCGGCGGTCTTGCCCTCAATGGTGGCGTTGGCGAGTTCGCGTTTGCGTTCTTGAAGGTCGACGATACGCTCTTCCACGGTACCCTTGATGGTTAGTTTGTAGATTTTCACGTCGACCGTTTGGTTAAGGCGATGGACGCGGTCAATCGCTTGTTCTTCGACGAACTGTGATAGTCCGGTTAAGTGTTAGCCTAGATTTTGGAATTTTGAAAAGAAAAAAGCTTCGTGGATGGTGGAGACGGATCATACCGGATTCCAGAAGGGCTCCAAAATGACAACTCTGCTCGCAGCTGTTAAATTTAATCCGAGGGAGCCAGCACGCAAACTGCAGAGAAGTACTCTAGTCTTCGGGGAATTGCGTAGCCTATCAAGACTGTGTTCTCGTAGGTCGTTTCTCATCGCACCATCGTAGCGCGCATAGCCAATATGAGAATCCTTCAGGAAGGGTTCGATTTTATTAAGCATAGAGGTGAAGAACGAAAAAACGATGAATTTGTAGTCCCCAGACTCTTTTTTTAGAATCTTCATTAGATGTCTAATCTTTGTCGAAGCAAGATGATCTGGAGTTTCGGGCTCATCATCGCTTTCATCGCCATCAGTTTCGTCCACATCCTCGTCAGAATCGAGATTGATAACTTCCGTTGTCTTCCCTGAGCCGTCTCTAGTTTCGTCTTCTTCATCCTCGTCGGTTTCAGAATCATCAGATCCTAGCCATTCACCGCCACCTTCAGCATCCTCATCATCAGTTCCACCAGTGTTCCCAAGTTTTTCAACCTGTCGTTCACCATCTGGAACAAGCCATTCCCCGTCATCATCTTCGTCGTCACTGTCGACAATGAGACGCTGCTTTTGCAATCGCACTCGACGCACTTCAGAAATCTCAGCGGACGAATTACGATCTGTGGATTCCCGGTGTTTCTTTTTATTCTTTAACTTCTTATCTTTCTTCTTCTTTTTCTTATCGCTCTTTTTCCGAGGGCTAATGGCTTGAGTCTGCAGATCAGCCTCGCATTCCGCACATCTACTCGCGCCACTCGTTGCTTCCTTGGAACTCAGCTCTGCCTGACAAACATCACAAAGTTTAGTCGTGACGCTTAGTCCACCCATAAGATTAGCGATGCTATCAATATCTTCTTCTCCCTTGGCCGTTTTGGATTGGCTACTGCCTCCAAAATTGTTCATCAACACATCTTTGTCTTGAGCAAGGTCACTCTTTACAAGATCAGGATGATTGCACGCCTGGCGGAGACGAAGGAGAAGAACCAATGCGCTTGCATAGTTGATATTGTCGCCGCCAATCATGCGTTCTAGAGTCTTATCAGTCCGCTGTTCCAGCCGTTTGTAAAACGCCCGTTCCGCGGGGGTGAATTCCGCCTCAACTTTCAAGACTTCGCGATTGGTGATTCTGAATCCGTGTGGCGATTCCTTGTTTTCTCCCTTACTGTCAGAGCTTCCCTGACCCAATCCGCCATCCAATTTCAAGACATCTTTCGTCCGACGCTTCATAAACGCTTTGAGATAAACTTGTAGCCTCCGGATGGCTAAGCCGCCTCTCCCATTATTTAATGGTTTAGTGATCTGCTCTCGCCATGCTGCAAGATCATTGTACGGTTTAATACGGAGGAAATTGATCAAGCTCTGTAATTCATCCAGATTATTCTGCATGGGAGTACCAGTGAGACACCACCTATATTCAGATCTCAGTGCACAGGCCGCCTGGGTTGCTTTGGCATTGCGGTTTTTGATGGTATGTGCTTCATCAAGGATAATTCTGTACCAATGGTTGGCGAAACATCCTGTAGGTTTCTTTTCGGAGCTTGCATGCTCGGAACTGAGGGTACCATATGTGGTAATCACAACATCGAAATGCGATAGACTATCGGCGTGTTTCGTTCGCTGAGGTCCATGATATACACAGACGCGTAATCGGTGGGAGTCTGTAACTTTGCTCTCAATTTCGGATTCCCATTGCTTAATCAGTGCAAGGGGTGCAACCACCAATGTGCCTTTCCCAACTTCAGCGGGTATTTTCTTCTGTTTTTTATCTTTGTCCTCCATGGCCTCCACCTTTTCTTTTGGGTGGCGAGGGTTCGTAAGCATCAATGCGATCGTCTGAATGGTTTTGCCCAGACCCATATCATCAGCGAGAATTCCGCCTTTGGGAATCACGCCTCGTGTCTTTTTGACACCAGATTCCTTATCCCTCATCCAATCGACGCCCTCTCGCTGGTGGGGAAGGAGTTTGATCTTCAACCCCTCAACAGTGCCATCGTCTTCTTCCTCCTCTTCCTCTTCCTCGTCTTCTCCCTCGTCAGCGGTCCCACCAACAGCAACTTTCTGAAGCTTACTAGCAAGAGCATTGATCTCGTCCTCAATCTTTTTTCGACGCTGCCTCGTGCGAGGTTTATCATCTTCATCCTCAAAAGCGCCTTCCAACAGAGCCTTGATATTCTCATTTGCCTTTTCTACATCAACATAGCTATAAGCATCCATGGCGCCAATTTCTTCTTCATAGAGCCGGGCGTTTGTCGCAGTGCCAGTAAGATCGATGAAATTCTGCAAGTTGCTTAACGGTCTTGACATCTTCGGCTTTGTTAGAGAGGTGAATATAGGGATGGGAGCAGGTTGCGTGGTGCGATTGTTATTTGACGGCTTAACTATCTCGTATACACTGTCATCGCCTGGTAGCCTTCGAGAATTGCTGTACTCTGATGGCTTTACAGGTCGCAGGGGATCGTATCCTGTATATCTCTGACTCAGGGAGGAAATACTGCCTCCATGCTTTAGGGTCGTGGTTGGTGCCTGGTCATGATTGAGTCGATAATCCTTCCCCTGGAGTTGTGCTTCGGGTCGTGGCGGCGGCTGATGATGTTCTGGGCGTGGCTTATTGGCCTTCGGGATGATGAACGGGTGGCCCTTGCTCTGATGTAATGAACTTAGGGGAGCTGATTGCCCAAATCCTGGCTGCGAGGACTGTCTACTCTGGGCCTTGTCGTTCTTTTCTGCCGGAAGGCCAGGGGCCCGTGGAGGCTCTCGTTCCTTCACCATTGTTACAGATCCTCAGGTCCCCAGATCTTACCCAGACCAAGATTTTCCGGCGGTAAGAAGCCAGTAATTCTCACTGGCCCTGTCAAATTTCCGTTTGTCGTGGAGCCAATACCCTTCTATAATTCAACGCCAACTAACCGGGTCGTTCGTGTTCTATTATATTGACGGTGTGGGCGGATATCTGCTTGGAACATGGGAAAAATAAACGTATTAGTCTGATATCTTGATTTGAGGCAGCCTGGGTATCACACAGGTCCGTGATCTGCAGGTAAAAGATGTCCTTTTAAAACGCGGAACGCGAGGTATATATATTAGGGACAAACCCTGCTCTCGTGGGTGTCTAAACATTTTTCGTACCTTTGCTAGTTCCTGGTAGCAAAAAACTCTAGTATATGGCTGTGAGCATGCCTGGCAATAAATAGTGGAGGTTCAGGCAAACGACCACACGTTGTGGTTGTGTATCTTCTCAATATCTGTCGCCATCGCAGGTGTAGAGCGTTATGTTTTTCTGTGTTTGGATGTACGCAGTATGTCATGGCAACCACAATGCTTAGTCATATACCAAGCCAATTTCTGGACATTCCAAGGTCAAACCTCCGGACCAATTAAATTGCAGTTAGATTATTGGGGGGTGGAACGCTCAGCGGAAACGTTGGAAATATGGCGCCTTCTATTCTCAGCTCTCTGGATTGCGTTAAGATGTAAACTATTGATCCATTTTATCTTTCATCCAATTTGCTGAGCTTCTTTCCCATTATAAACTCACAGCACGTTGAAGTTAGTAGAAAAACGTTCCTACTAGCCATGACCCGCTAAGCACTTCCTAGCTAGGGTAATGCTCTCTTGCGTATTTTGTAAATACCTAGGTAGTTAACGCATCGCTTTAAGGCTGCATTTATAGCATTCATACTGTAGATATATAGTTAAAGTGTATAAAATTAGCTGAATAATCGCCTGCATATACCATGTTTATCCCGAGAAGCAATCCGGTAAGGGCGAAGTGGAACTCCCAATTGCCCATCGTGACGCATATCCAACCTTCGAAACCACAAAAAGAAAGCAAACCAAGGAGCCTGCCATAACCCCGATCACATTAACTTCCGAGGATACGTGTATATTCCTCTACCACTTAGATACCGAGAACGTGAAGCTGTAATGATAGACACAGGTCTAAATTTAAAGGGGGTTTGGCAATCTGAATTCTCAATCAAAGCGACAGAAAACACCAACCTACCAATATATCCCAAGTACATTAGACATCTCCAATAACATCCTTGAAAAGCTCAGGCACAATCATGCTTGCATCGCCCTGGAAAAACCAATCCCCAGGCCGCATCCCGGCTGGAGGCGTGTCGCTACTATCCATATTAATAACTGCCACACGCGCCCTTTTTTCGCGTGCCATCTCCACATATCCCGCAGCAGGGAAAACCTGCGCCGTGGTCCCGATGACAAGCATAAGATCAATCGTATCCGCATCCTCAATCCACTTATCAACATACTCTAGAGTCTTAGTTGGGAGCGATTCGCCAAACCATACCACGTCCGGCCGGAGGATATTGTTCTTGCATTGGGGGCACTGGGGTAGGTCCGCGAATGTGACGCGTGGAATGGGTACGTCTGCGTTGGAGATATCGAGCTCTACGCCCTCCGTATGTGCTGCGGTTGCTGTCTCCCCTGCTGAGGGATGAGGCTCGCCTTTCCATTCCATGGCAGTATAAAGAGACTTGGTAGCCTCTTCGCCTGTCTTGTCGTGTGCGGAGGGGACGGGTTCAGGAGCAGCTTTCGGGATATCAAGTACTGGCACGATGGGGTCATTGTAATCCTCTCTACTGTAATCACAGGAGGGAGAGGCGCACTTTACGTCGAAGAGGGAGCCATGGAGGACGTGGAGTTGGGATGGCGGATGGTTAGCTCGTGTGGAAAGGCCTATGTATTGAATTGTGCGCAACTGTTAACACTCACAGTCACTTTAACTAAGAACATACTCCGTACACAATGTATATGGCATATTAAAATTCCCACATGGTCATACCATCTACATTCTGGGTCAAAGTAATGAAATTGGGATTCCTTCTTGCCAACTCGGCGAGAGCGAAATGTGCTCTATTCGGTTTCGCTTTCAGAGCCATATGTCGTCTATAGCTGTAGAATTGCCAAACGAAGCCTGGATTCGCCTTAAAAGCCCCTGGGGTCGCGAGTGAGCTCGCAGGATAGGACCGCCATACCCCGCCAGCACCACGGAATGTTGGAAGGCCTGATGCAGCCGAAAGGCCGGCTCCAAGAAGGGCCACCACATTTCTAGAGTTCTGAAGATACTCCGAGAATGATCGTCTCTCCGACTCAGACAGGATCGACGGCTGAATTGCGGCAGCCATGCTCTAGGTTTGGGAGGTTTGGGAAGTTGAGGTTTGAAATGCGGGGTTTGGGGGCGGGACACTGAAGCTCAGAGATATATGGAAACAGGCTCTGGTGATATAAGTAGAGGAAATTATTCCTTTGTTCCGAACTACTCTCCTCTCATGAAATGCAGGATGAATGAAGATAGCAAAAATACCAACTGCATGGGACCTGATTCCGAGTTATTGGCATGGAGAAGGGAGGCTGGCTTGGACCTTCTGTACGGATTAGCTCTAGTGGAGTTTGCGGCTTGGCTTGCTGCGATATGTCCATATATGGACGATCCGAGGCCTTTAACTGGTCACTGGTCTGGTTGGTTTAACTAACTAACTCCGCTCCCGTCAAAATATTTATCTCCCAATTTACCTAACAAGACGGTAACTGCCGGCGAAGCTGTGAACTCATTTAGAATCCAGACAGGTTCATACATTTCAATTCAAAACCATTATGAAGGATATTTATTCTCACTCTTAATTGCTGTGGAAGTAGTTATACGTTATGCAAGCCTACCCATTAATCTATACACAGTACGCTGTGGTGTCCATTTCTAGCCCCTATTTACTCCGTAGACTGCCTTCTTGCATATTTATAAACATATATATACCTATGTTTTTTTCTAAAAAAAAACCAACACAACATTAATGTTTCTCTTTCTTTGGCAACCCAGCCACCGCAGCGCCACGAGCATACGCCTTATTCCTCCCATTAACCTTCTCTATAAACCTCTTAATATGCTCCGGAACCTCTTCCACCTCATTCTCCGGTGCGGGAATCGGCTCCCCCATCTCCTGCCAAACAGGTACCACTCCCGTCCATACTCTGCTTGTAAGCTCTTTATCCTCACGGTCGTCCGTATCGTCCGACGGACCACCATCCCTGATCTTCCCACTGCCATCCACAATCCTCACCCGTAGTATCGACGTCGACGTCATTTCTACCTTGTTGGGCGGCACGCGCGTATTATCATAGCGATTCTCCACGACGCCGTCGGTCACTATTTTCATGGCCCAGTGCTTTTCCGCCTCGTCTGTGACAACTTGGGCGTACCCATGCAGTATGGCTGAGCGGTAATTGTAGCTGTGCGAGTTAGGGGTGAGGGAGAGGATGAAGCCATCCACGTGTGCGGCGGAGATGCAGACTGGGAGCCCCGGGTTCTCGCCCTCGCCGTTGGTAGCTCGAGCAAGATTCATGATTCGCGAACTGACGTAGCCATGCAGGTAGCAGTCCAGAGGCTCATTTATGTCTGCGGACGGATATTCGAATGAGCCCATCTGGCCAATCATGGGAAGGACGGCCGGGAATGGATCGTCAGGGCCTGCGGGAAAGGCAACATGTAGGACGGCAGATTCATTGACAATGGAGTGAATTTGGCCCAAGTCGTAGGTTCCTGGATCTTACGTATTAATTGATGGCTGCTGTCGGGGAGTAGAGGTATGTATGAATCTCTGTGGAAATAGGGTCTGTATGGAGGGAAGCCTACCCCGGTGTTTGTACCGGTTCAATGCGCTCCTGGGGAGTTTTGGATAAACCAGTGACTTCCCCATTGTCTCAATTGTTCCAAACCTGGTACTGTGACGCGATGGCGTAGCTTCAAACGTGATATAGGTATATACCCTTCGATATATACAAGAGAGGTAACAGCTGGATAAAGGCACTCTTTTCGGCACGGAGTATCCAAAATGCTTATCAAGGATTGTATAGATTCAGAGCAGGACGGGCTGAATCACGGAAGAATTGGAAACCCAGAAAAGCTGAGGAGACTCTCAGCCTTAAATGTTTTTGCTCGTTTGTGTATGACTCCTCTGGTTGGAGGGGCAAGTCTGGGGCTTGTTATTCCAGGGCTACCACCGGCGCACTTTTTGACAAACTCCGCCACTAATTTTTGACGTTGACCGATGCTTTGCGCCCTTCCACTAGCTACTAATCATCAATAATGGAAAGCCACTGCCGTATTCTAAAACGTGTGGGGGGACGTTTTCGGTTTTCACAGCCTATCGGCGGCGGATTTGCGACTGAAGAATAATAGCCTCGTATTCGGCGCCATGACGATGAGCTCTTCCAACGCACGCAAAAATTCTCGAGCAAACGAGGCACGGATCAAAATTCATGCAAACTTAGAGTAGTTATATGAGTGATGTTATGGCTGTCTATTTAGGTCCGTCGGCCGATATACAGTAATGTACTGTACATTGTACAGTCCATGCATGTGCCAGAAGCACATCCCTTTTGGGGAGGATGCAAATGTCAATCCTCCACAACCTCCACAACCTCCACAACAACCCATTTAACAGTCCATGCTGGCTCTCCCTCCTCCCAGTTTCCACATCACCCTCCGACTGACTTTATTTTGCAGTGAAACATCGGCAAATACCCACCCTTGGTCACTATTCATCCTCTCCCTTGCCTATCCCACCGCTGTCAAATCTAGATCTTGATCTAGATCTAGCTGTAAACACCCCTTCCTCCCCCATCGCTAGCTTCATTACCTCCCTCCCGATAGCTCTCGCCAATCCGTGTCCGTAGTGTCCCTCCTCCACATGGAGGGTACACAAACTCCCATCCAGCCCTAGAAAAAGCCCATGCCACAGGCATTTCCCCTGAGGCATAGTCAGGGGCCCTGTTGGCCGTACCCCCGGGACAAGAAGAGCTTGTATCATTAGCACCTCCATCGTAGTAGACCGCTACACTATGATTTTGCTCTAAGATCTCCTTCGACCGCACCTTCGACCGCGGGATATCGGTGCGACTAAGCACCAGATCCCCCTGTTGCGCCTGGACTCCCACACGACGCTTGAGGTCGTGGAACCGGTACCCTTGGGGAAGGCCACTATCACTATCATTAATCTCAGATGCACTCCCGTGTTCTTTACACGGTGGATCGTATGTAGACCGGTGGAAAATATATTTTATGTAAACTCCAGAATCGTGGGGAGGGATGCGGATTCTTGGTAAATGTGGTGGTATCTTCTCAGGGCCAGTCATCGTGGCCTGTAACAGATCGTAGATGTCTGTATGCAAGGTGCCAAACATGAATGATGTCGGTGGATGGGGCGGAATCTTTTTAACGGATTTGCCGTGAAATGGAGTAGGTGGGTTGGAGTCAGGGGGGTGGTTACGTCCGTTCCTTTGCGATTCCAGATATGAGATATATGGCGGGATAAGATGTGTTTGGATGTATAGACATAGAGAAAGAACCTGAGCCTATATCTCTACTACAATTTCAGGCTCAAGAACGAGTTTGCTCCATTGACCTATAGCCAACGGCAGCTCCTCTATCGCAGCCCATTCCTGTATCGATGGTACGGAGGCCCCAGCTTCTACGCTTGAATAGAGCCACATTTGGGTTTCGCTGCCGGCATAGACATCCACGCTCACAACGAGCCACGGTGAGTACGCGTTGACGGATGCGGCTGTTGGTGCTGGGGGAAAGGTTGCGAGAATCTGTGCAGTTTCAGATGGGTAGATGAGAGAGTGCTGGATGCGCCTGAAGAGAGGCCCTGAATAGGGAAGATGCGCGGAGAGGAGGGGCAGCAGACAGCTCTGTGATTTATGGTGTCTATGAATGGCTGGAGCAGACATTGTGCCTGATCACTCTTACGATTGAATTTGGTGGATTTCTCTAAACCGTACAGAGGAGCATATCGGCTTTCTCATTTCCGTTTCTCAGTGCAAAAGGCCGACAATCCATTTAAGCTTGAACTCGGACAGAAACTATTTATATAGCTCACTGTTCACATCCATATCAGCCCGCTAAATTATTTAGCGCCCTGACGAAGCTCATAAGTGAACACATACTACAATCCCATCATCCTGCCTTTTAAACCACAGACTCTATACTAAAAGGATCATTGCTGGGGGTATTTTCTATGTAAGTTGGTGGAGAGCACTCCTGAATATCGACCGATACGAAAAAAGTGGACGAGTAACCACTTTTTCCAAGGTTCTACATGTGTATAATCTGACGTATTGAAGAAGTATCAAATCGGATGTTAAATATGGCAACACTAATCGATGATATCTGATAGTGCGAGACTGCTAGGAGACGATTGTGTAGCCTTCATGCTGTAACAAGCCTTTATTACCACTCTTAGTAAAGGATTTTAAAAAGAAACCGCCCACTGTCATACCACATCCCACATAATAAAAAACAAAAGATCCCTATTCTATAGAAATGCTGACAATCCTTCGGATAACACGATAAGAACCCGCACAAACCTACTGTTTCGCCTCGAGGAACAGACTCGACAGCTCCCATACCTGAAGCTCACCCTCCAGCATTCTCACCTATCTCCTGCAGGACGTCAAAAATCTTATACCGCAACCGATGCTCAGCCTCCGCCACAATCCAGCAACTCAGCATGATCATGTCCTCCGTGAGATTCCCCACATGTGGTCCATCGGGGTTGAGATCCTTCTCATCCTTCGCGCGACTGTGCGGGTTGCTGGCGAGTGCATCCACTCTGCGCGTAAAAGCAGCCACTGAGGATCCTCCAACACCATTATTGTCACCAATTGGCAGTTCATAAGCCTCTTCATAAACACGAAGTGCCCCAATGAACAGTTTCTTCTTATTTGGTGGCTGTCCGGTTTTGATTGAGCGGTGGTAGTGTGCTGAACGGCGCTTTTCAAATGTTGCAATTAGGGCGTGGTCGGAGGTACGGATGAGCTATGTAGAAATAATTACCATAATCATACGACAGCAACATACCATGGGTCACAATAGCGGCATAATGTAGCTACGTTACCTCTAGTCGGCTTCTGTGAATACGTACCTTCAAGCAATGAGACCAACCCTTGACTCCTTTCATGAAGCCCGTGGCAAATCTCCGTGTACCGGACCATCTATACCGTGTCCCTTCGATCTCAAACTCGACCTTCCGCGATAATCCCGACCGATGCATACGCACCAATATCACCTTCCCAGACACCGGCTCCTCATCCTTCAGCGGCTCCTTTGGCGGCTTTGATCCTCGACAAAAGAACTTGCGCAATTTCTCCTTACGTGCATAGCTCTTTGCTTTTCTGCGTCGGTCCTTGTTCTTGAGAATTTCGCTGACACCGTCCCCTAGCCAAACTTTGAAGGAGGTCCACATGGCAGTACGCCTGGCACGTCCGATGACGGTCGTCTCAGGGGTATATTTGGGGTTGTCCCCCCTGCAGAAGACCGGGACCCATTGGCTGGCATGTTTGTGAGGGACTTTGTTGACCACAAAATACTGGGCAGGTTCCGTATCTGAAGGGGCGAGCAGAGCCTTGTGGCCAGGGTACAGGCGGGTATACAGTTGGAGATATTTAGTTGGGGACTTGCTAGGTGGGACCTCCGAATTGTGTTCAGAGGGCCTTTTCGTAGGTTTTATCTCAAACATTGTGAGAATTTATACTGCGATTGGTTGTTGCCCATAGTAATGTTCGAAAATGAAGTGGTTCCATATCAGGATGAGAGGTCTGTGAATAATGGGCCACAGCGATGCCATCACTCTTTATAAATGTTCTGTCAACAAGGACGCCGCTCATGATGCTTCTTGAGGTTTGTTCATTGTTGGCGTATGATCTTCGTCGCAATACGAGCCTTCTCCTTGACAGGTTTAGCGTTGGCGTTGGAGGATGCCTCAGCTCTGTGACTTCTCCAATGAAGTGCCGCGCGTTGTGCCTAAGCGCAGATCATTGAGGTCAAGAGCCATTTTTATGCCTCTTCAACACTCGAAAAAATAAGAGCACAAGTTGAAACTGATGGTGATTGGTTTTGCGGTTAGTTTAAGCTTAACTTAAGCAAGTTAGTGATCCCCACTTGGAGCCTCTACATGCAAATCGACAACCACCAAAACCCACCCCCCATACTGTATATCCGAGCGGGATTCGTTTGATAGCAGGCATAGCCTTGTACTTATTTCTGTGGTGGAACATTCAAGTTTGTTTGGGGAAGATGTGGTGGAAGAAGTTTCCTCCTCGAAGAATTCATTGAGACTCCCAAGCAAGTTATTCTTGGGGCTCGGCCATTTGTCGGTCTGTTGCGCAAAGTTCCAGTGTAACTCAATGGGAGCTCCCAGCATCCTGTTGAGAGGCGGAAATATTTCCAGATGGTGTTCAACTATCCGCATTAAGGAGTGAACTATTAGCATAATCATAAAGTACATTATATATAGCATATATTGACGCACTTTCTTCTTTACTCTAGGACACTTAGGCAAAAGAGCTCGGTCACCAGTCTTCGCTGGTGGTTAGAGGCGGAACAGTACCACTTATGCCAACATTTACGATGTTGTCATTGGGAAATTTATATAATATTTTCAAGCTTACCTTATGTGGTATTTTTTTGCGGGTTCTAGTTGGATATGGTTGGTTGGAAAAAAGGTGAGCATGATTGAAAAAAAAAAAAAAAAATTCTAATTTTCTAGCCATAATCAATCTATCAATCTCATCTAAAATACATACACACTATCATAGTGTCTCATTATCTCAAAACAATTCATATATTGAAGATAAGAATTATAGAGTAGCTACTCTCTGGAATGATTAACTGAAAAATATTTCTATTTTCAAATATAACCAGTATTGTTGTATGAAGAAATCAGTCTATTGTTTTAGTGCTTGTGTAAGTTATTTTAGGGCAATCTTGCCAAGACATTTTTGCATAATCTCCAGGGTCGTCATTTTCTCTGGCAACAGACAAATGATGTCGATTGTTATCGGAGCAATTGCAAAACTATGTCACGGACTCTTCCATCCCTGCGCCAATGGGCCCGATATGCGACCAATTATCCAGTTAGCTGCAGCGGTAGGGGTTGTCTTTTAAGAAGCTCATTCAATAAACTGGCAGCGCGACGATTCTACGCTTCAGTGTCCGCGGCAGAGCTCCGCTTCGGACAACCTCTTCACGAAACACATCCACATATCCTAAAAGCTGGGGAATGTATGTGGAGCCCTTATTATAATGCAAAGACATTTGAAGACCCTCGAAATTGACAATTGGCATATTGTTCTTGTTCCAGTGACGCCCGGTATTACCGCCCTCGAATATGCCCATCGCCGCTCCAAGCTTGCGTCAAAGCTACCCAAGAACGCAATTGCGGTCGTCGCCGCTTCGGACATAAAATATAGATCAGGGAGCGTTTTCTACGAGTACCACCAAGATCCGGATTTCTTCTATCTTACCGGTGCGAAAAATTGTTCCACTCTGTTCTCTGGCGACTTTTGCTTATCGAGTGGACTAGGTTTTAATGAGCCCGGCGCATTAGCTATTATTGGTGAGTTTCTAAGCCGTTTAAAAGAATGGTTAGGATTGTTCTGATATATACTAGGAAATGACGGTTCGGATAATGATCATATCTTCCACCTCTACGTTCGCGAGAAAGACCCAAAAGCGGAGCTATGGGAAGGGGCCCGGTCGGGAGTCCAGGCCGCGATTGACGTTTTTAATGCTGATATAGTAAAATACACGATGCATCTGCTTCCTTGGGATTGTGCTAACCTCTTGTTTTTTTATAGAGCGGCAGCATTGACGATATCAGCACATCTCCTCCATCGATCCTTTCAGATGCTTCTACAATATATACAGACCTCAGGCTTACCGACCCGTCGCGATCGTCTTTATCTCGTTTCTTTTCTTTGCTCAAGCAGAAAAACGGTGTATTAGAGAAATTTATGGCTTCACACAAAATGAGGGCATTGCGCCCAGTTCTCAACGAATTACGGATCTATAAAAGTGAAGGGGAGATACAAAATATGCGAAAGGCGGGACAAGCTTCAGGCCGGGCTTTTACAGAGGCTATGAGAAATGGATTTACGAAGGAGAAGGATATCCATGCGTTTTTAGAGTACCAATTCAAAATGAATGGCTGTGATGGCCCGGCTTTTGTGCCTGTTGTTGCTGGTGGCCAGGTAAAAATTTTCTTCCTATAATTTTTGTATTGTTTTTGCGAGCTAATATTTGTTTTTTAGAATGCGCTAAGCATCCACTACGTCAGAAACGACGATGTACTCAGGTATGACGGTAACACGGCCAATTTAACTGGATGTGACACTTATCCGTAACTGGCGTAGAAACGAAGACATGGTCCTTGTTGATGGCGGTGGTGTATGGGCCCCATTTTATCCTTTTTTAAAGATGTTTCTGAGTTTACTAACTGTGATTAAGGAATATGGAGGCTATATATCTGACATTACGCGCACTTGGCCAGTTAATGGCAAATTTTCAGAGCCACAGAAGGAATTGTACAATGCCATTCTGAGCGTGCAGCGTACATGTGTATCGCTATGTCGTGAATCTGCTGGCCTCTCGCTTGATATGCTACACGGCATTGCGGAAAAGGGCTTACGAGAACAACTCAAGGCGCTTGGCTTTGATGTGTCTGGAAGCGTGAGTTCTTCCCAGCCTTCAATTTAAGATCAACTTCAACCACTGCTAACTGCCACTTCTTCGTAGGCCATGGCAACTTTGTTCCCTCACCATCTGGGACATTACATTGGATTGGATGTGCATGACTGCTTGGGATATTCAAGAAATCTCGAACTTGAGGCGGGGCAATGTATAACAATTGAGCCGTAAGCTATTCTATAACATAATTTCGCGAGGATGCTAAACTAACAAGTCATAGTGGTATTTACGTCCCAGACGACGAGCGGTGGCCGAAACATTTTCGAGGAATCGGAATACGAATTGAGGATAGTGTTTGCATTGGAGAAGAGAACCCGCTTATTCTGACTACAGAAGCGGTGAAAGAGGTAGGAGGATGAGAGTGGAAATTCCTTCTCTTTTGGATTCTTTGCTAACTTGAGTAAAAGATCGATGACATTGAAGCTCTGCGATAGGCACAACTGTTTCTGTCCATGAGGTGATATTTGTCTACTGTACAATAAAACAGGTGTAAATTTTGTATTCCTTGATCTATTGTAGTTTGTTTTCAAGTGTTTAGGCCGGTGTCGGTCATGGAAGAACAACAACTTTGTAAAATATATCAAATTCACACTTCATAATCTCATATGAGATATAGTTCAGAATTGCTTTATTTTATTACCGTCTCCGAAAGCTGCATGTCAACTGCACGAACCCCTTAACGACGAAGTTGGCTGGCGGTAAACAGCGCTAGTAGGGTTAGGGTTTGCCCCCATCAACAAGCGCGCTTCTATTGGCTGGCGGACAGCGCGGGTTTTGACAAGCAAAACAACCTCAACCCGGACTCTCCTCCAAACAAACAAGCTCCAAACCTCAGCTGTGTGAACGGGGACTTGACAGGATTACTCATTTAACTCCTCTGCGGGTCCCCAAGGGATTCTTCTATTTTTTTTAATCAATTATCTGTATCCTATTGATGTTAATTGCCAATTACCTCATTTCTTGTCTTGTCATGACCGCGTCGTGAGCTCGGGCTGCCTCATAACACGACGTGCGGTACCTCCCGTGCTCAACTTTGGGCCAAAAGATACCCCTCCTTCCCACCCTCCTTCTCTCACTCACGGGCAGGATATCACTTACATATACATGGCAGCTGTATTTATACCACCTTCACCTCAACCATCGATCGCAATGTCGAGCCGTCGGGTTCCCCTGGTCAACATCCCCAATGGCACTAACTCGCCGCATCGAGGTGCTATTACCTCAGGGAAGCGAAACCTTCCTGGAAATTATCAGACAGAGATGCTCTTTATGCAACCTCCCCCGAAGAAGCAGATGCTGGAGAAAAATGAGGGTGACCTGAACAACAAATCTCCACGAAAGTTGGCGGTGACCAGTACGGAAGGGAAGGTGTTTACGCGCAAGAATACCAATTCCCAACCAACAGCGTTCGAAAGGAAGCTTGTTGCGGCGAGGGAGAAGGACAGGGCACATAATTCGCGAGGAACCAGATATGATAGGACTGGGGGGGAAACTTTGGATAGTATTCGTCAGTGGCAGAAACACTATCGTAAGGCGTTTCCCCAGTTTGTATTTTACTTTGAGAGTATCCCGGAAGATGTTAGGAACAAGTGCTCGAGGCAGATTATGGCTCTTGGTGCTGTAAGTTATTTTTCTCTTTTTTCTTCTCCGTGTTGGTTTGTTCAGGCATATCAAATTTGGTATTTGTTGGATGTGGTCGCTTACGTTCTTTACAGACGGAGGAGAAGTTCTTTTCCAAGGTAGTGACACATGTTGTCACTGCTCGTCCAATCCCTCGTGGAATGGACTCCCCGAATCACACAGAGATATCTACCAATGCTCCTCTGGGCCAACAAAATGCCGATGGATCTGTCCAAACTGTTGACCCGTCACTTCTGGAGAAGAATTACGAGAGCAGCCATGTCAGCCAGGGAGTGGGAAGACCCAGGAAAATATCCGACAAGCGGCCAGGGCAGGAGGGTGATACGAGACGAGATAATAAGGATGTCCTATATCGGGCAAGGCAAATGAATATGAAGATCTGGGCCCTTGAGAAATTACAGCGCGTGATATCTACGATGAATGATGGTGAAAATATCGCTCACCATGGTCATTATACACGTAGTAATGGCACAGTATCCGGTGCTGGAAGGGGGAGGGCAGAAACGGATCTGTCCCAGGTCCTTCGAAACGAACGCTTGCATGGACCTACAGATCGAGACTCTATCTTGGCGTCGAAAGAAATTATTCCCTTCAAAGGCCCATTTATATATATCCATGATTACGAAGAGAAGACTCGACCAGTTATGGTCCGTGAGTACCCGAAGGTTGCCAGGCGACAGGATGGAGCATGGCCGCAGTTTCGGAGCGCTGCGCTGGGGAAATGCCCTTTTATCGATGAACCGCTAACGAAAAAAGAATTGGAGAAGCGGAAAGCTACCGCTAATCAGACGAAAGATAAGTGGCCTGCTACGAAGGAGAAATCTACGGCGACTACGGAAATAAAGACAATGCAACCCCCAGAGCGCTCTGTTGAGAAACGAGCCTTGCAAGACGCGCAGGAAGGTGTGAATCAAACAATTACACGAGAAGCACCTGTTCCAGCCCCCAAGCGGGTTGAGACTCTTTTAATGCTGCCAGCAAAACCCGCCTCTCCTCGTACCAAAGGATTTGAGACATTCCCTGATGCAAAAGCTTCTCTCGCCACCTATCTAGCGCGGGAACCGGCGGCATCTGGAGTCCAGCCATCAAACATCACGTCAGCAATCAGATCGCAGATGGTATCATCTACCGCAGCAGCCCCAGGAGCGAAAGCAGGAACGAGTAAAGAGGTGCACGGATTGAAGAGGAAGGTTCTTGAGAAGGGACACAGTACCTTATCGGCGAATGGAAGCGGGATTCCCTCTTCGCATAGAATGACGGACATTTCTGGTGCTCTTAAAGCTTCCAGGGCCCCAGTGACAAGAGCAGCGAAGAGTAAGGCGACCGGCAACCTCGATCAGATCGATGAAGACGGCACCACCCAGTCGGAAGGTGAGAAGGTACAGAAGCCCCAGCAGGCCAGCAGGAAGAGTAATACGGCGCGATCCAGGCAGAAGAAGCGTGATCCCAAGCCAGGATACTGTGAGAATTGTCGTGACAAGTTCGAGGATTTTGAGGAGGTAAGCTACAAGCATAAGATCGCTTTTTCTCCCCTTATCGTTACCGTTGTTAGCTGACTCCCGTGGTCACACAGCATGTATTGACGAGAAAGCATCGCAAGTTTGCGTTGACCTCTTCCAACTGGATCGAACTGGATGAACTGCTCAGGTCTCTTGAACGTCCGCTCAAGCATCAGGATGTGGATAATTGGTGAAACCCCTCAGTTGCAAATACAAGATTACATTCATTCCGGGGGCTTTTTCTAATTCTTTCAAAGAAATCTTTTGTGTTTATTAGAGGGAGCTAGCTCATTTAACGTTTTCTCAAGCTTGATTTGTTGTTTCTTCGTTCGCTTCGTATTTTCGCTCTTCTGATTATTATTCCTTGACTACTTCAGAACACGGGGAAGGCAAATATAGTATCTTCATTTAAATGCTTTATTTCTCTCTTCTCCGGTTTGCTTTTCTGTCCTCTTTCTTGGGAATATGCATATAATACCGGCACCCGACTCTTTAATTTCTTCTCTACTCTCCTCAATTTCTGCGGCTGTTATTCCTGTGCTGACCCAGGCTCAATATTTTCGACAGCCAAACAACACAAACCATTGCCGACCCTTTGTTGAGTTCGGCCCGACCGAGCTTGGTAAAGGTAAGGACATGTCCGCAGCTATCTTACAGCCGTGATTCACTAGCTGTGTATGTATGCATAGATATTAGTTCCTCACATACGTCACTTGACGGGTTTTAAAGGCGTCACTCGATTTGTTGCTTGGGTTGTTTGGCCGTGCTGCAAGAGAGAGATTTAAGCCGGTGATAGGGGTCATACACAGCGGTTGAATACAATTTCAACTTCGAAGTGGAACAACTCGTGATGACAGCGTAATCTTGGAATAGGTTTCTCGTAGTGTGATGATGTTGGCGTTAGACACTTGGCAACCATATTTTTTGATATGAGGCAGGGTTGGCCAATTTGTCAGCTGCAACCGGAACCCAGAACTCCGGGCTGATCCCTCCCTATTTACATGCTTCAAACCCCTCAAAGGAACGGAGGAACCGCCAGCATGCGTATGGGGCTGAAATCCTTTATCGTTTCTTGAGGAAATAAAAATTAAATTGAAAATGAAAGACGCGGGTGGCTTCGAATGTGTAAAGTGCAAGTTCAGGTTTACTCAGAGTGAACAACTTCCGCCCAA
Organism: Blastomyces dermatitidis ER-3; assembly: GCF_000003525.1. NCBI lineage: Eukaryota > Fungi > Ascomycota > Eurotiomycetes > Onygenales > Ajellomycetaceae > Blastomyces > Blastomyces dermatitidis. Next base: position 5,679,268 of record NW_025544776.1, on the reverse strand, counting down.
TTTCAGAACTCCTTGGTTGTATATAGACTGACCGATCTATAGAATCTTCTCTTGTTCGACATACCAAGAAATGTGTCGATGGCCGGCCTCCAGTTGTCCGACAAAAGGCTTGTCGTGAGTGCTCGGCAGCAAAGACGCGGTGTGATTTAAAGCGTCCGACCTGTTCTCGATGTACTCTCCGAAACACCATCTGCATGTATCCCACCTACCCTGCAGGCCCGGAAATCGGTGTTGAAAGCCATGGATTTCCCCAAAAGGACAGTCAAAAATCTACCAGTCCACTGCAAGGCCATGTCCGTTTCGGACCTGATCCACTGTGTGGTGGCTTTAACCCGGAGGTTGAACTCCCTACTCCTGAAAGCGAGACATTAGATTTCCATTCCATACTACCTCCAGACCTTGGAGTGCTTGAGAATGAATTATCAGCTGTGTTCGACGGCTATACCGATGTTGATAGCCTGAACTACAATTATGCCTTGGTTAGAAATATACCCGACTCAAGTAGCGGCGAAGGTGTTCAAATAGCACCCTCAACTCCGCCACCCGCTTATGCTCTGGGATTGACTCGTCACACCATGCAAACGTTATTTCGAATAGCTCAAACCTGGCCTCGAATGATGGCCAAAGGTACTCAGTTGCCCCCTATCATACACCCCAAACAGGTTTCGGACGGAATTATCCCGGAACCTCTAACGAACTGTTTCGCCCTCGTAAAAATGTGGCATGGACAGCCTCACGGAGGAGCCAGCATTGTTCAACAAACAGTGAGGAGAGAAATGCAAACAATTGCAAACTCGGTATGCTACTAGGCGAAAGTATTTTCATTTGAGTTGAGGATTAGGGCTGATAGATTCGCAGTTTCAAACGCTCGACGAGACCGAGCTCGTCGCAGCTCTGCAAGCGCTGACGATATATACCCTTATGCTCTTATTTCCTTCTAATGACCAACAGACCATCCCACTACTTGAGGATAAGCTCGTAAGGCAGCTGAGGAGTATAATTCAGCACGTTGTGTCAACGGGCGTGGTACTCCAGGAGGAGATCGAACGTACTCGGCCCTTTTGGGAGTGCTGGATAGCCGTTACTTGCAAACGACGAGCGGCACTAAGTTTGTACACTATATACTGGGGTTATAGTGTGTATCACTGCATACCAGCCTTTGATTGTAGCGAACTACACCATATGCCCGCGCCGGCTCCCAAGTACCTATGGCAAGCCACGACAAACGAGCAGTGGGAGTCATTATACAACCGATGGTTAGCCCACTGGGATGGGCCGTATTATCGCCATGGGGAAATATTCGAAATCAATACTGGGATCCGGATGGATCCACGGGCCGAGCTCTGGTTTGAAGAAGTCGATGAGTTTGGCATGATATTTGCAGCTGCTAGTAGGTAGACCGGATTTCTTAACACTCGAAGAGAAAGGGAAGAGAGACAATAGAGAGATTTAACGAGCAACCGAATCCAAATACTTATTGAATGCTCTCGTATTTTAGTCAATGCCCTTGAACGAGAGCCAGAGCTTACAGTCATGGAAACCGCCGCTTAAGTTTACCAACTTAAGATCAGGACAGCCGAACTGAAAATGAACGATTCATTTATTGTCACACATCATGGGAATGGTAGGGTATTTAGAGATCAGCATTGATGGCATCACAGCTTTTCAAGTTGTGGCACTGAACAACCGCTCTTCCCTCGAACGACAAATGCACACTCTTTTCGAAGGGAAATGCCAGAAATATTACTTTGCCTCCTGACCCACAACTGTCGACTATATCTCACGGGTTCTGAATACATAGTTTCAATCGAGTGCTTCATTGTTAAAATATATTGCAAAATCCTTTTAGTACCATTCTTCTTTGTTAAAGGGAAGCAAATATCTCGGCGCAATAACTTCCCTCCTTCCTCCACTTCCTTTTCTTTTCCTTTTCCTTTGAGATTTTACTTTTATTTATATGTCTTATTTATTCTATTTCTGGCATTGTTTTTTTACTTTGGCGAGGAGGGGATGTGATGTGATCACAGGCGTTGTCACAACAGGAGTGCATGGAACTTGTTTGATAGGAGGCCTTCATATTTAGCGGCCTGGTTTGTAACGAGATCTACATGCATGACTTGCTGGAGCAATCCGCTTTCCTCTTCGGGAAGCCGATAATTCTAGTCATAACAATATTTCCCTACTCGGCAAGTTTTCCAAAATATAGGGGGCAAAAATGGTAGAGAAACCTATGCTCACATCTGAACGCTGTCACCATCGAAACATAGGATGAGATGTGGATCATGTTCTAGACGAATGTAAGCAAGGTGGGGACGGGAGAGATACAAAGAAGGGAAGGAAAATAAAATCCATGAAATTGGTTTGATGTGAATGACCATTGGCCATCCTCGACAAATTAACATAGGCTCCATGAATTTGTAGAGCGTCGAAGGATACGATATGCAGAACTCAAAATAGCAACTTTCACCCACAGGTGCCCACGGCAGAACTGGGCCAACTATTAGGATTTATTTATCCTCGTGTACAACAAAGAGACAGCCCCAACCACAATATCAAGCCCCAGGATTAGGTGGTTGACCCCTTTCAATGGCTCTGAAAATAGACAGTTAGAATTCCATTGAGAAAACGCCTATCCACTGCGCAGCACATCTGAGGTCCGCGTGTAGTCAGGGGATCCTATAACAAAAAGAACAACTGAGCTTCTCCAAATGAGATCTACTAGCTACGGTTCTAATTTTCCCGAGATAATAATCTTGGGCTAGTTACCAAGGTACAGTACAACATATCATTGTTTCCTCACGAAATAAAGAAATAAGCTGTAGCTGGGTGAAGAGTCAAGGCTTTGTAAATCTCCGGCCCCTCGTTATGTAGCGGAACAATTGAATTGGAAAATATATTGTCATGTAGTCCAGTCCAAGAACAGACGGTAGCTTAACGGGTAATGAAGATATGACTATTCCAAGACAACGTCATTGCGAATATTTTCCGCGGACATGGGCATAGGTTTCCGCCTCGATTTATTATCCTGAAGCAATATCAATCGAATATATTATTGCCGTGGCTGCAGAGAGAAAACAACGAGGAGCTCAAACCGCTGGGTGCAAGATCTTTCCTTTTTGCATACTTATGCCGTAAGATGTTGTCGATAATTCCAGCCCTGAAGCTGTCCAATAGTTTTGGCCCTGCTACAGTACCGAAGCCAAAGAAAGTTTCGCTGGTGATACTACAGCGGCCTGTGCGGGCCGATCTCTCAACCAGGATAATTTGACCGACCGAAAGTAGCACGGGGTGAATGGCGCCCGGTCCCTCCCTTACCCAGGAGGGAGGGAGCTCCATTTCAAAATTTTGCAATCAATTTGGATGTTACTTTTGCAGACTGATCGCGTTATCGTCATGTACATGTACATACATACATCACAGTAATTTCGCGTGATCAAGGGCATAGATGCGGCGGAGAGGGTCGAATGCAGAATGCCATGATCATTATCGGCAGAGCAGCAGGCCTAGGAACGCAACTTTCATCCAGGACGACATAGAATGTGCGTACTAATATGTCGGTCGCACGCTGAATTCTAGGTGGGAAGCTTAGCTTCTGAGCAGAGGGCATGTCATGTAGTTAGGCTGTTTGGTCGAATTATTGGCCGAAACTGGGTACCGATGTGGTACGAAGTGCAGTGGTGGCCATGCTCAAATGACATGCATTCCGGTCGGCGTAGGGTAATTTGAAAGACACAAAGTCCTGTAACTACAGTGCTCTATCCTGTAGATATCACTGGGAACCAATGAATACATCGTGCATGGTCTGCATTGTTGAGTTTGAAGTCCTGAAGTCCTGAAAAAATGGCGAGGTTGGCGGAGTGCCAAGGAAAGTGCCAAGGCTGGGCAATAGATAACGTAAGCGGACCCAACCCACCGCTTGCTGAATCATCCATGCATGACCGGGTTACCTCGGTTCGCCCGACGGAACGGATAAACAAGAAAAAGGCAATTAGTAGAACTAGTTCGAATGAATTTCTCCAGAGATTCTCCTGTCTACGCTGCATAAACCAGCACGTATCAAACTGTATATATACCAACAGTTGCGGTTGTCAGCTATTCGAGAAACATGAATTTTAAATTCCCTAAGCATTTGCTGCGGTATCTACCAAATCTTGTTCCGTGCCTGTTGTCCCAAAATCCCGACTGAATCGGCCAGCTCTCCCCTCTTCCCCCGCCACCATGGCCCTCCAGTCTTCCATTGGGCTCGTCAGGTTGACAGCCCCTCCTGTTGCTCTGTCTCGATTTCGCTGCTCACCCGTTGTATTCCTGCCCGCTATTACGAAGTCGACTCTATGGCCCTGCCAAGTCCGTCATAGCTCCCATTCCCCAATGGGCAAACCCATCACTCGCAAGAAAATCACTATCAAATCATTGCAAGCGTTGCACAAGAAGAAGGAACCTATCACTATGTTAACGGCACATGACTTCCCAAGTGGGCATGTCGCAGAAGCAGCTGGTATGGATATGGTCCTCGTGGGCGACAGTTTAGCAATGGTTGCCCTTGGCATGGACGACACTAGTGAGGTGTGCCTAGACGAAATGATACTCCATTGCCGGAGTGTATCCCGTGCGGTTGGATCTGCCTTCACTGTAGGTTGCTATACATTTTATGCCTCGTTTACATGCGTTACTCCCATGGCAATGGCTAATTGGTCCCTTGTATTAGGTTGGCGACTTGCCCATGGGTTCGTATGAGATATCTCCAAAGCAGGGTGTTGCGTCCGCCATTCGCCTCATTAAAGAAGGACGAGTCCAAAGTGTCAAACTAGAAGGGGGTGAGGAGATGGTGCCAACTATCAAGGCAATCACCACGGCCGGGATACCAGTTGTGGCCCATGTTGGTCTAACCCCTCAACGCCAACATGCGCTAGGAGGTTTTCGTGTCCAGGGTAAATCAACTGCCGGTGCCCTGAGGGTCTTAAACGACGCTCTTGCAGTTCAAGAGGCTGGCGCATTTATGGTTGTTCTTGAAGCTGTCCCGTCAGAGATTGCACGTATCATCACCGACAGACTGAAAATCCCAACCATCGGAATCGGCGCTGGTGCTGGATGTTCGGGCCAAGTGTTGGTCCAAGTCGACATGACCGGCAACTTCCCGCCTGGTCGGTATCTCCCGAAGTTTGTGAAGAAGTACGGCGATGTATGGGGGGAAAGCTTGAGGGCGATTGAGAAATATAGAGACGAGGTCAAAAGTGGTGAATATCCTTCCCTAGAATACACATACCCTATATCGAAGGAGGATGTTGAGGAGTTTGAAAAACTAGCGAATAGAAATTAAGATACCTTTACATTTCTCAATGGATATATACATATATATGTTGATTTTGTGTTGCACCGATTACCCCGACTGGTTTTGTCGAGCGCTGATTTTACGGGTGTGTTTGCACTCGATTTTTGTTATGGCGGACATCACGTCCCGTCTTTCGTCCCGTCTTTCGTCCCGTCTCGGTGTCAAGAGTTATCAGGGAATAAATTAGTTAGTGATTTTAAGTGATTCCTTGAATCCCTCTCGCTGTTGAGGTATAGCGGGTAGTTTTGGGGCTGCAACTCGGCATCAATCGCTGGGCAGCAGCGATTTAAAGCCAAGGCGATATCTCATTATCCAAAAGCTGGCGTCATCGAATACGCCACAATAAGTTGGTCGTCCGTCTTGAAGCACTAAATGAATCAACCATCATTAGAAATTTACCTCCTCGGGCTCATTAAATCCTTTATAACTCGCAACAGAGACACCACATCATATTGAAAATCATGGAAAACCTACCCTCCAAAGGCCCCCTACTCCTTCATCGAGCCCGGGAGCGAAGACACTATTTACGTAGCAAAACACGGAGTCGGTATCTTTACAATCAAGTTTCTTGCGCAAGAATTTGACCACAGTCTCAAACTTCTGGGAAGCACTGATTTTGAATACACGATTTCTCAGAATCGGTGCGGATGGGAGAGGCTGGAAACGGACAGTTACTAAGATCAAAAAATAAATGTAAGATAAGGGTCAGCTTTCAGTGCTCCTCTCGGGTGATGTTGGGGATAGCATACAGATGCGGAGGGAGCAACGTGTAAAGCGGTTTGGGTTATCCGCACATCATCCTTCAGACAATGAAAGACAGTTAAACAATAACAAGATCTGGCAAAAGAAGCTTCTTCTTTTCAATGAAGCAGCATAGACATAGCAAGAAGGAACGGGATAGAGCTCCGGATTTTTAAATTAAAAACTCAAGAGAAGGCAGGGCCAAGGAGCAGGAAGAGGATCCATACGCCTGAGAACGTTGCCTGCGGTAGTGAACTTTGATAAAAAACGTTCTATAAGGTGTCGAAAGGCGACCAAAAACGGATATTTTAATTAAATATCCATTTCAGGCCGCCAAAACGAGAGTGAAAATGTCTCATACTCTAAGTAATAATGCGTACCTTTGCCTGAATCAATGGCATCGACATCAGCCAGCGCTTGATGGGAGTCCTTCGGAAGGCCAGTAAGCACGATGGACGCTGACATCGTCAATGGAAGATCGGCACTGTAGTCTTCATCTGGAATTGGCGTGGTTGCTGCTCCTTTGCTGCCATTATCATTGTTATTTCGTGAAGACCGGCTGCCTTGTCTGCTTGCCAACCCAAGGCCGCGGTTTGCGACCCGTGGAGAGGCGGGCTTGGACGGATCAGGCGATGGAGAGAGAGGTGGTGTTGATGCCATAGTTGATTTGTTTATATTATATCTGGAGCTGGTTTGTATAGTTAAGCCACAGTTATTGATGCCGTTGCTGTGTCTGGAGTGTGGGATGTGGGGATATATGAGAGGCGTTGGTGTTGGATGTGAAGGAAAGGGTTTTTGGTTTAAATATTTAAATAAATATTTGATGTTCGTTCGTTGAGTCCTACAAACCTTCTCCATGCACCATCCCATCCAACAACATCCATGACATTATATTCAAACAGCTAGTCCAGCTCCAGAATCGTTTATCTTTCGTGTCACACTAATAATATCATGGATAGCAACAGAGGGCGCGCGGGATACATCGGTTCGGCCAATTCTAGGTCGAAAAAACTTTCTCGTGGCAACTGACAACTGATGCTTCTTGGGAGATTATTTCAATCACTGGACACGCCTCCTGAAAGCTATTTCATGACTGAAAAATGCAGCTATTTACTTTATTAGTTGAAAGTTGCACAATTAGAGACTGCCAGAGCGGACTCAAGGATGGCATGAGCATTGAGCTCCTCACGGAATCCTGCCTGGTGTTCGTTCCTACAGCCAACGAGCCGAACCAGTAGAAAATTGCAGGCCCATTTACCCAGCAGTTTCTTGTTCAGAGGTGCCTAGATTCCCTAAGGTGATAGCGTCCTGGTCGTGGCAGACATCAAAGAACTGAAACGTATTGTGCAAGTGATACGAACGACGGACAGATAAGATCGTGAGTAGCTCCTAATTTCCTTTGAATGTTGCGGTTGAATTTCGAATTATATTACCATTGCAGTAGGAATAATATGCTCATATGCTCACTAGGTACCGGCCAAGATGATTGCTTGTTCATCAAAGCTAGGGTTCATTGGCTTTTGAACTTGGGTGACAGTCTGATCCTTGGGGGAGATATTTTATACAGGAAAGTTTGACTGGCCTGCTGTGCTAGTACTATTATCCGGACATGTCACCAGCTATCACAAGGTGCATATGCTATGGTGTCAGAGAGTAATAGAGAAGAAGCTTGATTCTGGGACTGGAACTAAATACGGGGTCCCATTGATTGTATGTACATGTACATGTACAGTACATGCTGAAGATAGTGATCCCATATAGTTTCAGTGAGACTACTACCTAGTCATGATCACATTCATCAAATGAGACCAGTATTCATAATAGTCTAATAATAATATTCAATTTTTATTTTTATTTTTTATTTATTTTTTATTTATTTTTTTTATTTTATTTTTTTATTTTATTTTTTTAAAAAAATTGGTTTAGATGACTTCAAATATTATTTGAGTGTTAGCAAAAATCATTACGTTTTACTTAAATAAGCGTGAAAATTTCCAAAGATAGTAATTTATTGTGACCTAAAACCTCATCATGAGCCAGCCTGCACAACTAGATATGGTGAACAAGAGATTCAAGATTATGAGATGACTCTACTCAGATAAGAAACATGCAGGTAATGGAAATAGCCAGAACCTCATGGTTACTGACATATGGAGCTCAAGAGGACATTTCCTCTCTAGAGGCTACTTGCTGTCAATATATTTAAGGCCTCACGGATTCAATCGAAAGATCGAGATGGTTAGGAGAGACGAGTCTTATAACTAATTAACTAGTTACTTTAGGATCGGAAGCAAGTTCGGAACATCATTAGACACACTTTTCCTATTAAGATTACAGCTGCATCTTACATGATTAATAATTAAAGCGAGAAGTCATATATGCCCCTGACAGGCCACGATATTTCCCACAACCGCCACCAAATACCTATGCATCCGTCCATGGTGATGACTCTAACCAGACTTTAAGATTTAAAGGACGGCCATGAGAGCACCGAATAAAGCACAGCCGATCCCCACAAAGATCTGCAGCCGACCCTGGCCACTGGCGCTACTGGGTGCTTCAGGGTTGTTAGGGTCCGTCGTGCTTGTGCCAGTACTTGTGCCAGTACTTGTACCAGTATTTGTACCATTGGGGGTGCCGTTCGTTCGATCGCCTCCATTGTTCGGATCGGTACCTTTTGGTGGTGTTGGTTCCGTGCTCCTTGATGGCCCGGTACCGCATGCAGCGTCTGGAGACCCTGCAGAATTTCAGGGTGAAATTAGCATGTTTGTACTGTTCAAAGGTTAATAGGGCGAAATTCATATCTTCTAGACATGCAAGGCACAATATACGGCTAACCGAACCGAGGATCCTTCCCCTGCAATACCAAAGGACTCGACGGGATCATAAATCAGAGGAGCATTAAGGCATTGATATGGTACCACCTCCCGTGCCTATGCTTGTGGTTATCAATACGTACCTTTCGAGCCACAACTCCTCTGTGAGGACGTCGCAGTTGTGGAAACGAAAGTGGAGGCGGTAGTGGCAGGCGAAGGCTTTGTTCCGTCATTTCGGTCATGGCCGTTCACCTTTCCATCCACAGCTTTGATAGACTGCCAGGACCCAGTTTTGTCTGTATATACATACTCCTTCCCAGTGGAATAATCGGCGATCTTTATGGATTTGACTTGCATGGTGAAAGGGGCAAGAGAGTAGTCAACCGGACCTCCAGCCCATTCTAGAGCATCCAGTATTAGGTATTTTAGAGCTCACAATATGGGGCCTAGATACATGCACACGAAAGGAAACTTACCAACTGTGCCCTTTGCGTTCTGCGCAGGGTCACCCCCTGCCCAGTTTCCTATTTTGATATAAGATGGGGTTTGTGGGTAATTCCCAGCTGCCGACTCAGCGACGCGAACGGTGTTCCCATCAATCTTCCAAATAATCCGCTCACTATCCCAATCAATGCTGTACGTTCTGAAAGTGTTCTGGTTATCTGGGCTAGGATGGAATCCCCCTCTTGTGTGATCCAGATTCCTTTTCGCGTAATAGTTCGTCTGGACCTGCATATTATCTCCTCCAATCCACTCCAGGTCAACCTCGTCGCCGCATTCGGATTGCAGGACAACGCTGCTCACAATGCCTTTGCCTGGCGAAGATTTGAGAGTGACATCCACCTTGCCAAACATGATGTAGAAGTTTGAGTGGATCTCAGCCTTCATTCCATCCTTTTCGATCGTGAAGCTGCCCCCATCACTGCCATATTTGATATCCTTCGACGCCTCCCAGTCATCTGGGAGACCCTTGGCTAAGTCAATCTCGATGGACTTCCCAAGGGCGGGATTCGGCGGGCAAGCTGAACAGTTTCACTTAACAATTCATCTTTTCCCATCCGGATAGTTGTCTAGCGCGTGACATTGGAGGACAGTCCAACTTACACTTCTGGAGAGGATCGCACTCTGTGTAAGTTTGTGCCAACACGCGAGAGAAGTGGCAGGAGGCTACTGCCAACAGTGGAAGCTTCATCTGGAGTAGCATGCGGAGGTATTGGAGGGTGGTGTGGAGGAGTTGATGCCAGGATGGTATCAGATTGATGGAGTTATTATTACCTTTATCAGTTTGACATAGAATATGCCTAAAGGACAGGATTTAACGCCAGTCAAACTGCACGAAGGAGATTAGATGTACTAGTACTCTTTAAAATGGGAATGGAATTGTCTTTTATGATTTGAATTCACTGGTTGTCTTATGGGTAGAACTGCATGTACCAGACATCCGCAGCGTATACTACTTATCATACATACAAAGAAGAAAAAAAAGAAAAGCAACCAACTCTGCTTCCCGGAAATTATGTTACAGGTGGCTGATTGACAGAATATGCAATTGCCCTTATTGGAGGGTCACTCCATTTTCTAAATTTCTAGAGAACGGCGAGCAAATGGAGATCAAAAAAAAAAAAAAAGTACATAGTACATACATACATACTCCGTACTTACATTGGATGCATCCATGGATGCCTCACAATGACAGCTCAACGCAGATCTATCCCCGATCTAGCATGATAGGGCGCTAAGGTTGTTAGCCTCATAAAGCTTTGTTTGGAGCCTCAACATCAACATCCAGCTCAAAAAACTCGCCATTCCACATTCCGACCTCAGCCTTGTGATAGTGGACGGTAGAGATGCAGCATGAGGTATATATAGCAAAACAGATGTTCTCTCCCTCGCTCCCTCGCATGAAATGCATGTAGTCGATTTGTGTGTGTGCCAACTTTCTCCCACTCCGTCTGTACTAACAACTAGCTAATGGGCGCTAAAAATGGCTATCCATTCAGCCTTCTGTCGTGATCGACAACCCAAACACGACAACAGCTCATCCCCGCAGAAACTTGGAATTGTGGTAACCCAAAGATAACCACGCCTGTTGCCAGGAATGTTGGTGGCTTGGTCAGAGCTGTGTCTCATGTTACGGGCCCGTATCCATAGGCAACATACCCACGCCGAAATGACCCCAATTTCCGGAAAAACGGACTATCACTTCGAATTGCATTGGTGAACTCCGTTCATGGCGTGAACTATGGATAGTTACAGCCGTACGGGCACCGGTGTGGTATATTTGAGAAAAGAGCCACTCAAGAATTACGGAATAGTTTGGCGCTATTGATCGCCCATCAAATCAAATGACTTCAACAAGGAAGGTGGAAACGGATGATCATGATCATTGCTGAGAAATGAAACAAATGGCAAGATTGACATTGCCCCGAAAGCCGTTTCTGCCCTGTTATTTGACGGCCTGAAAACTGGAATGTTTCCCAGCCACTCATTGAGCTCCAGGGATTCAGGGAATGTCGGCACAGCGAGAAGACGTAGCATGTTTCAGTTCAAGAGTGGAGAGATACTAGGGTTTGCTGGGAAAACCCCAAAAATTTAATCAGTTATGTAATTGAGAGCCCAAAAACTTGCATGTCTACGCTCCAACATCTCTGATACTGCAAAGAAAAGAAAAAGGAGAGAAAATCCTTTGCAAATGACAATATCGGAAAACGAATCCATCAGCTCCTCCCTCGACAAAATTGCCGATACTCCTCCCAATTGCGGGCTTTACACGACCGTGCTCATCCACCTTACTCACCATGGCTTCCACGACCTCGTCCGCTATAGCTCCAACCGGCAGCGCCATCTGCGGCACCCCAGCCCAATACGACATCCCGACCCTAGATGCCGCCTGCGCAGTATCCAACAAGAACGAAAACAAAGATTTCATGGACGACTGCTGCAAAAAAGCAGCCGTCACTTTATACAACGACGGCTGTGCCCTTTACTGTCACGCGGAGGCCCAAACCGTCCAAAATCTCACAAGCTGCTTATTTGAAGCTGGAGTGCCTTATAACGGCGTGTGGTGTAATAAGCCCCAGAACGCTACGGCTACGGGTAAATCTCCTACACAAACGAGCACAGGCACTGGCACGCCTACCTCGACCGAAAGTCCCAGTGCGGCAGCTGCCCTGAATATGCCGGTGTTTGTACAGTCGGGACCGACGAAGTTGGGAATCGCCGTTTGCGCTGTTGTGATTCCGGCTCTCATCGGTGGGATGATGTTTTGAAAAGGGAACATCGTTTTAAAACATTTGATTTATTTTTAGGAGGGAGGGTTTAATTCTTGAAAACAGGTTCCTGGCTCAGGTACAACATCAATTTCATGCGAAACTTTAGGCCATCGGAGAATACCCAGATTTTCTTTTATTTTACATATGTATATATACTTCTTTTTAAAAATTTTAATCAATATTATTGTCACTCTTCTAAATAGGAATATCGGGGAGCAAAGATAAAATAAAAAGTATATAAATTCCAAGTTACTAGCTCCTGTAGTCTGCCCGACAATATCCCCAAAAAGTTTAAGAAAATTTCCGAAAATCTGATACCGTATTGTTACAAGATCTATATATAAGCCTGCTCCTTACACTGCCATATGCTGCAAGATATCCCTAGTGGAAAAGGTTAATTTACAACATGGCCTTGGGCATCTGCTTCATAGCCTGTCTAACACCCAAATCCGCCAAAATCTCCTCCGTGCCACCAAGAATCGCATCGAACTTATAAGTACGGTGGAACTGCTCCACAACTCTTCCCATTCCAGTCTGCGTTAATCCACGGCCGCCGAAGATATTCACAGCATCGTCCGCAATATCATGTGCGCAGCGCGTTGCATAAGACTTGAGAAGTCCAATAGGCCCACCTAGGTGCTTCGATTGTTCCTCATAGCTCATATTGCACATTTGATACGTGATAGTTTCCAACCAGGACTGCGACGCTTCGACAAGAGAGATCATCTTGGCTAGTTTCTGGCGGATTACGGGCTGGCTGATCAGGGGTTTGCCGAAGACGATGCGCTGGTTCGCCCATTTGAGACACTCTTCGACGACGGTGCGGCCCCAGCGAATAACGCTGCAGGTCATGGCCCAGCGCTCGTGGTTGAAATTGCTCATTATCACAATAAATCCCTTGTGCTCTTCGCCCAGTAAGTTTTCGACAGGGACTTTGACATTGTCGAATTGAATAAAGGTGGTGGCTGCGGCAGTGGAGTATGATGTCTTGATCCGCTTGGTCTCAACATTCTCGTCGCGGGGGATTAGGATGACGGAGAATCCCTTCTCGGTCCTGCAAGCTGTAACGAAGTAGTCGGCCCACATGCCGTTGGTGATCCATTTCTTCGTGCCTGAAGGAAGTAGGACACGATATTAGCAAGAACCCAAAAGAAAAGAAAGATAATGCGTTTTGGTTAATTACATACCGTTGATTATGTAGTGCTTGCCATCTGGGGTCTTCGTCGCCGTTGTGCGGATACCCGCAACATCGGATCCAGCAAACGCTTCCGTGACAGCCAGACACATAAATTTCTTCCCAGACAGGGACTCTTCCGTGACCCTTTCGCGGAGTTCCTTATTCTTAAGCCACTGTCGCACTGCAGTCAGGGAAATCATCATGCCAGCCATGTTGCCGTCCTGGAATCCTCGCGCGTTTGCTCGTGCCAGCTCTTGAGCAACGATAAGGTCATGGAAGTAGTCAAACTCCTCTCCCTTCACCTCACCACCAAACAGCTTCCGCCCGTGCAAATGGGGCCCTGGGCCTAGACGCATGGCGAGCAAATTTGTCTCCGCCATCTTGTCCACGAGCCCCTGAGAGATATATGTACCATCAAGCTCCTTCTCCTGCGCTTCCGGATACACATGAACATCGACAAACTCCCGCAGGACTTTTCGTAATTTACGATGTGACTCGTTGTAGTAGGGGCTCTTGTAGATCGGCGACAGCCATAATGGTTCCCCATACGGGACCTTGCTGAGATCACCAGGCTGCGGATCTACCACTTCAGGCGTTTCGTTCTCGACCGTGCCGATGCAAAGATTGGCGTATTTTTGTAGCACCTCGTGTCTGTGGAGGTTGTAGAAAGCGGCCGTGGCATCGGTTCCGGCAACCTGCGTAAGGACGACGTTGCCGCCGGGGTGTGCATCGAGGAAATCGGTCAAGTCATAGACTTTGTGGTCGATAATACACCAGCACGAATCCTCAGTGTTGTTTTTTGCAACTTCCTCCCGCGAAATCTTCCTGGTTGCTGCGCTGGATGCCATGTTTGCTCACTTGATTCAAATGCGGTCCGTCCCGCTTGGGTGGAGGGGTCCCAAGGGAGGCAAGCAAAAGTGATGAGATGTTTCTTTTTACAACAACCAACGAAAAGAGCGCCGAATTTACCGGGCTGTTTCAATGGGGGGTGGCGCTATTTTATGTTTTGTCTTGGTCGGTCTGGGACTTATTTTACCTGTGACCTGCGCATCGTAGCTGAGGTGCGGGCAAGGGAGAAATGCCTCGGCTCGGCGATTGTTGCGCTTGTTCCGGCTATCGGCTCAACCACTCGTATCGCCTCTTTTATTAAACATTTGCTATGAGTGAGACGTGTTGTATATATATAGAGCTTTGCTAGAATGATTGGGTCAAAGATTTTATAAACGCATCAGCATGGAGTCGAGATCAACACTGTTACAAACATCTGTGCTGCGGGTGTGGCCTTTCCGCTAGGCTTACAGATAACTACCATGACGGTTTTCATGTGCAACTGGGTCCGAGTCACTGGCTGCTGGCTATTTATACCTATTACCAGGTTACCGGAAAGAATATATTGAGCTGGTAACTCATCTTCCGACCATTCAATGATACTACTTGTCAAAAACAAAATGGAAACAAAAAAGAAAATAGGGGCCAATTTAGAGGAAAAACTGATTTCCCATAACATTACCGAACCATGACATCAAGAGACCATCCAGCACTTCTAGCAATACATCTTATCTTTCCTGGCCACATTTTTCTTCGGAACGAGGGTAATACGGCCAATATCCCTATCCGGACGGGAATCCCCAATTAGGCCAGGCAGCTCCTAGAGCCTAGTGCATTTCTCGATTCCACCAGTACTAGAAAGCTCGGAGCCCTGTCGCACTTCATGCGCCAGGTCAACACCAAAGTGGAACAGGCTGTATCCATCTAGTGTCTCTGACCAGCGACAGCGGAAGCCATAGGTTACTCCTAGAATCGCACTGCTAAAAGACCAGATGACGAAGAGGGTGCCAGGTATGCTTGGATTGAATCTCCTACGTCCAAGCACTTTTCCTCGTCGTGACGAGGTGAGGTTTTTCGCGATGTAGCTAGCACCTACCTCAGTGCTGTAAACGCCATCATACATAAGTTGCAACGCATCCATGGCATACGCACGCATGATGGCATCTACCAATGTCGTGGGATTGGTCTACCGTTTATAATAAACAGAGTTGGAGACAACCTCTGGAGGAGCTGCCATGATAGCATTGAAGATTTGAACATACTCCTCACTGAGTATTTCCGCGGCGGTGTAACCAAAGCGGGAAGCAGGGCTCTCTATTTCCGCCTCCTTAAAAGGGGGACTGGGAGATCGCTTAGAGTCAGTGTATGTGGAGGTCCGGGCGTCCAGTGTGGCGGTGCCAAGATCGGATGTTATCCATTGTACGGAGTACGGAGTACACAGCGCACACCGATAGGGTCTGCAATGCTTATCGGGGGTCGGTGTGGAATCGACCTTAAAGTCCCTTCCTCGTCTTCGCCAAAGAAAAATTTGTCAATTTGGGACGTCTCATTGGAAGCCAACGTAAATGGCTGAATACATATCTGCTATGGTCTGCTCGAGCTAGTCGTCAAATTGAGGATGTTTAATTAGGTTAGCATAGGCTGGGGCATATCGCATTTGCCTCATGGCATATTCTAGGACATTGGCATACTAGAAGTCTTCTTCGTCGAATGCTAACACCTCGGAGCCATTATAAATGCTCAGTTTAGTGAGATCTATGCCAATACGCGCATGCCCCCATATGTTTGCTGGGAGCCGGGGGTGGGGGGCTCAATGCAAGAACAGTTCCATTTCCCTCGAAACTTGACGATTTTCCAACTGCGGCTAATCCTCTATACACACTATCTAGCGAAGGTTTCCGGGTGAGGACTTTAAACTCCGATGCCGACTTCACAGCGGAGCAATTGTAACTGAGACGGATGCCCCACGCCATTGCCAACCCATATTGGCTAAGGCAGAGCCCAAACACAGCAAGTGTGAACCACGCATAGTAAATCAGGATCTCGTGCTCGCTCCCATATGCGACAATATCACGCTCTTGCAACAGGTCTAGTGAAATGGCAACCCAAAAGCCAGTTACTGCAAGCGGCACCAGAATTCCGGCCAGCGTTCGACCATAATATCGCTCGAGTTTGTAACAGCCACTATGTGGACTATCAGGAGTGAACGGCGGTGACTCCAGTTTATCATGGTCGATCAAAGGTTGTGAGCTCGTCGTCGTACCCGGAGAGTCGTTATTTGAAAACACATAACCCGCGCTCTTTTCGAGATCCAATTCCTCCGGTACCTTCTTTCGGTGAGTTCGTTTCTGTTCTTCTCCATCCATCTTTTTGGAAGGTTAAAAATTTTTGGAAGGTTAAAAACAAAGCGGTCATTGGAGATCACAGAGGACATCGACGATTGTTCCAAATTTTGCATCATTATGCCTTTCACGCGTGGAGCTCTGGAATGTAGAATATATGCATTCACTGCCACATCAATACTAATGCTATTCCTAGGAGCCCGAAAGTGTCACACAGGTGGTACAGGTGCATACGTATGATGAAAGGATGGCTGGCGAATCAACTTTCGTATATATGATGCAATTGTTGTTGGTGAGAGCGACGCATCCTTGTTACGGAATCGGCTCACCAGGCCCGCTCGTTTGCGTGTACATGCAAGTGCCGGCCCATAACATGCAACTAAGGCCTCCATCATCCAATAATGTGGCTTCATCACGAAGACTCTATGATAAATTTAGCAACAATTCGGACATTCCACAGTACAACGGGTATGTTCCGATAACTGTTTGCACGAGCCCCTTCAAAATCAAGCACAACCTAATATCACAAACAGGATGAAGGGTTAATGCACGGAGAATCCACCACACAGCGAATGTCCTTTTTTGGGAGTAGGGTACTGTGACTGTGACCTCCGAAATTCCGCAATATATATTTATCCAATAATACCAAAAAATGCGCATATCTCGGGTAAAGGGATATTGGCTTTGTCTGATTCTCATCGCAGAACAGTTCACCGAAGCTAACGGACTGGACTTGCGCACAGTTCTTGGCAGAGTTAGTTATGCAGGCCAAGCATCCAAGAACCCAATTTTTAAGCTTAATTCCAACGTGAGGGAGCTTCATTTATGCAGCGTACATTCTCAAGCACGGCAGCAGCGATTTCAAGCGACATAGAGGGAAGTCGGCTTTTCTAACAATATCCTGAGTGCATGATTATGCATATCGGATGCGCAAACCTCTGTTGCGTTACATCAAGATGCCTGGTGTTGCATCTTCAAGAATTTGCTGACCGGAGGGATCATTGGGCCTTATACTTTGCGGGGTGAACAGATCAAGCGTTGGATAGACCCGGCAGTCAATTTTGAAAGCAAACATCTCATGTGGCTAGATCAGTCGCTGGCGAATGCAGGCTTTGCGCCTCAGCAGCCTTGTGACATGCCCTCCGCAAGGGCGGCTTACGTGGGGCATTGAGCACTGCCCAATCGCGAACTCCTGCCATAAAAGAGTAGTTATATCAGAGGGGAGTCATTGCTCTGAAAGACTAAAGGCACTATTTAGAACAGAAATATGACACGCCCCTAGCCAATGGTATAAATGCTTCGACTCAAGGCACTGCTATATATAGAGGTGGGCACGTTTCGTTGTGTCTCGAAAGACATCTCTTGTCTTCTCGCCATTCGATCTGGCAGTATACAATACTTTGAATAGGATTTTGGTCCGTTTCGCTGGTTTCTCCTTTCTCTTCATCTTGCGTCATATCAACCTCTGGGAGCATATGCCTCTATTTGGTTCGCACAAGCATTGTAGGACTGTTTCAATAACTTGGACACTCTAAAGAGATTTTCAAGAGAGGAGATATATGGCGAGATAAGGGTTTCTTGTGAAGACGAAACATTCCATGGATAGTATCTCTCCCAAACTGGAGGAAAGTCATGGCACTGTTGCAGGAAACCGCTCAGATGACGAGGCAAGGCAAGATCCTGACAGGCACTTGGATATCAAGAATATATGCCGGGTAATTCAATAAATATTTCACTGCTTCACTATCTCTTGTTAGGTTCTGCCCAAAGAATGCCTATGCGCACCGTTGGATCATCCATTCGTGCCACAACGGAATAGCACACCGCTCTACTAGGTAGATACCAAACCGTCGGTATCGACTGTGCCAACATGACTTTCGCAATCAACAGCCTCCTCATTGAAAGCGCACCGCGGAAGTATGCCACAATCGCACCCATCAGCGAAATTCGAGGCTGGTTTTCAAACGTCACTAAACATTCATTGCTAGTGCGAGTTGGAGTGATGGCCATGATATTTTCTATTGGTGTTAAAACAATAGCAGTAGGAAGAAGTATGCGAAGAACGTAGCTGATATGGTTACAAAGCAGCATGGTTTCGATGGTGTTGGTGAGATATCTTTCTGCCATATCCCTTCAATTTTTTTTCCTTCTCTCAATGCTGTGTGGATACATGAAAATGATAAATCTGTTTGCAAATTCTAACTGCTTGTATTCCTACTAGTAATTGATTGGAAATACCCCGACGGTAACGAACATAAATACAACAGACCTCGAACTCAAACAAAGGAGCGAGGTTGACAATTTACCGCTTCTTCTCAGGGAAATAAAAAATGCCCTAGACGCCGAATAACTCTCTATCATAGGGCCTGGTGGAAAACCGGTTATGATTTCATATACCTCCGCAAAGGGGCCGTCAATTTAATAAGCCGTGACAATGCGGCAGCCCATCATACAAAAGTCAACGGCAGCCTAAAGACAGCTCAGCACTACTTAGATTATTGAAGGCGGTCTCCTGAAAAGATCAGCCAAGGTCTCGTTTTCTCCGTGAAGTAAATAATTCACACTAGACCCAAACGCAAACTGAACTTCCGAAAAAGCCTCTTGGGTATCCCATAGTCCATGTTGACTTGGAAAATGGCACAGATGTTACTCCTTCGAACATGATTACCTTCGAAGCAGCCCATATATCCCCGCCTCCTGTTCCCCTGGTAGTGTCACGAAATACGACCTTTGAGCCTCTCAATGGATTTCGGTGACAGGATGGATTATGCTGTAGTTCAGCTGGTTTTTAGTAAATAAAATACCCCGGTCCTCAGGTTCCTCTTCTTCCATATTGCGATCCTTCAACTAATTGACATTCAATTACAATGAACAGTGGTGAGCGCATTGAATACGGCCGCACCGACTGCCAAGCCCACGATAGAAAAAACAATGGACGACATGGAAGCAAGCTGGACACTACTACACAGCCACCAAACCAAGCTGTTCTGGACTTGAGAGAGACTACCGACCTAATCACCAGGATGTTGGAGGATATTGTGCGCGAGAAGCTGAGTGGTGCTGAGAGCCTAGGGTCTTGGGCTTTATAATTATGATTGGAGCTCTGTTGAGGCGATGCAAGAGGAAATGGAGGGAGAGAAGTGAACTTTGGTGGGCAAAGAGGAATGCTGGTAGAATGTTATCCTACTTGAAGGGAGTTTATGTTGGTTGGTTGGATATTTCTCATATTTTCCCTTTCTTTGTCTCCCTTCCTTTTACCTGCTCTATTCTGGCGGGGGAGGATATTATTCCTTGTTAGCATCATTTCTTTTGCATAGCTGAGACGGTAAGGTTTTTAGAATCTTTCTTTTATTTCTGCTGCATTTGCTCAGATGTTTTGAAAAGTCAATGGTTTGATGATTGTAATTCTTATAGATAAGATTGATAGTATAAAAGATGTTTCACTGAAGAGCAACAAAGCAGTGCACACATCTGTTCAGCTTGATGTAGACAAATCATGTAGATAGTATTCTTGTCTTCAAGTGTTGTTGCTGAGATCTCATCTACTACTTTTCTTCAACACAACTTCACATCTGAAAATTAATACTGCTTCATTAGAATATAGAGTCATCATCCATTTTTGTTCCTCTTCTTGTTTCATGTCTTTTCTTTTGTTCCTGAAACAGATTGCCTCTAGCTAATGATCATCTGCATCAAACAAAAAGAACCTGTGAAGTTCTGATCAAGAAGTGGAGGATGATTCTTACCCCTGCCAGTCTTCGCACAGAGTTAAGAGCACGACAAATCAGAAAGAGCATTGTGAGTATCATTTTTTATACAGCTTGCATCTGAATTTGCAGCCAGAGGATTCTTGTCCCTCCAAGCTGATACTCTGCAATATCTCATACATAGGCAAAGGCAAAAGAACGCCGTGACAACCCCAAGAAAGAATTCTGGCTCAAGAAGGTCATAGTAAACTTCTGGCTTCCGTTGAGTAGCAAAATCCCCTTTGTGAACTCCATCAAGGAAAAGGTTTGCATTCCTCGCTCTCCAGTCATTGGGATTCCACGCCTAGGTGTTATATATAAGTTCTGACCAACTTATTTGCCTGAAGCATCGCGAGAGACGAGCTGCCAGAGGCCCATTCCAGCCAACCCCGATGCCGCTTGAACATGGCTTCGCTTACGCATATGCGACCCAAAATGCCCCTGACCAAGACCCTGATACCGACAGGTACAGCGAGGAAAGTGGAAGAGACAGTTTGGTTTCAGATACGTCGTCTGTGAGGGAAGACATGTTCCACCTGGACGGGTTTGATATTGTGGGCAACTGGAGAGAATTCGAGAGACGAATGGGTGCTAGTTATAATTAACTACGACATCTTTGGAGAGATGGGTGTTCCTGTACGCTTCCCCAATTTCTCCCTGTTAAACAGAATAATATGAGACGGAGACAGACACATGTTAATGTGTGCCTAGGGGTATAAAACAGCTTGGGAATTGGACTGTTGGCATGCTCGCATAAGAACCACTTTTCTGGAACAGGCACATTGTTTTGTTTTGAGAGAGGTTGATCATCATAGTATTGGCAATGATGGGGTGATTTCCTCGTGGTGAGAGAGGAAAGGAAAAAGGGAAACGTATTGACTTGAAGTATGCATTGTGCAGCACATACTTTGGAACAGAGAAATTGAATTTGAGGTATATGGATAAGAGGTTTTTTTGAGGCATGGAGAGTTTCCGGGCTTGGCAATAAATAACACGTAGGATATGTGCAGATAATGAATGACGATAACCAGCCCAGTATTATAACTATTGCGATGGCAATCTTCCCGTCGCAAACAGGAGGCATGCGGATGTCGTGATGTCGTGATGTCGTGATGTCGTGATGTCGTGATGTCGTGAATGTCGTGATGTTGTGATGTCGTGATGTCGTGATCGTCGTGATTGTCGTTGATGGATGGATGGATCCGCCGACTCTGGACTCTGCAGGAGCCGAGAAGAAGTCCAAAATAGCGTGGCACAGGATCACCTTACCTAAGCGCTGACTACGCTGATCTTCCTCAACTAGTTAGTCCTATCTAATCTCATCTCTCTCCATGAATCACGCTTGACCACACTGCACTGTTCCTCCACTTGCATGCTAATTCCGCCCGTCTTCGCCGAAACAACGCATCTTTCGGCCTGATCCGACCTGCATAAACGCTCTTCTGCACATACTTCCCAACTCTGCCACTCTTTCCTTTATATACCCCTCCCCATCCCGCCCGTGTTCCCCGCTCTCCCGATACCGCTTCAGACCGCCACCACCTAACTCCCTCGCTTTATCAACGCTGCATCCCGCCCTCAAATAAATTCACTGCAAACGAGATAGATTAGTTAATCCTTACGGTTAAATCTACCCTGCGGAGCCGCGAGGCCAAGTTCTCCAGAAGCGGTTCCAGCC
Organism: Blastomyces dermatitidis ER-3; assembly: GCF_000003525.1. Classification (NCBI taxonomy): domain Eukaryota; kingdom Fungi; phylum Ascomycota; class Eurotiomycetes; order Onygenales; family Ajellomycetaceae; genus Blastomyces; species Blastomyces dermatitidis. The sequence goes on along the minus strand of NW_025544776.1, from coordinate 5,657,339 downwards.
ATCAAATATCCAGCAGTTCGTCGAGATGAGTAGTCCAAAGCGGAGGATCGAGACAGATGTAAGTCCAGATTTGGAGAGATATGGTGTGATAAGTATTATGTCCTCCTTGGAGATATTGTGACTGACTACCTGGGTGTTTTTCTTTGTTCCTACAGGTGATGAAGTATGCTGCCTTATATCCCATGCTGCTTGTGAAACAGGAACTAACCAAGGTTACAGGATGTATGCTATTCCCGTGACTATGATTACAAGCTTTATATCTGCGAGATAGTTTCTCTTGATATCCGAAGATGATATCTAGAGTAGTAGTTTCGGGGGTGCTAACAAATAGCCCAGGTTGATGAGTGACTATGAGGTCACACTTGTTAACGACAACAGTGAGTGCAACTAGTCATTTATCTTAGTATATGAAGATCATATGTTGCTAACGTAACTTAACATTTCTGTTATAGTGTATGTAATATAACCTTCGTATCCCCTAACCCATCGCTCGTTGTTGAATCGTTGGCGGTACCCCGGGCAAGATTGACTCAGCTACCGAATTTAGGCAAGAGTTCTACGTACGATTCAAGGGACCGGAAGAGAGTGCGTATTAGCCTCGATTGGATATATGGCGTTACCGGACTAACAACCTTTCAGCACCATTCGAGGGCGGGCTCTGGAAAATCCATGTGGAACTACCCGATCAGTACCCATACAAGAGTCCGAGCATCGGCTTCGTGAACCGAATTTACCATCCTAATATTGATGAGCTGTGAGACTTTACACCCACTCAAAAATCACCTTTTAGCACCATCTAATTGGACGGTTAGGTCTGGTTCAGTATGTCTGGATGTAATCAACCAAACATGGTCACCCATGTACGACATGATCAATATATTCGAAGTCTTCCTCCCACAGCTCCTCCGATATCCTAACCCATCAGATCCCCTAAACGGGGATGCTGCCGCCGTGTTGATGCGAGATCCAAAGAAATATGAGGCTAGGGTGCGAGGTATGATAGGAAGTTAATCGCTAGTCTCATCCAAAAGTTGCGGAAGCTAATAAAAATCTCCTTTTTGTGGGGTAGAATATGTCGCCAAGTACGCGAGCAAAGATGCAGCGGATGAAGCTGGCGAGGACTCGGAATCAGATGACGAACTGAGCTCGGTTGGCAGTTACATGTCCGGGAATGAGGAGCCCGCTGGAGAAATGGACGACGTATGATGGCCATACCTTCTTCTCTAAAACGCCGGACCGAGCTTTTGCATATGTGTGTTTGGAGCTCTTGGACATGGAAGACACAGGGTATATCTCGATTTCGTAGTTTTGCCCCCGACTAGGGCTGCTACCCGGCGTTAATTCAGGAGTTCGACTCAAACAGCGGATTGATTTAACCCACCTTCTTCATCATGGCTGGGAAATAATATTATATTTTAAATGAACGGGGATATCAAGTGCAGGGTACAGACAACATTATGTTCAACATTTACTTCGACGAGTTGTTCCCGGGGCGCCGTTTTTCAATATTTCTAGCAGGACGGGGCCTGGTACTCTAAGCAGCATATTCATATTCTTCTTTGTTTTTGTTTGTGTGTTTCTATCGTCTTATTCTTTTTCTCCACAAGGCGTTGTTTCTCTGGACCTCCCCATTTTTATTTTTATTTTTCTGAATAAATTCGTTTTACCTGTGTTGTCTGGTTCCTCTCATGATTTGGTTTCACAGTGTGCCTTTTTTTTCCGACTTAGCTAGCATATGATAGCTGTCTATATCTCTCTCCGCTCTTCCCAACATGTTTACATACAGCTTGCTCTACTTTTCTTTTGACCACTCCCTGCGAAACCTGAAATATCCGGTTATCTTCATATTAGGTGACCAGACTCTTCCATGCTGCCACAGCAACCAAAAACTGTGTCCGACATGAAATCCAACCTCAGCACCAACAAAAACGGACAGTCTGGATATGGCGAAAGCAGACAAATAATTATTTCACAGCATCATTCATACAGACCTCCCGTCGAAACCCAATTCTAGATAACCTCCACAGATCCCAAACCAACCAACCACTCACAAATTTCCCCTTCTGCGTAAGTGCCTTCTGCGTAAGTGCAAGATTTGAGGTCAACCCCCCTTCACTTGACCATCTAGGCCCCTTTGATACAAAACAAACAAAGGAGGCCCATATACCCCACGCGAAAAAAACGAAATGAAAACTTCAAAGCATAAACTAGTGCCCCTGATAGTCCCCGTTGCTAGAAATATACTAATGTCCAAACCCCACCACACCACCCCCCTTCGAAGTATTCAATCAACTATTGGACCAACTGTGCAGCAGGCACTTTATGCAACCACCATCAAACCGCGGCGGAAGCACGGTATATGTGCCATTCCCCAGCAGCCCTAAGAGCGAGGTTTGCAGCGCCTGATGTGCCAGGTTCGTCAGATGATGCAGAATTACCAGGCTTAACAAACGTAATTAATTCATTAAATATTTCATCTAGCTACTTTAATCTGTCATCCTACACATAACATGACAAGGTGTTGTGATATCCAGAGTCAGAACAAAATATTGAATGGAGCATGACTTGTCTGATATATCGCCCCATATTTTATTCTGCTTTTAAAATATTTGAACTCGTAAATATACAATAGAATGCAACAATGTAAGGAGATTAAGGAAATGAGAAGATATATGATTAAGATATGAGATCGGGAGACAGCCCACAGAGATTTTGAACAGAAAAGAAAATATAAGAAGGGAAAGAAGAGATAAAGGATATAAATATAGCCGAACCAAACACTGCCACTCCTGTCTTTTTCTCAGTATACTTAGCCTTGGCTCCTTTTTGTCTAGCCCTATTCTTTTAGACTGGAGTTCAATCAACAACAAGCCACAATAAAGGGAAAAAAATATTTAATAGAGGGAAAAATGAAAAAAAAAAAAAAAAAAAAAAAAAAAAAAAAAAAAAAAAAAAGGGAGGGGGGGGGTTCTTCCCCATCCCTTTTAATGAAGTACTACCACTCACAAGCGGTGGATTTTGTGTAAATAGGATGCAAAGAAAGGAAGCTGATGTGGTTGTATAAGGATATTTGGTTGTCACATGGAGTACAATGCGAACGGATATATGTGCGTGACTGAAATGTTGACAGCTTAATAAGACAAAACGAATGGGAATATCACCCGGAAAAAGAATTTAAAAAAGGAAATGGGGATAAAATGAAGGCTTTGGCCAGCCAAGAAGATGCGGTGCAATTCAAATAGCCTTTGGGACACGGAATGTGTAGTAGGCAGGGGAAAAAATGTGACGCTCGCGTTCTAGAGGGGAAGACAAGAATAAGCTTCGAGCGGATATCGGTTTCAGGTCCAGTTAGGAGTTATGTCGGAACATTTGTATATCAACCATAGAGGGATTTTCTTCTTGAAAGAACATAAAATTGGTTCCCAGGATATTCGAGCAGAGCGTGCTGTCGTTAGTGACGGAGATCCGGCAATCGAGTCCGAGCACGCTTTCATGGACCGAGTAAGGGGAGGTTCTGAGCGGGCTTTTGCTTGATGGGTGATGATGTTTCAATCGATGAATATAGTATCCGCCTGTTAGCTCCATCCAGCTCCTTGTTTGTCCGTACATGGATTTCGCCTTTCAGCTGGCTGTTCAATCGATAACCAAAACCGCAAATATATCCTTGGATTCGTCTTTTCCGTTCTCAGTATTTATACCAAGCCTGGTCTTTTTACCCCTCCTCGCCGTCATAACAACTTCTCCCCATTGTTTCGGTACATTTGAGAGGTTGACGTCATTTGTTGGTGGTAGTGGCGCATAGCGCAGTTTCCCAAATTCTCCCGGAGCTGGTGACGCAGCTCGTCTAATGCTATCTGCTTGGCTTTCAGTTTTCTGCTCTTGTGCTGGAGATTGAGGCTCTTCCGTTGTTGATGATGTTGCGGTCTGGTGGCTCGCTGCTCGCGATGAAGATGCGGTGGTCGTATGTATCGACGAAGGCGCAGGTCTGGGCGGGTGGGGGCTTTGCAAGGCCCAGATATCAATCACGGAACTAGTGGGTAATGGTAATGATGATTAGCTGAAGAGTTCATGTGCTGGTATGGTGGCATTGATTTGCGTTGCCAAAGAGGGCGAAATTATATATATCTGAGTTACTTAAGGGCGCAAACTTACTCCGATGTGCGTTGGCATATTGCCTCTAGGGCTTCTCGTTCGCGTTTCAAGGATTCTGGGTCGGGTCCCTGGCGATGGGCAGATCCAACAGCGCCGTACCCATAGCCTGAGTGGTACAGGTCATCGTCAAGCAACCGTGATGATTCAGACTACAAAACATGTCAGTAAAATTAAATGGAGGGTGAACTCGACACAGGAGGCTTCTTCGCTGCCAGCCATCACAAGGCAAAAACGAGACAAAAAAAGGAGAAAGGACTGCTTACGTCGTGGCTGTCCCGGCCACCCCGACTCAGGCAAGACGCGCAAATGCCCATGTATTGCGATCTAGTTTGCGACTCAACAACGTGGATGTGTATTTGATACTCGACCTCGCAATCGAGCAATCGAGGGGTAGATAGACGTGAGAATTGGTAGGTTATATGGTAATAATAGGGGTGCTAGGCAGGCGAGAAGCCTGAACGTAAAGTCATCGAGCCGTCAGAATGTGCGGCATCTGCATATGGCGGCGGGAGTAGAAGACCCGGATAGTTGTGATGAGGTTGTACTGTAAGATGCGAAAGTTGAAGGCTGGAAATTGATGAATTGGCAGCGACACAAACCAGCATGCTGCCAAGCCTGCCAAGCCAGTCTTGTGGCCAATCACCAGCCTGGATTCCAGCCTCGAACCTTCTTTGCCTTCATGGGCTGCTTCCAGAGCTTTGTTTGATCTGGTATTGGTATTCTACCTCCCGAGCACAGAGCGTATTACTACGCCTCAGTCTGGTACGAACTCCATGGATTAACGCTGTGAGCAGTCTACTCGTTCTTTTTGTACACAGTCACAGATTTCAGTCAAAAATACACTTATTCAGCAAAAATACCCTTGTTTTGATCATTACAAGCAAAAATACAGATGATATTTTTGAAAATGAATGAGTAATCAAGATTTGACTTTTCTAGTGTTTTTAGTGTCAATCAGAGGTGAAAAGTGGAGCCGTCTAACTAAATGAGGTAAAGAATATCTGCTTCAAAAAGAATTGTCCATTTGTCTGTCAAGATTCTGACCAAAATAGGAGCATCTATAACTACCCACTCCGTACAAAAAGAGTACGAACGCACCGAACAGGCTCTAAGGGGACAATAATGGCTTGCCCGTAGAGTCTATACATACCAGGTTGAGTCTACGAATAGGTTCTACGGTAAAGAGTCAGTTATCATTCATTACTGTGAGATGAAAATTAACTAACAATTGACATATTCACCACGAAATTGATTTCACCACACCACTACCTAGATCGATTTGAGAAAATACATTTGGTATTCATTGGTCTTAGGCGTACTCTCTCATGAGTGTAGAGACAGAAAGTGATCCAGGTTGTGGTGTGATCAATTTCGTGGTGAAATACGTTAGATAAAGGCAGAGAGACTTTGAATCCAGACACCTCTAGCAGATATACACTGTCAATTTTGAGGATAAATGGGTACTATTATTATTATTATCTTCTTATAACTACCACAGTACGGAGTAAAGCCCTGGACAGTGTCTGATTTTTATATTTAAGCTGCACGGGAGATCTGAGCCCAGCCCCACAAAACATGCTCTTAGGGCAGCGATATGAGCGGCAGAGATTTTTAATATATTTATAACTATACGACCGAGAGTTTCCTGTGACAAATGCGGGGACAGACCGTTCGAACAACAACTCTCAACCTACTACTACAGATCATGCCGTGTCAGTGCTTAATTCGACTTGACCAGGCGTTCCATTTAATTTGCTTTTCTCCACACGTTTACTCGCGCGGTCGTTTTTATTTCCCGTTCGTGCGACGCTACCCTGCCGCAATACGATAAAACAGGCCTAGATAAAATGAGCAAATGAATCAGTGTGCCGGACGGACTGGTTGTTCTCGCTTCAAACAGTTCTTTTTCTTTTCTTTTCTTTCTTGCTTTCTTTCTTTCTTTCTTTCTTTCTTTTTTTTTTCTTTTTTCCGTTCCAACATATATATTCTCTGGCCATATTACCCGTTCAATCAGTGATTCAATCCATTAACGGACCCCACGTCCATGCAGCTGAAGCTCATAAACATTTGGCATGCCATTTGGGTCTGCTCTCGCCCATTTCTTAGCTCGTATCAAGCCCCACGTTGACTTTTCTTTTGACATCGAGTGACCGGGTTTCCTATGGACCTTGCGCTTTGCAACCTCAACCCCGGCCTGCTACGATCAATGGAAATCAAAGCGGCCTGAAGCCCTTGCCTTGATCTGGTGTCAAGGTCCGTGAATCCCTACGCTGTAGTCAACCCCAGGTCCTTGGGTTGATAATTCTGCACGTCAAGCCTACCTAGCCGCTCATGGTTCCCAGCCGGCCCCTGTCAATCAGTGGCTTTGCTGAAGATGGCCTCTTGCTGAGATTCGTCCTTTTCATCTTCTCCTGATCCGTTAGCGCATCCTTGATGTCGCCCTCTCATATAAGTGTGAGTGTGACCGTGGGATTGTCTCACATATATACCTTGGTAAACCAACCTGTGCATCCTGCGAAGATGCTCCAAGCCTGCCCACTGTGTTCAACCCCCGCGGAAGAAAGTATTAGCCGATAACGTCCTCAAGCTCAAATCCAATCAATCCCCTGGGTGTTTTATCTACTCAATTTATTCCGGTATCCCCATGGTGTGGCGTCCTATCCATGTATTTGTTTATGTACCCCTCTTGACAGGCTCTCGTTGCCTTCAACCAAGAGCCTGAAAGTGATAATATAAGAAGCATTGCCACTCTCGTACGAGATTTCATGACTCTGATCTTTCCTAAATTATCAAGTCTATCCACGCATATCTCCGCCCTTATAAAAAAAAGAAAAATCCTACCATATCTTTTTGACAGACGAGGTTTTGGCAATGAAGTTTCTCGGCATCCTCACGTCGCTCTCCATCCTTGGAGCACCGGCTCTAGCAGCTTTGAATGGCCCGTGTAGCGGTACCAGCGATACGCGAGGCTACTACGGAATCTGCGTTTCGACATCCACCTGCAGGTCTTATGGCGGGACATACGTGAGCAACCGCTGCCCTAATGACCCGGCCGACGTCAAATGCTGCACAGTTGCCCGTTGTGAAGACCGCACGAGCTACTGCGGATGGACTAGTCGCCATTGCAGTGGAAGGTTTAGATCTGGTGCGTTTGATTACATCTTTTTTCTCCCCTTCTCCACCCTATTTTCATACGGAGAAAACTCCCCTTGGTACAAGGCTTCCTGACACCTCCTTGCAGGCTTCTGTCCCGGAGGCAACAATTACAAATGCTGCGACCACTGAAAGGCCCTTACTGCGCACGGTTGCGGAGAACAACCTCCTAAGTGTTGCTTGGCTCCTATATGTAACTTCAAATGGAGGATATATCAAAATTTCTGGTCTTTCGCACTCCTTTGTTCCACCCTTCGGCTTCCTCTCAAGTATTGCTTGCGAAGGGTATTTGGCAGTGGTTGTTATTTAAAACATGTTCCATATTCTTCTGTCATTATGTTTAGCAAAATCTAAATGTGGCTATTCAAGAGTCAGAAACTGTCCTTGTCGGCATTAGAGTAGTTCGGTAAATACTAGCAAATTTCAGTTAGGAAGCGTTGTATTGAAGCCTCTCCACACGCACTACTATACTGCTAAAGTAGGCACTTGACATTTTAGTCTCATATATTCTAGGAGTTTGTAGTATGCGACAATGTTACATTAATAGGATGAATTGAATTATAAACAGGTAAATAAAAAAAAAAAAAAATGTCATAGAACAGCGAATCTTGATAATTAGAATGGACGACAGTGCATCTTGATTATAAAAGTTACCATGTCATTGTAGGAAGGGGGTGGAACGAAGCCTTGGCGCGCCTAAACCTTCACTTTCCGCCTCAAAGCTCCCAGTGGGTTAGTTGACCATCCCATCCACTTACTCGTCCATCGAGCATGTTTTTCTAATACCTACTTCTAGAAAGGAAGCATAGTAATTTTTCTACTCTGCATATCGTAGCAATCACTTTATACAAGCACACACAATGTTTGAGTTTCCCGGCGCAAAACGGTATGTCACTCTCAGGCTTTACCCGCCTGTCGGCGATCAAACAGTTGACGCCCTACAACAATCTCCGGCCGCAAATAAAAATACCTGTTATTGCTAACTCTCTCTCTCTCTCTCTCTTTTATAGCGTCCGTCGTGAAGATCTACGGTCCCGTCGCTCCTCCCGTTCGCCATCCCCTCCAGATAGCACCGCAGCCACATACGCCGCAAACGCCCTACGAAACATATTCTCGTCGGTAGAAACATATACTCCCCCTACCCCAAAAGCAACACACCCCGAGCCAGACTTGGAACATATCCAGGATGAAGAGGAGGAGCAGGAGTTCGAGTTCAGACTATTTCACGTCCCACCAGCGCGTGCCGGAAAGTGTGTATCGGAACCCACCCGAGGGGTGAAATCTAGGGATGAAAGCGAAGGTGACCATAACAATGGACCACAGCAAATTGATGTGAAAGATGCTGGGATTCAGAAATTCAGGATCAAATTGCGATCACCTACGCCTACCGCTAATGATGGGGTGGGTGGATTTGTCGTCCCGTTTCGGGGTTGGGAGTATTATTTCTCGGACCCTGAGTGGGCTAAGCGGAAAATGGCGGGGGATAGAATAGAGGCCCGGACTGTCGATTTGGATACACGGCAGAAGCAAATATTTGTTGATGCTGCAGTTAGTGGGGAAACAATACTTGAAGGGGCAAAGAAGTGCGCATGGGTAAGTGCCGAACTCTTGACTCTCCACCTCCTCCTTTGGGAGACTTTACGTAGGGAAAAAAACAAAAGGAAAGAAACATAGAAAGCGGATATATAAGGAAATAAAATAACCTTTAAGAAGCTTGTAGATGTTGCTAGCTAATAATACTTCGAAAACTAGCCTGGCTGCCATCTTCCATGGCGAGTCATCCATCTCCAAACAACACCATCCAAAACTAAATCGAAAGTTCCGTCAGACTCTTCACAGACAAAAGGTGTCACGCTTTTAAACCCATTAACCACGAAAGCGCCCAAATCCCGAAAAAAACCCGGCAAGAAGCGACGTATCGTACTGCGCCGTCGTCTTGCTGCCACTCGAACTGCGGAAGCGGCTGAAAGAGAAAAGCGAATGAGGAGAAACCGAGAGAAGAAGATTAAAAAGAGGTTGAAGGAAAAGGAAAAGAAAGCTACCCTCCGTGATGGTAGAGGTGAGCAAGAGGGAAGTGCAGGTCGTGAGATGATGAATAATGATAGAGACGATTAACCGGACAGAACTCAACCGAACGCATGCTGGTGAACCTCTGGCAGGCTGGATAGGCGCGCACAAATGAACGCATATGACCAAAGAAAAGACGGCGTCTGTGACATTGGGAAGGGCAATTCGCCGCGAACGGGAAGCCGGGAGGGAGGTGCTGGAGTTCTGTTTCCCTGAGGTGCATGGAGCAACATATGCCACCGTGTACCCATAATACCTTTGATCTATGCTCGGGAAAATAGTTTCGGCCTACTCGCTTCTCACAGCGTCAAAAATAAGTACATGTACATAAATAAAAAATAGTGATAAGAGTAGATTAGATGTACGTAAGAAAATGGAGAGATAAACGTGAGGATGAAAGAGAAAGAAGGGAAGCAAGAAAAGAGGAGGGCAAGATGAAATAAACCAGAACCAGAGACACCTGCTTGATGTTGGCGGCTTGCTTCCATATTGTAGAAATTTAAATATGGAATATAGGACAGCTTAAGAACATTTCTCCACGCCACTCATGTCACGGAAGCTTCCGATGTCAAAGCGGTAAATTGCGAGAAGTGGGGCATGAGGTAAGAGGCGCGAAAAGGGAAATCTCGTAACATAGTTTCAAAACGCTGTTTTGGACGCTAATGTGGAGGACTTTGATAGAACTACCAGCAATATTTTTAATATACAAGCTGCGACCTCCTCGTCCCATGTCACCAATCGCGGAACTTGCCGCCGCTTGGTAGTCGTCGATAAGGTTTTTTCACGTGGGAGGTGGCCAGCCCTCCCTAATAATACACATACGCTATACGGAGTTATCTCAGCGGGCTCAGACCCTCTGGCTCGGTTTGAACGGGTTGCAGCATTATTATTAACTAGTTAATCCGGCATGACACTAACCTACTTTTGATACAAGTCATGTGCTCAGAGCAATCCTCGCCAGAGGGTCTGAGAAGAAATGGTTCCATCTTCAATGAAGATTCCTGAGATTTACAAGGATTTTTCAGATTCTTCAACTTTGACTTTCTATTACTATATATTCATATATCTTTGAGATTTGAAAATCACCTTAGCTTATAGCTAAAGAGAAGAAGAATAGAAATATTTCTTTAATATTTCAAAAAAATCTATATTTAAGATAGATGTATACTCTTGAAAATGATCATATTTTTTGATCTCAGAATTTCTAAGAGCTTTTTTTTATATGAGGAATTGGATCAAAATTCCTGTGTTCAAAAACACACTGGTCAACTTTGAGGTGATACTTCTATCCTAAGAACTTGAGATATGAATATAAAAATCAGATACATCGCGAGAACATTGTTATTCTAAGGTTCCAAGGTGATACAGAAATGATGAATCTATGAAGTTGAGTTGGAATTCTCTTCCATACTCAGGGTACTGAGCAAATCCTTCCCATGTTGCTAACAATCAGGAACTGTTTCTTCTCAGACACTTCGCAAGATATCATCACTCACATGACCTGATTTTACTATTTGGGTTAGCTTATTGCTTATTTGAGGTTAGCTCATGACATAATCATCAATCCAGTGTTAAAACAGCAATGAATATCTGGAGAAGCGTCTGAGCTTGCTGAGATAAATACGGAGTAACTACGGAGTACACAGTATGGACTAAATACAATATCTACTACATTCTATTGTTACTCTTCCTCTCAACATCCAGTTTCTTAGTGTAGAGACTTAGAGATGATTAGAATTAGAATTAGAAAAGGCTAGAAAGCGTTAGATTCCTGAGAAATATAAAAAACCAATATTATGAGGAGATAGAGGTGATTGTGCTGGATATGTCTAGTGTAAGTACTTTTAATGGGGGTAACTGCCATGGGTTGGGTCCAAGTTGGAATTGGGTTGGAACCGCGCCGAGCTGTTTTTTTGGCATGAGTTAGTACCACGACCAACTGTATGTATACCCGGAGGAGGACCCACAAGCCGCTCAAACACAATCTTTGGTAATAGTTACAGCGTTTTTTCATGGAGCTGGGTGGAACGCCTAAAATATCTTGCAGAGATTATCTAAAAGATGTATAAAGACATTTCTCACATTTAGCACTTCTCTATTCCGGGAAACAGGCTGATTTACTTGTGGTGTCTAATCGATCTTCATACAGTTTCATTACTACTTAAGTAGATCAGGTATTTGGATATCAATTTCCACCTTAAAATAACTCCGTTTCTCATTCACAAAGAAAGTGACCTATGTACATGTACATGTACAAGTAGATATCTCTCTCCACTGAATCAACACTAGACTTAACCCTGACAAGCATCTGATACGATACGAGAAGAGACAAGGAAACCTTGAAATATTGGAAGGGGCAGTTGGCAGACAGCACGTGATTTATATCCACAAACACCACTTATTAGCGTACATACCGCTAAGTAAACAGCAGGGAAACAGATAGGAGAAAAGGGGGAAACTAGTTCGAATATCGCCTTGGGATAATCCTGGGGAGCTACAGGAGTCTATGACCGTATGGATGAGTTGAATGAAAGAAGACCGCGGAATAAACCAGATCTTGCATACATCGCACAAGAACATCACTACAAGGCAACTCAGGATCAAGGCTAGCATTTCATTTCCTACTGAGCAAGGCTAGAATCTCATGGCCATCATTTCCCAATCCTGTCTATAGCGGGTGTTAGCGATGCACCTCAATGTAAAAGTGTCTATCATTACACTTCACTCGGAAGGTTACTTACAAAAGTATAAAAGTATCTTTCACACAACATCAAATGTAAGTATTTATTAATTAATCCCCACCAGGCTCAAAATCACTCTTGCATAGCACGTTGGGGAGAAATTGCTGCCCAAATTCCGAGGCACATTGGGAGTAACCGAAGAGTATGCAAGACAAAAACAGCTGTGTATACAAGACAAAAACAGCTGTGTGATATAATTATTTTTGCAAAGTGGCACTGGTGTAACAGGAAAAGAAAATAAGAAAACAAAAAAAGAAAGAAAAATATAGAAAAAAAACGGGTATTATGCAAGCCAGTCGGACGTGGACAAACAAAAAGTACACAGTACACAGAGGCCGAGAGTGCACTACGGGGAATCGTGCTCAGTTGACACAATAAAGAAAAGGAAAATATAGCGCATAATACAAGCGGCAACCAACATAAATCAGTAGGAGTACTGAAATATCCAACGATACAACAAGATATTAATCCACCAATATCCAACCCAGATTTGATATTTTAGTTCATGTCATGTATAAAGGCAAAACAACATTCCATGGTTGCGTTTGTTGCAGCATAATGAGCATAGAAGATGAGTGTGGAAAAATCGTCATGATGTTACTAAGGGTTATTCAGGGGAGAGGAAAAAATTGCTCACGAAGCAGGAGCAGGTGCTGGAGCAGCAGCCGTCTTGGCATCTGGAGTCGGTTCGGCTTCCGTTTTCGCTGCTTCTGTGACTTCAGCCGGCTTAATCTCAGCAGACTGGGTTTCAGCGGGTTTCGATTCAGGGGCGGGGGTTGGTTCTGGCGCTGGGTCCGCTGTCTTTGAGACTTCAGCAGTAGCAGCAGTGGGAGTAGCAGCGGTAGCCTCGGGGACCGTTGCAGGAATGGCCGCAGGAGTAGGAGCAACATCTAAACCACAATTAACTATGATTAGCTTTCTGTAATGGTTGCAGAATAATAAATATATGCTGGTGAGCGTACCGTCAGCAGCTGGAGCTGGAGTTGGAGTAGCATCTGTAGCTGCTGGAACTGTTTCCTTCGGTGGCTCAGGGGTAGGGGTGGCGGCCGCAGGGGCATCAACTGCTGCAGACGTGGATTCGCTTGTAGGAGCAGGGTCAGCAGCTGCAGGCGGCTCAGTTATTGCGGGGGGAACCGTTGCGGCAGCGGCTGGGGCAGTTTCTGGGGAGGCATCTGGTGCTGCACCGGGAGTTGGGGCTGGGGGAGCTGTTGCATCAGTGGCTGGAGTAGACGTCGGTGCTGTTTCTGGTGCTGCGCCGGGCGCAGGAGCTGGGGGAGAAGTCGCATCTGCTGTAGTTGTTTCTGGGGCTGCTGGGTGGGCGGCCGGAGTAGTCTCCGATGGTGTAGCCTTCATTGGCTTTGCATCTGGTGCGGGTGCTGTGGTGGTGGCTTCCGGAGTGTCTGCTGAAGGAGCAGCTTGGGCAGTTGACATTCGATTCTTGCGACCCCTGAAGAACTTTTTGAACCCTCTCTTCAGCTGGTCCAGCGCATCTGGAGCTATTTGAGTGTCAGGCTGTAAAATTAAGTTCATACACAAGGCAGAGCAGATATCTAGAACCCCCAAACAGAAACACAGGCTGTAAATGGTAGTACGACTTACGAACACCAGGCATTATGAAGAGGGTTCAGGAGAGAAGGTCGGGAAGAGTAAGGAAGGAGAGATCAGGAGGGGTGACAATATTAAGAATATGGATCTCGCAAGCCAAACGCAATATTCCACCACCGCTAAACTATAGACCTATTGAGTAGCAGAATGATCGGGAGGAGTAGTGATAGCCGGCAGACGAAGTGCGAAAAGGACAGAATGCGGTGAGGTTGAGGATGGCGCTCGCGCACGAGTCCTAAACCCACGTGATCCGACCGCTAACCAGGAACCGCTAACTATAATTACGATTCCATCACCATATTTCCCTTATTAGACGCGCCTGCCCCCATCCATGCATTGCAACCATGTTCCTCTGATCTGCCTGCTTGTTAGCTGACACTGCCATGCGAATGGGCCCACCAACTTGGTTATTGTCGTCTATGGCTCTGGGGTATTGACTGGACATGCGGACATGCCATGGCCTGCTTCAATAATAATAATCACACGACTCGCGCATATATTTATAAGTGTGCAACACCGGTGATTATCGTTACGTGAACAGCATGAAATGCTTCATGGTTTGAAAAGGCCGCAAAATCGGAACCCAAGCCCACGGCCTCATCGCTTGGGGAGCCAAATTCCCACGGTGAGCAATCGCCCCTGACACTAGCACACTTTCTTAGCGACAACCTACCAGGGTCTTGAAACAGCCTACTGAGCGCTTCCATGGCTCAGGAGAATGCAATGTTGATTTTCTACTCTGAGTACCCATCCGTGGTCACGCAGAATCAGCTTTGCCACACACAACTTGAGGGACTCTCAGCATGTTAGAACTCTCATTTGACAAGGGAGCTTTCTGGGAAGGCCTCCGCGTGCCCACTACTTTTCTAAGGCATAGGTTGTCTCCAATCATGGGGCATAAAGCGGATCCACTAGTGGAATTCCTATCATTGCTTGCAGCTCGCTGGGGTCTAAAATATATCCATCTCCCTATGAACTCAGTGGGAGTTGAATCTGCACGCATACTACCAGGAACTTCATTCTTGTCTAGTGTGCGTGTACGCTTAGTGGTGCAGTACATTTGCAAATCGAAGATATGTTTGTCCTAGTAGACCCTGGATCCTCCAGGCTGAGCTGATCCCGCAGCAAACTCCCATCATTTTCATCAAGAACGCGATTCATACTTAACGGATGGCTTAGTACCCATGCCATATCAGGAATGGAGCCATTGGTGGGTGGTCAAGGAAATCCTTTATGAACTTGCCATTAAATATAGAGGGAGGTAGTTACTCCTGCTAAATACATGATTGAAAAACGGCATTATCATTCAAGCGTCAACTAACCACGATGACAGACCCTCCACTTCAGGCTTTGCTTCACCCCCCTAGCTCTGTGCGGTCTCCGACATTCCTACTCACTTTCCTCACATCCCACAATCCCCTGGTGCAGCCTCTGTAACAGACATATCAACCCTTCCCAACTCTGCTGCTCGTCCTCCTGTCAACTCGTCCATGGCTTCCTTCGCTAAATTGAACCCACTCCCAGCATGATCAATTGCAATCACAGGGATCTCCACACCGGTCTCCTCAAACGTCAATTTGTAACATTTTCCGCAGCTGGGACTATTCCAACCCCCAACAGAGAACGCAGCGCCGACTCTGGGGAAGATGGGAAGATCACCCGCGACGCTAAAGCCTTTAGTTACAAGGCCATTGGATCCGTCCGAGCAAGCCGTCGTTAACAAATCCATGTTTGCATTATCATAGACTTCGTCGTATGCGACGGTCATCACTCGCTGAGAGAGTGTCAACTTAGAGAGAGAGAGGAGGAGGGCGGCGGTAGAGAGAATGGACGATTTCATGGTTGCCGTTGACTGTATATTTGGTTTTGATTTCCGACGGAAATTTGACAGCTCAGTGATCGCGTGCGGTGGTTAAAAAGGTTATTTGCCGGGTGGTTTAATGTGATCACACAGGATTTTAATCAGGAGCGGCTGGGTGATATTTTTAAAATCTAGAAATTATCAAGCATCGGGAAGAAAACAAGTATAATGGAAGGCTACAGAATAGCGACCAGTATGATTTTCTTTGAAGAATGATCAATTCAAGAAATCCTCATGAGAGGCGGTTGTTGATGATATATATATATAGTAGTTTTATGGTCTGATTTATCTTTCAATATTCTATTTGAGACATTTTATCCTGCCCCTCACGGATGTTAAAAAGAATTACAATCCCCGCCAATCTAACTTGAAGCAGCTGCTGATGTAAAGCCGGAGTTGCAGTCCGTGATAGCCCGGCGTGTTTGTTGTTTCTCTTTACGTAGATGATCCATACCTGGACATCCACCCAGCAACAGAAGAAGCTGTTCTAGGACTATGTAGGTGGGCGGGGTTTGACTAGCTAAATACGAAGCGGAAGCAATCAACCAACCAACTTACCCCCCACCAGCCAGTCCAGGGGTTAGGAACATCACCAATCCCTCAATGAACTAGTAGAGTTATTTATATCTCTGTGTGAAAAGCTGGAAAAGTTGGTGGACTCATGTATAAAATTGATAAGATAGCCTGTGGTTTTGAACAAGTTTTCATTCCATCCTGGTCTAGTATATTTGTACTGTAGACCCTTCAAAACTTCAAGCACCAAACAAATCGCTGTGCAGTCAGGCTGCATACCTATCCATGTAATAAGTACTGCAACTTAACTATCTTAGTATCTACCAAGCTAAGTAGTATTTAGATAGCTATACCTGGCTACGTCTACTGCATAAGATATCAAAGCTTCTTACCTTCAGGATTGATTCATGCAAGATTGTAAAACATGCAGGACAAGTTCTACCTTTAGATACAGCAAACTGTTGGGGACGTCAGTTGTCACTAAAGAGACAAGTATGCTAGGACAACAAAGGCATCTTAGACGGGTGTAGTGGGGTTCTTATATGGGACATGCAGAAGGCTTTTGTGGAGGATATAATTTACAGTTTGGAGTGAGGCTGAAATAACGTTTGGGAAATTCCTGCTACCCCAAATAAAGCCATGATGATGTCATAGTTGGGGGATCGGGATCGGCTTCGGGAAGTCATGTGAACTTGACTTCCGAAGGGTTGAACCAATCTTCTTGCTCACTCTTGATTTATTTTTTATTAGCATTATTTTTTTACTAGAGGCCAAGCTGTTAGCACTGCAGATCCGAGATCTTCGGAATGCTGAGAAACTAAACCAATTAGTTTCTTTCCAGCCCCGCGCTTTGGAACAGCCTCGTCAGCTCCTTTGTTTCCCTGAACAGTTGCCAAACAAAACAACGATCAAGCGCCAAATCCCTGGCCCGGGAGAGCCATGTCTGCTGATGCTTCACTCGCTCATTCGGAGAGGACTCCTTTGCTGAGGAACGAGGCGGCAATCGAGAATGGTAGCGGCGATGCTGGCACTCAAGACTCAAACCGCCCTGATGACTCGGACGTCCCATTGGCAGATGAACTTACAACGAAACAGTTGCTCATGGTATTATCCAGCGTCTGGGTTGGGTCGTTCTTCGCTGCACTAGGTATGCTATCGAACACCCGCCTTTGTAACTTGGAGTCTCCTCTTCTCCAGAAGCCAAAATCCAGTAGCACCCCTTTTTGCTAACCACACCCGAGATCCGTAGATGGCACCATCGTCGGCACAATTGCCGCCCCTATATCTTCATCGTTCAATTCGCTCTCCCTTCTGTCGTGGCTCGCAACCGCCTATCTCGCAGCGAACGCAGCATGCCAGCCGCTTAGCGGAAAATTAACCGACATATTCTCCCGGCGCACGGGACTAATAGTCTCGAACATACTCTTTGGCGTCGGGAACCTCATCTGCGGCCTTGCAAAGGATGAATGGGTGATGATATTTGGGCGCACAGTGGCTGGAATGGGCGGCGGCGGTATCACGGCTATCTCCACCTTTATCAGCTCCGACCTTGTACCGCTGCGGAAACGGGGAGTGTGGCAGGGTATTGGGAATCTCTGCTATGGTCTAGGGAGTGCCTTGGGAGGTGTTTTTGGAGGCTGGATGAACGATAACTGGGGTTGGCGCTGGGCATTTCTTATCCAGGTACCCTGTATAGCGCTCGCCACAATCCTGGCTGTGTGGAACGTCAACATTCCCGTGAAAGTGTCGGATAAATCACGGCTAAAGCGAATTGATTTTCTCGGTGCAGGGACGCTCGTTACCGCCCTTGTTCTGCTACTTGTGGCATTGAACTGTGGAGGCAACCAAGTCCCCTGGAATCATCCATTGATTTGGACTACACTCCCGTTATCTGGGGTGTTTCTCGTTTTGTTTATCTACGTGGAAGAGAAGGTTGCTACTGAGCCGGTTATACCTGTTCGGCTCCTTCTAGACCCCACGGTTCTTTCAGCCTGTCTAACCAATTGGTTCTCCACCATGGCAGTCTTTGCTGTCCTGTTTTATGCACCCTTTTACTTCCAGGTCCAAGGATATTCTGCCACGATGGCCGGACTAAGGTTGGCTCCACAGGCTGTAGGCACAGCTATGGGATCCCTGGGTTCGGGGATTCTAATGCGTGTCACTGGTCGTTATCTCTACTTCAACTATGCTGCCACTGGCCTTATTGTTCTATCTTCCGCTTTGATGACCACCTACACCCTCACAACACCTCCATGGCAACCCTTTGTTCACATCTTCATCTTTGGTCTAGGTTATGGCAGCATGCTTACGGTGACGCTGGTTGCGCTGATCGCTGCCGTTGAACACAAGCACCAGGCGGTGGTCACATCGGCCTCGTATGCTTTCCGGAGTACGGGGAGCTCGATAGGTGTCACTACTGCCTCTGCCGTTTTTCAGAACTTGCTCAGATCTGGCCTGTGGTCAAGGTTCGGTGACCGGGAAGACGCAGCGAAGATAATTAAGAAGGTCCGCGACAGTCTTGATGCGATCGATAAAATACCAGCAGACTGGCGTCCCGGTGTGCTGGATGCATATATGGATGCCCTAAAGGGTGTGTTTGGGGCAATGCTGGGACTAGCAGTGCTGGGTGTTCTGGCTTGCGTTTTCATGAAGGAGCACAAACTACATATGAACCTTGCGAGGAAATAAGATGTTAGACGAGCACCTCGAGTGAGATACACTCTGATTTTCTTGTCATTTTCTTGTAATTTTGAGCATGCGCATTTTTCGGAATTTTACATGCTACACCTTAAAGAGGAGAGAATATAATTTATCATATAGTTTCGATTTTTTTTCAATACGCACACAATAATATGTTCAGAACCAAGGCGAATACACTCACAACCTTTTCTATATGGTGGATACTGTATGCTCTATTGCTGCAGCCCTTGAATCAACTATGCGATTCGGGAACTTTCCGTGCCGAACTCTAACTTTGCTTCGATTTCTGACGTCAATTTCATTATCCACGCTTTCTCATGGAAACGAGCGGATCCCAGTGCCTAGCTCACGTATCGAACCGAAGGTAATAATAATAAATAGAAATAAAATAGCAAGAAATATGCAGGACGCTAGTTCAAGATAAACTTCTTGTGGTATTACTATTAGCTAGGAAAGATGGCTGGTTAAAGTGGTGGCAATAGTGGGCGGTGGCCTCCCTTTAGCGCCAGCAGTCGGACCACAATCCATATATATCTATCTCTCTCAAGTCTCGACACAGCTCCTCGTCCTAACTCCCTTGCCATCCCCATCTCCGTATACCTACACCGACGAAGGCTTTGTCGCATTCGACCGGACAATCCATTTTGGAACGTTTATCAGTTGCTAGATTCAACTGTGCACTTGCCGCCCACCCTCTTCATCCTGCAAGATCCGATTTAGATCCCTCCGTTTTAAGCCTATCCTGGCCTTTGAAGACTTGCCTAGAAAGCATCCCAGGTGGGTGGTGGGGGAAACAGAAATATATTTGTCGCTAAGCTGGTATGTTTCCGATCTGCGTTTCCTTCATTTTTATCAACTGTGGTTCAATCTGCTAAACTACATCAAGGTAGGGTAACTTCTACAACCGGACGCTGGCTCCTCCAATACTAGACAGCTAGCTGGCGAACATATAGATAGCCTAGCTCCTTTTGAAACGCAACTTTTCGCTGTTTTATCCGAATTCTTTATCGTTGAAAGCCGAAATTACGGACCACGCGAATCAACTAATCGGATGCTTTGGCGTCCATAGAAGCACCAAATTTGAATTTTGGAACGCAGTGGAAAGAGAAGAAAGGATAGGAGGAAACACAGGATAAAATCCATTATCGTTATTGTGCTTGCCCCTTTCTTGCAGTACGGGGACGACTGTGGCCCATCGAGAAGTGATTGCCGCGGGAATTGCCGTTTGTCTTCGTTAACAGCCCACACAAGCAATGAACTATTGACCTATGGAACCAAAAACTGAAAAGAATTCTGATTACTATTATTACGAAGATATAGCAAGCTAGGGTACGCTAAAAGGGGTTGAGGATTAGAAGAGTGCACAAAAGCTATTACCAGACCGTCTCACAGGCTTGTAAACCCATCACATGGCCGTCGATTTTACGCCGCCACATACCCTCTCTCCTCAAGGCTCTAAGGCCCAAGTGCCTCGCGATAAGGTGACAGCAATTCCGGGCGTGGCACTTGTCAACAGAGGCACTGGCACGGAAATTAGGAGCCATTCACATGTGTATGGAAACAAAAAGGGGACTGTGGTGGGCGAGCATGGGGTGGAATTAGACAGAAACAACTGGTTGTCTGCCTCGAACCTCTCCTGTAACAAGAATCCACGGCAGAATGTCTTAATTTCGACGAATGCTTCGTTTGCAGAAATTGCAATCCCTTTCCTTAAGAAAATCTCGGATGTTGAAATTCGGGTGATATCAGAAGACGTCCTGGACTTTGCCCAGGGTACATGCTATTTAAATACACCAATCTCCGCACAACCTGGTTCGAAGTTGAGTTCACTTCCTTGGCTGGATTCAACAGCAACTGAGCTGATCGAGTGGGCTGATGTGCTAATTGTCAACCCTATTGATGCGGGAACTCTCGGGGCAATGGTTGCAGGCCTCACCACAAGCCTCACATTGACAGTTCTGCGTGGTTGGGATATTACAAAAACGGTGCTACTGGTGCCCAGAATGACCACATCAGAGTGGCAATCCCCGATAACTAAACGGCAGCTTAGTGACCTGGCTACTTTTTGGCCATGGGTAAAAGTACTTCCACCAACTTTATCAAAATTTGAAATTCCTATTGGACTCGTGGAGATTCCCTGGGATGGCTGGACTGCATTTAGGCGCGAAATTGGAAAATGCCTTGCACCCTCGTTTCTTTCCAGCACCATGCAGGAGGACGATAAGTTAGCCAACGATGTTGCCAGCGGGATAGTATCAACACCCCTGGCTATATCAAATAATCTACACGAAAAGAGAGAGCAGGTAACGAATAACGAGACGTATCAGAATGGAATCAACAAAGTTCTCACCAGCGCCATCCGCAAGGAGAAACCCATTCTTCCCCCGGAATTATTGACGATGATTTTCGAGATGCTTGATGATTGGGAAACAGCAATGTCAGTTGGAGTATATGCTAAAATTCCTGTTCCCGAAAAATGGAGACCGTGTATCCCTAGCCCCGGGTCACCTGCTACATTCGAGTATATTGTGCTTCGAGGTTCGATAAAAGAGATTGAACAGCAGCTGTCTGCCATTCCACCCCGCAAACCGCTGTCCAGAATTGTCACCGACCTAATCCTTAAATTTTCTCGCACGGATATCCTCGACACTATCTGCAAATCACGAATGGATCTCTACTTAGCGACGCCTCAGCTCAGAAATCTACCTTTATCGGCATCGTCCAGGTTTGGTAGCACATCCATCCTTACTTGGTGGCAAAATTGCTCTACCCTACCTGCGCTCCCGATAAAAGACTACCTCCCTGAAGCTATCGATGCAGCATCACGTGCAGGCTTCGTTAATGTGCTCGAATGGTGGCGCCAATCCGGCCGCCCATTTCGCTACACCGAGAGGTCCCTTGAGTCAGCTTCCGCGGAAGGTCAGATCGCGATCCTCGATTGGTGGAAAAACGTTTCTAAGAGTGCACCACCTAGCGACCCTATCCCGCTAAAAGTCGGAAAATCCGTACTCCTCGCCGCACAATCTGGACGCACTGATTCACTTGCTTGGTGGGACAAATCTGATATCCCGTTTAGCCATGCTGAATCTGTTACCCGTATCGCCAGCAACCATGGCCACGTTCCTGTGCTGGACTTTTGGCACCGGCGGAAACGAGAGAAGCTCATTTTCGATAATCAAGTTCTTGTTGGCGCGACGAAGAATGGTCATGTCGAAGTGCTTGAGTGGTGGAAACGGAGTGGTTTGCCCGTTGAGTTCAAAACGTGCGATATTGAAGAGGCGCTGGAGGACGCAGTTTCCGGGGCCGAGCAACGTGTACGACGGTGGTGGGCGCGGAATGGGTTGAATTTAGGGGTTGGGACGAACGAGTGGATGATGGTTAAGACGTTAAATTCCTGATGTTGGGTGAATATATTTCTTATTTGGATATTTATCCCCTCTAATCCCATTTATATTTTACTTTTGTAATATATTTCTTGGACCATATTTCGGACTTTCAGTCTCTAGTGAAGGAAGAACATATATCTCCCCGTACAACGACAGCTTTCTCAGGTTCTTCAGCTGTGTTTTATTGGTTTTTTCTTCTTCTTCTTCTTTCTCTTTTTTTTGGGAACTTCTTTCAGATTCTGTTGTCATGGCCTGTCACACATATTCCTCTCTACCTTCCCCAATTTTTGGAGTTGAAAACTGATGACTTTTAGGTTAGCCGCTTTGTGCTTTTTGATGGCGACATACTTGCGCTCTCATCCAGTCATTTTTTAAGTCCAGCTGGAGAAGTATGTGCGCATTTGCTTTTGGTAACTATCCCCACATCTGTATATAATTTGCTATTGGCTAAAGCTAATAACGATGTTGAATATCATTACCGGCATTGCCTAATATCTGGACTTAAACTACATCTTTTCTTAGCGAGCCTAGTTCTCACCTACCATTATGTCACTCCTTTAAAGGGGTGCATGAACTACGCTGTGCTTTTCCTTGCAGCGGCTATATGGGCAGACTATCTGCAAGGTTTTCACCTTTGCTATTGTTTATAATGATGACCTTATATTGTATCATCAAAACTCGCCTCCTACGGAGCTGAGTATGCCACCTGCAAACCACCAAGTGGGAGTTGGATATCCCACACTTGTCGTCGCCCACCTGACCCACATGCATGTATGCCTGCCTATCTCCCACTAACTTAACTAGCTTTCTTCATCATCAACAATCTACGGAGTACGTTCGTCCCTCATTCTCAAGCCACACTTGGTGATGTGTCTTGCTTACTAATAGATTGAGGTAACTATATATCTTCCTTTATACGTAATGTTTAGGACAGGAAAAGCACACCGTAACCACTATGTAAGTTAGAAACCCACGACTTTATTGTTACGCCTGGTAACTAACTCTTTGTGCCCTACCCAGGAGCCTTTTTGTCTTTGACAGGGCTGATTTCAATAGATCCCAGCTGCAGAAGGCATTCCAATTGCAGCTTCGCAAAATCAGCGCTGAGATTCATCCGTCGTGCCTTGAGCCCTAGCTAGCCAAAAGAAAAAGGGTGATCTGCCCTGACCCAGACAGTTGATGATGTGTGGTCTCGTCTCGTTCTTATCTATGCTGATAACTTACTCATATGGGAGACTGGTCACACAAATGAAGCTGAATTGGCATCGAGAGTCTGGGCACACATTCCAACGCCACCTGTAAGTAGACAGCGAACCTCGACCAACTCCATATCATTTCAATTATAACTGTGCATCCTTTTTTAGACTAACGTTACGTCGTACATATAGGGCAGGAGTATATGGAACGGGCAATTCGCCCAGTTCGCAAACGAACCCGAGGGGCTTGCGGCTCGACGATGGATGCTAGAAGTCCCGAATAGCAACCTCCTGCGATTTTACCTTACAAGAAATACTAAACGAATTATGGTATAGAGCCCAAAAGCCACAGCCGAAGTTTTGGTGTCAAAATGCGATGACTATGAAAGACAAACTCAAATGAAAGACAAACTCAAATGAAAGACAAACTCAAATGAAAGATGTGATGGAGAAGAAAATAGGACAAGGTCTTATCCTCGCAGAAGGCGACCGCCATAGAGTAAGTTTCTTAGACTCTCTGTCTCCGAGTAGAATTAAAACAATCAGGCATGTCGAATTAACATGGACATCCTGACGAAAGCATCAACGAAAAGTTTTTAGACCAGCCTTCTCATTCCGCCATGTTAAGGGTCTTTATTAGATCTTTTAGAGCAAGGGGGTCGAAATGACCAAAGCAATGGAAAATGATTTCGAAACATCCCGAAAGAACCCAAAAGCAATTAGGATCGCTGATTTGGCGCAACGTACTACTACTCCGAGTGTTATCGGACTTGCTGGAATGGGCTATGATTTCAGCTCCATCCAGAACCCGACAAGCAGGCTTAGTATCGAATGTGGAAAGATTTTCCCACTGGTATCAACTTTCACATTGTTTGCCCAGTTTTTTTTCTCTCGTATTAGCCCAAGACTTTTCACCCGCTTACCAATAAAACACAACCGCGATGTTCAAGAAGGTGGTCGATACGTCTGAAACTTCTGCGAACGCCTTCTCCACGATAAGCAGCAGAAGATAGAGAATAAAGAAGCTGGATACATAGATATAATTTCTGTTGCGATGGAAAGTGGGGAATTTATCCACCAAATCATGACGTTTCTTGCTGCCGGGCATCAGTCAACATCTGCTACTTTTCAACCTGTTATTTATGCCCTCTGCAAGTATCCTGCAATCCAAACTCGCCTTCGAGAAGAAGTTCGGTCCTCCCTGCCATCGATTTCACTTGACTCCCCAGCACCTATTTCCGCCTCCCTCATTGACTCCCTCCCCTAAATACATGCTGTTTGCAATGAAACACTCCTCTTCTACCCCCCTCTCCCTATTTACAACGTGAGGCGGTCAGAGACACGGTGTTGACACTTTCATTCCAAAGTGACCCATCATTTCTATTTCACCTGCAGTCACGGACCACGATCCCGAACTGTGGGGACCAGATGCGGGAATATTTAATCCAGAGCGCTGGATGGGCCCTGGAAATGCCAATTCAGGCGGTGCAACTAGCAACTATGTATTTGTTACACTTTTTCATGGACCGCGGAGCTGTATCGGAGCAGCATTTGGACAGGCAGAGTTGGCCTGTTTGGTGGCGGTTACGGTTTGGAGATTTGAAATGGAGTTGTTGGATCCAGGAAAGGAGCTTAGGATCAAGCATGGGCCTCTCGGAGTGCCAGAGGATGGGGTAGTTGTGAATTCGGGATCGTACGGCAGAGATCTACTACATGTATTTCAGAGTTCTCTAGATCTATATCACTGAGTATCTGAGCATTAGAAATTTGAGCCGTAGCATTTCAACAATCAGCTGGCGGCTGCTATAGCGTATAATTTTAAATAAGACTTTAAATACCTGACTACCCGTACGGATAGGCGGTGTGAAATTTCCCTCTTAATATTCTGTAAAGGAATTGAGTTACTCTGATGTGACGGTTATGTTGTATGTATCATAGCGTACACTCTCAATCTTTAAGACAAAAGGTGGACTCTTGGTCGTGTGCAAAAAGTCAGGTTTACCGAGCGTAATTTCCAATCCTTCAACGTTGATTTGAATTTATCTCACTTCGGGCCGTGGCGAAGGCGGCAGAATTGTAGGCTTGGACATTCTGTCTGGTTATATGCGCGATAGCGCACAAAATGTACATGTTACATGTTAGTATGCATTCCACATTGCCTCAACCTCCATCCGAGACGCCCAAAAACATCGCCATCGCCCAATGAATCGCCCAATCTGCTAGAACTGGACGAGCTCAAAGGCATACGATAAAGCCTTATGGGGACGTGGCACTTCACTCTGAAGACCTGATAGGAAACTGAGCAGCAGACTTGCGGCTCCACACCTTCGTTAGTGATATTGATATTGGTTTATATCCCTGATATGCATAGGACGTCAGGTTACCTCAGAGGAGAGATATGGATGGTCAGCATGGCTTTACGCGGGGTGAGTTAATGCCATCGCTAAGGATAGTTCGCCCGTTGTCGACTTCCGCAAGGTGCGTTTAAGACTTGAGGCTGCATCATGTCCCTCCCTAACTCTGGTACATACAAGGTAGCAGAGCCGACAGAGCCGCCTCATCCATGACAATTTCCAATATATCCGACACTACTGTTTAGTCCGCCCACAACGAGATGGGACATGGAATTTGGCGGGCCAACCACACCGAGAAGAAGTCGAGGATGAATGGCCACTATGCAAAGCACTTCAAGTAGAGTCAATATCTGCTAGAATGGGATGGCTGTACGGAGTGGAAACCAAACTGATGCTTTCAGCAGCCCTGTCAGGAGGGAAAACCTGTTCGCAAGGGATGCTGGACCGGTTTTGGAGCCATCTCATGTATGTAGTTGGGGCAGTTGATAAAGTGAAAAATTCCTTGGCTTCTGCGCTTCCTTTATATCCCCATTGCCATTTATTTTCAAGACGATACGCCTGTGTTGCGACCCACCGACAGCAGAGATAACACGGCAATGCCGTTTAGCAGAAGTTCAGTTCCGAATGAATTTTTTGCGTTCATAAACCCATAGTGGCGGAGATCGAGATCGAGGAAGAAGAATGTGAATTTCTTTTTCCTTCTTAATAGTTCAAGCGTCGTGGATGTAGCGATTAGCAGAACATGGCGGGCATTTCTCGTTTCATGAATCCAATATGATGGACCACGAAGGACAAGTATATTCCATATTGCTCCTCATGCATGCACACACCCATCCAGTCATAAAATCACTCATAGTCATCCCGAAACACCATCATCCTCTCCACGTCTTTCCCATCCTTCTCCTCCATCCAAGCCCGAAACATC
Source organism: Blastomyces dermatitidis ER-3 (assembly GCF_000003525.1). NCBI lineage: Eukaryota > Fungi > Ascomycota > Eurotiomycetes > Onygenales > Ajellomycetaceae > Blastomyces > Blastomyces dermatitidis. The sequence goes on along the minus strand of NW_025544776.1, from coordinate 5,630,686 downwards.
CCCGTTGAATTAAAATCAAACACGACTTTTCCCCTCCGCAACTTTCCTTCGCCCAATGTCTGCTCATCGGTTTCCACCTCTGCTTCAATCCCAATAATTCCTCCCTCCCCCTCTCCAGTCTTCCCCCACCGCCTCCCCGCCGAACGCTGGAGCTCCCCACCGGGCCCTGCGACAGCAGTGACTGCCTGTGCCAGCGAGATAGAGTTTTGAGCAGATCCAAAGCGGACCATCGCAGCTGCAGTGCGTGTGGCAGCTGTGCGAAGGAAAGAGTCACCGTTCCCTGTACCTGAAAGGGCAAGGATTCGTCGGCGTTGAGGTTGACTGTAGCGATGAGGGTTGGAGTCTGTGTGCGGGCTGGAAGTGGATTTTCCCAGTGGAAACTTTTCAACAGGATACTTAGATGGTTCTAAAGCGGCATATCCTGGTGGGGGTGGGGAAGAAGAGAAACAGTCGCGGATTAAAGTGAAGGCGCTATTTGAATCGAAATCAGATCGCCATTGGGATCCCATCCGATACGAAGAAGTGGTGGTAGTGGTAGAAGAGCTAGCTTGATATGCAAGCAGATTGTCACGCCCATCTTGGGTTTGATAATTCATCGTGTCCCTTTTCAGTTGGATACAGCCTTTCGACCTATCCCTGCCACTAGCGCACACACTATTAGAGCTGTCACTCATATTTGATAGCCCCTCCACCCCTTCAACATCCCACGCCTCCGCCCAGAATCCCGCTCCCAATGTTGGAGTATCCCCAATCCGACCAGGGCATTTATTCGTCAAACCACCCGTACTAGTTGCGACAGCAATATTACCCCAACGATCGAGACAGACACACCCAACTGTTCCCTGGCTCAGATACAGCCCATCGCCATCATCAGCTTCCCCCTCGCCTCTCACCTCTACGTCAGCTCCCATATTCCTACCATCAGTCATCCTTCCTCTTGTCTTCCCCTTCTTCAACCCCCGTCGATGCTCATCCCACCTCTTCTTCGTCCAAAACCAATCATCCGGACAAAACTCCATCCCCCAATCTCTCGCCAAACCTTCAACATACTCTCCACTAAGCTGCGAGTGCATGTTACCTCCATCACCATCACCATCATTCGCATAGCCTGTCCTAAGCAACACTTCTTTTGCCAACTGAATCGGATGCCTCACATTGCGAACAAGCATCACGCCGGCCCCGCGCTTTATAGATCCTGGTGTTTTCTCCGATGCTAAGCAATTGACCTCACTATTATTAAAATCATCAACACTGTCCTCATCGTTGAGCAATGATGCAACCATAACGGAAGCCTCCATCTCAATCGTGCCCGCAGACGTAAACACGCTACCGCGGCCGCAGTTGAAGAGCTCGTTGTCTTCCATGAGTGAAACGGCGTGCACTGCAGCATTTAGCGCGCTTGCAGGAGAGATGCGCATGTTGTCATCGACAGCATCATTCTTGGCATTAATAGATGGTTCCTCCTCTTCTATATCCGCATTTAGCAGGGCGGTGGTGGAACGGAGGTAGGTGAGGAGTGATGTGCGGTATTGCTTATATAGCTCTGGAGGGAGACGTGAGTGTTGGATGTTCCCTGCACCACCATGGAGGATCACAGCTGGCTTGAAGAGGGGCTGGCTGCGAGTCCGTTGGCGTGGTTGGGGGATTGGAGGTGACATTATTTACTTGCTGGGTGCAAGCGTATATGGAGGTGAGGGTATGTTGAGTGGTCTCTGAAGAACAGGCCCTAGATCAAATATTAGCTGCTCCCGACTGTGGATGGGTCGGCGTTAATATCTCTGTTCAAGCTGGGGTCGTAGGTTATAGTCCTGGGCATGGTGCAAGTCACGTGTCGGTCATCTGCTTCAAAAGGTTCCAAAGTGGCCGAGGGGAGATCTGCTGTTCAGTCAGCACCCAATTGTTCCCAGGCAAGCTCCAATATCTGCGAAAAATGAACTTCATATATATATGCTGTTTCTTTTTGTTAATGCCAAGATACTGTACACAAAAGCGGTAGGTAATGTTACCGCTCTTTCACTGACCCAGTCCAAAATATCGCCAGAAGCAGTAGTAAAAAACAGTAAACCAGAAATCACCGCCCTAATAAACACAGAGCATGCGTAAGGGGGAAATTCACCGGGAGAGATGAGCAGTGATTCGGGCGAGGGCCTATTCCGCATAGAACAGATAAGGGAGATGCAACATTAAAAAAAGGAGGGCAGGAGAAAAAGCAGAAACATAGAAAAGAGGAACGTAAAGTGAAAAATTACATGAAGAAAAAAAGAACAAATCAGAAGGTAAAAAGGGGACAATAGTCATAGACAGACAGATGTGACAGAAGAAAATCATCTATGCCCACGCCTCCAGAGACAAATGATATGAGCCCACGACCGAACTCCCGCAGAGAAGAGGAGAGATTAAGAGGATAGGATTTGATTCTTAGCATAGCAATAAAGAGGGCAAAATAATGTATACCCGACGGTTAGGCTAGCATTGGGGCTGATGATGATTTGTCTGTTGCTGGAGGGGGCGGTGGTGGTACCTAATAAGAGCAGGACGTACATTAGAAACATGGGAAATTTTTGGTTAATAAAAGGGGGGATGAATTCTTGACGTACGTCTAATCTTGTATTTTCCGCCATCATTCTTTGGAACCCGATTCCGACGCCCTCAATCACAGCCAAGAAGCAGCCGCACATGATGGCTGAGTTTCTGGCAGCTCTCATACCACCGCGAATAGCGAGTGCACCTCCCGTAAAAAAGCCCGCAATAACTAGAGTAAAACTGTCAGATATCCAAAAAAAAAGAGTCATTCTCCAAGACGACAATGCTTTCCCCAAAACACTTCCGAACTCTCATCCTCATGGGCTTATCTCCCGCTCTTGGGAGATGATGCACAAAGGGGCCGGGAACTCAGAGAAAATGGAGGCTCTGCACATACTGGCATTATACGGATCCTCCTTCTTTCTTATCCCCTTAACCGCACAGTCAAATGTTGAGAACATGCCACCCCATACACCGAAATTTCCACCGACAACCGGCGCCCGAGCCTTGATTGCAGTCAGAGCACCTATCCGCCGTTCACCATAAGGGCTGTTTCGGAACCCTTTCACGCCGTGCCAGACTGCACCTCCGATGGCCTACAGCAAAAGCAGAAAACAAACTAGGCTCAGCAAAACGGGACAGCCACGGGTCTGAAGAAGGGAGCAAGAAATAACGTACACCCATACTAAACGCTCCACCGAAATCACTCAGCGCGACCCAGGGGCAGGGATCTCTTGTGTGATCCATCGTGACGGATAGCTTTGGCGAGGGCTGATGGAAAATCTTCACACAGCTATCGACGATAATATATCCGACGATTAGCCCAAGGAGGTCGATTCGGAGGAAAAAGTGAGCCCGAAAAAGCAGCTATTGGAACGAAAAATAAAGCGAAGTATCTGTCCGTCCCGTCCTTCGTCCAGTCTGCGGCTATCCGTTTCAACTCAGCGAACACTTCAAGCTTCCAGCCTCGAAAGGATAGTAAAATCAATGTTGGACAATATTCCGGACTCTGCTAAATCGCGGCAATAAAAGGACCGGCGAAAGGGGGCCCGAGCAAGAGAATGTACGTGAGAGGGAGGCCAACTTGTCGTTGTCGTCGGTGACATAGATATCGGCGGAGGTGGAATAAAGAATAAAATAGCTAAGGTTTTTCTGCCCCGATCAATCTTTTGCTTCACCGGCGAGAAAATGCCTTGGCAATATCACGTGATCTAACTTACCAAAATCTATTAAAAAATGCGAGCCTGCAGAACTAAGATGAACTCCCATTCATTTTTCTGTCATGGACATAGTTTTTACAAAAGCTTCCGAGGGATTATTACATGTATATACATTATTATTGAATTTCACCTGCATCGCATTTTCTGGGATGTTTTTGAAGCTGCACCAACAGATTTCCAGCAGTGCTATTATCACCACGTGACCTATGAACTCTAAAGTTTTTTGTTCGAGTTCAACGCTAAGCGAAACAGCAGCAGAAAAATCATCTTAATTTATTTCAACTCGACAAATTCAATATCGAAGTGCAAAGAGGAAAACCAAAGGGAAAAGAAAAGGAATAAAAAAGGTAAAGAATATGCCAATGGCAATGGAAACGGCCAAGGAATCCTCTAAAAAGAGGAAGAGAAAGCATGCCAGTTCCGGCGAAGGCATTCGGAAAAAAGACAAGTCTGCGACTCCACTAGAAGCCGATTCACCAAACGCTGCTCCCCCCACAGAGTCGAGGAAGGCGATAAGGTCGAAGAAACGTAAGACAGGACACGTCGCTGTCAGTAATGGAGAAAAGAAGAAGAAGAAGCAGGAGGAGGACGGGGATCTTGAGGAGATGGCCAAGATGAAGGATGCGGATGATGTTGAGAAGGAGGATGAGCAGGCAGAGTTGTCGCAGAGTTCTGCCGGGGAAGAAGACGGCAATGCGGACGAAGAAGAAGAAGAAGAAGAAGTAGAAGAGGATGAGGACGAAGAAAAGCAAACAAACGGACAGTCGAACGGAGACCAGCTGGAACTTCCCTCTGTAAATGCCGTGTCGCTGCCACAAACAGAGTCTGAGCCGCAGAAGTTTTCAGAGTTGGACCTCTCCGACAAGACCATGAAGGCGATTGCAGATATGAAGTTCGAGACAATGACGGAGATTCAGCGTAGGGGTATACCACCGCTCTTGGCCGGGAGGGATGTTTTGGGTGCGGCGAAGACGGGGTCGGGGAAGACCTTGGCATTCTTAATACCCGCTGTGGAGATGTTGAGTGCATTGAGGTTTAAGCCTAGGAATGGTATTGTCGCACCGTGGTTCCTCTTCCGTCTATGTTTTGTTAATTTTTTCGGAAAGATTTTCGTTAACGATCATGACCGGGTTTGATTTAGGAACTGGTGTTATCGTTATCTCCCCAACTCGAGAACTTGCGCTGCAGATCTTTGGTGTCGCGCGGGAGCTCATGGCTCACCACTCACAGACATACGGTATCGTTATTGGAGGAGCCAACAGGAGGGCTGAGGCAGAGAAGCTTGTAAAAGGTGTCAATCTACTAATCGCAACCCCCGGCCGTCTGCTTGATCACCTTCGAGACACGCCAGGGTTCGTGTTTAAAAATCTCAAAGCTCTCGTAATCGATGAGGCAGACCGGATTCTGGAAGTCGGCTTCGAGGACGAGATGCGCCAGATTGTTAAGATCCTGCCTTCTGAAGATAGGCAGACGATGCTATTCTCAGCCACCCAGACAACAAAAGTGGAAGACCTGGCCCGGATTTCCCTCCGGCAGGGACCGCTGTATATCAATGTCGACCACCGCAAGGAACACAGCACAGTCGAGGGCCTGGAACAGGGCTACGTCATCTGCGATTCCGATAAGCGATTCCTTCTACTATTCTCATTCCTGAAGCGGAATTTGAAGAAGAAGATTATTGTTTTCTTCTCTAGCTGCAACTGCGTCAAGTACCATGCGGAGTTACTCAACTATATCGATCTCCCCGTCCTTGACCTCCATGGCAAACAGAAGCAACAGAAGCGCACGAATACGTTCTTCGAGTTTTGCAATGCTACTCAAGGAACATTGATTTGCACGGATGTTGCTGCGAGAGGCTTAGATGTAAGTTTTTCTATGGCCACGATATTTTTTAATAAAAGTTCAGGGGATTAGACAGCAGAAGGATCTAAATCTAACATGTACTCACGTCTAGATCCCCGCTGTTGATTGGATCGTTCAGTTTGATCCTCCAGATGATCCTCGAGACTACATCCACCGTGTTGGCCGAACAGCCCGTGGCGCAAATGGCAAGGGACGAAGCTTGATGTTCCTGCAGCCGTCCGAAGTGGGCTTCCTCAAGCACCTGAAGGAGGCTCGAGTTCCTGTAGTCGAGTTCGATTTCCCAGCTAAAAAGATTGTCAATGTTCAATCTCAGTTGGAGAAACTTATTGGACAGAATTATTACTTAAATAAGGTATGCTTATATACAGTTCTCCGAGCGATTTGCCTTTAACTAGCCACTCGCTAACCATATGCTTGAAAAAATCAGTCCGCCAAAGACGGGTACAGATCATACTTGCAAGCTTACGCCTCCCATTCCCTCCGCTCCGTGTTTGACGTCCACAAGCTTGATCTCGTTAAAGTAGCCAAGAGCTTTGGCTTCCCAACCCCGCCGCGCGTCGACATTACCCTAGCAGCCAGCATGAGCCGGGATAAGAAGCAACAGGGCCGACGGAATTATGGCAGCCAACCTAAACATGCGCCAAAGTTTAAACGAAAGGTGGAGGATTAGGGGATTAGTTCTGTATGTGTAGGGATCATCGATCGGAAGGTGATTGAAGAAGTTAAAGTTGAAATTGGTATAGAAAGAGGGTCGTGGCATAAAGGTTTATGTATACCTACCTGCCTCCCTATACTAAAATTATTCCAAAATATCCCCTAGTGTATTTTATTAGTTATTGGGTTTTACTTCTTGATACGCCTGTGGACAACAGGGCACTAGATTAGTTAGGCGTTGGAGCATTTTCCTACATTTACGTTACTAGAAAATAAATATTCAGTGCTTTAGGCCCATCAGCATCTATTGAACGGTTGTTTAATTTCCTTTCCATTTGTTAAAATTCCATGGAAGATGATACGCTTCAAACTACAAAGTATACCAGGGCACATTTAGTTAAGAGTGGGGCAAGCCTAGCAATTCGCATTTTCATTCTTCTTGTTTGTCGCTCACGATCCAACACCAATCAAACCCGGCCGCGCTTCCCCATATTTCCTTTCCTTGTAATGTACGGAAGGCAAAAGGAAAATGAAAATGAGAACGAAAAGGAGAGGAAAGTGAAATAGCATAATGTGAGCCCTCCTGACTCCTTAACCGTGATGTCAACAGCAATGGGGATTCCGTTTTGTTTAAAGTAGGACAATTCAATCCGTAACTCAACGCACAATTTTAGACTGACGTTCACGACTCTATTTTCACGTTCTTTTTGTCTTTTTTCCCGCTAAAGCTTCCAGAGACAGCTTTCCATTTTGCGCCAGCCCGCTCTTCAAGAACCTCTGCCTCATCAGCCAGAGGTGACAACCCCTCTGCCATGTCCTGACCAGTTTCGGGTAAAGAGGATACATCAATCTATAGAACACAATGAGAATCGCGTACCGAGCTCTTAACCACCACGTGCTCTTGAGTCCGTAGCATCGGCGGGCAGTTCTTCCGTCGCTATTGCCATGTCGAGTGAGTGTCTAAAGAACGCGATTACGGCGAGAGCGCATGAAAGGCTGGTATATTTGGGTTGAAAGAGGCCCTGAGCAATGCGAACGGCTTCTTTGGGTGAACGGATTCTTTGCAAGCTCTCTATTCCAGTACTGTTTGAAAGCTGAGCCGTTTTCCGGCCACATGGATGGTGGGACTTGAAGGGCGGTGGGGGAATATAGAGAATTGTTGGTAGACTTGATCACGCTCTTCTTCGGAGAATGGGCCAACGATGGTCTCGTATTTTTCTATCATGGTCACATAAGCAACTACAGCGATCCAAAGCTGCAGCTGGGGATCCATGGCGTCATAGCTCTGGTTGGTCTTATTGTCGTTGACGGGTTTAAGTGTGGTTGTGACGAAGTTACGGAAAGCAATCTTCTCGGTCTCGGTGCCGAATGCCATAACATTGAGATATATGGCTGTGTTGAGAGTCCTCTCGGCATGGCGGGTGCTGAACGTGCTATGCCTTCCAGCAACCCGGCATGCCATGGCCACAGAGCTCAACCTCACGGGAGGTGCTAGTGTAACGTGTACATCCATTTCCAAGCTAGCTAGAAGCCGTGGACAACTGTAACACTGCGATGTTATCTCTTCGCACTTGGCGATTGGGTATGAGCTGGATTCGTCCCAACGGGAACGGAAACGGGCGTGCTAAATGATGAAGATGGAAAGCTCCGCAGCTGTGCCTAGGTCGTTGGTACAACGACCGAGATATCGCTGGTATGCGTTATGAATGCGATGAGCCTGCTGATAGAGTGAGTAGAAGTCCTATACAAGATATAAAAGAATAAAAAAAAATACAGAAAATTAGTTACGATAGAGATACTAACATCGAGCTATTGTTGTTTTATACCGAGAAATGCGCTACCCACCTCACCGGCTAAACCGAATGTGTATCCAATGAATAACGTTAAACCAATAAATCATTATTATGCGGGGTGCTTCGATTCATCGCCTTCGATCTACCTACTATACTTGAGCTATTGACAACCCGGTCAGTACTCACCTATGTATCAAGACAATACTCTATCGCGCGGCTCTGAGAAGAGATCTGCACTAGTAGTGATGCATACTTCTCAAGAAGCTCACTGAATCTGATCCCTTTCCTTTGTCCCACGTGGACCCACAGCCAGTGCGGAATGTGGGAGAAGATGATATGACTATATAATTGGACCGAAAACCCTCCAGAACCTTGAAGAACTGACGTGAAATTTGCCAGTTTTCCTCGTTAGTGATATCTTCCACGCCGTGGGGTTAAGGTCTCAACGCAAATGGCCCTGGTCTCTAGCCAAATTGTCGTTTTATTAGTTTTCAAATGGAGTGTAACATGACGCGATCGATATTAGAGTCGGATACCCCGAAGATAATCTTTTCTAGCCAACCATCTTACGGAGACAGGTTGTCCGGTGGAAGTGTCCGAGTTCGTCCTAGTTTGGCCGCCTTTCGTGCGAATCCGCTTTGTTCAAGGGTATCAGCCGCCCTAACATATTGTATTCCTGTCTGGTTACATATATTTTATGGACGTTAATTGCATTGTATGCGTTTTCTTTATTGTTAGTTGAGATACCTAGCGTTCCGGCCTTTCGCCAATAGTAGTCGTCCAACCGGGCGGGTGTTGGCTTTGATAATTGGAAAGCGTGTATATCCTATTTCATTGGGCTTTTATTTCTTTCGCAGGGTGGTTTACGCTGCGTGCTGTGTAAGGTGGAGTATAAGTTCGCTTGATATAACCAAGGATCTTTTGCTGGATATTTTTCCGCCACTCCTCCGCTAGTTTAAACTCGCAAAAGACTCCTTTGGCGAGTAATTTTCAACTTCGCCATAAAGTCTGTAAGACCAGGCGAATATTTTGGAGGCAACGCAGACCCGACTATTGTCAAAGGGCGGTCATAAGGGGCATAGAAAGTATCGAAGGACTTAGCGGTAGTGACAGGACACTATATGACTGAACCTCTTTCGCCCGTTTCAAAGCTGTCAAACTTTCTCCTCTTTTCTTCCCCTGGAGCTATGTCGCTCTTCAAGCAAATCAAGCATATTTATTCCATTTTATTTCACTTGCCATATTGTTGGAGAGCACGCGGACATATCGGTGAGAGGGCTCACTTGCTCGGCCTCGGGATTTTCTCTCACCAATTTCGGACGCAAATGCTCGATACGATACCTTTAGCTCTCAATGAGAGTTTCAGGAATGGTAAGATAGGAATGCGTTGTTTAAGGCCAAATCTTGCGTGGGAATAGTGATGTTGCGATACTAATCGAAGAAAATTGGGAGGAAGCTGAATATCAAAAGTAAATCCTACGGCAAGTTTAGTGAATCGAAACAAAGAATTTTTAATAAGATCAGACATCCCACTTACCTCAAACTTCCCATAGAATCATTATCACATCGACCTACAAGGCACGAGATAATACATTCTAGTGGGAGAGATCCAAATGGAAATGTTGACAGCAAGTCGAGGTACGAGGGCATATGTGATGGGCCAGGAGGCTGAGTTGCGGAGGGGTTGTCCCCGTCAGTGTTAGCATAAACAACGGGTTCAAGACCGAGTTACAGCATAAGAGAACCGAGTAAAGGCAGATGTAATTCTATTTTCCCGAGCCTGAAGTATGGTTGGAAGGGGAAGGGAGGTGTGGCCTTGATTATCGCGGTGATAGAATGCGCTTGGCCAAACTTATCCATGTAGTCTTTCTCCTTTTGTTTGACTGTTAGGTATTAGTGCCATGGCTTTGTGTATCCCTATTCGCTGTTTATTGAATAATCATCTTAGCGAGATTCTCCGTCCACTCCCAATTTGACCAGGAGATCAAGAGGGCTTCCAGTTCAATTAGACAAAATTTTCCAAGGAGCTTCACAGAATTCCATGTTGCGTCAAAAGAACCTTGACTGATAAATGTATGTACGATCCGTCGACCTTTTGATTTCAATTAGATTTGATAGCACTTTGCTTGAGCCCCTTGATTTAGTACCACACTCATTGATCATCGATTAGCCAAATTCCATGATTTTGCGAGCGAAATTTGACGGCTGCTGCGGCACCCTCCCAATAGCAAAATATGCAGGATCATTCCCTCTTCTGTAAATACCAGTCGTGAAAGGAGAATGGATATCTTCAAGTGCTCAATTCATGGCTGGTTTCTAAATCCTGAAATTTTCCTATGTACTCCGTAGGTAAGTCCCCTTAGTGTCACGTGGAATGCATACACAGTTAGGAGGGCTTCGAGGAGTTGCCCAAGTGGCTGGGCACAATTTCCATGATCAACATATCTTAACTTATTGATAGGAGAGAATCACGGAGGTTGGGAATGATCGGGGTTCACAACATCGCGCACCTTGAGACACAAGCGGGATGGCTGGGCGTTTGCCCATTGAGTTGGACGCTTCTTGGACGGTAATGATTTGCTCGGGCAACTGAACAATGAACATTCGCTTTGCCATGTTTACCCTCCATTTACCTCTTGTTCGTCCACGGCTCTTGGACGAGGGGCAACAGGAACAGCGATGACGGAAGGTCTGTGGCGGTTTGGATTGAAGGCAGCCATTGCTCAAGGATGTGGTGGTGTGGGGTGATGTGTTGGCAAGCGCGAAAAAACTGAAATCAGAACAAGGGTAGGAGTAGTAGCCAATTGGCTTGTGGAATTGGGCCTTGTCGCTAGGGAGACCAGCAAGCCCGCTACACTTTAGCTGTCGAGGCTTCGAGAGGCATGGTGACTGTGGCTGGGAAAGAAGAGTGGAGCATCGCCGATGCGATGGGATGGGCGCAAAAAGAAATGAACAAAAAGAGCGCTTTTCATACAACCCGTGGACGACAGGAGCCCGTAGCATTTGTCGATCGATGATGAGAAGTTGAAATTAACCAAATGAGAGAGATGTCTCTTCTTCTTGTTGTCTGGCCATCCTGCACAAACTTCAATCATAGACGGTGTGGTGTGATATCCTCAAAGGCCCTGCGCCGCCTGCTGGAACAGGCGAGGGACCCTGTGCAAGTTGTTTTGGGTGACGTTGGAAGCAAGCATTCCAGGAGGTTTCCCTGATGCTGGGTACACAATCTGGATCCACGAAGAGCCCTGCTTTACAAGTGCCAGGCGCCAGACAGGTGTCAAAAGAAGAGAGAATGCCCGGGAGGAATGATAACGTGATCAAATCAGAGCTGCGAAACTTGGTATATCTTATCTGTCCAACTTGTTACGGACTACGGGGTATTTTCAACAGGGTTTTGGTGGGTTTGGAAGTTTGTGAAATTGGGTTTCCGCGAGAGTTTCGGGAGGTATATTTCGGCCCAGGGAATCATTCAACCGTACAGAGTAGTGGAAAAGCGTTCCATGGGCCATGGCCCAATGGGTTCCCGTCTGGATACTGGCTGCGCCGTTATGTGCTGTAGATTTGGCATGCTCCACTTGGCCCGTTGGCTCCTGAGTTGGAGAAAATCAGCGCCTGGGTGAGAATTGTCGGGTGTGTTTTTTCTCGAACAAGTAGTAAACAGAACTACCGGCTGTCCAATTATAGACGTTAAAGGACCGGCATGTTTGGCGATGTGTACGTAGTAAAAGGCTGGGAAGAGGGAGATGGGCTTTGGCGTGAGGGAGGGAGGTGTAGGTGTTGTGCTCTGCAGCAGCAACAGCCCACGCTAGGGGATTGTCAGCCTCTTCTTTTTCCGCGCCCCCCCCAGCCAGGGTTTGGCTGTTGTTGTCACCTTTCACCCTCCAGTCTGTCAAATCTTGAACTTCACTCCTCATCAACCACTTTCATTTTTCTTCTTCTGCTATAATAATAACCTTGATTCTTAGCTTTTCGCAATATAGGGGTTCGGTGACTCTGCGAGTTGTCTTTTGGCCATTCTCGTATCCTGGCAAACAAACAAGAGGTGTTTGTGTGTTGAGTGAGGCTCCTTCAAGCTGTCCCAAGGTGAGCAAGACCAACAACACTATCCTCACCTCACCTCAACCAACCTCCTTCAACCACCCCACCCGCCTTCTGAGAGCTGTATCGACCAACTACCACCAGCCAGCTACTGCCATCGCTACCGATCCGTGGCTATCTTCAAGGGCTGTCGTCCTCTTACTTAGATGGCTCCACCTCTTTGACTACAGTTAGATTGTTGCTAGGGACAAGGAGGCGACCATTTGTGCCAGCTTTTTCCAATAATAGCCCTTTGTTCGACTCCGGAGTTTACACTTATAGCTACACTAAACGTTTTGTTTCCTCACATTTTTTATACCCCTGATATCCCGCATCTCCCTTTTTTCTTTCCCCTTTTTGAGTATGCCATTGCTCGGCTAGCCGTCTCATGATGGGTGTTAACACCCGCAAACCGACGCTTCCAGCTCCTACCGACTCCTCGTTCCTTGATACAACAGGAGGCGGTGCGACAGGGACAGACCTCGCAACTGATCTTTCTCGACGTACCGATAAGACGTCGTACTCCATCCCGGATGACGGCAGCCCCATTACTATCTCTACCCGCCGTCGATCTCAAAATCGAGAAGACTCCAAACTCTCCAGAACCTCTCACCAGTCGCAAACTTCTCTTTTAATCGAATATTTTGAGGGGGGAAAGAAGGGCGGGGGCCTTAATTCTCGACCTAGCGTTAGAGTAAAAGTAACGCCATCTGCTGCTCGCAAGCTCAGAGACCAAAACGACCACATCCAGATTAGTGAATCTGGAGGGGGAAGAAAGCCTACATATACGAGGCGCATTTCTTTAGGAACGCCAACTCGAACTAGGGAAATTACTGAAGGTGCAGCAGATGATCTAAGTATCAGCTCAATTGGATCTCTGGCGGACGAAGCCGGTGCTACTCGCCGTTCACCATTGGAGATAGAGTTTTCTAGGGACAGTGAGGTGTCGGCCAGGTATATTCAGCCAACATCTGATATATCCTCCATGCCCCAGGACAGCATGTTGGAAGGTTCGAGCTCTATGTCTCACGTTCGCCGCCAACGAAGCCATAGCTTAAGTAGTGGCGACGGTCATGAGCAACCCCGCTCTCCGGGTATGTTGAAAACTCCTTCCAGAAGGAGAAGTCGAAGTTTAAGCAGAGAAAGGATTGCGTATAAGGCGGCAGAGAAACTTGGTGCTGTCCCGCGGGATGCCACTCGCTCGAAACACAGACGTAGCGAAAAGAGCCGAAGTCGAAGTGTAAGCAAAGAATTCCTACAACCTGAAGGGAAATCCTCGCGTCGACGTTCAGGCAAACACCGAGAGAAGGACTTGACCAGCGCAGAATCGAGTCTGTTAAGCAATTCTCTCTCCCCCCAACTCAAATCTGGAGATCAATATTCTTTCCGTTCAGGGACATCCAAATCGTCAATAAACAACCCAAGGTTGCTGGAAACTGTTGAGGATGCTATTCGACGACTCATCCTGCCAGAACTCAAAGAATTGAAGAAAGATCAAAAAGTACACGCGAATCGAACCCAATTTGAGCGCGATACGAACGGTTCTCTCGGTTCGGGGAGTATTGGCTCTAGGGATGAGCTGGGGCGGCGCCTGTCTAAACACGCAAGTGCTCCAGATGTCACCAAACCGCGTGTGATCGTCAGTAGTGGCAGCAAAGATCCATTAGTCATTTCTGACGGATATTCGGGGAGACCCAGGGAATCCAGACGGGAGAAACCACGGGAGTCACAATACGTTAAATCGTATACGCGAAGGTTTTCCGAAGATTCTTACCCCTCGGATGAACCCATACAGAGGAAAAAGTCCAAAGGACTTCGCGATGCTGAAGCTGCAGCAATTGTCGGCACGGCTCTGACATCTGCTGCTCTTAAACATCACGATTCCAAGTCAAGCCTAGATAAGCGGGAGCGGAGGAAGAAGCGCAGCAAGAGCCGAAGTCGAAGTGGAAGCATCAATGAAACTGAATTGATGTTCCAGAAGCATGGAGTGCCCCCAATGCCCCTACGCAGTGAAATTGATTCAGAATTGACAAGAGAATCGCTCTTGTCCCAACGGACCACTGGTACGGAAACTCCTCGTCATGGTGAGGTGGCACGCCGGTCACCGCACGAAGTTGAGTCACCTATTTCCCGAACACCAACTCAAACTCCCCGTGGATTAGCGAACGAGCCTAAATCTAGTGATGGTTTGTCGGCGAAAGGCCTGAGTGCCCAAAGTCAGCCCAGAAGCCCAACCTTTGATGATGAGAATATCACCCCAACCAAGGCAGGAACCCACCCTGCAGACCAAACATATATAGATCACTTTGACGAACACCCCAACGACTACACCGGTCATGCTCTCAGCCCGATCCAGAGCGTCGCAAGCTACCGGGATGATGACTCAGATATTGGAGAGGAAACGGGAAAACAAGCTGATAGTTCTGGATCAGTAAGTAGGGACTTTCCCGAACCAGGTCACAGGCTATCCATCGATTCTCTGTCGTCTGCCCCAAGCACGAATTTGGCTAGATCTACACGTCCCGCTGACTACGAAGAAAAGAGAAAGGCATTCCTAGCTCAAAAAGACGAGTCTGGCGTAGACCTTGGGTACGAACCAACCCCACGAACGTCCAAACATGACTACTGGGCCGACAGTCATCTCGATGAAAGTGATGAATATAGACATTCGCTAGAGCAGGATAGTTTGAGTGACGATCGAGTTGATACCCGCCGTCTGACGAACTCTACGGAAGACAGTTTAGAAGATCCTTTTACTCCCGGCCAACAAGTTGCACAGGGCGCTGCAGCCAATGCGGAATATGTCCACACACCTGTTGCGGTTGAGTCAGCCGTTGCCTCCCTCCTTGACCCATCGGTGGTTGACATGGGCTCTCTCCAATCTGGTAGGAACTCCGCCTCTGGATCACCGAGTAGATATCAGAGTGGAAGCCCGGGATCATACACAGGAGCGCAGCGAGGTTTTGCAGAAGTTAACCTTGGAAGCCCATTAAAACAACGACAAGATGCATCAAGTCCTGAAGAGACATCATTCCAAAAGCGGATGGGTGCTACATCACCACCTCAAAGCGTCGAAGATTCTTCCGACGACCAGCCGCACTTAGGAGCAACAGCATTGCCCGGAGCTGGAAGCCCGATCCCAGAAATCGGTCATTTCCCTGATTCTGAAGAGTCAGAAATAAACACAAATCCTTCGATTATCCAAGGTCCTATCGGCGGGATCCCTCATGAAAATACAGACCATTGGCCCTACAACCCAACACCCCCGCGACCGAAGGGAAATGCCATGCACATGGAACCGAACGCTGATGAAATAGAGCCCCAAGCCCCCCTCGCGGATCATGAGAGCCCTAATCCTGACACAGGCCACCGGCCCCCTTATACCAACACCAATTTTAACGAACCATTTTATGGGAATGGATATGGAGATGGATACCCTTCTGGAAACAAAATTGACCAGGGGCAAACAAGAGATTCCTATCCAGACCATTTATTAACTCCGCCAGGAGTAAAGGATGAAGGCTACATATCAGGGGCAAATCCCCGTTCGCCAAGTCTCGCTACTCCTGAGCCAAGAGGTGAGCCATTTGAATTATTTGATAATAGAATACTGGGACTTACTATTTCATCAGGCCGCGACGATCCGTTCACTGAAACACATAAACGACATTTGAGTGGTTATTCCCATGGCATGCCCTCCCCACTTTACGATAGTTCCACTGGTCACGGAATTGATCGGATTCAATCGAAGGACATTGTTGCACTTATGGACCATGTGAGTATACTTGTTAATTCTTTTTTTCTTTTTTTACGTGTCTTTAATAGTTCTAATGCTGACGTTTTACTTAGCTCACCGTTCGTGATGCACAACGAAATGCTCGAGATACCGAAATCCTTGTGACTCTTGTGCGAAGTGCCGCGGAAATGCGTAATTCCTTCGAGAACATGAAAAAGTTCATTGCGCAGCAAGATGAAATGCTTATGGATGCGAGTGATAAACAACATGATCGGACCCAGAAGCTCGTTGGAGGACCTCGACCTCAACCGCTCGGTATTTCACGAACCCCTCGGCACACAACTGCCGACGATGACGATGAGCGATCAAAGAGGAAAAATGTCTTCAAACGGGCGTTGAAGGGCTTGAGTCTCAAAGGATCTAACGATCTTTCCAGGGTCGAGGACATGCTCGTTCATCTCCTTCTAGAAGTTGAGGCTTTAAGAGCTGCTCAAGAGGGCCGAGCACCGGGGACTGGAGGCGCTAACTCGAAAGAAAATTTATATGACCCTGGTCAAGATGGCTATGAGCCTGAAGATCAAGCTGATACTTCATCAACAGGAGGAGGTGATAGGTCCGGCTATTCGAATTCCCCTCGTATGGCTGGAGATATGAAAGCTGCAAGTATCCGGCGTGGATCGGACCACCGAATTAGCCCTGTTATGGAGGATGACGAAGATTTAGAACCATTAACACCGGATGAGCAGGATTTGCTTGACCAGCAAGTAGCCACTGACGCCCAGCTCATGGGCTGCCATAAACGGGGTGGTTCTGCCCCATTGGGCACTCCTCCGCGAGTCCCTCTTGTGTCCGGGGCACTGAGCACAGATACAACCCCTAAAACGTCCAACGAAAAGTCTCGAAAACACAAATCAAGTAGCTCGTCGTTTTTCCCAAAAATTTCGCGGTGGTCGAAAACGACAGCTTCCTCCATGGGTGAGAACATCCGGAATAGCATCCAAACCGGTCGCAAGGATCGACACTCCTCAGAGCTATCCCGATCAGGCTCGGACCTAGGACAGGACGGATACAATACTGGTGACTATTACGATCATCGCGGGGATGACAGACTACGATCAAACACGAGCTTAGATCAACGGCAGGAGAACCGCCCCCCGTCCCCTCTAGTACCCTCGCAGCTTTCGGAGTATCCGAAGTATCAGGCACATAGGGATAGCTTGAATCTACAACATCCTCAACCGCGCCAGGGACCCACAGATCGTTATCAATCCCAACTGGAATCGCAAGCTCAAACCTTTGTAACTCCAGTAGCTCTTAACTCGGATGCTTGGGCATCCAATGCTAGCCTGGGACGGATGACCCCTAACCCAAAAGCTCCCGGTTCGGACGGCGGATATTCCGATAGGTCGTCAGCTTCTGGGAGACGAAACGCGCCTCCGCGCCCGCCAAAAATCAGAGATGAAGGTCCGTTGGTTCCCCAACGACCGCCTCAGGGAAAGGGGGATGGACAGCTCACTTATGCAGAACGCATGGCTACGCGTGGCTCTCGCCACTCAAATTACGATCCTGTACGACTCAATACTATTGATTCCCCCCCCCCCCACGATTTGATTTGTGAAGCATGAAGCAGCTAACCGCGAGTTTTTTTGATATATAGGCCGGTGGATCTCCAATTAGGTCTTCGCCTAAGAGCAACACTCCCCAGCGAAAACCCACAGGTCCGCGCCCTATCACTAGCTCTGGATACCCTAGACGACGGCAGTATAGAGGGAGCCCACAACAAGTTGATGACGACGACTATTAAAATGATGGATATTGGATTCTATTTCCTCAATGTTCTATCCCACCCACCTATTTGCTTTTCTCGTTTTCACATTGATGTCTAAAAGGGCGTGGCCTTTCCTGGGGCATGCATGGGTTATTGCTTTTTTTCTCTGGGTTGTTTTTGTATCTCAGTGTTTTATAGCGACGAAGGGTTTCCATGTGGAGTTTTTTCCGGCTCTTTCATTTCATTTATGTTGTCGTTGTGTTTGATATGAATGATGATACGGAAATGACCCAGCTTTGAAGCTTTTGCCTTTTCTACGTTTTTTTACTCCTGTTATACTTGGCCATGTAACTTGCCTTTTTTTATTCCCTTTTTAATTCATGCTGATATTGTGCGACTTTCTTCCAAACATTACTTGCTTATTGTCTCGATATTATTTTTTCTACCTTTTTTCTACCTTTTTTCCTACTTCTTTTCGGCTGGCAGATCCCTCCCCTTGACATACCTCTTTGTCTATCATATGTGCGGAACCCAAATGTTAAAATGATTTCCGTTACTATCCATTTATTTTTCGTTCTTGCTCCAAAGCCTTCATGCCCCGGCTGCTGCCATTTGCTCGCCAATTACCTACGATCTCAGCCAGGAAAGAGAAATGATACGAGATAAATCAAATCCTCTGGCTCCTCCCGCCCAAACTCAATATAATATTAACAACCAAACTGAAGTTTTAATATTAAAAAAGCAGGAACATAAAATGGGAAAAACTGACGCTGATGTCCTCAATCTGTGCTGAGAGAATGGGTTCTATGTATGCAATATACGCACGAAGTCCAAGCGGGCGGAAACTAAACATGTATCCGTGGTGTTCTTGTCTTCCAGGTAAACAATCAGGCTATAGCCATGTCATGCTGGCCGGCGTGTTTCACACAGGTAGACAGGCAAGTAGCCAGCCAGCCAGCCCACCTTAGGGGTGATAGGATGAACCTTGGAAGAGCTAAAACCTCCTGGATTGCACAGTACCTCGTAACACTTGAGTCGCCATGCAACGGAGGATCGCCCAATTATGCAACGCCAACAGCTCCCAGTACGCGTAAGGTATGCAAATTAGCCATATATCGTATCACCTATTGAATAACCATAGAAGAAGCTGGAGGGATGAAAATGTAGGAAAGGCAATAGATGGTTGGTAGCGTGGTACCATGCCCGAGATACCTAGAAAACAGGAGACTATATTATATACAACCATTTTTTGGCTTCCTCATTTGAATCCTCCTTGACATTTCCCCCTTTTCAAAAAGAAGAGAGAGAGAGAAAGTGAGCAAAACGAAATAGCTCAGAATCCGACGCCCAAAAGCTCCAAATATCTCGCGAAGTAGGTACAGGACAATGACAAAAGAAATATGGGTATTTTGTTCCGGTGTCGTTTTCCAACACAAGCGCAGTCGCCTTAATTTTTGTTTCCCCCTCTACTTCTCAAAGTAGAACTTCCTAAGGAATGATCAGAGGCGCTAATAAGGAGAAAAAGAGAGGCAAAGCAAGTAAATAAAATAGTTGTTTCCGGCAAAACACTAGAAATCCACAGAGAGAGAGCAAGCTATCAAAAAAAAAAAAAAAAAAAAAAAAAAAAAAAAACAATTGTTCCATTGCGAATCTACTAAGATGGAACGCAGCGCCCAATCCAGTAACGGATGATATTAAAAAAGAAAAGAAAAATATATAGGCGGGCGGGCGGGAGTAGCAAAAAGGAAAGGGAAAAGTTGTCAATCTAAATCAAGCCAAAGTTGAGAATTTTCTTCTTTTCTTTTCTTTCTTTCTTTTTTGTTTTCTTTTTGCCGCCTTTCTCTTAAGACGCCCATAATTTTATCAAGGATCATCACGACGCTCTGAAAATAGGCCTATTCGCATTCGGTGAGACTGGAGGAGGGGAAAGGTTAGCCTAGAGTTCCATTTTTGGGTACGTTTGTCAGCTTCAGTAACTTACGATCGGTAACTTCGGAATGACCACTCCTAGGACTGCCAAGAAGTTTATTATGAAGTAGGTCAAGTCGTAGTGGGTGTAGTGAGTACTGAGTAGGAAGAGAATAATCGGAACGCTGAGAAGGAACTTTTTGGCAGGTGTATATTGGTCTCCATTGTCGATTTGCTCCCACATGTTAAGGTTGTCATATGCTCCGGCATTGAATTCGAACGGTACTCCTCGAACCCAGTGAAACATGAGAAACGAGCCAAACATATAGCTGATATTAGTGAGGGTCCATGAAGTCTCTTGCGATACACCAGGGATGATGTCGTAGAAAATCTTAAGAGCGACGATTAGAACGAAATGGATAGTCCATGCACCTGGAAATCAAAATTTGAGTCAGCTTGCGTTTCATAGTAACACAGTATATGGCACATGTCCTCCTCAAGTCGTTGATTGTCCCTCTCCGGCTTCTTAGCTCCACAAATTCCGAAATCCCGGTTGTCAAGAAGGAAGGAAGTATGCGGATCCTTACCTTTTGCGTTAACCCAATTGGCGTTTAGGTTAGGCAGGGCAGCCTGATCACTTGTATGCTCAATCGACTCCGGAGGCTCCTGGTAGATAATGCTGCTCGACCGTCTCCTCCGTCCTGTTTTGGTCTCGCTCATTGTGGAATCAGGTTTGGGGCCGGAGTCGAGATCGGGAGCAAAGGAGACAGTCCTGGGAACCAGAAGGGAAGACAGCTTGGCGGTATTGTATAGGGTCGCTTGCTAAAATATGGGTGAAGAATGCATGCGAAGACAGGAGGGAAATATACGAGCAAAAGGATAGCTGTCTCTCTGGTGTTGTCGCCTGGGGATATATATAAGGACGGATCGAAAGTTTTCGCGTAACAATATGGCGTTTATGCAGTCTGAGCCGAGGGTCGCAACGAAGAGCTCCGTATACCGGTGAATGCACAGCTAATTAAGAGTATCTAGAGGAACGAGTGAGGCGGGAGCTGTGAACCGGTGGGAGGAGGAGGAGGAGGAGGAGGAGAGGGGGAGGAATGTAAAAGTTGTCCGGAACTGCGGAGAACTTCGGAGTTTAGCTGCACCAGCGGGCAAAGGAGTTGAATAACACAGCACAGCACTAAGGGAAACTCAGGAAGGCATTATCGAAGAAGAGGGGTGCTGCAAACCGGCGAGAAAAAGACAGCGAACATTGAAGGAAGTGTTTTGGGCGTTGTTTGAACTTCCACTGGCGAGCATCCAAAGGTTGAAGGACACCGAACACGGCCCAGAGCAGGAAGCTTCGTCATCTGATTTGCGGAAAAATATTCCACCGAAGCCCCCGAGACATGCCAAGAATCGCCACATGGGCCAAGACAACGTCGCGATTAATAAAATAACCCGTGGACGTTATTGAGGGTCATGTGACCTGGATTCGTTCCAACCTGGAAGATTTAAGTTAGGATTTAGCTTCCTGGTTGGGCTTTGCGTTGGCAACTCTTTAATTAAAAACAGCTTCTCAAATCACCATACACGATCCGTGCCCCCTCAGTCCAACTTCAGGTTTCCCTTCTTCACTGTACGACAGTCCGGGGTGTCACAGCTGCGACATATATAACTAGCTACGCATGCTGGCCTACGCCTAATTCCAACAATATAAAGCTTGCACTCCTCCCGCAGGTCTACCCGGCGGAACATGTATGAGGATGATTGCGACTCGCGTACAGCCTCTGTTGGTTTGCTGAGGACCCGAAAAAAGCACGCCTTCTCTGAATCTAAGAAAATATCCTCTATAGGGACATCTGAGAAACGCCGGTCAGGAAAGAATCTCACGTTAGGTCGTCGCGACATTCAAGACTTTGTCCCCAAAGGCACATCATTTACCTCTACACTGCTAGAAGTTGATAGCTCATCTAGCTCGAGTCCCGATACGGCCATGGAGAATAATACGGCCATGGAGAATAAAAGCAGTGATGACACCACCACGGACCTCGCGCCATCATCCGTTTCGCCGCCCGCATCTCGAGGAATGGCACCCGCAATGAATTGGAACAAACTCAGTAAAGGCACTGTAAGGACCGTTCTTCGTGGGCGACGCCAAGCGGACACGCCTAATTCATCTGCAGCAAATTCATTTGAGGCTGTCAATGGGAAATACTGGCGCAGTCGGAGTGCGTCTGCTTCGTCTGCCGGAAGTGGCGATGGTGAGCATCATCGCCGAATGCACGGACAAGGCCAAAGCGACTCCGAAACAGATGCTTGTCGGAGTAAGGCTCATGTCGGAACGAATGTAGGCCAAAAGACTTTCACTGCAGAGTTCTCTGATATGGATTCTGGAGATGACACGGATGGCAATAATGACATCGTTCTTAACCTGAGTGGTTTGCCTAAAACAGATGAGAGGATTGAGGCCACTGGGGAGCTACATGGTCCTGGCCGTGAAATGGCCCACCAAGGTAGCGACGTGCCAGGCGTTCAAAAACTTAATGGGGAGATTCTCAGCGAACCACATGGCTCGAACCTCTCTGTGCAAACTGAAAACAAACTACCAGAAGACGAGATTTATTGTGATGGTAATAGAGGAAACGCCTTGTCTGGAGGCCCAAAGGCCGAGGCGATTCGTTTGTTTCGCGCAAAGTACCCTTCAGATCCCACTACCCTTGCTGATCTCACTCGTGTTGATTTGGAGACTCAGGCTAGGTATATATTTCTCGATTTGGAGCCAGAAGATCTTGACCTCAGCCTGCCCATAACATGTATTGATTGTATGAAGGAAGGTCATCTGGCGGATATCTGTCCCAATAAGGAGGTATGTTATCTAGACGTCTCATTTTTATCGGGCGCAGTTGTGATTCCGTTTCTGTGCACCACGAAAGCAGCTCTAGTTAAATTTCTGACATCGTACGTAGTGTGAACATTGCGGAGCATGGTCTGTTCATGAAAGTCGATTTTGTCCTTCCCGGCGAAGATGCCAACGTTGCAGAGAACGGGGTCACGACGCAGAAGCGTGCTCTTCTCTTTTGAAAGGCTCAGCCGCGGAAGAACCCTGTGACTTTTGTGGTTCCGGCGACCATACCGAGTGCGAATGTGACTTGATATGGAAGCTCCCCAAGCGAAACCCAACCTCAGGCCGCATATTTATTTCCATATCCTGCTGTCACTGCACGAGTAATCGCCATCTGGTCGGAGATTGCCCTACTCGCAACTTTCCAATGAACTCTTCTTCCTTCAGTCTTAAACATTTTGACCCCTCAGTGTTCTCCAACCTAAACACCTTCCCTGTTACCATTTCTGGCAAGGGAACTAGTAGCCAGAGAAATTCTGGATACAAGATCAGAGGCCGCGCGAGAGGCCGTTCACCATCTCCCGAGAGCGATGGAGCTTTCGGACAACCAGATAGTTGGAACCCAACAACACACCGTTCACCTCCACGTGGACGCATACGCTTCAGCAATGGAATTGGGCGTGGCAGGAATCTTGATGATGATACACGTCGGCCCCAAGGCTCCGGGAAGGGGCCGCAAAACCCTAATGATTATCGCCGTGATTATAGAGAACGAGACCAATATTTCGGTAACAATACGCGTCAACGCTCTCTGTCGCCTATCCGACCTTCAACCCGTCAAGGCAACGGGGCAAGCAGTTGGCAACCTAGGGCTAGAGGTGGTGGTAATGGTGGTGGAGGTGGATCTCGAGGTCGTGGAAGAGGGGTCAAAAGGGGTTCAAATAGGGAAACATATCGACCTATGCCCAGCGCGGCTCAGAAAGCATGGGACCAACATAGACTCTGAAATGACATGGAAGAATTGAAATACTGCATGGACGTTTAGCTGACTGCATCTTGGCGTTTCTGCATATATTAGATGCCATTCTGCTTCTTCTGTTGAGATACCTATCTGGTAACAATCATGCAGATTTATGTTTTGATACTATGCTATATTTATCTCCTGGTTTTCAGTGATATTATCACATATGACAAAATGATGCCAAAACAATGGCGACTATCAGACTCTAATTGGATAATTTCAACATCGTCGTAGATATTCTCCAGGGCACTGACAACCAAACGGACATACCACTTCCTTTACCCTAAATACCATGGGACTGAACACCAAGGTCTCTCCACGGTCTTCTATCTGTAATGTCGGAAATATACATCACCGTACCCATGTCTGCATAATCCTAGAGATTCTCCACAGAATCCGCAACCCCATCCTCCAAGATGGAAATTATGTCATCTAGGCGCTCAACGCAGAAGTGCGTATGCTCATGCTCCTTCACGGCTTGATTGTGGTCATTTAGTAGGAGGATCGTAGCAGCCCCTGCTAGGTGACCAGCTGTCATGTCGTCAAGACTATCGCCGACCTATATATGTATAATTGTCGCATTTTAAGTTTTGTGTATTTCTTGTATAATTGAATTCAGATGCCGATGACGCTATATAGCTGGGATATGTTTCAAGGGAGGAATAAAATCCACCATTATTGGAAAAATTAAGCTTGTATAGTTTACGTACCATGATCAGCTCTTCTGATTTTATGCCCCATTCTTTAGCTATATGTAAAATCCCTGCCGGATCTGGCTTTGGGAGTATGTCTGGAGTGTCGCGGGTTATGATTGGGAGGAATTCATGCGTTGGGAGGTGAGTTGTTAGAAGGTGGTTTACAGGGGTTCTATAAGAAGGGCTATTAGCAAATATCACAGAAACATGATTGATTTAGTGAAAAGGAGGTATTTGATGCTGAAGATGTTGGCGGCGGCGCGCCTGGGGATCAATAAACGTACTCGAAATTCCGTGTGCATAACGCTCGCTTTAATCCCTTTGATTGCAGATAATCCATCAATTTTAGAAGACCGGGTTGAGGCTCTTGCTTTACCATAGCTTTCCGTTCGATATCTCTGACTTTCTTGATAGCTGTGGTGCGGTCCTCTAGCGTTGGCAAGCTGCGGATGTGCGTGATGATATCGATAGACTTATCAATCCCAAGTACGGAGCTGGAATTTGCCATTTGTTAGTCGGAGAGATTGTGATATTGTCATTCTTTGTATCTTTGAGAAAGAGGATAGGATGGACATACCGCATCTCTTGGAACATATAGTTCTGCGGTAGACTGGTAATAATAATTAGCTTTGGCGGTATATAACCGTAGGGAGCTCCTTCACGAAAGAATTCGAGTACCATAATGTCCCATCAACGTCAAACACAACGCCTTTCAACTTCAACTTGTTATTGTCTTTACTTGCGTCAGGATGAAGCGGGGCAAACCGCCAGATACGCAGGGATGAGCTGACTGCCACGGACATGGCGCGTGGAAGGAGCATGGGTCGAAGAAAGAAAGCGGATAACTTCGCCTTTTAGACGTAGGGAATAATGCTGATTGAAGACGATGAGATCTGGGATTAAATATTTCGGCGAATTGGCGGGGATCGTGAGTCGTACTTGTAGTTACTGGCTGATTGATTGATAAGATTAACTAGGGAGTTCCGCGGCTCTGTCCAAACCTTAATACCCAGCAGTAGTTCATCACCTACAAAAGCCCACAACGATTGACTAGACTATCCCCGCTTATTCTTTTTCATCACGCGTGTCCATGGAGACGTAAGAAATATATAAATACCACTCAGCTATCCAGGCCATGGAACCCCAAGAGGAGGTGCTGGAGGACTCTGTGGCCCCGAAATACCGGCGCGCAAAGCCTCTCCCCTTCGAATTGAGCCGACACTGCAACATTTACTTCGAAGAAAAACTGTGTAAGCTTCCCCTGTCCCTCCTTTGCAAGAGATCCCAATAATAGCAAGTAACTGATATAATATCCGTGTCTTGTAGACCATCAAGCTCTCCATCTTCTCCTAAGCCTTCTCTCATCAGGTACTATCGCGTCAGGCCCTGCGTTCGTACCAACCACCCAGCAGCTTGCGGTTGCGGCAACTCTAGTCGTTCATCCCTCCACCACAACTCTCGCAAAGTCGCGGGAAGCTGCGCACGCGTCTACTACTGCTTTGCAACTTTTGCGCCTTACCAATAAGCTAGTGGGACCTTTGGCTGCACAATTCGGGAGTGCATTTGCTTTTACGCGTTATGCTTCCTCGCGCCATAGGGGGTCGCGTCGCAAAAACGATGGGAGCGAGGGAGCCGGCGCTCCAGGTATGGATTCGTACCCGGGCCTTATTAACATGGATATTGCTCGTCGTGGGTCTATCTGGTTTCAATCTGAAGATTTCTGGTCTGCTGTTGGATGGGCCTTTAATTGTGCCGTTCTTTATCCCAAGCGCTGGTCTAGATGGAGGGTCTGGCTGGAGTTTATGTGTGACGTGTTGGAAGACGACTGGGCAGAGAGAGAAAAGTTGATCGATAGCTCGAAAAATGGGGTAGGAGCACTATCTTCTGATGATACTCTCCGCCAGAGCTTAATTTTTAAGTATATCTCGGGTACGTCGGGAGTGTCCAGCCAGCATCGAAGAATCGTTCGAGCTATTTTCGCGGACGGGAATCAGGCGTCGCTGAACGAATTTAAGATGATATTCCGCAACGAACTAAAGGAACCAGAAAAGGACAAGGATCATCTGAAGCGGCGTGAAGCGGATGTGAACGTTGACGAAGGTATATTTGGGGACTACCTTGCAAGAGACGAAGATGACGTTGACGAAGAAAATGACGCCGTTTACACGGGGGATACCAGGCCATCGCGTCCGAAACGATCGAGAACTACAGCACCAACTCCATTTTCGAGGTCGGCCGAGAATCTCGATATGCATCCGTCGTACAAGTCATCAAGTATCACACATTCGGGCCAGGAAACACTGCTGGGTGACGTATCGGCTATTGGTCTTCGGCAGCGCCTTATGCAGATTTTGTCCCGAGTTTCAGATGCTCTCCCGGAGGATTATATGACAGTCGAAGACTTGTATCAGCTCTTTGGGGAGTTTGTCCGTCCACTGTCCCTCCCCACATTTCAGCTCCTGGTATCATGTCCGATGTTGTCTAATTTTGCCGATAACGCGCGAACTACTTTGTGCAAGACGATTCTTTCACTTTTACTTCACCAACACCCTAATTCAGAACAGACGTACATCAACCAATCTACACTAGAGAAATATTATCTGCCATTTGCCGCTAACACGAACGATGCCATTGAAAATGCGAAAGTATCGATACTTCTCGAGACCTTACTACTGCTATTAGCCTCTAATGACATGTTACAAGTCCAGCCATCCTTGAGAGCCGCAATCCAAAAGGGAATTATTGCAAGAGCTGATAAAGCGCAGAGTGACGCCAAAAAGAGCCAAGATAAAAGGAAATTAGACGAAATTGGTTGGGCTTGGCTGATTGAAAGCGGCGAACGAATCACCTATCTGGTGGACAAGCTATTATCGTCAGAGATGGAAGGGCAGACCGATACTGAATAAACTACGTCATTTTCAATTCTATCTATGGCCATAACCTTCAGGCTTGGGTCAAATATTTAAACTACATATCTTAAGTAGGCAAACTATACCTCCGCCTCCTAACTCCATGAACAAAGGTACATTTTTCTCCTGGGTGGTTCATCGCGGCTATGGAAACTTTTTATCCAAATATATGCGTTCCTCGGGTGAGATATCCAGAAAGCAAGGAAGAGCTGATATCCCTTTTTCCAAACTAGAAATAAGATTCGATTGAGCTTCTTCCAACTGAGCAAGGAAAATTCCCCACATTTCTTCCCTCGGCGCCGATGGCTTCTCAGGCTTGACAGTTTCTATTTTCCGGCTGCGATGCGAGGCTCTGGCTTCCATGAGATCCACCAGAGTCGTCCATTCCTCGTATGTCAATCGGGAACGTACTGCTTGGCTCGCCGGACTATTTAGTTTAATTCCGCGAGTGTCTGGAGCATGCGTAACATCAGCCGGCTTTGAGATGTCGGGGAGTTGCAGCTTCCACTCGATGAGTAAGGCCCTATACAGGTTGTTCCTACCCCAAGAAACAATCCAACTTTCTCGTCGTTGATCTCCGGAGGTTTTCTTCCAGTGCTCCAGGGTGACCTTCTCTCTGGCCTTCATCTCTTTCTGTACCTCCTCAAGCAATTCAAGCAGGTCGAATGCGTTACGTGTGGCGTTTTTATATATCTTCATCCGCAGATCTTGCAGGGTATTAGGGAAATCTTGTCCAGTCGGAAGCCATCTAAAGCCGGTTCCTGGCTTCATTTCTCCGAACCTGGTGTGGTCGAAATGCGCGCAGACCACCAGTGCGATTTGGTTGAAGTATCTAGGTTTAAGCGATGCTAATGGGACATACGGGTCGCTACCAGCTATGATGCTCCATTCCCACGACAGTTTCTCCTGAACTATGGCTGCTAGAATTGCTCGTTTGCGCTCATCGAACAATCGTTGGAAGCTTGTTGCGGAGAGAGGGAGGTATCGCAGCAAAGTCCTAATGCCTGAAATGTCCGCGAATGCGAGGATATGGATTTTTATGTCGGCTGGCAGCCTGCTGAGGCGACAATTAGCTGCCACCTCATCTTGGAGCTCCCTATTCGTCAGCTGTGCTTCGCGCCTCCGAGACGCTCTTAGTTGTTCGATATTGCCAAACATTGGCATTTTTACGCGACTTTCGACAATGACAATACGTTCCCTTAGAGATGAGCAAGCAGCAAACGGTTTCAACTGCGGGCGCCAGTCAGAGACCTTGTCGGTAATTAAATTTGTGCCTTAATAACCGAATATAATGTCAGGGATCGCGGAGAGATCTTGTGTTGTTACCACTGAGATCGTTAGTTGTTGGACGGAAAAATCCTGAGAAACAATCCCTTCTGGAATGCAGGAAGAACATACCAGGTATACGGTGGAAAGTAAAGGATATTGCAAGTCTTAATATACGTTGATATAAAAGTACCTGGCGATGTATTTCAAATTGAGGACTTCCACTCGCATATAAATAATACTCGCATATACATAGTACATTATTCAAAGGGAGACTACAGTGCTTATCGATGTATTTGAGCCGTCCTACTTGTTTCTCTTCTTCCCAGCCAGGACAGTACAATGCCAGGCCCCATTGGTTAAAACAAAGAAAAAGTCCCCGGTGCGAATGTTCTTTACTTACCTTCCAACGCCTAGTTGGTTGAAGCAAGAATGAGTTGGCCAACATAATAAGCACTCTCTTATACAAGAGGACCCGTCAGTTCGACAAAGGGACCTGTCTTTTACTCCAATTGGTGTGAACTGCGATCAAGCTTGGGGGCCGGGATACGGTCAATGAAGCATCTACTTCATATTTCGCGAAGAAAGAGTTTTTAAAGCTGGGAGTTCCCTCCAAGAACACCTTGGATAACTGATAGGAACGTCAAAAAGCCGAACATCCTTGGTGATTAACATGAAGAGCTGACCAGATCCCACTAACTGAACTATTCTTTCTGTTAAGATTTGGTCTGGAATATTTAGATAATTAACCAATTTCCGAAGATTACTCCTCCGCTCTTCAGTTGAGTTTCATGCTTGGCTAGCAAGGTTCAGGTTAAAGAAACCATGCAGCCTTCATAAATCTGTCAACAAGAAAAACGGTAGTAATCGAAGCGATCCTTTTTGTTTACAAAGAAAGGTCATGAATAAATTGATGAACTCGAAAGAATTTTCCTTGTCTGAATTTCTTGAAATCCTTAACCAGTAAGCATTTCAGCAGCGACAGCTCATCATATTCCGCAAGTAGAAAGTTATCCGCATGTTACTGACTCGTTGGTTTAAGAAAGCTGCTCCCGGATGACTTGGCCATCCTTTTGCGACCATGCGGATCAGGTCCATTGACCGAATTCACGAAATATACGGCGAGGGGCTTTTTTCCCCCGCCGCCTCTTCGTCCACAACTTGAGAAAACAGTTTGACTGTTCATCCGAAAGTCGTCTTTGAAACATCGATTCATTCAATATGCGATGACTCTGGCATGATGCTGACAGAACACCCATCGCATCGAATATGCAGTAACGATTTGAAGGAAACGAGGTCAAGAGGCATTCCCACTGCATCCGCGAATGAAAGTACGCGGACAGAAAGAAAACGTGCTAGTCACAAGACAAGAGGACGAGCAATACAGATAAGAGCAGCTTCTTCTATGTCTACAAGTGCAGCAATGAAGGCAACGATAGATTTTGCGCATGCTCCATGAGCCCGGTGAAATCCGGTAACTATTCTAGCCACAAGCTCAGCGCTCAGCCTTAGCGACGGGACAACGACCTTCAAAGCTTAGAGGATGAGCTAGAGATCGCTTTTGATGCAATTTAGCCGCTTGAATCAAATCGGAGACCGCTATTACCCATCGAGATGTTGCGCCTGGGCATAGTAAATACATTTTTTCCGGAACAATTTACCATGTCCTGAGGCAAACTCTGGCTAAAATCTTAAATCAGGTATCGACATAGACGTTCGAACCGCCGGACTGCAGCCAGAGAGAATCCATCTAGAAAACCCCAAGGCAACAGCCAAGGGAATCATCATTCGAGCCCCTCACCCAGCGATCGGCGGCTTTGCGATTTTGATAAGGAATCTCAATACAATACGATATCAACACGGGATCTCCGCAGATCCTGCAACTGACAGGTCAAGATCTGCATCTGATGCCACCATTACCGTGCACTTACCCTCCTGCGACCAAGGCCGGGCCATATGAACGGCGGCTAACGCATGCTACTTAGCCTTATTCCAGCTAGTGCAGGTCCAGAGGATAATCGAAAGATGTGGTTGGTAAGATAGATCTATTGATAAATCCAATACGATACATACCCAACATGCAGTCTGGTTTGCTCCTAGCCCATCAAACGTCACTTCCCAGCGCATGTCATTCGCATTCGAATCCCATAAAGCGATTAACTACTCTCCCTACAGGCGAAAATTAACCCTTCGAAAAACCACGGTGCAAAAGGTATTGCTTTCGGGCCCCAAGGGCACATACACGAACAGAATTCCCAATTCTGGAGCCAACTCGAGCGCGTGCCATCAGTGGCGCGTTCTGTTGGTAATCGTAAATGCGACGTTACCGGCAACATGACTTCCATAGGCTTTATAATGTTCATTCTTCATTCGGATCTAACGGATCTATGGCAGCCATTGCAAAGCGGAGAATCATCACATACGAGGCTATCTCGAGTTCTTACCGCCATGGGGACAGGGATTTATTTATACTCCTTCACGCCACCACACCCGATCACGTCCCGATTTTCACTGCCCGCTTGCAAGGCTTCTTATTATTATTCGTCAACATTGGCTTGAACCCCGCCGCAGCGTTATCTAATCCGATGTAACAGCGGATTGGCCGTTGGCGTTGGGTGGGGTGTGGACAAAGTCTCCGATGTGACTGTGACTTATGCATTTAATATTGCCCAATACAGAGTATGTATGTATGGCGTCGATCCAGTTGAGGAATTTGGTTATTTCTCGTCAGGAATACTCCGTAGTGCTTGGATGTTTTACTCTGTAATAAAATTGGGACTTCTGCCTGAGCAATTAATAATATTGGTTGGGTACGGTACCAACATCGCAAGCATAGTTGACATCTTAACCTGGGGGGTGCATTCAAAGTTTAATTATATACGAGCTTCTATCGATCTATGTACATACATGTACTAGTAATTGCAAGAAGTTGATCATAACGGATACAATACGATGCGCGACACGACAGGCAATGCGATCAATGGCAAAGATTACCAATCCTCAGAATAATCCTAACGACTGGCTACTCGCTAGTTTAGCGTCGGCGACGCCTCGGATTTTGTGCTAGCCCAAGCTTCATACTGTGAGCTGTTAAGGAAGTCGATATATCCAACTGGGGATTTTGGCGTATAAAGCGTTCTTCGGTTGTACGGCGTGAAAGGTATGTGATTGAAAGCACGGAAGGGCAGGTCTGGGTTCGATGTATAAAATCGGCCGAATGCGATGGCGATGCGTTGACCCTTGAGATTTTCAATTCTTCGATTAGCAGTCTCGGGGCGGAACCCTCCAGCGAGGATTACTGGCCCGGAATTCGCGTATGCGTCGACGACAAAATCCGTGCTCTGATAAGCTCCTTCACACGATTCCGGACCGCTGACCCGGCTCTCCACCACGTGCAAATACGCCAATTTGATCTTTGCTAGGTTTTGAACAAGGTGGGTAAACTGTGGCTTCGGATCTGCCATTCCCATGGCCTGGAACGGGCTCCATGGACTGATTCGATATGCAGTTTTCTCACATCCAATGGCTTCTGAAACTGCCTTAGCCACTTCGATGCCGAATCTTGATCGATTCTCGATGCTTCCACCCCAACGGTCATTGCGGTTGTTACATGTATCCTGCAAGAACTGATCGCAAAGGTATCCATTGGCTCCGTGAATCTCCACTCCGTCAAAGCCAGCTTCCATGGCATTCTTTGCCGCTTGAACATAGTCTCCGATGAACTCTTGGATTCCGTTTTCATCTAGTGGCGTAGGAACAGCGCTTTCCTTAGAAATGGGGATGTCACTGCTAGAGACCACTGGATGGCCATCTTCAGTCAAGACTCGCGAGTCTGCCGCCCTTCCCAAAGCCCACAATTGACAGAAGATAAAACTGCTTTTGGCATGGACTACATCGGTGATCTCTTTCCATGCTCTAATTTGCTCATCGTTATATATCCCAGGCACATTGTCGAAACCTCCCGCGCGGGGCGAAATAAAAGTGCCTTCCGTGATTAGCAACGTTCCTGGAACCGAAGCGCGGTCTGCGTAATACTCCTTAACGAATGAAAGAGGGACATGATTGTCATCCGCGCGAAATCTAGTTAATGGCGCCAGAACGATACGATGTTGCAAAGTAATATTGCCGATCTGGAGTGGACTTTGTATATTCTCCATATTTTGGATTGACCGAGAGCGAAAGAATGTCAGGAGCCTGTTTCGCCGATTTTACCGCTGATGCATATATGTTCTGCGTAGAAGAGTAGAGAAGTGGTTCAGATTTCACCCACCAGGGTAGAGTAATGATCAACGTCGAAACTTTGAACAACGTTACGTGAAATCTGGCACTCGTGGCAAACAAATAGAGCATGGGGTGCGCTTTCACCGCTTGCACCGGAAGGATTAATCCTTGGGGTGGGGCCACCCATCTTGATTTCAAAGCAGATTTATCCTCTAACAAATAAGCTGCCGTCCTCTTCAATTTTCCAATGCTGAGCAGCAGGCATATAATCCTTTTTGCGGATGTGAAGGGGAAGGGAGCTTTAAATAGGAATCCATAGGGCTTTCAAGGGTAGTTAAGAGTATATAACCACGTGGAATTTACTCTAGAAAAATCGTGGCCCCTTCTTGCTAGAAGAAACGAGCCAAACCCACTAATGGAGCTCCCGGATGCAGTGTTGCAGGATTGGATCTCTTGAATAATAGATAAATCAAGCTGCTCCTTGAGTAGTGGTTGACATCCGCCCGCCTAAGAAGAGCCACCAGGTCGCTCGCTGCTGGTGCATACACACGTCTGCTGTCGTTGGAATTGGGGTCAGCAACTCCTTGAGGGTTCTCGCGCCACGTGGTTCATATCTGTCGCAGCACTCACTGTCATTCCCGGCTGGTTAAGAAGTTACGTCGAGTATTAGTGATTGTATAGTAGAGATATGGAGAAATCAATATAGTTGTAGGAGGTTATATGTTGGTAGTAAGGGAGCGTATACTCTAGAAACGAAAAAAAAGGCGACAGAAGGAAATAGAGAAGAAGTATTACTGTAAGTTCATGTTATGTGCATCTCTTTCGACCTATTTTAAAGCACCCTCCTTTTCCTCCTCCAAAGAGCGACAGCCGCTAGGTAGGGCTAGGCGTTGCCGCTAACTTATACAAGGAGCGTTTTCAGCAACAGGATCATGAACCCATCATGGTAGGGTAGGATGAGAGAAACCGGAGGCGGGATATTGTGAACATGACAATTTTCACACTAAGGTGGACAGCATGGAAATGAGTACCCCGTATATTGTAAGGTGTATCTCATGAGACGCGCAATGTATGCTCATGATGTAACTAGCGGAGAGAGAGACCTTCTTCCCCTGGTCATCTGACTTGGATCAAGAGTCCGAGGTCTTGTTGAAACATATCTCCAACCCACCTTATACTCTGTAGTTACTTACCCTTACGCTGGTTGGTAGTTATATTGAGAATCTGCCGGTCCGGAGATTTTCCACAAGCTAACTATCCCACCCCACCACCACCATTCGGGCACTTACGCAGCGCAGCTTTTAGTCTCCTCAAGTTCTCGATTTTAGCGCCTGAACGTGGTTTAGTTGATCTTCGACTTTGGGAGGAATGCCAATTTTGTATTTTGTGCGGAAAAGGCGCTCCCTCCGTTTTTGTAAATTGTAATATCAGTTTCCTAGATCATAATATGTGTCACAACCAACCTTCATCTGGCAGAGCAATGGAATATGTATGGAATCCACCCTGTAGCGTTTTGCGGGAATCCAAATATTCAAATGCCAAAAGAAGCAACATCTTATCCCGGAATGGACGGCAAGTAGCCAGACCACATGTAACACGCCAACTCAGATCAAGCGGGTATGACATTTCTACCTGTCCATACAGTAGGTACCACTTTCTTTGAAGAGATATCCAGAACCAATCGAAGAAGCTCTGTGACATCTCTGGATCTTGGGGGTGCATGATGCCAATTAGGTATCTCGTTTATCATCTACGAATCACAACCCGCTTATCGATGCCTTCTGTTGACGGCTGTTAGCAACTAGCCCATCTATGAATAGTCCCTATTGCAGGCAGCGAAGCACAGTATTTCTTTCGATTGAGTTCCTGCAAGAGCCACGTACTTGCCCGTATAACTGTTAGAGAAACCCCCAAAATGAGAAAAATGGTGACCATCTTCTGTTGCATCCAGCAATGGGAAAGTGCCCCGTATTTATAAATCCCTTGCTGCAAAACTATACTGCATAACACAGACAAACATTACAATCGGCGCACCTTGGTCCAATAGCTTTTGGATAAGTGCCTGGGTTGAAATTGAATGCAGGTTCCGGAATATATCTCCTAGTGGTAGCCCACTTTGGAGCGATTTGGAGATGCCCAGGACGGTTCAATCGGCATACCACTTGCCCCTCAAACCCCTTGTATTTGCGGGGAAGCTCATGGGATCTATCCCCGCATTTCCTAGCATACGGCGGGCCCTTAAGAAGTCAGTTTCGCATCCATTGTAGTAGAAGAAAACAAACATCGACTCCAGGGCTCAAATAAACATAAAGCAATCAGCGCAACGAACAAAACGAGTTCTCTATTCCGATATGGCCTCCCTTGCAAAAATGAGATGGGGTACAATCCCGCTCCAGACCACTTATAGAATGGCACCGCAAAGTGCAGTATCGCGATTTCCAGGATGTCTTGGGAGGTCAACAACGCCATTTGGCGATAAAGGCTTAGGTAGTAAACGGGAGGCTTCGACATCGACAAAGCAGCCTGTAAACCTCAGTGCATCCATCGCTTCAAAACTGTCCCTTGACGGAAAGGTCACGGTCATCACAGGTAAGCATCAGTGGAGACATCCTCATAGAATCCATTCGAAAATCATTAACTTTCTTGTAGGAGGGACCAGGGGAGTTGGGTTGGCGCTTGCTGAAACAACGGCTGGCCTCGGTAGCGAAGTGGCCCTTCTTGATATTATGGAGCCTCAGGTGGACATAAACAAGCTGCAGAGCCAGTTTGGGACGAGAATAAAATACTTTAAGTCCGTTAGAACCCATACTGTTTCATTAGCCCCCGAATAGATACTAACAATTGAGCTTGGGGTAGAGCCGATGTGACGCAAAAGGGAAGTCTAGAAAACGCGTTTTCAGCGGCAGCGAAAGAATTTGGCCACATCGATAATTGGTAAATATGCCCAGTCGGTCTCGAACCATGTGCATTTGGCTGACTGCTTTGTGATATAGCGTGACCGCTGCGGGGCTTGCATTGGACAAACCCTTCTTAGAATACGGGTGGGAGGAATCCAGGCGCATTCTTGATATCAATGTGAGTCTCTGCATGCTGATATCCCGTTTATCTCTTCGATAAACGGCAGCCTGGAAGCAGGGAGCTAACCGCCACAGGTTATTGGTTCCTTCTTTTCTGCTCAACTGGCAGCACGCCAAATGATGCAACAAGGCACTGGTGGCTCGATCGTAATGATCTCATCCATGGCAGGCCACTGCGCCATACCGTCGCAGAGGGTTTCCATGTATGGTGCATCGAAAGCAGCAATCAAGTTGCTAGGAAAGTCCCTAGGGGTAGAAATGGCACCACACAACATCAGGGTCAATACCCTCTCTCCAGGGTACATTGCGACTGAAATGACAGAAGGCCTCACAGAACTTGAGCAAATTGTCAACCGGATCCCGCCGATGGGACGAATTGGCCAGCGGGACGATCTCACCATGGCAGTCGCATACCTGTTGAGCGAAGGGGCTTCATACACCACAGGGGCAGACATACCTGTCACCGGAGGATTGCACAACGGTAGAATAGAACTTTGATCTCGTGAAGGGAGTAGTACACTTATGGTAAACGCTCAACTTTCTTTCTCCTGTTGGCGGCTGAGTGAGGTGTGGATCGATGGCCCATCAAATTGTGCACCGCCTATACCACGTGATTTTGTTTTATGTAACCGGAGTACAGTAGTTAGGTAGAATACAATCCAACTCAGCTCTCTTCTCAATCAAATACCCATTCCCTGTACAATTTCATCGAGGACGCCAGCACAGCCTGTTGGCGACAAGGCGATAGAAACTCCATAATCCATTCTATAATAGCTCAAAGAAATGCAAGTAGGACAGGTCGGGTAGGAAGGCAGTTTGCGAAGGGGTGTCTTGTCAATACGCCCTCATTCAATTCTCCTTCAATTATCCAAGGCGCTGTATTCCAGAATCCGTGTCAATAAACTTCTATCGTTCTCATCTTCTATCACCCTAGCTCATAACTCGTCTTCCAAATGGCTACCTGCGCCCACACCGCCAAACCCTAAAACTTCAAACGCCCCTAGATCAGCTCTATAAACCGTCCTCTTCTTGGGCAACTTCCCGTCGACAAAATCTGACCTTACGGCCTTCGCCGTACAGGTACTAGGATGACGGAAGAATTTATGCCATGTCCAGCACGGGTGAGCAGCATTCGCTGGCAGACTGCGCGGAGCTAAATGGCGTACAGGTGTCATATTTCCCGTTGATAAACAGAATTGGGAAATTTTGTTTTTGGCCTTGAAATGTCCTGCGTAGCGGTCGGCGGTAGTAATCTTCCATTGTGCGTAAGGCCAGATTCTCCCAATGAAACTGCCTGCCATGCCGAAAACACCTGCTTGGGCCTTCACAAGCGGGTACATTTCTTCCGGGTTGCGAGCTCGAAAGGACGTATCAGTACATGCTGTGCCTCAGCGATCGTCTGAAGTTGCAAAGTTCCATTGGAGTGCTAACTGAGTGCCAGCAGAGTGAGCGGGAGTGGAGTATATGGTAGTGAGGGCCAGAGTATTGCTGTGAAATTTTGAGTCACGTTCAGGGACAGGAAAGCCGACATGTATGAGTATCGGCTCGCATGATAGAGCTGCGTCAAGATAAAGCCCTTTATCGCAATCAGTAGCGCCGTTGCTGGAGTGGGATTCCCGACAAATGGCACTAGAATAGGTGGAGCAGTAAATGGGTTCGTTCATTCGACCATGATGGTTAATAAAACCAACAAGCAACTTCTGTTCAGCTGTATCCATGTAAAAACCTTTTGACTATGAATGAGTTCATCAGGCGTAGTTCATAGAGGCCGTGGAAATAGGAGGTGTAGGGGTTAAAGAATTACACACCTTTGTTCAGTGTTTGGCTGAACTCGAGAGGTTGAGGCTCGTTTCCAACTCAAGACGCTAGCCTAGTTTAGATTAATTAACTAGATCAATAGCTAAACCCAACCTCACCATACTTTGAAATCAAGTTCCTCTGAAAACACATACAATCATTCCAACTGAATCTGATGCAAACTGTTGCAAAGCAGTAATTATAATCTTCCGTTCGCAAAAGGCTCAAAATGTATCCTCTTGTTTTCCACGCGGATAACAGGGTTTCAGGGTTGGCTCCATCTGCAAGGGTGTTGTCACCTTCATGCAACAACAATTGGTGCAGAGCCGTTGGTCCAATATCAGAGGCCATCATCATCTGTGGATAATGTATGTCAAGCCCGGCCTATCACAAGTACTTCCTCAATTTTCCACTAGCCTCTACAATTCCAATACGCTCCCAATAAGAGATTCATCACCAGCGGGCAAGTTCGTAGAAATTATGGAGTACGGCGATTCGGATTGTTACGGCCGTGACTCCAGAATGATTTATGCTAGTCGTCCCCCTGTTAAAGAAACATAAGGTGACTTGGAATCTCATCGTGATGGTTCCTGTATCCTAATATCCCGATCTTTCATCAAGCCAGGTAAGTATCGCTTTTAAAAGCCGAGAAAACAAACCATCGTTGGTATGGTAAATATTGCACTACTAAATGTGATGGTTCATCCGATAAGAAGAATTTACCTGTCGGTAGCACCAAACATGTGGTTATTGGAGACTTATTATTAAGTTAACTTCCAACAAGAATGACTATTTTACCCGTTGAGCCGTGAATATTATTAACCGATTGGTAGCAGGTAGCAGAACATAAGTGGCCAGGTATCAACTCTTCTTTCCCTTCGAATTTTAGATAGACTAATAATCTCGGCCAAGCTTGTAGTAAACATTATAAAGTCTATAATCCAATTTAAACATGTAAACTTGAAACAATCGTTGCTCATCACAGACAAAAAACTATATTATTGACCTACATCGATAACGGAGCAAGCGGTGTGTAGGTATGATATTGTCACATCCAGTCAAAGAGAAACAACAGTGTCAGCTGTCCATTCATCATTGTATCGCCTGTGCCCAAGGGAGTAAAACCGTTCATCATTGCCTTTTTTATTTCGCGTCCAACCTTGCTGCAAGTTTTCACCCTTGATCCACGAAACTAGGACGTTGTACCTCGTGAATCTAAAATGAAACCGGGATACTTGCATATTGTGCCATGTCATACCTTTTTGAGCATGATTGTGTGATCGGGGGAATACGACGCCGCGATGGATTGACGAGTGATATGTTCCTATGTCTGAGCCTATTACAACTCCGCTATGTATGGCCTTGACATATGGAAAATCCGTTATTTTGCTCATTATTTCTTGTTTATTTTGTTAAATACGTACACACACACCCAACCATCGTCGCCTGCTACAAATGTCATTGGCTCCCATCATCGAGGTAGATCGCGAGATAAGGGAACGTAAATACATGAAGGGATGGCGTTTTTAATTTTGAAGTCAAAGAACTGGCGCACGTAAATATCGAAGGTACATTTTCTATCCAGCTAGCATTATAAAAAATGCTAGTTAGAAATGTACCCAAGCAAATGAGGTTGGACTGAAGGTAAATAGAAAGAAACATTTACATAGAGTCAAAATCTGTGAAAACGTTCAAGGAAAAGGGAAGAGAGAAGAAACAACTGGGCAGGTGGGATAGTTAGTCAATATTTGCAAAAAGAAGAGTTTAATAGAGGTGAAACAACGCTGTATATATTGCCGGGGGCATCGAAATCGTATAGCAATCAATATAAAACATAACGTTTGGGATTTAGACATTAAGGTGGTGGGCGTGGTCCAATGATTTGTCTCCTGGCACCATCAAACAGCCCGGGACCACCTCTATTCTGGTTATCTCCGCCCATATAACCATATTGGTTCACGTCCCACGCGCCCTCACCCGGCGCCGTGCCCGCTGTACTAACCCCTCGTTTCACGGCTTCCTTTGTTTGCTTCTGGTTCTCTTCCCATTCGCGCTGACGTTCGCGTTCCCGTTCCATTTCGCGCTCAAGTAGCGATTTGGAGGCCCAGCCTCCAGCTCGAGTTTTCTGAGTTGAAGCGGCACGCCTGGCATTCTCCTCGTCAACTTCTAAAGTTGATGAAAATTCAGGAGGCCTATGAGAAGTCGGGTGCGCGGGTTCGGGGGCTTGATTTTTATCTAAGAAACGGTCTGTGCGACTTTTATTAGTGTAGTTCGCGGGGTCTGGTAGAGGGCGGGATGGCGATGGTAGATTCGTATTTTTAGGTAGTACTACCGGTGGCTTAGGGAGTGACCGCGGAGGTAGAGAGGGTGGGGTAGGCTCGTCAGCAGGAGCGCTATCCTGGGAAGCTTGCCACTCGGATCTAAGTAGCTTGCGCTCTTCCGCTAGGGAAGATGCATCGTAGCTAGGCTTCACCGGGGTAGGGCGGGGGTGGCTACGGCTACGAGATTGGTTCTTCCGCGACTCCACGACTCCTTGATTGATCCCGCGAGACCGAGCGAGTTCCTCGCGCTCGCGCTCGTACTGACGCTCTCTTTCCTTGGCAAGCTCAAGTTGCCGCTCGAGTTCTTTTATGCGTTCACTTTCACCAGATGCAGCCGTGGGCGTTTTGGCCTGAGAGGCTTGATACTGGCTGAGAAATTGGCCGTTCAGTCGGGAAT
This sequence comes from Blastomyces dermatitidis ER-3, assembly GCF_000003525.1. Lineage (NCBI taxonomy): Eukaryota > Fungi > Ascomycota > Eurotiomycetes > Onygenales > Ajellomycetaceae > Blastomyces > Blastomyces dermatitidis. The sequence continues at coordinate 5,590,613 of NW_025544776.1, read as the reverse complement.
TACTGAGCTCTTTTTTCCGTAGTCGTTCCTTTTCCAGGCGTTCTTCCGTCTCTTTCTCCTCCAGGCTTCGACGACGCTCTTCTTCCTCCCACTTGCGTTGCTGCTCTGCCCATCGGCTCTTCTCTTCTTCTGCTTCCCTCCGTTCTTTCTCCCTCATCTGCAGGGTTTTCTCCTGCCACAAGCGTTCCTCTTCGGCCTTGGCTCGGATTTCTTCTTCTTCAAGCGCTGCTCGTCGTTGGCGCTCTTCGTCTTCTCGTTGCAACCTTAGCTTTTCTTCTTCCGCTTCTCTTTCTCGCCTCCTCCTCTCTTTATCCGCTAGGCTAGGCACATGTGGCGCGGCACTTGTAATTTGCCTTCTGGCACCAAATGATATTCCAAGGTTGCCCTGATTTGCCCCTCCCATGTATCCATATTGGTGTATATTCCAAGCTGGTATGGTCGTGCTTTCCTCTTCTTTATTGGACCAAGCACTAACAGCATGCTTTGGTGATGTGGTATTAGAGGAGGGTTTGGAAGGGCTGTTTTGTCCAGAAGTTGAAGTCTTTCCAATGGGGTTAAAAGTGGCCGAACGCGATTCACTAGCGTTACTAGCACCTCTGCCCCGAGTGTAAGACGGCCGGCCAAGACCAGCACCTTGGCTAGACCCAGTAAGTTGAGGACTCATGGCGTCGCCCTTATTCTTGATGCCAATCGCTCGCGGAAACTTCCCCGGTTGAAGTGCATTGGCTCGCCTGCTAAAGGATCGGATGCATTGTAGCACCTGCGCGGGATCTTTGTATTCGTAGAGATCGACGGTAAGAAATACGTCGTGCGGCTGGAGGCTCAGAGGCGCGACTTGGCATGCGCGGAGGAAATGCGATATGTTTTCCATTTGAACGAAAGGCATGGTTGAGTCTCTGTATTTTACGCCCGGAGAAACGGCGAGATTAACAAGCCTTGCATAGTTACGTTAATAGAAAGTCCTACGCAAATCAAACAAAATTCAAATATGCATAGTCAACTTACCGACAAAGAATTACTCCACTCTTCAACAATTCTAATAAATCTCCCCTAGGTAATTTCTCATGCAGTACCTCCTCTATCCACTCCCGGATTTCATTGGCTGCCTCCGGTGTATATCGTGACAGCCGCAGACTGCGAAGGTCTCTGTCTAACGACGAAACCGATGCCATGATGAAAGCTGGGGATTTTCCGTTGCGTGATAGGACGTCGAGACGGGAATCGGATGGATATTGATCAGGAATCAATGCGGTATTCGGAACTCAGGAGAAGTGTAAACGGTTGCTAGCGCACAGGCATCCAGGCGGTAGGAACTCGCGCTCTGCACGATTATCTCAAATGAATCAAAGGAGAATAGGCCCATAAAGCATATAAAACTGGCTATAGTTTTGCGCGCTAGGTGTGTTGCCCATTGATGGGGAGTTGGCGGGTGGTCGAGGGGTTGAGGAGTGAAGGCGAAGGATGGATGACGACAAGCGGGTATGGTATGGTATGGTTGACATAAATAGTCAGCACGCGCTAAATTTGTTTGCGGCGAACACTCGCAAACGCTCTCTGAAAATCAACCATTTCTCTCACGGCCATGCTACGATAACAGTGCAGGGGTGTATTGGGGTGTTCTAGGGCTAGAATACATATGTTCTACCCAGACCATAAATATGAGCCCGATAAATAGCTTGTGGTTCAAGTGGAAGAGCCTGAAGCTTCCCTGGCGCAGAACCTTTCTCGCCGGTAAGTTCACAGACGAAACTCCGTCATAGATGCTCCCTCTAGCTTGGTGACTGCTTTATTGGAATAATATAAAGAGCTCTTCTAATAATTCACAGGAAAGGACCTGAATGGAAATACTTTCTGGGAATTTAAGGACGCTCTCAATTCCAAGCGACTCCGGCGCATCGTGAAGTACAACCCGAAAACCCACCTTGCGGATGTGAAGGTTTCCCGTGAGTCATCCGCCATAACTATCCCATCGTCTCAAACCTGCAGTTAATCATTACAAATCCATAGTCCATCTATCTTCTACAGATATGCTGCTAACAGTACTGGCATCCGTAGCGCAATGGCATCAGTGGCTTCGGTACACTCGCCAGGAGCCCCCAACCATACAAGAACAGCAAAACGACCTTCTCCGGCAAGAGCGCATGAAACATCTCGCCAAACTCGCAGATGAGCGATGGGCTAGCAAGCCCTCGTTCCTGGACAGGCCACAGGGACAGCAGTCCGGTCCCACAACGAAACCCTCCCACGAACCCCATCACTCCGCCGCCCAACCTGACCAACCGGCAGGGGTACAAAACACCATCGAGAAACAGCCAGTACCCAATGGTCAAGGTAACAAAAATAAATCCCCCTGGGCTCGAGAAACCGGCGGACCAAGTGAGAAATGGCAACCTGAATCGTGGAATCCAACTCCAAAAGGCAGATAAATTTGAACATCTGATGGTTGGGATATCAAACTAACATGGGATTTCGCCAACGGTTGGGCTGGAGAAGACATATTTCAAAAAAAAAAAAAAAAAAAAAAAAAAAAAAAAAAAAAAAAACGACCCTCTCCATTGCGCACGACAGAACGAACATTGGGTCCCTCTGCTTTCCGGACAAAACTTGTGGATGCCTAAAGTTATCGTTGGATAAAATTCGACACCAATCCCGTCAGGCACTCACACACCCTACAACCGAATTCTTGTACAATACACTGGTGGCGATTTTCGGAATACATATGTAAAATAAATAGGCTGAAAGGTAATAGAGGTAGGATGCCAAAAGGAATGGGTCAAATTCGCACCCAACATGCGACATGGTTGCTGCTACTCTGATAATTTGACTTGACTGGCATGAAATCTGTGGCGTCAGGTCTAAGAGATTTATCTCCCCTTTCACTAAGAGTATTGAATAAGAAATGCTCATTATCCTGTACATTATTGATACTCATATTAATGAAGTTATAAATAATTTACTCTTCAATGCTCTCTTGCAGGAGTGGTTATTGCAAATGTTTCAACAATACATCCGAGCCATTCTGTCTTACATACAGTTGCCTAGAGTGACAGATATATATGTGCTTATAAAATTATCATGCTTTACAAAGGAGAGTGAATCATACATCCACACTTATAAATCACTAAAATTAAAGTTTCACTTTTTTATTATATTTAAACAAAATTCTATATGATTTTTGTTTCACTCATAATTTTCTACTAGGTATCTTTTCAGTTCTATAAAGCATTCGGATAAGCAAATACTAATAACAAAATACACATAACACCTTAGCGCCAACATACATCGAATGTGTCCATAGGTACATTTTCCAACAAGTGTGGGTTGGGCACCGACCGCTCGAACCAGATGCCACGGCATGATATACAATCTACACAACATAACGTCCTGTACTCCGCACCTGCGCAAAATCGTAGTACGCCTTGGGAGAAGGGGAGAGAAAGGAGGCGAGGTCGGCTATATGCATCGGAATATTTATCAGGTATGTCTTGCAAACCTCGAGTCGGAAGTGTTTCCCACCTAACATTAGGTCGTGATATATATATATATATATATATGGTTACAACAACCGTTGCTTGTTTCAAGTGCACGGGGTTATGCAGCATTAGGAGAATGGGAAAGACAGGGGGCAAAGGTGGAAGAAAGAAAGAAAGACAACCAATGGATAATAACCATTGATTGTAAGTTGGTTGTTGGTTTACTTGGCCTTTGTATCTTATTTGAACGTTGGCATTCGTATTAATTGTGCTGTTGGAGGCTAGAGGTATCAGAGCGGCGCTGGTGAGAGCCGTGGAATAAGAATACCTTTGTCGCTAAGAAAAATCAAGGCAAAATAGCAATTGTAGGAGCGGTGGGGGAATCAATCAAGGGATATAGCAGCGTAGGAGGTCCTTGTATCTGCAATACAGAATGTAATTCTTCAACAAGGAGCAAAGTGTAACCAAAACAGAGATCAATCTAGGTACTCGAAGTGACCCAGGTATGCAGGAGGGAGAAAACACTTGTCAATCACAAATAGAAAAAAATAAGCAGAGCAAAAAGAATTCAAATAAATTTTTATGATCCCTCTATTATGTAACTAGCTTCGTTTCCATCTTAGCTTTCATGTGCAGATAATCATTATACGTTGTAAGGTATGGTTGGCGGCAGTTTGATGTTCTTCCCTTGTCTTCAACAGAAAACTGCTTCAAGCGCCTCAACATCGCCGCCAGCTCTTTTAATTGCCAGCATCGCCGCCTCGCTGAGTTTGCGTTGTTTTTCGCGTGCTTCCTGCTCTCTTCTTGCCTTGGTCTTGGAGCTTCCGCTTGGCGCCACGCCTGTTAGAAGCTTTTGGCTATCCTCAGGGGTAAAATTCACAAAAGAAACACTCATTGGGCGTTTGGCGGTTGGGTTTGAATTGCTGTTTGGAGTTATATGTGCTCCTTTAATACCCCTCTGCGAATTCGTGGGAAGATTAGAGGCTTTGCGGATATGAGTCCTGCGTTGATGTTGTTGGTCGTGAGGACGTATTTCTGGCTTTGGCTTTGGCAGCCGGTTGGTTAGGTTGGTGGATGTTGATCGAAGAGGTAAGCCTGGGGATTTGATGTTGGCTAGGGCTGGAGAAACGGGTTGGCTATTACGAGGCGGTGCATATTGTCGTTGGTTCGGGGCCCCTAATGGTGAAGTCCGGGAGATATTATCTCGTGTCAGTGCAAGAGGCGTATAAGGTGTACGAGCCATATCTTCTGGACAAGATATTGCAGAGGCGGAAAGAGGAGGTTCTCCCACTGATCCCATATCTGGAGATTGCCCTAGGTGCATCATGTTGGTACCTTGCAGTACTCGCGTCTGGTGGGTTCGTGGCCTTTGAGGGGTTGGTGCCATGACTATGGGTTGGTAGGTACTCTGAGAGTAAGAATTGATGTCTGATGGCTGCCACCAATTTTGGTTATCAGGTGTTTGAAGGTCCGGCGTCGAGTAATGGAAGGAAGGTGCATCAATGGACTCGCTATTCCATGACATAGACGACGGCTCGGATGGTTGGGAACGTAAAATATGATGGCTAGGAGGAGAGTGACTCGGGCTAGTAGATGTTGCTGGTCTCTGTTGGTTGACATAAATATGCCTCATGTCTTGATCCGTACAAGGGCCTGGGATTGGTGTACTTTGCGGTTCGTTACTCATGGTAAGTAGGTAAGCAGGCTTTGCGACGTAGTCGTGTTGCAATCCACTATCTTGCCCAGCCAAACGTGATATGTTTTCGGGTTGCCCTGGTCTCGGTGATGATGTTGGAGGGAGCGGGGTGCGGTAATCATGAGCGTGTATGCCGAAGCCCTGGAAACGGTTTGGCCATGATGTGTGGTATGCCATTGCAAGGCTCGCGTGCCCTGAGGAGTGCGTCAAGTCCAAGTGTGAGGTGTGTCTGCGGATCGATTCTCTGAAGTTATTTAATTCATGATGGCGAGTTCCACTTGGTGATGAGGGGTTGTTCTTGTATATATGCTGGGGAGGCGAAGGTGGTGAGGATGTATATAGACTGGGATCCTTGTGATCATGAAACATAGCCTCCAAACCAGGGCCAGGGTCTCCAAATTCTGAATAGCTATGACTGGAGCCAAAATTATGTTTATCATGCATTTCCAACGGTTGGTCAGAATGAAAGGATAACAGGCCATTGCGCAGATTACGAGCCTGCAACTCCTTACAGGGTGTTCCTGCATCAAAGAGGGTGTTGACATCACTGGAAAAGGGTGCATCTTGTGCCTCTTTGTCGGTAACATCATGCAATGGTTGCATATTAATGTGCTGAGTAAACATAGCACGGAGCGAGTGCTGTTTGGAGAAATAATTGGCGGGGGCTTTGTCGACCGTTTTCATCAGATTTTTTCCACCTGCTTGACGTGATAATTAGCTATGGAGGAGGGGCAGAGAAGGCACCTTTATAATTTAAAGAAGAGGATTGGGGGGGGGGGGGGGAGGGGGGGGGAATCATACGCTCAGCAATAAGGACTCAGGGATTTTCCCCCGCAACTGGACCTACTGGCTTTGACAAAGGATCCCCCCAGGTAATTGATAACTGTGGGAGAATAACGCTCATATAGCAGAGAGTAAAACAAACAAAGCACCAAGGCAACGCGCCAACGACGAGTGTTTGGAAAAGTCAAATCAGGCTCCAGATAAAATATTCAAAAGGGTCCCCCTCAGTATGACAATATGCTTCATTCGAGGGGCAGCTGAATCTCGTTTTCCGGGAGAAAAAGAAAAAAGTAGGGAAAACAATAAAAAATAAAACTAAAAATAAAAGGAAGCCTGCGAGAGAGAAAGGGGGGTGCGCTTTTTATGATCCAGGCTAATTAAGAAAAAAGAAGTTAAGAATTGCCAGAAATGATTTACGATCAGAATAATTCAAAGATGGTCAGTCATCCACCGTCGCTGTGGCACCGCCGTGGACCCAGCATTTTGCTCAGGCCATGAGTGAAATAGTTGTGGGCATGCTAGATAACACTTGCAGTAAAATCAAGACCCCGAAGCAAGACCACTACCGTGGATAGAAAAAGCCGTTAGGGTTTGAAGCAGTGAAGACAAAGGAAATGGAGTCTAGTAGGACTAAAATAACAGATTAGTAGAAAAGAAAAGAAAAAAAAACTAAGCCCCCTAAAAAACTCTAAATGAGATCTCCTGATCTCATGGGTAAGAATGCCCATCAAACGTAAGAAAAATGCAGATACAGCATGGAAAAGGAACTACCACAGTTGCACAGGATGGGGTCCATGCAGAAATAATAGAAGCCTTACGCAGGTTTGAAATTCCTCGACATGTTCCAGAACTAGCATGTCTTTGGTTGAAACTGAGATATATCCAACGGCCGCTGGCTTATACACCGCAGGTAGGTAAATCGCGCCTGCAATGCAAAGGTAATTGGACCAATATGAGGTAATTGTTGATAGGTACTAAAGTGTGGTTACGACGAGGACAGAGGGGGGGAGTTCGAGATAAACTTCCAGTAAACTCGCCTGGTCATCGATGTGATTTGCGGAGGGGATTATTATGATGCGTAATAAAAACGCCCAAATGTCCTCTCTCTTCTCCACAGGGAAAGCGTGAAAATATGGGTAAATCCCAGGCTAATGGTGCCTGATCAATCGTACCTATGCGGGAGTTGATTCCGGGGGGATTTTCACTTGAAATCTTCCGGCCCAAAAACAGCGACCCCATAGGATCCTCATCCGCAGACGTTGGGTAGATGTAAGCATAAGGCGACAGTTCGGCATTCACACTGTACACGCCGTCCACGTTCGCGCGGCTAGAAGCGCTGCATGGAGGATGAGAGCACGTTTTCTGGAACCCACGGCTACAGACTCGTGGTCGAAGGATGCACTTGAAGCCCATGACTTGGAACAATTCCACGTTTTTGGCACAGGCGCCATTCATTTTACGGGGTAATGAGGTTGCTATCCAGTTCAACAATTAACAAAGACTGTCAGGATTCGCCGCTACGTCGATCCTTTGTCTCAATGACCAGGGGACGAGCGGGGCGTAGACGATCTTTTCCAGGGCGGAAAATAAAATTTTGAGTACATAGTACTTATATATCGTATGTACTTGGCAACGATGCCCATGAATAGACCATTCAAGCTCAGAAGCACAAGCCACACTGACCAGGCCTTTTTTTGAAAAAAAAAAAAGGAAAAAAACCATGCAGGGACGTCGTTGGGCTTGATATTGGAAGAGGGGACATATCCCCGATGAGCCAGCCATGACCGGGATGCAGCCTTCTCAGCCAACAATGGTACCACATTGCCGGTAAAGAGAAACCTGATTATGATGTCAGCTGCGATCTGGCGATAATAGTACGGATTCGAAGACAGGCGGTAAGGATAGGAACTATAGCAATAGCGTTTTGGGGTGTGGTCTTTGTGAAAGATGAAAGCTTTTTTGAGGTTGGAGGCTTCCTCTTTGTTCTGGTGCTTACATAATCCAGAGCCTAACCTAACGCTTGTCCCCGCCCCCGCCATTTTTAGGCTCAGACACATCCAATTCCGGCGGTCTCCCTGTCCGTCTCCTCGGCATGTACAGGCACATTGTGCATTGCGCATTCATTCCGCCGCTATATATGGTATATGGACGTGCTGCAAAGTTGCATGCCTTGCCCCTCTCCTGCGCAAACCCGAGTGATCTTAGACAAGTTCGAGTTTCCATTTAAGGCACTGTTGCATCGTTGGCAATACAGACGCAGTGCGCCAGAGCCAACCAGTCGGATTCAACTTTATCAAATGCAACAGAAGGGGAAGAAATTATTCCCTGCAGTTTCTTCTGTGTGCTTTACCTCTAGAAAATAGCTAATATTCAATACCTACTTATTTTTCTAGGCCGCAGAAACAAACGCAGGATGGATCCACAAAACCTTCAATACCAAATAAAATGGCCTCTATATGTGCGTATATATATATATATATATATATATATATATGTATATTGCACTCGGACATTACTACAGAGCAGAGCTCAAACAGCATAACAATAACTTATTTTAAATTTAAAATAAGTCGATAATACCTCGTACATGGGCCATTAAATCACAGCATCAGTTAAACACCATGTGAGAATTGGCAGTGTTGTATATAGCCAGGAAGAACACGGCACGAATAGGAGTCCCGCGAAACAATACTGCTCCCAGCCGAGAGACTCCATGGACATACATCTGCTAATTATTGATTAAATGCTAAATTTTTAGTATTTTGAGATTATACCCAGAATTGTTAAATTTATTCATATGTGTTCGGTTTCCCCTGATTTCATATCAAGCGGCGCACTGGCACATTTTATATCAAAGGAATTGCCAGGAAGCAAAAAGCAGTATTAGAATTTTGATCAGGTTTTGATTCTGCACTACTCCGTAGAGAAGTCTCAATCTCGAGGTAAGATACATAGCAGCAGCACGCTATTCCGATTGCCTTGGATTTTCGTGCTCAATATGACATGCGCCAAATACGTAGTTACCTAGCCAACTTTTTTAGAACAAAAGTAAAAATAGATCCCACTTCCATCATATATGTTGTCAATTCAGTTCATCATATATGAAAATCCAGGGAAAAAAAAGAGGGAGCAATGACGTAGCACAGAGGAATAGATTTCAAATCAGGCACAACCCGCGTTGCTTAAAATACGCGGTCATTACGCAGAGATTCTCGTGCCAAGCCCTAACACCGGGCAAAATCCGCTGAGCCAATCCTCATTGATGTAACGTATTCCGTATTGGACAATTGGTACGGCGTCCGTAATAGCGATTTATTTGTGACTTTGGCGCCCAAGCCGAATCTCAGCAACAATCATCAATCAACGTCGGGTCAATATCGCAAGCAACCGGAGTTTGAACTCATGGCCAAATAACACCCTGCTCCTCCCCACAAAACGATGCGTTTTACGCTGTCGACGCTGCTGCCATAAAGCTCATCTACCTATCCCAACCTGCAATCGTCTCGCACGCTGAGACTGACCGAGCCGCAATTTGGATATTCCCGTCGCGCCCATCCGGCCGGAACTTAGCCCAGCTACCGAGAAGAATCCGAAGTTTGGGAGCCCGAACGATCTGCTTCCTCGCAGCGTAAACTCTGTGACGCACCGTGTTTTAAAGACATAGTGAATGGCGACTGCTCGCATCTTCGCAGAGACAGACAACCTAGACGACGCTACGATATCGCACTTTCATTCCAGGGAGAGAACCGGAACGAAGCTACCTACCACGACCGTTGTGACACCAGACTGAAAATACTTTGCAGGTGGTTGAAAGAGAAGGAATATAAATACATTCCCCCCCCCCGCCCCCCGGGAAGTCAGGAGCCAGAACCGGTTCGTTCTCTTACCATCAGCATTCAGCATTCGTTCGAGACATTCACACCTAAATATCAGCATTCGCGAGCCCAACAACCTTATTTAAACAACTAAAAGATACCAAGTTAAATAATGCGAATGAATATGTACTGCAACTTGGCCTTCTCTGGCCCAGTTGCCCTGCTGTGAATGTTGCGGAGTTCTCACTCCGAAAAGATGTCCTCTCAACAGGTTGGGGGAAGTCCCCACCGGCATCATTCACCTTCTTCAATTTCCTGAGATCGCTTGTACCTCACCTCTCCCAGCCGCACGGTTTTTCTCAAGACACCCCTCATCTGTCTGTTATCTCTGTGTTGTTTTGCATAGAATCAGCCTCATATTTCTATAGCCGTTTGGCATTGTATATCCTTGCTGTGCCATCCATCCATTCGTTTCTGTCGCTCTTCCTGGCCCCTATCGCAAGTCGCCATTTAAACATTTTATTTTACAGGGGAGAAACTAGACGCGAGTTTCAACTCAGGCATTCCTTGTTCAACACGAAAGTTATCGAGCGGCCTATCGAAATCCATCTGTCGATTCAATGTTATCAGATATGGCTACTCTTCGAGCAGACAGACATGCATCCATTGAAACTATGACTGCCCTGAGCTCTCCCGCAACTGTCATTCAATGCACATCTGAAATCGCTTTCCAATCCACGGATTGGATAATCTCTTGCGCAACCCACGAAACGAAACAGAAGGTCTATGGAGGCCCTCATATACTTGATACAGTTGATGTTAAGGCGTTACTTCCCGTCAATCTGGACGGTAAACTTCCCGTTCACGCTGAACCCTTGACTTACAAGGCCTCTACATGCTCTGAAAGTCCGATCGCATCCTCCCCTCCGTCGGAAATAGATGATATTGATACTTCGTTATCATCATCATGTTCATCGCAAGCGCCAGTTACAAACCTAAAATCAATTCTAAAAAAACCCACAGAACCACAAAGTCCACAGGGCTTGGAACTAATGGAATTCAACTTGGAAGACAGCATGGGGTATGATGCTGATTCTGATATGGACGAGGACGAGTATGAGGACGATGCTAGTGGAGATTCTGAAACAGGAACCTATGACTCAAACTGGTCTGATGAATACGATGAGTGTGAATGTGAGGCCTGGTTACCAAATGCGATTACCCAAGACTTTGGGAAGCTGCTAACATCGTTTTTATGAAACTAGATTCGGACCAAGAAGGTTCCTTCGTTTGTTTCGTCAATTCCGTTCACTTTAGCGCCCAGGACGATATCTGCATCATTCCCAGCAGGGATGAAATTGGGGACGACCGTGCAGAAAGTGAAATGACGTTTCACGAACAAGCCCTTCGTATGCAAAGCTCTAAACGCGTATCGTTCGAACCATACAGCGTCAACAAAAAAGACTATGACCCTGATGAACATAGCCATGACGTTATCGATCTTGACAAACAACTTTTCATGGCCTATGTCAATGGTATTCGTAACATGAATGCGGAGGACTATCAGCCTGTTGTCCTTTCGCGCACACTGAATGCTACTCCGTGTGACATTGCGGTTTTGCCAGTCACGGAACATCAAGTGAATGCATACCTTGACCGCGTCGTCGAATCACTTCTCGGGTTCTTCCCATATCTATTTGAAAAAGATGAGTATAACCGCTTACTGGATATCGCCGAGGTTGTTACTTCCTTCGATGATCACAACAACGTCCTTTATGAACCAGATTCTGGCCTGTTCCAGCAAGCAATCACGCGCCAATTAGCGAGAAAACTGACTGATACCGCCGTGATAATCGATAACAATATTCTCGACTGGGTTGCTGGAGAACTCATCGAGCCCCTCGGTCGCCGCGCGTCATTCCGTTGGGGGTAGCATCGTGGATTCTGGATGTATCTAATTTTATTTGCTGTTCCCTTGACGCAGTTTTCTGTGCCTTGTCATTGTCCTTTTTTTCCCCCATTCACTCAGTTCTTTCTTTTCGTCCTCTGTCTGCGTGTGTGCTTTTCCAAATTTCCTCCTTTCTAATGGTTTCTTGTAAGGGTGTTTCGAGGGAGGGGGCCACGAAAAAGAGATGGATACCATGTTTCAAAGGATAGACAAAATTCCCAGAGAGCGTTTTCGGGACCTCGAGATTAAAAGTCATATTACATATTAGAAAGGCCGCCGTGTTTCATACTAGATAGTTAGAACTCTCATCAGTCAGCTTCCAGCCATTTTTCTCACGCATTTTCCCCTATGGTTCGGTTCGGACCATGGCCTGAATGTAGATTCTTGTTTGTTTTCATTATTGATCTTCAACTGCCAATCGGTAGTACTAATGCCGTGGACTGCCGTCCTTGCATATTTTTGAATCCAGAATCCCTGTATCCTTCTGTTAGAGCCTTAAATGCCTTGGCGTAGTTATTCTACTACTCCAGTACGGAGTACATTGAATGGGAGCTCGAATACTTCATGCACAAGTCGTCATCGCCTGCACGATTGCAAGCATTCATTGCAGCCAGAAACCCAAACCCAAACTCAACCTCCCCGACCCCCAAACATTGACGCCAGCTCGCATTTTCCTCATGTACTGTACATGTAAAGTCCGTGTCCCTATATATCTAGAGCCTATGGCAGGATTACAGAGCCCCACATTGTCCAAAAACCACTCTATCAACAGGCAAACTGGTCGATCAAACCCCGGTGATGGACAGTTATGAAACAAACAAAGAAGCCAGTACCGAGTATACATACCCTATATTCATGGCGGAAAATGCACCGAAACGTGGGAGGTGAAGGACCTCGCAAGGCCATACAGCGACCCCCTGCTTTAGGACATGCTTGTTGCAAAACAGGGAGAACCCATGGCCGCCCGCCTTTTTCTGGTTCTGGTGTCCTGATCTATGCAGCTGCCATAAAAGGAATATGAATATGAACAATAATCAAAGTAACATGGGGGAGAAAGAGGGCAGAAATGAAGGGGGAGACAGGAGAGACAATCGATAAAAGACATGATTTCAACCAGGTTCGTCCCTTCAAGTACGTGGTATCTTCTTGCTTTGGCTCAAGTCATGCGGGGGCTTCTTTCAGTTGCGTGTAAATCTATTTACTCTACATATATCCTCTAGATTCTGGCCCCCAAGTTACCACTGGTGGAGGAGAAGTTGAGGCTCACGGCCCCATTGACAGATGAACCATTGACTTTCCACGCACCGATATCTCATGGACCCTGCTTACCCTTGTGCGAAGGCTCGACCCCAAAGTATGCCTGACCGAATATGGCGTTTTCCGCGACATGTCCAAGGCGTTGCCCTCTCAAGAACTTTGCCCGCACCAGTACCACAGTTTGATAGAGTATCTCCAGGGGGACCAAATCCCCAACCGGCCGTGGATGATGGTGGTGATTAACGGGCATTTTCCCAAATCCGAATGAATACCCAGAATGTCCCGTCTATTTTACATGCGTTGATATGATTATTGTCTTTGTCCAGATAGCTCTTTTGGCTTTTGTTTCTTTCAACTTATAATGCCTACCTTGTTCTCCAACTGCCGTCCAAATCTGCCAGAACAGAATGAAAACCCCCTCTTTCTACCTTCTTTCCTGTCCTCTCGGCCAGCATGCCTAATTCGATCTTGACGATATCTGTTATGCGCGACGCGATAGCGCAGTCCGGGGCCCTATTTAGCACAGGGGAGACGTCACTCAATGCTGTTCTTTGCGCTGTCTTTCAAAATCCCCGCCGGCGTGTTCTTTTCGGACTTACCTGCAGCATACTCCAGTCGTTCCTTGGTTCTGAGATCTGATCATGGCTTTAATCCTCCATGTCGATAGCTAGACTCTTCTAATGTTCCTCACGGTATTTTATTCACACTTCACATATTCGTTTCAACGCACCCATCACATCACCCCTGCCTTGCGACTATGGATTTTCGCCCATTCATTTTGTGGCCCAGGTACCGTTTAATTTAAACTCTCTCGTTTTGAAAGGAGTGGAGGGAAGAATTATCAAGGGCGAGGGGTGTTGGGATGGGCTGTTACCAATCACCCCCCTCCCCCCCCCTCCCCCCCCAAAAACTCCTCCCCAGGGCAATCCAAGTTTCCAGAGAGCGCACTTGCATGAGCATGCCGGAGAATGTTGGACCTTTGGTTTTACTCCTAGTAGAGTGCCGTGTTTCTTCCCGCTTGGTAGCTAGATTTCATCAAAATACAACTGATGCAAATCCTCTCTCAAGCTGACTCGCGCCTCGTTTTCCGAGACCGAATCCCATTTGTGGCTCCAGGGTTTCCGAAAAGGCCATTCCATTACCTGCAGCATCGGGTTTCAATCTCAGGAAAATAAATCAAATTAAAAGGATAGATATATCTGCCTGAAGAACTTCTTGTTCAATTCGGGCATGGTAATGCTTCCGAGCTCTGGCGTGAAATGTCAGACAGTGCAGCTTCGGCTTCGTCCCTTGCTCTAGCTGTCATTGACTTAACTATATGGCATTTCCCAGGAGTTTTGTTTCCTTGGAGGCTGCGATCAGGAGTGTATCGCAGCTTGACCGCGAAGCGGGGCTGAGACTTTCAACTCCAGATTGAACGAAAAAACGATCGCCAACAGGCAAAGGCAAACACGAACGGAGCTGACCGGACCTGCAAATCAGAACCTGTTGCAGTACGGAAACTGGCCAGCTTCAGCAGCAGCTTTTAAGTTCGCGCTGGTCTCGGATCGGCCTCGATAAGGTTTTGTGTCCCTTCGAGCCAATGCGCATGGATGACTACTGACAGGACATTCCTCGTGTCCATGGTGTGAATGCTTCTTTCTGTCAGCTTTTAGCTCCAGTTGGTTGCACCCTATTGAAGCAAGAAGAACAACATGGTTTCCCCCTCTCTCCCGCAGACGCTACATAGAGTAGATGGAGTGAACTCAGGGATAGTCAACCGTTGTATACTGTCTGTGGCACAGTAAGGTCGTCCAGGTCTGGTTAGTAGTAGCAAAAGAATCGCATTCTAAGTACGCTGCGTAGATGGTGTCTCTAAGATATCAGATATATCAGAGCAATGGAAGTTTTGGGGAAGGGTTCCTGGACGTCGAATTTAGCGGTGAACTATACTTAACTATCCTATCCCTAATCCCTATGCGCTCTTCAAGACCAGTATCACCCTTCATCATCTTCCCGCAGGCCCCTGACCAGACGTGTTCTCTCATCTTGGAGTTTCGCGTCAGGGCTATAGCACCAAATTAGCAAGTGAAATGAACAAGGTCCAGTTGAACCTTTAATGCACATATCACCATCATCATCCTTCACTAGTAGCAGGATAACAAACACAATCACCTTACCCCTTGAAGGAGTAAAACTTCCCCCTTGGGTAGTATACTTTAAAAGTCAGTATCAGATCTTAAGGATGGCCCCGCGGAAAAATATTGTTAGCGCCCAAAACCGCCCAAGTAACTTCGAGCTCAAACTCGCATATAAGCAAGGCGGACCGTTAACTCCGGACAGATTAGCAAAGTCATACATAATAGTTATCATATCTTATCCAGAGTTTAAATTGGTCATCTTCAGTGCTGTATACCGTCCGGCCTCTGGCGTCAGCCAAGCTTGCGAACAGAGACATCTGAAAAGAAATGAGAAGCTCGGCCGCGGAACAGGTGTTGACAATGCGATCAGAGAGTAAGTAGGTCTTGAGTAGTTATTGTATAGCCATCCTCTCATTGCCACATTCGCATTGGACCATATGGCCATATATCTTCTTTCCCGGCCCCCATTCATATTTTCTCGCAGCTAAAGCAGACAAGGAGCGCCCTTGGTGTTTAACCAATTAGCGGTGGATCTCTTAACCCCTTAGACCACATATTGTGTGTATCAACTTGAACCGCTCTCAGCGAGATAAAGTTTGTGGATCTTAAGAGGTTCAAATTTTACCATTTGCCTCGATGAGACACATAACTAATGTCCACAAGTGCTCGTCAAAACCTACCTGACGAATGACAAAACCTCCTCAGCGATCACAAGGAGGGATTGACACTTGGTGGATCTGTCGTATATGGCTGGCACATTGGGAGGTAGATGACAGAGTACGCCTGTATAAACCCATCCTTTTAAAAGGACAAGCATCTATCTCCTCTTTCTTCTATGTTGCATTTGGAGCTATACCACACTCCAAGGATCATCCACGCACCATGTGGGCTACTCAGG
Source organism: Blastomyces dermatitidis ER-3 (assembly GCF_000003525.1). Taxonomy (NCBI): domain Eukaryota; kingdom Fungi; phylum Ascomycota; class Eurotiomycetes; order Onygenales; family Ajellomycetaceae; genus Blastomyces; species Blastomyces dermatitidis. Next base: position 5,574,623 of record NW_025544776.1, on the reverse strand, counting down.
GCTTCTTTCCAATACCATTCATTCAACGATGAAGCTTTTGGAGTAATGGAGGCTCAAGCAGGTGACGAGAAGTACCCTCTGAAATGTGCACTGTATATAGGGGAATCATGACTTGACCGATATGGTACGCAATCAATTTTTCAAATCGTAAATCGCGGGCTCTCATCATATCCAGCTACTGCAGAATTTTGCCCTCGGGAATGCAGTACCGTTGTCCCTGATTGCAGTCAGTGTGCCTTTTAGCGACAACACATGCACATGCAGCTCAAGTGCAAGGCTGAATTGTCATGGTTATAGAATAGAGCTGCCGGGCCCTCGCCCCTAACCACTAGGCCAAACAGACCATAAAACGGCTGGTTCCTATCCAGTCGCGCCCGGCACCCACCTACAGTTACATTTCATCCTGATGGGTATAGGAGTTGAGTGAGAGGCTATAAGAGTAACGGTTCCGAAGCCCAAGCCTGGAGCTGTGATAGCCTCTATAGCAATTGACTGTTAACGTTTGAAACACTGCACCGATAATCCACTTGGGATGTCCAAGTTTTCTCTTGCTTTGCAAGGTTTCCGTGATAGTTTGTTTTTCATCGCCGTCTGCCACTAGTTTTTCACTCGTCTTATCATATATATTATTATTCAAATCGTTCGCCTTTTGAGTAGCGAGCAACGAATGTTATCAGATCCCAACAAAAATTGATCGATTCGATAAGACATTTCTAACTTAAATGAACTTGAGAAGGTATATATCTTCTTGGATATTCGCATGAAAAATAGGAGAGAAAGACATGTAATACTGCCCTCTGAGAATCCTGATGATCCTCAAAAAAAGTAGTAAAAGTCAGGTTCCTGCTAAAAAGGTAATAATTCGAAGAGGTATGAGGGATCAGGAAAAAATACATTTCAATTAAGAAAAGAGATGAGGGAGAACACCTGGAATAAGACTGAAGGTATTGATGGTACCCAGCCACCCATATTTGACTCAAGAGCGCAAACGACTTGGTATGAACTCAGACTATCTTGGTCCTCATGAGCCCACGGACGTCTGCAGAGAAAACGGTTGCTCCCAACTCAAAATATTTCCCAAATAAGTATCAAAATGAACCTCAGCCGGAGCTGAAAGTCTGACGCAAACCAGCGGCCAACAAAAACATGAATCTGATATCTCCATGGATCATTGGTAACTTTCGCAGCCAACGAACATCATTTTGGAGCTCGACGCGCAATCCTGAAATAAGCAATCTCGAAACACGGAACAGGGAGTTAACTAGTTCTTCAAACGGCCCCGTATTATATTTCTAAAGGTTAGTTAGAATTAATAATTTTGATTCTGCACTTCCGTTCTCCTCCATATCCCGATGACGAATGGCGATTAGCACCGCCGAGTGGGCCGTTGGGTTAGCGGGAAGCGGGAACCGTTGGGACTTATCCTTGATCTCCCACCGGTCTCCACGGCGTTTTGGGCTCCGGTGTAATCAACAAGAGTTATTCTTTGTGTGCCTGTGCTTCCCGCTTTCTAGTCGGATGTGATACAAGCAACTCTTGGTGTACGAAATGTTGTCTCACCGCATTGCGTTTGTTATTCGATTTCTGTTAATTTATGGGAATTGGCGCGAGAAATCGCGTGGTTTATGATGCTGTGACGACGTTCGCGAAGCGTGGTTTCAGGCACATTATTGGAAATACGCGGTGCTTTGCGAAAAAAAAAAAATATTTCTTGGATTTTAATAGCTTGGAGAGCTAATAAGATCCTACCCTCTTGCTCCGCTGAATTTCTACAGCTTCGGGCGCGAATTGGTGGCATGGTAGGTGGTTGAATGAATTAAGTGCTAATTCATGGACGCGTTTTGAGTTGGGTGCGCGGCAGGCTTACATGCGCGTTTCGCTTACCGATTATGTTAATACTAGCATTAAATGAATATAATGCGACATGGGGTATCTAAGAAGTAGTAAACCAAAGGAATTATGTAGCTATGACGCTGTCAATGGCCTTGTCAAAAGCCTTGATGACCGGCTCATAGAGAATCTCCGGATCTGTGAGTGTTCCAGTAAAAATTGCATTTCCCTGTATTGGAATCAAGATTCCGCGCAACTCCCTGCAAAGTGGTTTGACACAGTCAAACTCACATGGAAACTCCGCCAAAATGAGCTCAAATCTATTAGCGCCAATGACACCTTCTTTTGCAGTGGCAATCTCTTCATAACTTCCAGTGTACCACTTTGTCAGCAGACTCAGTATACGTTGTCTCTTTGAATTGCAGACAAACACCCAGCCGTGATGACCACACTTCCAGAGAAGAACATAAAAGAATGACTTGAGATCATGCTGATATGTATGGTCAATGTTGAGCAACACCTCAATGGCCATGAACTCCATGATTCCAGTGTGACAATGTGCGCTCCTTCGCAAGGTCCATGTCAATCAACATCCCAGTGAAGCCAGTTTAAATCGGTGATGATTATGTTGTTCTTAGATATATCTCGACGAAGAATGTGTCTCTCAATATAAAAGGATCTGTGTGCCTTGATGGCGTCGCAGAGCGCTTCCAACAGCTCCAGAAGTGAACTGTATTGATGAATTGGCAGGCCGGCAGGAAATATAACAAGACAGCGAAGAATGCGGTTATCATATAGGCTGCTGCTGGGAACAAGAAGACTGACCCGGGCTTCATCCACATCGTATGTAACCTCGTTCCATAAAGGGTTTGACTGGTTACTGGCAGACCTGGATCACTTTGATGATTTTGTGCCAGCATCAGCTAATTTGTCTCCTATAGTTTCTGCAATAGATAGGCCATGAATATCACTAAATGATGATGAAAGAGCACTGGGCAGTTGTGACTGTGAAGAGAATGACATCACACTGAGATCACCATGAAAAGAGTAGGGATTTGTAGATGTTATGTTGATGTGCATTTCTTTGATACTTGTGATAGTGTGATGATCAATCAGTCTTGCAATGTCTTTAACTTCTCTCTATTAATCAATCTGAGAAGCTCAGCTTCAGACTTCTGTCTGTGAGATGTTCAAGAGAACTTGATGACATGACTCCAATCTTCATCTGAGTCTGGAGTCTTTGTCAGATAGCAGGATGTTCCACAGCAGACAATTGCTTATTGATGAGTGAGAGGTTCTGACATCAGCAGCAGCTTCATTCAGTTTTCTCATGCTCAACATGTATAAAGCAGCAGTCACTGTCCAGCTCTGTGAATGTGTCCAAACTCAGTTCATCATCATTCATCATTGTATAGCTGGCAAGGACCTGTATGAACTGTTCTGGTTCTTTGTGAATATCAAATGAACCTGAGCTGTAGCATCCTGACCGGTCAAAGACCCACAATGTCATAGAAGATCCACAGATAGTAAACACATGAAGGTAGTAGTGTGTCAGCTGCCAGGCGAACACATCTCACACATATCTGGCAAGCTGAATCAATAGCCCCTTCACACTGTTGTCAGATGCCTTGAGTTCACCTATCACCTCAATGTCTCTCCAGTCATGCTCAGTGTCTGATGTCATTCCACTCTTTTGTTTGAGAAATCAGATCGACTTGCTGCTGAGCCTCACTGCTGATAAATAGCTCTTTTGGGACATTTATTGTGTAGTAGTGTTGTTGCTCTTTTGAGAGAAAATCATCTTGGAGCCGGAACAACCAGCTCAGCACTTTGTCTTGGGTGGGCAGACCACGAAGATTGGCTCATTCGCAATCAACCTATTGGTCTTTTATTGACACGTAGACGTCCTGAGCATGGTCTGTCCAGTCTCTTCCCTCAAAGTATTTCTCAAAGAAACCCTGTACATCCTGATACGTGCAGGTTCGATCTCTTCAAAAATTCTTGCCTCAATCAGCTGTCGAGTCTGTTCACTGCCTTGGTGTGATGCGGAGGAATGCGTGACCGGTGTCCTGTCAAATGCGGAGGAAACGCCTGTCTGTGGGATTGGCGTTACTAGATCGAGAATCGCGTTCCAGATGTCGTGATCTTCACAATGTACCTGAAGTCTCCCTGTCGAATACGTGCGAAGCAATTTGCTAACTCGGAGGCCTTGAACGAAGACTGAAGACAGCTTTTGTCCCCATTAAGGTGATTAGAAGATGTGATACCGTGTCTTGGGAGTTTTTCAGATCTTGTCATCAGCCCCATCAAGAGAACTGACTGTGGAATACAAACGCTCCGACTTTTGTAGCCGGTCGAGACAATCATCCAAGGGATGGTTCTTAATAACCTCACAATCGGCTTCTGATAGAGAAGCCATTTCTTGAATGGAGGGAGATGGATGATGAAGAGCTCAGCTGAGGGTCTTCATCATCGAGACAGGAGTACTCCGTAGATGTTACTACACAGCGTAGAGAGGAACGAACGAAATCGCTGCTCAACAGTTGCGAGACGCTTTGCAATAATAATGAGTCTATGCCACTGCTACGAAATTTAATTTTCTTTGCAATCATCATGGAGTTCGTTGAGGGGCTAGCTTCTTGGCCCGTCAGATTGAATGATTTAGTTGAAGTATGAGGTTGCTTTTTTATGCGGGTGGCCAACCCCCTTGTTATTCGTCGCTCCCTTCAAAGTGGAATGTAATCAAGGTTATGGAATGATGTGAGGAAATAATGAAGATAATGAAGATAATGAGAACATAAAGAAGAACATATATCTCATATCTGAAATAAAGAATAAAGCTGTTTACTGAGTGATGTTCTCCAACCTTGCCCAGTAGAATGTAAGACACGTGACTTCAGTAGCCGGAGCAACTGCCAACAATATTCACATGGATTTGTTATATAACTAGTTATAGTGGTTCCAGAAGCATATTATATATTCTTGATAGTTTGTATCAGGTTTGATTTGAATGGATTTTATCAGGCCTCAGAAGTCGAGATGTTCCACGCTGTTACATTGCAAGTGATATTCTTCGTCTGCCTTTTTTTTTTTTTTTGCCCTTTTTATTTTTTTTATTTTTTCTCGAGTGGCCAAGTCTCGAAGCTAGGTTGAGGAAAAAAACCCCAAATAATAGAAAAACATCTAGCAGAACGAGAACACAGTAGGTAGAGTAGTTACGGGTCTGGCTGGCCAGCCACATGCATGAGGTTTTGAGCGATTAATTATCTGGTTAGCCTGAATCTGCCTAGCGTTACGTGTCGGGATCATTTATCCTAGCCAGCCATAAGATGATATATCTCCATCCATGCCTTGTAGAGAACTATTTATTATTATTCTGCCCCTTCCACGGTCATTCGACGAACATTCTAGCGAGCCCTGTTTCTGTTGGAGTATTTGCTTTTTGCTGCTCACATTTTTGCTTTTTTTTTTTTTTTTTTTTTTTTCCCTTGTCCTTTGGCTTCAACTTTTTTTGTTAACTTTCCATGGTGTAGTTATGGACGGACACAACCTCTGACTCTGACACAGTTGCCACCAAATAATGAATAATAAAACTTAAATAATCGATGGCGTTTGTCTAAGTTATTTTGTCCCAACTGCGGGGGTTGCGGATCAGAGGCATTTTACTACTAAATTATTACGTGCTTCTCCGCCGTTTGAATGATAATTCCTTCTTTCTGGATTCTTTTTTCTTTTTTCTTTCTTTTTTTCTTTTTTCTTTTTTTTTTTTTTTTGGTTTCATCAGCTGGGCGATAGTTGAGCTCTGGACGCCAATAATAAATAGGTCAAAGAGACTGATTGGCGTGGGTGATGGCGCCCACGCCCCTTGAAGCGAAAAAGTCATGCCATGGCAGGGCAGAGAAGCACACGGTATGCCGCAGCCGGGCTTGAGATGGCAGCCTTTTCTCCGTCTATAACACTAATAATATAATATAATAACATGCGAAAACAAAACACGGCCTGGATGATAACAATAATAATAAAAGAATACCCAGCTCGAATAATGGCTGGGATCACCGATTGCTTGGTCTGGGGTGGGTGGTCTGCACCTTGAATGCTAATACTCTGTCTGGCCGGGAAGCTTTGTCTTTTGCCCATCCAAGAAGCCCTTTAATCGTTCGGCTGAATTGACCTCTTCCTCTCGCTGCATGATTGAGAGTGTCAAAAATGTCTCCGAATGCCTGGTGCTGCTTCTTCGTTATTATTATTCTCTTTCATCCATCCATCTCTCTCCTCTCCCCGCTTGCCACTAGTCTGCAAACCGGTGTGGTGTTGCTGCTAGTTATTATTTAGTGCTCTCCACTTCTCCTGAGCTCTAGCGTCCTACGCCGACTGATGGTTAACTAGTTACTGCTTATGATTTCCGCTGCTCAGTTTCCTTGGGCTGCTTACGTTGAGCCTGGCGTCTGTCTGGTCCTTGTCCTGTACTCCGTAGGCTGTCCGTCGTTTGTACGCCCCCTGTGTTTTTCGTACTTCGTGTGGCCGACTAATTTAGCCCCGAAATCTTTCTTCGCCTCCTGAGTCCTGGAACTTCAATCAACGGCTGTCGCTGAATCGCTGGTCCAAACCTCTTCATAGAGCTAAACAGCACTACTAGACAACCAGACTAGACTGACTCCTCCCCAGTTTCAAGTGCTACCAGGCTCGCCGTCTCCACACTACTCTCCTCTTCTTCATTTTGCCAATTTATCCATCCGCGCCCATTGGATGGCTTGCGTCTTGGTCAGCTTTGTCTCTCTCCTCTCTCCAGTCGCCGCCATTCTTCATCCACCTCTCCCGTAAGGCCCATCTCGCCAGCCCAAGTTCTTGCGCCTCAGACGAGGGCACATGTTTTGTTTAAAAGTAGGTTTCCCTCTCCAATCAATACCAATAATGGGAATCCCTTCGTTAGCCCAGCTCGCTCTTGTGTTCGTCTAGCGGGCTGAATTGCTTTTTTGTCAAACCCACTTGTCGTCATTCGCAGCCTCTCCTCTCCGCGTTGACAGGCAAACAGCCCCATTCCTCCCACCACCGCCGCCCCATTCTTCCTTGGACTGCTTGGAGTCGTTGTTCTGGCGCTGCTCCTGTTTTCTCTGACCTGTTCTCCTTTCCGGCCCCATTCCTGGTCCACATTCTGCCTTTTTGGCCTCCCAGCGAAACGTAACTGGGAGTTAGTGCCATCAAGAGCTGCAGGGGAAAGAAAAAATAAAAATAAATCCTCACATGAAACTCATTGCAGTTCTGTATGCTGACCTCTCTCCCATTTGTCTCTCTTTTGCAGATTCTCATTGTTTTGTGATTTGAAATTTTTGGAGCTCTGCCCGTTGTCGGCTTTACAATAGGTCTTGTCCAGGTTCGCTTGTTAACAAACTCCCTCCCTTCGACCTTTCGGCTTTCCCTCCTTCACCCTCCATCCATCTTTCAATCCCTCCCCCCTCAGGCGGATGTTCATGTAGGATTGATGTGAGAATTTCCTGGCACAATGCAGTGCGATCCCTTGACCGACTCGTTCGGTGCAGTCTCTGGCCGCCACGGCCGTAGCGTGAGCCTGTCTGGCGACACTCCCTTGCCGTCGCAAAGCATGCTGTCACCGCCCCCGGTTAACCCAGAGCCTCAATTCATCGCGGCCACAGCTGCAGCCCAGATCGTGTCCGCAGACCAAAATCTCAATGGTGCAAATCCAGCAGCTGGCACCATTGGTGCCTCCGTCACTCGGTCGTCCCTTACTCTCCTTAACCGTTTTCTGGACAACCTACTGTTCAACATCCTTATGACCGCTAAATCTACGAAATTGAATGCCATCAGACCAGCATTAGCTGAAGTACTGAAACCAAGACTTGCTAAGGAGGTTGTTTCTGCGGCGGATGAGGAACTGAGTGAATATATGGGTGGCGGAGAAGATGAGGAGCTATCTGACTTTCGTGGTGGCCGCGAGCCTGCTGGGCAATTTGAGCTCGAGCGATCATGGAAACTTACCCGCTTACGATGCATGGTTTATACGCGATTGGGCGACATGGAGGAGGAGGATGAGGAAGAACATCTATTTCGAGAGGGGCTAAATGAAACGGATGTTGGTCCCGCTCGCTTTTCCAATTGTATTGGCCACATTACACCCGCCGCTGCCATATTTCTTACCTCAATTTTGGAATATATTGGTGAACACTCCCTAATCATCGCCGGCGAGGCAGCTTCTACTCGGGTGGGATCGGGCAGGTCTAGCAGGGCACGGGACGAGCATTCTGATACACCAGATGTCGAGATATTAGTAGTCGAAGATATGGACATGGAGAAGCTAGCACTAAACCCAACCCTTGGGCGGCTGTGGCGCATGTGGAGAAGAAACGTGAGGACTCCCATGCTCTCCAGAACACTTTCCAGAGAGTCAATGATACGGCGGGGCCTCTTCCCTTTGAGAGGCACCAGTAGAGCAAGCAGTATCGGGACAATAGAAGAGCCATCCGCAAGTGAAACATTGCAGAAATCCACTAAGGCTTCGTTGGAGGAAGATATAAATCCGGCGGATATACCAATCCCAGTATCTGAAAATGACGTGGATGAAATCGAGGTCCCTGGATTTACAACCAAACTTTCCATTGCCGTTCAAGCACGATCATTACGCCCTCGAAGCCTCCTCCTATCCGGATCTGATTCCGCCTCCCCAACATGGGATCGATCTGCTTCACACTCCGCGAGGCTGCGAAGCGGTATGAATGATCCTCAGGGTATTCATTCTCGTTCCCAGTCGTTGCCTTCCTCACCAAGCTGGCCGCTGCAGCCAAACGGGTGTTTCTATTTTGGCCCCAATTCGGCCACTCATTCAGCGAGAGATGAACAGAATCACCTCGAGACTATGATTGAAGACGACGAGCTCTCGGACAGATTGTCGGGAGTTAGATCTAGCCCACCTGAAATTCCTCCTCGTAGCAAACAACGTCAAGAACCTGCAGATACTGAAGACGATGCTGAGAGCAGTGGCCATTCTGAAATCCTAAGCTCTGCGCCTACGACTCAGTTGCATAGTCCAAAGTTTTCGAATGGAATACTCCACCATGCGGAGCTTCATTCGCAAAGGAGCCAAGAAAAGCCCATCCCCCAAACCCAAGGCCCTAAACAAGAAAATAACCAACCGTCTGAAGTCCCCAGGGCCCACCGCGAGCGTATGAACAATGAAAATATTCAAGATAACCGGGAACCCAAATATCAATATAGGGCACGTGTCGTTACAACCGTTCAGAAACATTCTCCGGAATGTACCGTTGGTGAAGATGGTGCCTCCAGGCATTCGGACCAATCTAATATCCAACAGGCTCATGCACAGTACGCATCTTCTCAAGATTCAATCGTGGAGACATCTTTTGTTACCGAATCAAACAGAGCTCCGTTCCAGTCTACTCGGCTCAGTCCACATCAGGAGGTTGATAACGTTTCTAGTGGCATCCCTGACCGAGATTCTCCACATTCGTTTTTCGGTGCCCAGTCGACTTGTACCACCCAAAGTGGACAATCTGTCTCCCGGAGTAATTCGCGGAAACATATGAAAGCCTCTAACGGCGGGAATACAACTCCCCGGTATCCACCGAGTTCCTCTGTTTCGGTTGGATCTGAGCGTGCTGCAGTTCAACGAGTTTCTCCTCCGCCGCCTGCGACCCCTCGTGATACAGGTTCAAAACCTCGTCGGTCCCTGAGTATCGGCAGCCATCGGGATAAGCGGCCGATAACGTCAGGATCCACTACCTCACAGGTTTCTAACAAATTGTTAAAGGGCCTGGTAGGACGACAACCTAGTGACCATGATTCCAGGATTCCTTTTCCAATACGCACTTCCACTGAAACAAACTCAACTCTGTCTAAATTCGTGGAAGCCGTTCCGGACCCTACGGACTTGGACCAACTGATTCAAAGCGATGAAACTATCCATTTCACACTGACACCGCGGAACATGAGAGAGATGGAGGTAAGTTTTAGCTTCGGCCTGTACCCCGAGCTTGATGTTAATCTACTTTATAGGATTCCAATTCCCCTCGATGGGGAGCCACGCGAAACGAGATAGCTGACATGGACGAGCCGTTGAAAACTACCAGCCCCGCAGGAGAGACATCGGAAGGTAGGAGACCAAGTGTGGCTTCCTCCAGACTAAATGCGATGCGCATACACACTCCGTCCACTGCTTCGCCGAACAAGTCCAAGTTTGTAGAGGCTTCGCTTGCCCATTCTAGCCGCCCCCAGTCATCAGTACACAAGACAGCTACACCACAAGCACGGGATGCGAGGGTAGAAAGAGAGTCACTGAGAGACTTTGCCGAATTCATTAGATCTACCGGTCCCGAGCAAACTACAGCAGCTCCAATGAATCACCGGCGTCGCACGACCAGTTTTGTCAACGGGAGCAGTGGCTCGGGCAACCGGAAGCTGAGTTTGACTAGCAGCGGGACTTCATCAGTAACATCGTCTCGCCCCTCACACGTTCTTACCAAAGAACTACCAAAAAAGTCAGCTCCGCGCCTAGAAGCCAGGCCAGCGGTGGCACCAAAGGACAATGGCACGTCGGATCTCATCGACTTCATAAGAGAAGGGCCCCCAGACGGCTCCCATCGAATTCCAAGGACGGTCGCCCCGTTCCGTACAACGATGGATTCGGATGAATTCCTGCTAAGTCCTAGGGGTGTTCATCGAGATTCTGGACGACAGAGCTACACTCCGAGCTCACATGCCGACTCAACCACGACGAAATCCGTCCCTTCCTCATTCAACTCGCGTACCGGCTTGCTCGATTCCCCAAACCGCGCCAATATTCGAACACAGCCTGGTCCGTCCGCTTCTGGTAACGCCACTGACACATCCGAAAGTTCTATGCCAGCCAGAAAACAGCGGCGAGTGAAAGATCCCTATGCCATCGATTTTGATAGTGACAACGATGAGTTTGAGATCGGGATCTCCTTTGGAGGCCTCAAGGCCCATAAAGAAGAGGAAGAGAGCTTGGCTGACTTTTTACGCCATGCTCCTCCACCTCCCGAATTAGACCAACCTCCCCAGCTTCTATCTGTCAATATGAATGCGGCAAGTAAAGCGAGAATGAAGAGTACTGCCTCCATGAGGACCCGGCTAATGCGCGCTACATCCGTGGACAAAGTACCGTCGACTAAGCTGTCACGATCATCTCTTCGTTCCTATAAGTCAAATACCACCACCGTTTCGTCCCCACCAGGCCCTACAGCCCCGACTCTGGAGACAACTCGACTCAAACTCTCTCGCTCAAATTCTCATATCAATAGGAGCTATTCACCCCCTTCATCTTACAGAGCTTACGTAGAGAGCAACTCTGATGGTAGAGCCAATGGGGCTCAACGCCCGCAGCAAAGTCAGCCGACGGCTTATCAAAGTTCGACTGCGGAGCTTGCAGACTTTTTAAAGAGCACTGGACCGCCCGAGCCCATTACTCGCCCGGCTTCAGGGGCATCCTTTGGCGCGGAAAGAGAGAAAGGGAACGGCAGCTCCTTTAGCAGGATGTTCTCGCGGATAAAGAAACAGGCGGTTTAAACCTGTTCTTGCTTTCCTATGATCTACCTGTCCCCAATTTTCTTCTTCATTACTAAAGAGTTGGATTATTCGGCCCCATTTAAATGCCTTTTATGTATAGCTATTATTTATGTTGGTCAGCTTCTTTCTCTTTCTTTTTTTGTATATTTGGATATCCACGCTTTTTACCCCAATTGTCCCTACCTACCTCTGCCTGCTTTTTACGAGACGACTATGGTTTTGAGCACCTCAAAACGGTCCGCTTTTCAGCGAGGATGATGATACATTTCCTAATAATGCCTTCTGTACCTTTCCCGTGTTACTCTTCTACTTGGCACTCTCATGTGGCCACTATGTGTGATCGTTTGTTCCATTTTCCATGCCCATGTTCGTCTCAGGACATCTTGGTGTATTTCAATCCTAAGATCTCCCCTTTCCTCTTTGCGGAGACGACGAGTATTGGCGTTTACTTGTTAGCCGCGCTTCTCTAGAGCTATCTTCACCCACCAACCCATTTGTACGTTTTAACTTTTCCTTTGTCATCTTTCTTACTTCTCTGATTCCTTCGGAAATTACTTCTCCGGCGGTTTGAATGTACGTTGTATGTATTCCCCGCTTTTCGCTTATGTCTCTTTAACCTATTTGCCCCGTACGATACCGTGTCCCTCCTTTTTTTTCTTTTTTTTTCTCTCTTTTTTCCGCGTCGCGTCACTTGCTCAATTGTGTACTCGTACTCTAAATGATTTTCCTTCCTCTAGGTGGTAATATGATTTAATGTGCAAATTTCTTCTGTATTAACCGGTGCTCTACTGCTCAATATCCCTTTTGATCCCTTCTTTTAGTCCGTCCTAGAAACCACTGCGATATCCCATTCCGTAACACGATGGACTACTTATTTAGCTAGTGATCTGTACGGTTACTACGTGGAGAGTAATCTTAGTATTTATTTAATTTAGTCTTTTATTATCTATTTCTGTCCATTCAGAGGGTATATGGTGTAGATTGTTTCCATATTCTATTTGTTGTAGAAACGATATATGAACATTGCCAGAGGGCAAAATCTCGAAGGCCTCTACCCTCTAATCTTGCTGCAATATACACCTCTAGTAACGCCAGAATTTCCGTTGTCTCTCAAGTATTCGTGCATGAAGCTTCCCGAAGTTGGAGTATATCGCCGCGCAGAAATGTTTTTCCGTGTCCGAGCCAACTCTAACTAAATCGTGGCATTCCGCAACACCTCCCTGGCCTCAGCTATTTTGCTCTGCTATATGCAAAAGAAGCAATACAACACCATTCCATTGACTTTTCCTTTCCCCTTTGGCCGTGGTCGGTAGAACGGGCTCACCCGCACATTGCTTCAGAAAATAGAAAGAAGAAAAAGGGGGGGATACACAAAATGGGCAGCTCGTGTCCGTCGCCCTTAACTGGGCTCCTGCGGCCTCTCATGCTCCTCCTCCTCTGCATAACCCAGCTCTCCACGGCCCTGAAATTCGATCTCCCTGCCAACACAAATCAGGAGAGATGTATACGAAACTTTGTGAATAAGGATCAGCTGGTTGTTGTGACGGCGATTGTGGGTGGATCCAAAGGTGATGGACAGATTGTTAACATGCATGTATGTTTTTCTAGGCTCCTGGAAGCCCTTTTTTTGTCTTCTTTGGGTTCACCTGGAGCTTTTTTATTTTTCTCGTGCTCCGGGACAAAATGGTTTTGCAAAGTCCACATTATTTGTATTCAATTTCCAGTCTGCCATTTAACTAACAGGTCGGTTTGTCTGGGGGAATATAGATTAAAGACTCGATGGGTAATGATTACGGCAGGCCCAAGGACGTCGTCGGCGAGAAACGACAAGCGTTTACCTCCGGGGCAGATACTGCATTCGACGTGTGCTTTGAGAACATCCTCGTTGGCCGACGTAAGTGAAAACATTTGACCGTTCCTACTTCCCCAGCTCATACTCTACCCCGTGCTACGATTCAAAGTAACCTAACGCTGCATCTTCAAACTGAATAGCTACTGGCGCCCTTTCCCGCTCCGTCGAACTTGACATTGATATTGGAGCCGACGCCCGCGACTGGTCGGCCATTCAGGTACAAGAGAAGCTACGACCGGTCGAGGCTGATCTGCGCCGTATTGAAGCGATGGTCGCCGAGATCGTGACAGAGATGGAATACATGCGGACTCGCGAGCAGAAATTGAGAGATACGAATGAGAGCACGAACGAACGAGTTAAATGGTTTGCCTTTGGGACTATTGGTATGCTGATAGGATTGGGCGCGTGGCAGGTTGTTTATCTGAGAGCGTATTTCAGGTGTGTTTTTTTCCTCCCCCCCTTTTTTTTTATTTGCTCTGATAAATTCCGATCCTTCGGGACTGGAAGAGGGATTCCCCTTCTTTCCCTTCTCCTTATCAGCATTCTCTGTTTGTATGTCAGGAGCTTTATGGGTTAATGATTTTTGTTTTAAATTCTACCAGGTCGAAGCATCTTATCTAAAGGCGTGACGATTTAATTTTACCTGCGCACTGCTTTATTTCCCTCTGCAGACGTCTTACATTGGGATTTTCAATGGCATCTGTAATGAAGGATGATGGAGAACATATGCATTATTATTTCTTTTTGGCAGAGCTTTCCAGATTTTTCCGTAATTGTTGTTATTATGAAATACCGAATCTATCTCTTGTATTGTTTAGCGCAGTATCCCCTGCTACTCAATCACCCGCCCAGTAACTATGTTAAGGGTAATGAGGATGTGTGGATTTAGCAGATGACGTCCAGAGGTAAATGAACCTGCTAAAAGGAAATCCCGATTGACTTTAGCCCATATCTTGTAAATATATATAGAGGGGACTTCAGCGCCCTGATCGGCTCAGGGGCCCGGTTTCGCGAATCCTGTTTCTGAATGCAAACACGGCAAACAGACCACCGGGATGATGTCAACCTAGGAAGCTCGGTAATCCTGTCCCGATATAAATTCATCCTCCTACACTCCGTACACCTTTGTTTACTATCGATTCATTCATCCTTAATAGCGCGCTTGGGCTGTTACAGAATGTCAACTCTAGGTACTCCACAATTCTTCATGCGCGCTCTGCGCCCTTCCAATGCCAGAGCAGTGTCTTCATTTTTCCAACGCCAAGCCGGAGCCGCATCCCATCGATCGCTGAGCTCAACAACATTCCGAGCCAGCAACCTGAATGAACGCGGCCACTCGACTGCTCCCTTACACCGCGAAACCCAGAAGTCTAAGCCTCTGAACCCACATCTGACAAATACCACGCCGACAAGCACCGATGACTTTCCCAAAGTTGGCGCGAAATCACCGCCCCCAGACTTGATCACAGGAGCGGATCCCGACTACCAGCCGCGCAATGCGGTCCCGGGTAAGATGGAGCATATGACAGGCACAAGTATGAAAACGGACGGGGGGAGGAAACCTGAGTTGGGCGTTGGGGAGATGGAGGGGATTACTTTTAAGGTTGAGCCTTTGAGGCGGCAAGGGGAAGATATTACGACGATGAGGGCTAGGTTGCTGTGTACGTGTTTTACCACACCCATACCATTATACTTATAGTGGCATAATCCCCTTATTACAGAAAGCCAAACTAATAGAAAAGTAGATCAAAGCCGAAAGCGAGGCATCCTAGAATCCGACCTTCTCCTCTCGACGTTTGCATCCCAGCATCTCCCGACGATGACAGAACGACAACTGCAAGAATACGACAAATTCCTGGATGAGAATGATTGGGATATCTACTACTGGGCGACTCAAGAGGCAGAGGACCCATCCGTGACAGATGGCGCCAATTCGCCTTCCGCAACAAACATATCCGACAATCAAGCCCAGGATACCCCGACAGAGACGTGGAAAAGCGGCGCTGCAAAGAGTGGAGAATGGGCGCAGACTGTAGGGGCATTCAAACCTGCATATAGACCTGTTCCGCAGCGGTGGAAGGACTCTGAGATCCTTGCTCAATTGAGACAGCATGTGCATGAGAAGAGTGCTCTTGGAGTAAAGGGGGCGAAGGGGCAGAGCCGGAGTGGAGGAGGGTTAGGACAGATGCCTGACCTGCATAGAGTCAACGCATGAGATTTGTTCTTGGCGCTGTCATTTGCCTTGCTTTAATGTAAAACGTGTATATATACTCCTTGTAGCTAGATCATTTCACCCTTGTGTTTTTTTGTATGTCTGATACGGCGTGTAGATCCACGTGACCCCCACCCCCCTCGCTTAGGTCCGCTAGGGCTCTGGCGCACACACAAAAAAGCCGGCCACCAAATTGCGCTTAGGGCTCGTCTGGGCGCCGGAACCTCGCTCCATCTGGGAGAAGAGACGACGACGAAGAACCACCAGCTCAACGACAGACATTGCTTTGCTCGCCATCCATCCTCCTCCTTCCAACCCTCCCCCCCCACGAGGATTTCCCTGATATTCTCAGACTTCGACCGAGAGCCTGCACACTATGGCTGAGCAGCTTGTCCACCGCGGGACCCTCGAAGGCCACAATGGCTGGGTCACCTCCCTGGCCACTTCGTTGGAGAAGTAAGCTACAACCAATTTTTTTTTCTTATATAAATATATCTCGAAGCTTGCCAAAAAGAACACAGTGGAATTCTGACTGGCAAAATCACTATGTTAGCCCCGATATGCTCCTTTCCGCCAGTCGCGATAAGACCCTGATCATCTGGAACTTGACTCGTGATGATACCGCATACGGATATCCCAAGCGGAGCCTTCATGGCCACTCGCACATTGTCTCCGACTGTGTATGCAAAAAAGAATACCATCCCAGAAGCTTTGAAAAAACAAAAAGGAGTTGTTAAAAAGGGTCTTCTGAGGGAGCAATATCGGCTGATTCTTGTGCATTGCTTTTTCCCTCTTCTCGTGAATTAGGTGATCTCGTCCGACGGTGCTTACGCGCTTTCTTCTTCGTGGGATAAAACCCTTCGTCTCTGGGAATTGGCTACTGGCAACACCACCAGAACTTTCGTTGGCCACACCAATGATGTTTTGTCCGTCTCCTTCTCTGCCGACAACCGCCAGATCGTGTCCGGATCCCGCGACCGGACCATCAAGCTGTGGAACACCCTGGGTGACTGCAAGTTCACCATCACCGACAAGGGACACACCGAATGGGTCTCCTGCGTTCGTTTCAGCCCCAACCCCCAGAACCCCGTCATCGTTTCTGCTGGCTGGGACAAACTCGTCAAGGTACGAAATAAATATTTGACATATCGCTCAATTGCGACCCCCCAACCCCCCCCAGTTGCATATGTGTCGGATTTACGATTATATATGCCCAAATGATGTTTTGCATTTACGTATTTGCTACTTCAGAGCCCTTAAGAGGCCATGAGACAAACTTCACCAATTGCCCTGATGGAAAACCCTTACAATTTTTCATACGGTTGAAAAAGAAGGCACAAATGAATACCATATTTCCAGTAGATTTCGTTTTGGCTAATATCACGAAACTTGAAAAAGGTCTGGGAACTCTCATCCTGCCGTATCCAAACCGACCACATCGGCCACACTGGCTACATCAACACCGTCACCATCTCCCCCGACGGATCCCTCTGTGCCTCCGGTGGCAAGGATGGCACCACCATGCTCTGGGATCTTAACGAGTCCAAGCACCTCTACTCCCTCCAAGCCGGTGACGAGATCCACGCCCTCGTCTTCTCCCCCAACCGCTACTGGCTCTGCGCTGCCACCTCCAGCAGCATCACCATTTTCGATCTGGAGAAGAAGAGCAAGGTCGACGAGCTCAAGCCTGAATTCGTTGAGAAGGGAAAGAAGAGCCGTGAGCCTGAGTGCATAAGCTTGGCTTGGAGCGCTGATGGCCAGACTCTGTTTGCTGGATACACTGATAATAAGATCCGAGCCTGGGGTGTTATGTCGAGAACGTAGGAGGGATCTCTGTGTGTGCCCGTTTATGTGTAATATGTTTGTCTCTGGGGCGGAAGCAAATAGAAAAACGGAGCTGTTGTGGAAATTACAGGCTGGATGGCTGGGTTGCGATGGATGAGCAATGAGCAAATGACAAAAACCACCTACCCCTTTTCTTTATTATATCTCTCTCTCTCCCATTTTCTTTCTTCGGTGGACTGGAACGGGAGTTTTCTGTGTTTTTTGATAGAGTTGACTTGCCTTTTTTTCCCACCCTTTTATCGAGATAAAAAGAGGACCAAAGAAAGAAAGTTAAGTTCTGTCGAAAAAAACAAATCCCTTCCACGCTGAGGAAGAAATTGTCTCATGCCACTGTTTCGAATCAAAACATGATTTCCATACCGTGCATGCCCTTACTAATCTAGAAGCAAGGAATGCGAAATGCAAAGCCGAACAAAAAAAAAAAAAATACCAACTAATTTTTCTATGTTCTTAAATTCCTCCTCGAATTATGGTCGACTTTTTTTCTATGATCGTAGATACATATCTTTTTTGAGAGAATCCTCCATGCGTCTACCAGCTTTGGTCACTGCTGTACATCGGGAAGAGCTTTCTCCCACAATATTTTCCTTCAACTCTTGTTAACCATCACCTTAATATCCCGCGAAAACACTTGAGTTCCAAAGGCCTATTTCGCTGTGTCTCTCGAACCGTCGCTTCTTCTATTAGTGCCGGAAGACTCGCTGTTACTGCTGGATTATTTTATCGAGTCACAGTAGACTTCATTAAGTTTGGCCGGAAAGAAATCCAAGATCTAACCAAAGTGCCTATTAACCAGAAGATGGATGGTCGTGCTCTCGGCGCCACGCTGCTCCCGTGTCGATTTTCTTTCTAGTGATAGATGTAGACTTACATTTCCCCATGCTTCACAACAACGCCTTGGCTTTGGTTTATTAACGTTGCTCGATTTTGGTTTGACTTTTACTAAATCTCTACTTCACATCTTAGAATGAATCAACCAGTTTTCTCCACCATCATAGTCCCAGAAATCCTCCAGGTCAATCAGACTCACGCAGAAGCCTGAGTCCAGTGCTTGACCTACTAAGAGGACATGTGAAGCTAGAAACGATTCCATCTTCAGCTGTGTCATATTTGCATTGTTCCCCTGTCACTGTTGATTAAAAGTAAATAGAGGTGGCATAGTATTTTCATCGAAGACCAATCTAGCAATGTAGCAGGGTATCATTGTATAAATATATAGTACAAAAAGTAAGACAAAAAATTTTCCATAGAAGTAAACAGGCCTATTTCAATTTGTTAAGTCTCCTTATAGCATCATCTGATACCTTAATTCCCTCCTCAAACTGTAGCTCAGAGGCCAATTGCCTGCCCTTCTCATAGTAACCACGGGCTTCTGCGAATTTCTTCTGCATCTCCGAAATCTCGCCCAAATTATACAGCGCAGCCAGACACGATTGATCGCAATCTTCGTTCCGGACTGGCGGTTTGATATGTGCTGCAACATCCAAAGCCTTCTTTGCCCACTGTGCGGCAGCATCTAATAGCTCCGGTTTAGATATCGGGGAGCCGTCTGACCTCGGTATCGATGCTGATTTTCCAGTTGCCCTTTGAGCTTCCTCTGCCATCTGGGAAGAGATGTTGTTAAGGAGAACAACCTGCGCGCACGTCGTCGACTGGCCCTCCTCTTCTTTGATCAAACCTAGACTCTGTATGTATAAGGTCGCAGCGAGGTGGTGTTTGCCCTTTTTGGCATATAAATCAGCCAGGTCATTGCACGACGCAGCAATCTCAGTGAGGTTAACATAGTCATCTCCATCGTCGCGCGAAACCGGCAGATTCAATTCTCTGCGCCTTCGGACCTCCCCAGCACTCTCGTTAACCGCACCAATGAGGGAATTCTCCGCTTTGTCCATATCCTGCACGGAATTACTCGAGTATAAATCTGCTAGTTTAATTTTAATGCCAATGACCTTTTTCATAACTTGGTCACGAAGCTTCGCCTCCATTCCTTCCTTTTCTAGTGCCTTTTTTGCTGCTTCCGCAGCTTCAGGGTCAACAGGTACAACGGGGGGATTGTGGACTCTTTGTTTATCAATTATCATTTGCCTTCTCCTCCCATTGGTTACCCACTCTTTGCAGTCTGCTAGAGTCTTCTCAAGCATGTCAATGGATGCTTTGACCAGCCCATTTTTCTCCAACATTTCAGCGGCTGCGATTCTTATACCCAGGACTTCGTCAGAGAATGGGTGCATCTGAACATGTTCGGCAACAACAAGTGCCTCCCTAAACAGCTGCAGTGCCAAGATAGGATCTGGTCGGATTTCAGAATGGTGAAGCGCTTTGCGAAGGGGTGCAGCCACCTCTGGCGGAAATCTGTTAAGGTATGGGTCTACCCGAGTAACCCGGTCGTATATGATGTATACAAGTAACCCCGCATTCACCGCCACGAATAATAGAGTGAGCGGGAAGCCAATTGGGTTTGTTTGCCATATTTTACCCCACGCTTCCTTGTAATCTTGCCTGAATTTTTGGAAGCGCGAGGTGCTGTTGAACCGGACTTGTATCGGCGGGTTGGAAATCAGTCGATATTTCGGTAACGGGGCTATTTGAGGCCTAGGATGAGATCGAGGTGTGGTGGAGAGGAATCGTACGGCGGAGGGGAGGGTTTGTGGTTGGCGGAGGGGCGGAGAGGCGCTGATGCGCTTTGGTATCAGCCGGAACATGGCCGATAGGCTGCGCACTGTAAATTGAATTTTTAAGACGAATTTCTTGAAACCATTCAGCATAGACGACGCAGATGTGTTTCCATACGCAGAATGCAGCATCAATGGCAGGGCTCAACGGAAATAACTCGCCAGATGCATCGAAGCTTTTTTTTGAAGAATTCAGGGTGGAAGAGCTGCGGGAAAATAGATTGATATCAGGTCTGTTTGCTCTGTTTGTCCGTTCTTGGCATAATGGTCCGAGCTCCCTTCCACTCCGCTCCACCCCAAGGCAATGACGTCTTGGCAATATCATGTCTCAACGGCAACTGCTATTTCCAGTGCAAAACCTCAAGACCGTTTCCAGCTTTTTTATATATACTACGCACATTGGTATATAAGGAAAACTACATTCAAGATGTGTGGCCGGTATGCCATGGGTATTGTATGTAACCCGCCACCTTTACGGAGTGTCAAGTCATTCTACCTCCCTTCAGGCTCTTTCTGGCCGTCTAATGATGATCCTTTTTGTGTAGCGCCTCGCGTTCATCCGAAACCAATTACAACAACGTGGCCATCCTGTGGATGAGGCCGCAGATGACGATGACGTGAGGCAAACTTACAACTTTGCCCCTGGGAGTTACGGCGCGGTCTATCGCGCAGACGCTTCTGATCACGGTGGCGCTGTTGGTTCCCAGGACGATGACACCGGCAGCAATGAGCAAGTGGAAGATCAAGGGGCAAATGATGGCTCTACGAAGACAACAGAGCGCAGAACTCATTATAAACTTCAAAGCATGAAATGGGGTTTAATACCATTTTGGACCAAAAGGTCCCCTGATTACGGCTCCATGCTGAAAACAATCAACTGTCGCGACGATTCTTTAATCGAGGATAGGGGAATGTGGACGTCAATGAAGAAAAAGAAGCGCTGTGTTGTAGTCTGTCAAGGCTTTTACGAATGGCTGAAAAAGGGACCCGGTGGGAAAGATAAAGTTCCCCACTATGTCCGACGAAAGGACGGCGATTTGATGTGTTTCGCGGGTCTGTGGGACTGTGTTCAGTATGAAGGTATGGGTTCCATTCTAAATTCTGCAGTGTTCCGGCGTCTCAAATACAATAGCACTCAGAAGCCACTTTCTGACAACCAAGCATAGGCTCTGATGAGAAACTCTACACGTACACTATAATTACCACTGATTCGAATCCCTATCTTAAGTTTCTTCATGATCGAATGCCTGTCATTCTCGATCAAGGTAGCCCTGAAATGGCTACATGGCTGGATCCCCATCGCGTGACTTGGTCAAAGGAACTCCAATCCATCCTCAAACCGTACGAAGGGGAGCTCGAGTGCTACCCCGTCAGCAAAGAAGTAGGGAAAGTAGGAAACAATTCTCCAGATTTCATTATCCCAGTAAACAGCAAGGAGAATAAAAGCAACATTGCGAACTTTTTCGCCAGTGCTGGGAGCAAAGGCAAGCCTGGACAGAAAGCCCAAGTTCGCGATATCAGCAAATCTAGCGGTGAAAAACCAGGAGCAAAGAATGTTTCAGCGCTTGATCAAGAGAGCAAAGTAAAGAAAGTAGAAGAAGAGGGTAACAAAGATGCAATATATTTGACTTCGTTCAAGTCAGATTCCGATGCCCCATCCGCTTCGCAAACCTCGGCGGTCAAACGAAAACGGGGATCTCCGAAGGCTGCTGAGGACACTGATGTGACTACCAAACTCCCCAAGATAACGCAATCAGACTCTGTGCAGCCATCTCCTAAGAAAGATGTTATCCACTCCCCCACAAAGCCCATTGGTAGAAAAATGAGGAGTGCCACTAGCAACGGGTCAACTCCTAAGCAGGGGGGTGCCAAAAGGACGACAAGCGGGACGCAACGAATTACTAGTTTCTTCAAAAAATAACGATGCTGGAAAGGGCCGGCCGCATTCTCAGTTGTCTTCTTCATTCGCTTTGTTTACTATGATACCATTTGGAACCTTGTACATTTGTCTCTACTGCCTACGGATCAATTACATATATTAATGTCAACATATTGCTGATTCTTTTCAACTTCAATGAAATTTTTACAAATATTTGCTTCGATGGAGTTCTTTCTTATTGACATCGTGGGATATTTGACTCTAAATGCACATACATAAAGCCTCAGTATAAAAGTTGTGGACTTTTGGAGATGGCGCAGAAAGGGATGCTTCTTTAGCGTGTTCTCATCACCGGAATATGTGAAGTGAAGGGCGGAACCGGAACAGGGACTAAACCGTACATAGCTGCCCACTATGGCGGAAGAAGAGAAGACCAAAGTTGCCGCAAAGAACCTGGTTTTGTCAGCTACTGGGGCAAAAGAGCTCAACCACCACCAGCTAACACTGGAGGAAGAGGGGCTGAATACACACAGGAGAGCTAGCCTTGGTTGACAGGTTTATGCCCGCGTTTGATTTTAAGCTTTGTTGTCTTGTACCCGCCCCCGCTGCTGTCATTTTCACATGTGTACGCTGGATATTTGTTTCTTCACGAATTCTCTAATGATCTTTATTGATGTTGGTAACGTGCTATGTTCTGGGTTTCATGAAAGAAATCCACTAATTGAGCCACTCGTCGCCTGCGCCCACCAAAAGCAGCAGCTTAAGTGGTTATATAGTAGTCTAAACAGGTTGCACTCTGGCCCATTCTGTCAGTGGGTTGACAAAGACATCACAGGTCATTTTTGTAGCTGCTATTCTTCCTTCCTTTCACATGTAAACATTTTCTCACAGATATGATTGATTCCCCATGGGATGAGTGTTGGAAAGGATAAAGGACAAGCGAATTGAGTGCATTGTCTCAATTGCCACTTGTTTAAAGAAGGGCCATAACGAGATACGACCGTGCTATGGTTTGTCCACAATACAGTGTTGGCAGGTTTTGTAAGCCGAGCCACGATTCGAGAAATATTTGATATATTCCCGCGCTGTGCATGCAAGCCTATAAGACATAAACTATATGTTGCTCCTATGATGCTGTCGCGGTATATGCACAGGCAATCCCATCATGAATATTGAAGGAATCCAGGCAAAAATGGCACAACTGTTAACACAACGAGGGTATAAGAGAATGATCCTTATAAGGGTCCACGCAAAGGTGTTTCAATTGAGCAGCCAAATATGCAGAGCACTAAACCTTCGTGGTGCCGCAGTGGCCTGCCATAAATGATTCGGCAATCCCATGTTTCACACCATGGGGGTTCATATATTAGGAGTGGAGTGGTTTGCCTAAATGCAAATTTCTAGCCTCTAGCTGCGCTAATTATTCTCCTCTGATCGAAGGCGCTGAACAAGCTTCTCTCGCAAAAATGGACTGAGACCAAGGCTGCATATGCTTGTTAGTGGTGAACATTATCTCGTAGGAGGGATTAGCACGTACATTCCATTCGAGGTGATGACCCGGTAGGTACCTAGCATTCCACTGTTTTAACCAGCAAGTCCTACTAAAAGCGACGGGCGAACACCGGGTACGCTTTATAGACTTACCACTGGGCTGGTAATTCCCTTCAATATTTCCGTTCCCATCAACTTCCAGGCTGCCGAATATATCTTCTGGCCTGCGGGAGGGAGAAAAAATTAATGTCTTAGGGTGACATGAGCTACGAGATTGAAATCTTACCATGCGATCCTAGCAAACTCCGGGGGATTCCTCGTATCGAAAATATGAATCCATCCACCTCTCTTAGTGGAATTTGTGCTATCCTTAAAGCCTTCATTTGAACTGGTAGCGCCACGTCTCCGCTGCCTTTGCCCCCGGCCACCAGTAGCAAGATTTACCCCACTCGTGTAAGCCATTACTTGCGCCTGCGACACTACCTCAGGATCCTCATGTGCATGCTCTGCAATGACTGACTGGAGCGTGTTTAGAAACGCCGGATTTTCTTTCAAAGAGTTAGTGGTTGGAGGAAGTTTGGACGTCACTCCGATCGCAAGGTTGGGTTTCGGAGGATCTGTAGGTAAAAGAGAGAGTATATAGCTATTCGGGGTTTGGGGATTTGGGAAAACGAACTGTGGGAATAATCAGTATCAGCACTTTTTCCACAATTGTTCTTCTAATGCGTAACTGGAATTGAAGGGCTTATATCAAGCATACGATATGTGAGTTGCCCTGCAAGGTAGTCAAAGATCTAAAGTAAAATCGCGTTGGGTTGAAAATAGCGCGGCGCGCGCTACAGATAATTGTTGCCATCAGATAGAGAGATATATATATACTTCTGCTAGCTCGATAATTGTGCAATTGGAGTAAAAGGCGTTTAATAAAAGTGTGAAGTTAGTACTCCGTAGATTATATGTCACTTGTAGGTTTGATCACAAATCACATGACTTCGCGTTCAACGCCCAAAGCTGAAGCCTGAGGCTTCACTCAACTTCATACTAATCTGTATTCACCCCAATAATAGCTCAAGATGGAACTGCAAAATCCAAAGGCTTATCCAAACCGGATATTTTGGCGCTCACATTTTTGAGCGACGTTAGTTTTGTAAAGAAAAATGATTGCATAGGGTTGTCTCGACTCTGGTTACGATTGAGCTGTACCTCACAATCGAAGCTGTGACTTGCCGTGGCAGCTTCTGCTGCTGTATAAAAGGCCCTTTTATGGCCCTTTTATGCGACTAGATATTCTCAAACCAGTTCGTTGTTGTGTCGCACTGACTTCTATCATTTGTCGTTCTTTGAAATCTACTTGTTGGCATCGAATCTATCATCATGGCTACCCCCTCATCCAAGCACAACCCTGGGCAAACACCTCACCCAACCTCACCCCCTCACCCATCAGCTGTGCCTATGGGTCGTCCGCTTTCCCACAAGTCCCCTTCTATTCGGACGCCTTCTGCTTCTGGCCATGGACATCATCCCAGTGTTTCTTCGCATCAGTATCCGACCCCCATGGCTGTCCCTGCCTCCGTGGAGGATACTATCGCATTCAGCTCACCATCAGCGCTGTTGGCTCTTGGTTTAGGCGGTATCACGCCATCTCCAGCAGCAAACGATGCTCTAGCTGGACCAGGGATCAACGATAATGGCATCCATTCAATGGGGATGTCGACCCTAGGCATGAGTGGCGCACGGGACACTGATGAAGAGAAAACTCGCCGAATGGAGGAAGTTATCCGACTACTCAGAACCCGTGTTTCTGGAAGAGGCGTATGCCGCGAGGGTATGGAGAGGCTAGGGAGGTTTGAGGGATTCGAGTGTTTGTGGCAAGAAAATGACCTAAGCATTGCCGGGAACTTTGTGGATCTGGAGATCCAGTTCGAAGACGGCGCAGAGAACGTTAAGGATGTCAGCTTAAAGTATACTACTCCAAGCACCGTGGAGGGAGAAAGGAGAGTGGAGGCCACTGCGGTTCTAAAACAGGATCTTATGCAGTCTACTGGAGAGCATGACGAGATGCCTTGGAAGAGCCTCGATGCGTTTCATTCAAATTTGCATAGACTAGCCAAATTGGATCAGCTCAGTCGTGATGTCAACTGCTTCGAAGCAGTGACAGGGGTGTATGAGAGTTTAAAACGAGTATGGGAAGGCGAATTAAGCCGGCATCCAGAGAAGAGCCATTGGGAACATGTTTGCACAAGTCAGGTAGGCCAACCTGGTCTACACCAAAACAAAAGAATCGGTTTGAGTCTTCAGTATTGGGTTGAGCAGAGACGGAATTTGGATTCAAACCATAAGGTCATTCCGAATGCCATGAGTATCGACCAACCCACTCCAGACGATCAAAATTCAACCCCTGTCAATAAGCATAAAATATGGAGCGCAGCGATCGAGTGTGAAGAAGGCTACCCATCATTACGCGTGTCGAACGAATGGGTCGCGGCTGAACCATTTACGACTATGAACACTGGAGGGTCGTCTTCAGCTGCTAATGGAAACGACTCTGAGATTCTGTTGATCAACTGGCTGGACCCTCCTGCCACCCTCGTCACCAGCCCAAATGACGTTACACTTGATTCTACCGCCTTGGGCACCACAACACCAAATCGGCGCTTTGTTGCGCGCCTGGAACCCCCCATCCATATACCTATAATTGCAGCAGCGGAGGTATACAGGGTGCTTGGGTTGAACATGCCCCCGGAGCCGAAAACGGTTACATATGACGGGCTTGTAGTTCCACTACCCAATGTTGTTTCGACAGGAGACGGCCAAGATGAGAATAGCTCCTCACCATCTAACGGAAGAGTTCAAGAAAGGGTCGTGTATAGCTTTGATGACGATAACCAACCGAAACAACACCGGCATATTTATACTTTCCATCCCTTTGAGCATATTGTCGGACGCACCATTCGTGACCTCCCCTTTTCTCACCCACGACAGCTAGCTGATATTCTACCTGTGAGTGCATAGATTTTTTGCCCCTTTCCACGTTCTTTCCTTTGTTCTTGTGTATACTCCAAGAGTAATTATTATTAACGATTATTTCTAGATCTTACGCCAATACGCATTGTTGTCTAGCCTTCTTGACAGAGTATTTGCCAATCAAGACAACAAAACTGTCGGGTCAAGCAACAAGTCTTTCCCGCCTAACCCGATGGGCTCGACTACGTCAAAACAGACATCTAAGCCTGACGTCACATTCATCACCAACATCAAGCCTGTAGTATCCAAACTTAACTCGATGCTTTCCAGCGATCCCAAACCCAGGAACGATAAAAGGAGCGGCTTTGACGCTCAATTTGCCGTATCATCTTCCACCCCTTCGCCATCAAATGATGATCGGAGAGTGGACATATCTCTGCGAACTCCAATATCAGGACCACCTTCCTTGTTGCTATTATTCAACGCGCCCAACGGAAACCCAAATATCTCCATGGAAAACCCGACAACAATCACAATCAATGTAGATATCGGACTCAACGGCAACATCACGGTCTCGCGGGTTGCCGGGATGTGCGATGATCGTAGCAACAGCGGAGGGGGCCTCACAGACGACGCCCCCGGAGCAGGACCGCGGGACCTCAGCAGAAAACTCGCAAGAGTGCTACAGACTTCTGAGGATCTTGGAATGCTGGTGGAATGGGTCTTGAAGTGGATGCGGAAGCGGAAGTCGTAATTTTTTTATTTTATTTTATATTTTATTTTTAATTTTCAATTTTATTTTATTTTATTTTATTTTTTTTTTTTGATTAAGATGTGGCGTATGCCTGTCTAGTAACTATGGTATCCCTATCCCAAGCACATCTCATTCCTTCATCCTTCATTCCACAGGGCAGCAGCCGCCTATCCACAATCGGCAAAACAGTGATGTCCTGGAACTACGCGCGAACCCCCCCTTCCCCCCCCCCCCCTTCACCTGCTGCCAGGCGTATGAATGAATCTATGACCCAGATGAAACCGCAGATGAAACGCTTGTTTGTTGCCCATACTTTCCCGGATCCGCGCAGTCTAGTCTGGTGTCGAAAACGGCAATCAATCCTCAAGTGAGAGGTAGCCGCGTCACCCGCTCTTGATTTCTCTGAAACAGTGGGGTTGGGGTTGGGGTTGAGAGAATCCGGGGTCCCCGAATTCGATGAAACTTGCCGTGAATAATGCGGACGCGAAGATCTAGGTAGGCAGCCCCAGGTGGCCGTGCGAAGGAAGGGGGCCTTTTTTTTTTTGGAAAGCCGAAGATAGATGTTACTTGTACTGTACTATTACATTATTCCAATATGTCTAATCTATCTATCATAACTCCCTCAAGCAGCGCACGATTTCTTTGTCCGATGGGAGGGAAAGGAGGCGTGTTTCAACAACTATCTATCCCATGGAAGGAGAGATATATATCATTATTTAACCCCACAATTTCCCTTCCCTTGCCTTCCCCCCCCCCCCCCATACCTACCCAATACCCATCCATCCATACCCAACCAATACCATTACTCCCACATCATTTTTGTGTTTACACTTGTTTGTTCTCCAGTACTCCGTAATCAACCAGCCAATAACAGCCGCCCGATAAGGCGACAGATAACCGAACCCTAAAAAAAGAAACAAAAGTGGAGACCTAAAGTTACCTAACCTGACCTAAACCAGGCAGTAACGAAAAAAAACAGGGGAGAAGGAAGCCCAGGCCAAACCTTGGAAGTTCGTTCTTCGGGCGGGGAGGGGGGGCCATTTTTGGTATAGTATGGTACGGTATGTATTGTACGGTATGTAAGTATGGTATTTATGTACGAATGGGAGGAACTGACTTGGCGGCTGGCGGCGGTGTGTGTGTGAAACAGCAGCTGAAGATGGATGATGAGACAGGATGGAAAGGGGATGGATGGGGAGTTTGTTAGCTAAATATAAATTGTTTCTTTTGCGTGCGTTTGCTTTCTTTTTTTTCTTTTTTTTTTGGGGGGGGGGGGGGGGAGATATTAAAGAATAATAAGATACTCCGTATAGTAATGTATGTATGTACATACATGTACATAAATAAATAAATACATGAAGATAATAAACCTGCAGGAGTTAGGGTTAAGTTGTGTTGTGGCTTGTCACTTTCTTGTGTGCTGGGAAAAAAGAAGAGTTTTATATCTTTTCAAGCCCCTTGGTCGTTCGTCGGCCGTGACAGGCACTGTAGTATTTCGCTGCTACACTCGGATGGTAGATTAATATTATTATGGATTATGATGGATTATGAATATCAGATATATATTGCTATTGATATAAAAATTATCAATGGTAGGGTAGGATGGAATAGCCAAGTTGGTCTAACCTAGCGTCCACCGCCTTGTCCGCCCCCAATGGAATTGATTATTAGCCGGCGGGAAAATGCAAGCTCTGCTCTAACTTACATGTAACTAGAGTTTTCTGCTCAATAATCAAAAACAACCGTGAACAACTCTAACACACACAATTTGTTTTCATTATCGTAATAATCAGTTGAAAAAAGGGATGATTCATTCCCTTCTCCCAGATAAGAAGAAGAAGAAGAAGAAGAAGAAGAAGAAGGAGGAGAATGGTTTCATAGAAATCGTCGTTGTCGTTGATATGAGATGAGGGATTTTTAACAGTACTAGTGAGTTATTTTTGCACATTCAATCAAACCCCCTCTCCTTCCCTTTTATTTTTTTTTTTTTTTTTTGGCTTGCTGGGGGGGTGGAGCTTGAGTAGTTTAGCTTACTATTCTCCTCCAGTTGACGAAACGAACAAACGGCTCTGAGTAAATATTCTAGCAGGAGAGTGAGTTAGAGAAAATATCACCACATCAATATCTGATAGAATAATAGTATAAAGAGAGAAACAGCATTTTCAAAATAGATTCATCCAATTTCCAAAACCGTCAATCTAAAAATGCCACATCCCATTTCCCTTCTTTTATTGATTTGCAGATTGCACAAGTGGTATTATTATACTACATATACAGAGTATTTCTGCAATGTGTTTGACATTTTCAACGGCTGCAATTGGCCGATATCATACATATATACATACATATATACATACATACTATACTGTTCTATCCTGCAGCTGGCGGATAGAACCTGCCAGAACCTGGTTTCTGGGCAGAAGGGCGGTGGGCGGTGGGCGGTGGGCAGTGGAAGTAAGCCTAAGTTCCACGTGACGTGGGGGAATTAGGTAGGTTCCAAGGTTATATAGAGAGGTTATTTAATATTGAGTAGGTTAGTATCAGTCTGGCTCTGGATTATTTCACCTGTTGAAACAGTTTACAAGCTTTAAAAAAAAAAAAAAAATCAAGGCCTTGAAAGCAGCTGATTACATCGGACTTGACTCTGTATAAAATCACATAATAATAATAAATAAAAATCTACGGAAGAATGGCCGCAGACAGGCAGACAAATAATAATAAAAACTTGTTCCCTCTGATTATGACATCATACCTGGGTGAAGCCGCACGCAGAGGCACCCAGCTTTGAAAACAAGGTGGTGGTTGAGGTGGGGGGTGGCTACTAATTGCCACAGCCCGCCGATTACTCGGCCACCGCTGTTTCGGGCCCTTATCTTCTATCCCGACTCCACCCGAGCATAGCGGGGTGTGTGGTGCAGAGCCGGCGCGCCTGTCACTGTCACCGTACTTAGCAGGAACGAACTTGGGCGGGAAAGTCCTTCGCAATAATCATGTTTGATGAGAAATAATGACAGTAATAATTCGCATGAATCGCGGGACGACGGGCTTATTATTATGTTTGAATTAGCAGGGGACCCGGGGGGAGGTCTATATGTGTATGTAGAGCTAGCTGGGGCGAGATGACAATGTCAAGGATCCGAACCAGGAACAAGCAAGCTCTCTCTCTCTCTCTCTCTCTCTCTTCTCTCTTGCTCCCTTGGGGGCTTGTCCTCCCCTCCCCCTTGCATTGGATTAGTACGATACGAGCAGAACCCTGGCCTATCATCGGGGAGGAAAAAAAAAAATCTTCAGCTGCTCAACAAAAAACACTAAAATATAATAAAGAGGAAAAAGAGAATATCGACATTTTACCCCGGTTTCAATCGGATTGTTGTTCCTCACATGCAGATGAAGTAAATATCTTCATCAAACATAATAATTCCTGATTGATTGCAGCAATTCCAATTCCCCCACGCGGGGGGGGAACGTCAGGAAGTCTGAGGTTTTTGTCGCAAACAAGATGAGATGGATAATAAGAGAAAAGAGCTTATTTATTTTTACTGTGCGGTTGTTTTATATACGCTGCAGTACACGTATCTAAAACCTTACCACGTACTGTACGTACTGCACTGCATCCAATCCCTTGTTCGACAGCAGAACACACACACGATGTGATTTCAACAAAATCAACCGAGGGGAATAATAAAATCAGTAAAATAAACAGTAAACCTCTACAGCTGTTGTTGTAGTTAGAATAAAAAAGGGAGTTACTTTTGATCGAGTTTTACCACCAAAAAAAAAAAAATCCCCCAGTCTACTATTATTATTGAGGCAACAAGAAACAAGAAAACCTGTTTTTTGCACCGCCCCATGCGAAAAACTCAAGCGTGTGGCTCGTCGATACGGCAAAACAGACGGAACAATACGGCGCTGGTGACGTGACGTGACGATACAGCAGGACCACCCCCGGGCCCGGCGCCCGGTACAGCGGTATATTATTATTACTGCTCTTCTTCCTCGTTCCAGCCTTTTTTCTGCTTCCTCTTCTTCTTATATACGTTATCTCTTCCCTTCTCCCGTTTCTCAATCTCCCTTCTCCCTTCTCCCTTCTCCCTTCTATCCTCATCCTCTTCTATCCTCATTCATTGACTCCCAAGTCGGTGCTGTATCCATCCCATCACCATCACCATCACCATCACTCACTCGCTTTTCTACTCTCGAAGCTAGTCGATTTGCTCTTCGTTCGCCACTTTGATATTTTTTTCATCCCACACACAACAAAAGATCACTCACACATCAACAGTCATGGTAAGCCCGAACAGTCTCAATTCCCACCCGCCATCGATGTTAATAGCTATATCGAGGCTAACACGATGGCTCCTGCTGCGTTTGGAACAGGCGTACCCTTTCCCTTCGACACATCTCTCCAATACGGAGAATGTACGTTTTTTGTTATTGTTGCTGTGAACCCTTCTTTTTTTCTTGCCACTTCGCTCGATAAACAGCTGAGATGGCATTTTGAGAACAACCACAGAAAGCTGACTGATAGCTTTTTTTTTTTTTTTTTTTTTCTTTTGCCATTGTATAGCTCATGAAGTATATGAGTCTTGACCAGCGGGGTCATGTTATGGCAGAGTATGTCTGGATTGATGCCTCGAGTGGTGTCCGATCGAAAACGAAGGTATGTCCTTATGTCTGCACACCACACCACAATGCCACAATGAATGGAGATGATTTCCAACGTAGGAACAACGTACTAACAATCTTTCTCATGACAACAGACACTCAAGGGACCCGTCAAGTCAGTCGAGGAGCTTCCAGAATGGAACTTCGACGGCTCATCAACAGGCCAAGCCCCTGGCGAGAACTCGGACGTCTACCTTCGCCCCATCGCCATGTTCCCAGACCCCTTCCGCCGTGGTGACAACATCCTCGTCCTCTGCGAAACCTGGGACTCAGATGGATCGCCCAACAAGTTCAACTACCGCCATGAGGCTGCCAGGCTCATGCGCGCACACGAAGACGAACACTTTTGGTTCGGTCTAGAACAGGAGTACACCCTCCTCGGCGCTGATGGATGGCCATATGGCTGGCCCAAGGGTGGCTTCCCAGGTGCTCAGGGCCCGTACTACTGCGGTGTCGGAACTGGCAAGGTCCACTGCCGTGATATCGTCGAGGCCCACTACAAGGCTTGTTTGTATGCTGGCATCAACATCTCTGGCATCAACGCTGAGGTTATGCCTGCTCAGTGGGAGTACCAAGTTGGACCCTGTGAGGGCATTAGCCGTATGTTATCCAACCCCCCCCCCCCTTTTTTGAATTGTGTCGGATGGACTAACCCATCCTCGAACAACAGTCGGTGACCAGCTCTGGATGTCTCGATTCCTCCTTGCCCGCGTCGCTGAAGAATTCGGCGCCATAATATCCTTCGCCCCCAAGCCAATCCCCGGCGAATGGAACGGTGCTGGCCTCCACACCAATGTCTCGACCGAGGCCATGCGTTCCGAGGGTGGCATGAAGGTCATCGAGGCTGCCATGAAGAAACTCGAAGCCCGCCACTCAGAACACATTGCCGTCTACGGCGAGGGTAACGAGGACCGTCTCACCGGCCGCCTCGAGACCGGCAGCATCGACACCTTCAGCTATGGTGTCGCTGACCGCGGCGGAAGCGTCCGTATCCCCCGCCAGGTCGCGAAGGATGGCAAGGGCTACTTCGAGGACCGAAGACCGGCTTCCAACGCTGACCCGTATCAAATTACGGGTATTATTGTTGAGACTGTAAGTTTTGTGGTTTTCAGTTCCAAGGCTCTGTGTGTTTGGGGAAACAAGTACTAACCGAATATTCTCTCAATAGCTTTGCGGCGCTTCATAGTTGGGAACAGTCTGAGGATGCCGGAAGAAGTGAAATCGATGAATTTACTTTGTTGTTTTCCCGCAATATTTTATTTATACCCTTCGGGCGACGAACCGTCTGAGTGGGTGGTGTGGTGGTGTGTGTGGATGTCGATGAAACAGGAAAAAAAAATTAACTGGGACTTGGAGAGGATGCAAGATAGACAAGAGAGAGAGAGAGAGAGCTTCCCAGTCGTTTTTCCCACAATCGCGTCAGGGGAAAACTATTTTTTTTTTTGTATATGATTTGAAGCCGTCAGTGTCGTCTTAAGTCATCCTTGTCCGCACGCGCCACCCACCAGCCCAGCAACCCAAGCAACCCGTCCCGTCCACACCTTGCACCGCACACCAAAGTTTCGCATCGTAATCGCCTTCTTTTCGTTCTATGTTAATTTTGGTTTTTTTTTTTTTTTTTTTTTTTTTTTTCCGTCATTAATATATGTAATGAGGCATGGTCTTGTTTGTTCCGTGTTTTGGGGTTTTCATTCCTACCCTCTTTTTGGTTCTCGTTTGGGTTCATTTGTCTTCTTTTCTTTTCATCCCACTATATCAATACGTAACTAGAAGTCAGTGGGCCCGGTGTTGGTCGTTTTTTTTCTTTCTTTTGCCCTTTTCCAAACTGTTGGATAATGTCACAGATTCTATTTAATAGGTTGCTGTTGTCTCCGGCGCCGTTTCTCTGGTTTTCAGTTTTAGAATGTCCTGTTCTCTTTTTTCTCTTTTTTCCCTCCCCCTTCCTTTTGCTTTCCGCCGATGTTGATGGCAGACTTTGTTCCCTCTTTTCACTGTTTATAATGGATGTTATTAAGAATGGGATATGATGGGGCTCGGGCCTTCCTATCTTTTTCTTTTCTTCTTTTTCTTTTTAATTAAATTGTTCTACGGGGATAGATAATGGTGTCAAATATGTTTTGCGTTGGCCCATGACGGATAAAAAAAAAAAAATACTGGGAGAAAGGAGGCACGAATTGAAAATTAGATACAGAATGGGACCTTTCGTTTTGGTGGACTGTTAAACCTCGTTCTCTCGGTCTTTGTGGTGTGTGTGTATTCTCTTCGGTTGGGTCCGCTTTGTTTTTAAATAGGTGTGAATGTAAATGTCTATATTTTGTACATGTATACAAGACGCATAGAGGATGATGGAGAGAAGTATGTACTGTATAGAGAGGTGTGTGTGTAAATCAAGAGTTCTTGTAGGCATTATTAGTACAGTAGGAGTTCTGTTGTCTATCTATCTATTATCCAATCCTCCCCTCCCCTCCCCTCCCCTCCTCGCTTGCACCGTCACAGCTGTCTCAGCTCAGAAACTTGCGGGGACCGACAGATAGAACATCGCCATTGAATCCAATCCAATCCACTTCCACCGAAGCCATATTCCCCCGCAAAATGAGTCAGGATTTAACTAACCAAACCAAACCAAACCAACTTAGTTAACTAGTTATTAGTCATTTATTAAGAGCCGGAGTGACGAATGACTGACTGCCTGGTTAACCTAGTTACCCTACCCAGACAGACCAACTCACTCACTCACTACCTTAGCTTAGACAGGCCAATCCCGCTTCCGTCATCCAAAATCAGCACAAGCAATCAAAACATCCCCCTCCCGCCTCCGCGTCTCTCGTGTCCATCCCACGTATGGTACGTATGTATGTATGTATGGATGGATGGATGGATGGATGTATAGCGGTGTTTTCTTGCCCCGCACCATCTCCGCTCGCGCATCATCCCACATCGTCCAAGCAGCGGTCCAGCGCCCGTCGGCGGGTTTATGTGCCTAGGCAAAGGAAGATAGATGTTCTATATCCATCCGGGATTTCGGCATGAGGTTGAAAGAGGGGAGAGAGGGGAGAGAGGGGAGGGAAAGCGGGCTGCTGCTAGCACAAGAGGCATGTGGTGAGGTTTCCATCCAGCATCAACCTTTGAAGGGAGTAAAAAGGGCGCGCAGCTGAGCAAAACAGAGCAGAGCAGAGCAGGTTTTGGCTCTGTGATTGAGACGATTTATTCTCGCCCTCGGTAAAAGAAAGAAGGGGACACGGAACATCCGCCCCTCGTTTTTTTTTTTTTTTTTTTTATGCCGAAGCGAATCGAATCATGACCACCATGACCATGACATACATAACTTCCGAATTCATTCAAGCCCCCCGCCGCTGCCCGCCACCGGATGTGGGATGGGATGGGATGGGAGCCCCAGGTTCAAACAAACGACGAAGCTACGAAAGCTCTGAAGTTAAGCGACACGCGGGCCCAGTAACTAACTTAACTAGTAACTTATAGTAGCTAACTCGTTTAACTACCCCAGCATCCAACTAACCAACCTAGCAGAAAGGATTCAGATTAGGGACAGGACAGGCTACTCTACTGTGCAAGTCGTCGGGCAGGTTGGCATATTTCGGCAGGTGGCCGCGTGAATCGATGGGTCCATTTTGACCCGTTTAAAAAGCTCAACTTCTCCGCATTTCTCAATCAAGTACGGAGTCAGTGATCACTACTAAATAAACAATTGCCGGGGGGGCCGGGAGGAGGGGGGAAACGGGAAACGAGGATTCCATGTGAAAAAAGAGGGCCGTGGAATGAAATGGGATGATGTCAAAGTACCGAACCTACCAGAGGGAGGAGGTTTGGCTTTGATTCTTTACAGTCAGCTATACTCTGTAGTTATAGTTATATAGTTAAACTGATGTGTAACTAAAATATATAAAACAAAAAGTCACCGACCTCATATTAATAAGCTTAAAATGTGGGAGCCCTAGGCTTCCTAGTACGGACTAGCGCCCCGCACCAAGCATATATCGCTCACTAGATAGCTACCAACAATACAATCACTCAGACGTCCAACAGGTTATAGCCCGGATAGCTTGTTTTTTTTTTTTTTTTTTTCATTAAAACTTCCGCAATCACTACTTTTTCTCTTATCTGAGGTATAAAACGTCTCGCGAGCTGCATCGCTGAACTGCAGAAGGAACCTGACGAAAAGCAACTGTTTTGAAAGCTTTGATCGCGGGAAAAGATTGATTCAAAGGGGGGGTAAACAAATGCCTCCAAGAACGCGAGCTACTGCAGGATTGTTGGATACACCTGCAAGCAAGATGGATAAGGATATGATGAATATGACAGATGAATAAGATGGATTTGATTTCATGTATCAGACCTAGTCCTAATGAGGAAACTAGGTGCTGCTTTTTGTAATTAATTATTATTGCGGATTTGAATGATTTGAGAAAGATAGATAGGATAGCTGCACGGTAGCTAGTCCGAGGGGGGGTGTGGGAGCCCTAGGCTTCCTAGTACGGACTAGCGCCCCGCACCAAGCATATATCGCTCACTAGATAGCTACCAACAATACAATCACTCAGACGTCCAACATAAAACACCCCCTTGTATGTTGTCAGCACTATCTATCATCAGCCTTTCAGGGAGTTGTCAGCGGCGTGCATCTCGCGCGCAAGTATGAAAAGTTTTGAACAACTTTGTCCTGACTCCTCAGCGGGGCCCAAATTGGCCTCATGGGGATTAAGAATAATTATTTAAGTTAGCAATCGTCGAGAGATAGTCTTGAACTACTATTGTTATTTCATGCCATGCCACAGCCTGACGAATTCTAGAGGAATCTAATCTAATTCCGCCGCCAAACTGTAACTAACTAGTTACATAACAACGCCAAACAAAAGGTGAAGAAAAATTAAAATAAACCCACCTTTCCAAAGGGATGTTTTGGCCCCCCTAACTAAGATCTTTCCAAGGAGAGTCGTAGCTGAACAAGACTTTTCTCCCTTTCCTGACCTCTTTATTTCTTTGTGATTTCTACGCATATGCCGCGCGGCGGAACATGCCTTTGCTTTTTTTTTTCTTTTTCCGCTTTATATGCAGGCGGTGCGTCGAACCTCTGGCCCGGTCCTGAACGGCGACGCGACAGGAAAAAAAAAAGGGGGGGTCCCATTGCAAGGCCAACAACGTTCAGAGCGCCCTACGCCGGCCAGCCACAAAAAGGTTAATTTTGCTGCTAGCGGGGAATGCGCTGTCGGTTTGGTTTAGGGATCGCAGACCCTGAATAATAAGGACGACAGCCCCGGCAATTATTAGTGCAGTGGTTATTAACTGCGTAGGCCCTTTCTTCGGGGCGACCCTTGCTTAGACTAGACTGCTCAAGGGAAAGGGTGGTGGTCCGGTCCCCTACCTTACCCCTACCGCCGGTTTTCCTTTTTTTTTCTTTCTTTTTTCTTCCTCTGCAGGTTAACTATTTGTCCGAGTATTTAATAAATAGATCGCCTGTGCCGGCCCTTTTAGATCTTGCTTGGGGAGGAAAGGAAAGGGTTTGCTTTCTCTTCTCTCTCGTTTTTATATATATATATATATTACTGGTAGAGAGCAGCTTGTGGGAGCTTGTGACCTACGCCTACTTCTCCTCCACTTCTTCCTCCTCCTCCTCTCATTTATTGAAAGGACTGAGGGCCGTAGGTTGTTCCCGGTCGTCGTTGTTTATAACGAGGGAATATGCGGGGTTGGAATTGGAATTGAATTTTGAAATCGAATCCACTCTTCCTTTTTTTTTAAAAAAAATATATACATAGCGTATAGACTCGGTGTTGTTTTTATATATATCCGGGACCTACTCCGTTGCTTTTTTGCGCAGTCGTCAGTCGCTTGTATTACACATATACCCCGTTGAACCTTCCTTACCTGAGTGGTACTATAAGCCTGAGAAGAATTGATTGAGCAAGCGCGATCCATCCCCTGCCGCCTCCCAGCTTTAGTTCCTGCTCCCGTCAGCAGCAGAACACACTGTGCCTCGATCCTGGTAGTCTATCAACCGACAACCGACACATGGCTGTGGACGAGGAAAAGGTCCCCGCTAAGACGACGGCGACGACGGTGCTGGTAGCGACAGGTGATAGTAATGATGGTATTATCGTTAGCAATAATAGTCTCACCAATATCAATGATACCAGCGACGACGGCAACGATGGCGTTTACGAGGTCGACAATGCCGATCCTGCCGAACTGACCTTGCTGCAGTCTATCAAACGATTCCCTAGAGTCGTCGGATATGTCTTTGCCGCATGCCCTGGTATATTGCTATATGGATTCGACATGGTCATCGTCAGCACTCTGACTGCAATGCCTGAGTTCCAGTGAGTAGTTTGGTATTCTTCTTCACCACCACCCCCTCTTTCTTTTCCTATTGCCATCCATCCCCCTTTAGCTCAACAAACGCACAAAACTCCTCTCAAAACTATCCGTGTCTCGATCAAAAGCCAACTTTCTCCCTTTCTCCCTTTCTCCCTTCTCTTCACAACAGACGCGACTTTGGTGAAGTACTCCGAGGAAAGCCCATTATCCCCTCCGCATGGTTGGGAGTATGGACCGCCGCACCATCCATAGGCAACATTGCTGGCGCAGCCGTCGCCGGCTGGGTATGCGATCGCTTCGGCCGCCGTTTTTCGCTCATGCTGGGCGCCCTGATATCCGCCATTGGCATCGCCATTTGTTTTGCATCCGCCTTCGCGGCCGGCATCGACGCCCGTCGGGGCATATTCTTGGTGGGCAAGCTTGTGGAGGGCTTCGCGGCGGGACAGGTGGTCTGTACCGTGCAGATATACACCTCTGAAATCGTGACGCGAGCGCTGCGGGGTTCCAGTCAGGCGCTGCTACCCGTGATGACGATGACGGGGCAACTTATCGGGGCGTTGGTTGTGTTTGCTTGCTTGTCTGTCAAGGGGCGGGACGGGTATTTGATTGCCGTGGCGTCGCAGTGGTTGTTTTCTGTAATATTGCTTTTTATTACGATTTTCATTCCTGAGAGCCCGCCGCATCTTATCCGTGTGGGTAAGATAGATCAAGCGCGCAAGGCGCAGCGACGTCTTCATCGGAAAGAAGTTGATACAGATAAGATGGTGGATAAGCTTGTTGAGATTTTGGAGCAGGAGCGGGAGATGATGAAGAGGCTGGGTTCGCAGGTGCGGTTCATCGATTGCTTTAGAGGGATTGATCTGCGGAGAACCATTATTGTGCTGGTGTGCCATATGATGCCGCAGAACTTCGGACTGGGCTTGCTCTCGACTGCCAGCTACTTTGCGCAGACTGTTGGCATCCCCCCTTTCTTGAGTGTTCTGTTGTTGGAGATTGGTATTGCGGTGGGCCTGGTCGCGAATATCATATCTGTGTGGACATTATCTGTTGCGAAGCGGAGGCCGCTTATGCTGTGGACGCTTGGTCTCACTGGGTTGTTTTGGGGCGCAATAGGGATTTCGGGATGTTTTGATAGCCCGGTGACGAAATGGTACGTTTTTTGCTTTTTCATTCCACTCCTTTGGCAATTCATGTATCATGCGCGCCGCGTTGAAACTGCCAATCGTCTCCTTTTCCCCTCGTTTCCTGAAAGTTGAAGATATGGCATGCTGATCTCTGAATTTTCTTTTTTTTGTTTTTGATTTCCTAGGATCACTGCCGCAGGTATGATCGTCATCATTTTTGTCTGTGGAAACGGAATCTGGCCCGTCTCTGTCCTTGCCACGGCAGAGACATCCTCCCTTCGACTCCGTGGTCGGACGCAAGCTGTCGGCTGGGCCATGCACGGCATATATGCATGCATCTTTGCAGTTGTATTGCCATACATTTACAACACCGACAAAGGTAATCTTGGAGCTAAAACCGGGTTTGTATTTTTTGGTCTATCTGTCCTGAGCTGCGGTTTGATTTGGATGCTTGTGCCAGAGATGGGCGGAAGGTCTCCCGCGGAATTGGATCTGCTTTTTGAGCATAATGTCCCCACGAGGGATTTCTTGAAGTGGTCGGCTGAGAAGAGTAGTCGGAAAGGTCCGGATGCTGTTGCTTCTGCTGCTGCTT
Organism: Blastomyces dermatitidis ER-3; assembly: GCF_000003525.1. Taxonomy (NCBI): domain Eukaryota; kingdom Fungi; phylum Ascomycota; class Eurotiomycetes; order Onygenales; family Ajellomycetaceae; genus Blastomyces; species Blastomyces dermatitidis. The sequence goes on along the minus strand of NW_025544776.1, from coordinate 5,534,855 downwards.
CTGCTGCTGCAGTGAGCGATGATGAGAAGAACAAGAGGAGTTCTGAGCATGTTGAGATAGTGAGTGGGTAGGCGGTCCATTTTTGATTTTTGTTGGGTTTAACCCTTTTCTTTTCGTTTTTTCTTTTCTTGAGATGGGTAGGGCAAGTTGATTGGGTTAGTTATAAGGGATATAGATGCCCCGATTTTGCATGTTGCTGTTTTTCCTGATGTAGATATCAGTCTTGGCCACTTTTTGAGGCTATCGCAGACATCCACGGGAGACAATTTTAAACGCGCGCGCCAGCATCGCAATATGTGTGTGGAAAACTGATCAAAACGACGTAAAGATGTAGAAAACTAGTAGCTAGATCTTGAATATGGATCCTATTATTTGGAATTGGCATGATCAGCATCTCCCCGTGAGGTTCTGGAGTGAATGTGGGATGCAGCTTGGACTGACTTGTTGGCTTTAGCGCGCGGCAATTATCCGTATGTGTGTGGTGGATACGAGCGTTGGAAGGAGATGATGATTGCCCGCTTGATAAAAGACACTCGGGGAAATCGAAATTGCATATAGTCAGTCATACCCTGTAGTACAAAAAATAAGTACAATTTTCACTAAACGAAGCTGGCTACGTTGAATAATTTAATAACAAAATAGTTAATGTTGTTCGTTTCTCCTAGTTCCAAAATGCCATTCTGATCGATCAAACAATCCTCCTTTTATTTTTATTTTTAAATACCTTCAGATCTCAAAACAAAAAAAAAAAAAATGCACCTACTTCCCGAACAGCTTCAGAAGCCATAATCCCTTCAGTCCTCTCTGCTCCACCTCTCTCTTAGCTGCACCATCGCCATTCACTCCATCCACATCCCCACCCGCCCCTGTTTTCTTCCCTCCAAATATCCTCAACAACACCTCCAACGTAATCGCGGCCACAACACTACTACAGAGAATCCCAATCATAACCAAATTACTCTTCCGATACTTCTTCATCCCCGTCGCCTGGCGGTCGCTGTCCCAGCCAGTATACAGCGCGTACGTGGTGAGGATACTCCCCAGGTTGCCCAGGCCGGAGACCAGAGCGGATGCCGCGGCGACGCCCACCTCGCCGTGGCGTGGTTGGAAGAGCTCGTTCGTCCATGTCATGGTTATGGGCACGGTAGGGCCGAGGCCGAAGCCGACGATCAGCAGGCCGCCGTAGCGGGGCCAGGCGTTCGTGACGGAGCCGGCATAGGTTGTCAGGAGTAAGCCGAGGATTTGGAAGAGGACGGGGACGATGAAGAAGATGCCGCGGTGGTGGTGGAAGCGGTCGGAGAAAGGGGTTACGAGGACGATGGCGATGAGGTCCATCTGTTCATGGCGTTAGCAGCTGTTCATGGTTCTTATTCATGGGTTTGGATTTTTCTTGTGTTTTTTAATTGGGTTTGGAGATACGGGGTCGAGCAAAGCTAAGGAGGAAGAGGAAAAGGAAAAGGAAAAAAGAAAAAGGATTCTTCGTACAATCCAAATTGGAGCGAATAGTAAACTTAGTTGAACCCCCGTAAGTGACGGATTGGCCCCTCTAATAATAACGGTTCCGTAATTCTGCACGCCGATTCCCACGCCAACGACGCCAAAGTACATGAGCGTAAGAGGCCACAGCCGCCAGTCCATCAACACGCCAGCAAGATCTCGCATGGTCCATTGGGTGCTGTGGTAAACACGTTTCAAATCACGGTAATGTATCTCCGCATCTCGTCCCTTAAGTACCGGACGCGTTTGAGGTATCCATCTTAAATATCGTCGTCTTGGAGGCAATTTTTGTCCAGGGGGCAGGGGCCGTTCTGGAAGCCACCAGAGAAGACTGATTCCGGTGAGAGTGCCTGCGATGCCGTATAGAAGAAACATCCACTGGAATCCGACAAGGCCCTTCAAGCCGTCCATTTCCTGGAAGCCTGCAGAGACGAGACCGACAACTGCGGCAGATACCTGCGCTGCGGTGAAGTATTGGCCTATCCGTTTTCCGGTGCGGGAGGGCGGGTAGAAGAGAGTGAGATAATAGGCCATTCCTGGCCACATGCCGGCAATGACAATTCCAAGGAGGAGCCGAAGTAAACTAGGGAAATTGAATTACTTTGGGACGCTCCATTACAGTATAGCATGTGCAATATGGCAAGCATATAAAGGGAAGGGATAGTTACTATAAACTCCACGCAGCTTTGACCGCAGCAAAGCAGCATCCAATGATACCAACGCTGATAACAATGCGACTCATCCAGACCCGAGGGCTTAGCCTCGTCATAATCAGATTAGACGGCAGATCAAAAAGCACGTAGCAGACATAGAACAGAGCCAAACTAGTTGAGACTTGTTGCGGAGATATGTTGAGTTCGTTGCCAAGGTCGTGTTTTTGTTCAATGTTCATGGTCTGGGCTAGCCCGATATTTGAACGGATCGCTGCGCAAAGGAAATACAAAGTCCAAAATGGCGGGATGATTCGCCAATCAATTTTTCTAGGTAGAAAGTACTGTTAGCTGTCATTATTTCTTTTCCCCCCTTTGGCATTTATTGTCTCGCCTTCCACCAAGAGAGCATTCCATTCATCCCCATCGAGTATGTGTTTGGTGTATTATCAGGATTCAGGAGAACGAGCATTTACATACTTATAGATGCGATCGATTGTCTCTGTATCGACTTCATCCCCTTGTTCGACATCATGTAGGTTGGTCGAATTGTCGTCTTTGACATTTCCTTCTCCCTGGTCGTCGTGGACCCCCCTTTCAGGCGTGACTTTGTCCATCGTTACACAGTAGTGGCCGATAGGAATGTCCCTTAACCAGGATTCACCGTTCACAGTTGCTTCTCACCGCGCCCGGCAATTGAGCTGCGGAAAAAAGCGATAGACGGCAGATTCTAGATTTTCCAATTGTACTGTCTAGCACCGAACGGCAGACAGATTTGGCCAGTTGACAGAATTGAGTTGCTTCTTCTTTTCAGGCACAGGAGTCACCACGATTTGATTAAGCCGATAAATCTAGAGATCCAAATCAAATCGCGACACTAAGGTCTTCTTCCTCTCTGCCAGTCCACAAGAGAAAGGGTGCCCAGTATACTTACTTCTTCGTGCTTTGGGAAGTATTATAGATAATTGAAGCCTGCGCAATGAATTAGCAACATTGACGCAGAAAATAGCATGGTGGTTTAATATTGTAGGAGCTTGATCAATTGGTTTGTTCTGCGACTGGATTGCTTTGCTTCCTTTGCGAACAATTGATGTATGTCTGGGTACAGCTATTTCTTCTGCCAATATATATCCGCTACTCACTTTGCATTGACTAGATGCGTTATTCGTGTTTTGTGTGTCCAATTAATTGAATTGTCGAACCGCTTCAACAAGACTATCGAGGAGTCACCGTGGCTGGGCCGCGGGCAGCTTGCCTGTCACAGCACGAGTAAAGATAACGTGTTAAACGACGATGATAAATGAAAACACTTAAATGATAGGTTATCATCGCGTTGGAGAGCAATTGCTTTTCTCTCTGCAAAACATGCGACTTCTCTGCCTCACGTCTCGCACTCTGTCAATGCTATTCGGATTTCAGAAAAGGTCGCGGAGATGTCAGCATTATTGAATAAATGTTAACTTTCTTTGCCCATGTCCCTGCAACTGACCATTTCGGGCGAGCCTCTTTACTTAAAAATGTCGCCGAGAAGGTCCAGCCATTTATTCGGCAGAGCAGATATAACTAATTTATGACACTAGCGGATTAGCTCGACGACGAACTTGAATTGATCTCACTGCGAGGAGATTCCAAGCGGTGGAAATGGGCCCGTATGGCGGGAGAATAAAACTGCGGTGGCAAGCAGCGCGCGCGTCTAGCATAAGCCAAGCACCATTATTTAGCTCCTATTTATTTATCAAATGTCCTGATGAACTCTGTCTGTTCCATTAGACCTGATACAACATACATACACAGTACGGAGTAGAGAAGCCAGAAATGGTTGCTGAGCGTAGCGTCAACTAGCGAGCTGAGATATATTTGCCAGAAGCCAATCCTCCCAAGCCCTTTCGGGATTGATATATGCTTTTTCGGCGGTGCAGAAAAAAAGAAAGAAAAAACTCTAACGGCGCCAGATCCTAGCTAGTGAAAAAGTTAAGTTAATATTCACAATTCTTCACTCTCAAGCCATGCCCATCCATGCATGAGCTGCGGGGGAAATGAAGTCTAATAAACATTTTTATTTGCTGGCTGCTGTTCTGAGCTTCGACTTGAAACACGGCCACGGCTATGGACGACGGCCAATCATTTTTCTACGATGTGGTCAGCTTTTGTATTTCGCTCTCCCGGTATTCTTCGGAGAACAACTTGTTCTTCTCGAAGAATGTGAACCAGCGATCAATGAATCATTGTTGGACATGGCTTCCGAGAAGCTCGGTTTCAAAACGCACACCCCCCCTGCCTTGAAGCCGAATTGCGCGCTCTCCCAGCCGATTGCGGGGATGGGTGAAGGTGCTGCGACACTTCCAGACCAGGGAATCATTTTCATTGCTCTATTGGAAGATGGTCAGACTAACCCAGCCATATATTCCCAGCATGTTTTTCCCCTCTCACTCTCTTCTCCTTTTTCTTTTTTCCCCCCTGAACTTTTCATTGCTTTTTTCTGTGAATTTCTTTTTCTTTTTTGTTTTCTTTTCTTTTCTTTTTCTTTCTTTTTTTCTTTTTCTCGTGTTAACCACCAACCACATTTCCGAGGCCTCTCAGTACTCGCTCCCTCCTCCCTGTCCTTCATCATCATTCTAATTAGCCCTAGCAAAGTACACTGGCCCTTCGGTTCTAGCCAGGCTTGCCAACCTCCACCATCAGAGCAAAAGGCAGTTGCTCAGCTCAATTTGCCGCGCTAATGGAACGGCCCGTTTGAGCCGATCTACCAGGCGGGGACAGTCGTGCCGCCATCGCCGGCATTCATCCAGCTAGGTGTGTTATCTTGGACCCCATCATCATCTTGCCAGGTTGAGCCCATGTCGTCCACTGGGTTGTTGGCGAAGCCGCCGTCGCCGTAGCCATCGCCTTCTTCTGCTTGTTTGGGGCAGCGCCGGATCGTATGGCCCACTATCATCATGAGGTTAACAGGTCGAGCTTCATCAGTGGGATGTATTGCTAAAATGAGGGAACATGTCTTGCGGTTGATGGGTACTTACTCTCTTTGCAGTTGTTGCACTGAACCTTAGACCAGTCCTTCTTCTTGGTGCAGTCGCGACTGAAATGACCAACTGCGGGGAGAATGATTTGTTAGATACGACCACACTGGATATTTTCATATACTATTTAAAGTGGTAGGGACGATTTTCCTCACCTTCTTCGCAGTTACGGCAGGTAACTGTATCCGGATTGCGAGGTTTGTCACACTCCTTGGAAATGTGACCCTCCTCGCTGCAGAACCGTATTTTAGTCAGCGGTCTTGTCTCTATCTTAGGGCAAGGTATTTTTGGGGACTAAACCAACCCGCAATTGCGACAGGCTCTGGAGCCGCCCTGAGGGCAGTCCTTAGCGAAATGGCCAACTATCGAGAATGTCAGAAGCTTCCCCCAGGTGCATCGGAGGGCATCATCAGGCTTGCCTTCGTTGCATTTTTTGCATTCCACTCCTTCAGCTGAACGGGGCTCGGTACATTCAGACGAACGATGACCGGGTTGACTAGGAGAGGATCGGTTAGCGATCAGCGAGTTCCCTGTGAAGCGCAAAACCAGGTCCCTCACCCGCAGTTACGGCAGCTAAACTTGTCAACGCGTTTCTCCGTGCAATCACGAACACGATGTCCTATTCCGTTACAATTAACACACTTAACCTCGACCTTCTCGACGACTGAACGCTCGTCTGGGCATGCGCGCGGTCCATGTCCCATTTCTAGAAAAATGCACAGTCAGCTTGATACCCTGTTGGATTAACCTGGATTGACGGAGAACTTACGTCCACAGTTGCCACATTTAGGAATCTGGCGGTCAAGCGGGATGCCAGCATCGACAAGGCGCTTTAGATTCTCTTCGGGTGACTCTGGCCAGCGCTCTTTGAGGCTGGGACGTTGGGGTTTATCACTGAAGTAGTAACCGACAACGTATTTGCAGTTCAACTTTCCCTGAAGATTAATCAGAGTGTGACAGTCGGTGATCTCCTTCTCCTATACAGGACACAGTTATTAACATTTTCATATTTCAAATAACCCGTAGGATTGTGTGGGCAATCTTACGAGGCCAATGAGATACACTTTGAAGTTCTCTTCTCTCATCTTCTTCTCAATTTGGTCGAACGTCGCCAGCGGAACTGCCTTGGAGTATACTTTCATACCCTATTGGGCCGATATATCAGAAATGAAGAAGCGGGATTAGCAATAGAGGTATTAAATATTTTACCTCACGAAAGTCCTCAAGATCCTTTTCGTCGCTAGCTTTCTTGAGAATCGCCCATGCCTGTTCCGGGAGTTTATCTGGAATATGGTGCTGGTCGAACTTGCGATTCTGGGTGCATTCCATAGTTTTATGGCCTATTTCCGATTGAGGGTGAAATTAACAGTTGCATAACTTCTTGCTCGCAGTCAGCTAGGGTGACAAAATTTACCTTCCTCCTTGCAGTTCTTGCAGACATCCGCCGGTTTTTCGGGGCACTCAGAGGCAGGATGGCCTTCCTTCTCACATATTCGACAGTGCCCCTTGAAAACACGAGGCTTCGTGCATTCCGCCTTGTTGTGGCTAAGGAGCAGATATCAATAATCAAATCTCCATTCTTGCCAAAATAGAATCCATGACTTACCCTTCTTCACCACAGTTGAAACACGCTCCGGTGGCTTTGCGAGGCTCAGTGCAGTCGCGGGCGAAATGGCCAGACTGACCACAACTGGTAGAAAATTTTGTTATTAGGCACTCTTCTGATGTTAGATTCTAGGTTCTGCTTACTTGCGGCAAGCATCATCTTTGCCTCCAACCTCATTTTCACCAAAGTCACCGACATCATATCCAATCTGTTCCACCGTACCGTTCCATGTTTCACCCCCCTCGTTCCAGTGGGCATCTAACACATTGACCATGTTTAGTATCCAGTTTCCAGGTCTCGTCTACAAAACAGCAAGCTAAAGAATCCCTCTGGTTTGTGGATTGTGTGGTATGATACGGGGTTTTGCTGAGGCAACCAGGGGCATTGTTCGACTTACCATCGACGCCTCCCGCGTTCCAACTCATGATTTCTTGACTTGCACGACCTTAGAGAGAGAGAGCCTTGGTCACAGATCACTGTTAGGCTGATCAGCATACAATAGAGTCTAGAGGAAACACCTTTGTGTGGCCCTAGGTAGGTGTGGTGTTGTGGGGGAGGAGTGAACAGGTATGTGACATGGATCGGGAGAGCGATCAGCCCTCAAAAGGCATCGAAAGTAACAAAATGAAAAGAGAGAGAGAATTAAAGAAAACCATATGAGTTACTCACCAGCTATTTATTATTTTCCCCTTGAAAGTTAAGAGCTTTGTAGCTTCGAGATGTCCTTATGGGTGTTGTGGGAGAGGATTAGAGAGAAAGGGTTGATAGGAAATGGAGAAGAGAAGATGAAGAAGAAGAAAAGGGGGCTTGATTTTATATCTGTGATGGAACAACACAGGCTTTGTTGCTTTCATAGCAACCAGAATCACATAGACAACTGATCATTCTTTATATTTACTCAAATCAGGAGATTTGTCTCATTGGTGAACTTTCTTTCTCTCATAGTTTTGTTTCAAGAGGTTTCTCAGCATCAACCGGAATTTACATTGTATCTACTATCTCCACACCTATATAATATGGCAGCTTTACTGTATACATTCATTCTGTTGAGTATTTCACTCTCTCTTTAAATAGTTAAGTCAATACTCTCCTACAGGTTATTTTAGTTCTGAACTCTAGAACACAGGAAAGGCTTATGAAGATAAGTAACACATGTAATACTATGTATCTAGATATGTACTCTACAGCATATGTGTTTTTCAGAGTTCATAAAACACACTAGCAAGGCAAGATCCCAGTTTAGCTCATTCTATCATTTTATCAAAGAAGGAAAGAAAAAGCAAAAATTTGTATAGGGGGAGAGATCACAAAGTAGGAATATCTCTCAATTTCTGTGACAGCAGATTCTTGATTCCTCAGTTTACAATCAGAAACTTTTCCCCCTCTATTACTTTATACAGAAATTTTAATATTTACTCACTGAGTGAGATTCTATTGCTTTTATTTAACAAGTAATCAAAAATTAAGGGAAAATAACTGCAAATTAAAAATAGAAAAATAAGATAAAAGAAGCAGAAAAGAGACATTTTGCAACCAACCATCCCACATTCAACTCACAAGCTCTTTGTACTCAATATTTATTTTACCCGCTCATTCCATTTCCCTCTAGAAAAGGCCTAGGTTCTAAGTACGGAGTACCTAGAAACATGTGATCTCCTGAAGGAACTTGCGATGGCGATCTGGTTTCTGAAGATACTATGACCTTTAGCGTCTCCTCAATTTGCGCTGCAAGTTTTATCACTTGAGCAGCTGCGGCATCCATCCCACCAGACTTCCACATGCCAGGGTGTATGACTTTTGAAGCGCCAACTTTAATCTTGTTGAATTCTGTCTTGAGCTGATCCATCTGCTCCAACAGCTTCAGCTTGGCTTCATTATCCGCTTTCAGCTGCTTTTGTTCCGCTTTCCGTTCCTTGAGAAGGTTTCCCATGGTTTCCTCAAGTTCATCATCATGCTGCTTTTGTAGGTCCAGGAGTGCCCTGTTCTCATCGCGACAACGGGTTAGAATGTCGTTTGAACTCGATAGTTTTAATTCTAGCGCTTCTGCGCGCCTCGTTTCCTCTGTACACTTCTTGGCTTGGTGGTACATATGTAGTATGTCTTCATCTCTGAGGTCCATCCAGGTGGATCTGGAATTGAAGATGGATACTTGGGTATTATTCCTATGATTATGATTGTTAGGATTATCAGTGACATCCACAACTGTATTAGCATTGCTTGTCGTTGGCGTATTCAGGTATGGAAACGCTGTGCTGCATAGCTCCGTCGACGCGAAGATGGGCACCGTTGGAACCCTGGAGAGTTTTGAAGGACTTGGGCGAGATGCGCCATTGTCAACTGAAGGTTTCCTTTTGAGTGTATTACTCAAGACTGGATTAGAAACGTCGTCCGTCTGGATATGCAGAACAACCCACAAGTTAGTATGCTCTGCGGGATAGTAGCAAGATACCAAGATTCTAACTTGCCTGGGAAGAAGTTCTTTGCTCTGATGTACACTCTCCGCCAACTTCCTCAGCCTCTAATCGACTATCGAGAGACATGGCTTGGGACTCATCGCCAGAGTATATGTATTCGATGGTACTTGGTTGACGGCGAGGGCTGTTCGATCCACCAGCCAACGGTGAATTGCCAAGAGAAGCCTTCTGCCCATGTCATTAGCGCGCTGCATGCATATTGTTGTCCAGAATCAATCACCTGTTGTCCTGCTCGCTTCAGCACTGACAACCGCTTGGATACCGCGTAACGAGAACGGTCAGGGAAGAATGCCTAACGATTTGGCATAGTTTAGGCGGTGTCAACAGCAACTCGTATTTTCTGGCAATGAGCGCCGACCTTTTGAAAATCCTCTAAGTTCATATAATCATGCTCCTCGCGGAGTTTTAGCAAACTTTGGTCCTGTTCTATAGTCCACAAATCTCCTAGACGCCCTCCAGGAACAGGATGATCTGGAGAATCAGACGAATTTCGCATTGCTCGTAAGACCTGTAGAGTCGCGGGGCGATGTCCAAGTTTCAGAACTACATGTAGCGATGGCATAAGGAGAGGCAAAATAAACACAATGGAAGCAGCAGTGGAAGACGGGAGAAAGCAGATAATCAGTAGTGGAAAGAAAACAGAGAGTACAGGAGAAAGATATTTTGTACTTGATAGCCAGAGAGAGGCTGGATGGAATCTCCTCAGCACGTTGATTCAACAAGCAGTGTCATTGAATGTACCCATGAGTACTTTTTGTTCGCAGCTCACATTTCAGCTGATAATGATTGAATGTCCAACAACTAAGCGCAGGCAAACCAGAGTAGTCATGGATAGACGAAAAGTGCAGTGAGCACAAAGAGAAAATTCACTATTTAAGCCAAAAAAAAAAAAAAAAAAAGATACAGCCTCTCTGTCCACTGAGCGGCGCGAAGAATTTTTCCCCTTCAATAGCTTAAAGGAAAAAAGCAAAAGAGCAAAAAAAAAAAAAAAAAAAAGGTTAGCAAAGGTCATTCGACTCTCTCAGAAGTCGAGGCCCTTTTAACTAACTCGCGTAGATAGATTACACATACAACAACGTTATTCCTCCAAGAACCTCAAATGTAGCCAATCAATAGCTTTTGTTTTCTGCTGAGAAAAAAGAAATGAGACATCGGGCCAAACCAAAACATCTTACTCCTCCCATCATTCTTGAGTCTTTTTCCTTCAAAGTGAGTACCTTGCTTTATGTGCTAAGAAGTGTAGTCTCGCTGAACAGTTAACATATCTTTCTCTCCTTGGAATGTCCTCTCCCTTCTTGAACCTAGATGGAACTCCTCTCTGTGATCCCGTTCTTGGCCACGGCGGAACAGGAGTCGTCGTTCGACGAGGTGACATCGCCGTCAAGCTGCCATTGAGGTATATTGGTGATAACGACGATGATACCCAAGCGAACTGTCTTGTCATCAAACATGAAGAAGATGTGTATCGACGGCTACAGGATTGTGATGGTGTTGTGCGTTGCTTCGGCTTCCCTGGATATTGCATTCAAATGGAGTTGATGGAAAATGGAGATCTTGCTACATATCTGAAGAGACAACGCCCGGTGCAGTCCCTTCAGCTCTCATGGTTTCGGCAAATGGCTCATACACTTGTTCACATACACAACCGTTGTGTTATAGTGGCAGATATTGCTACAAAAAATTTCGTTCTCAACGCCGACCTCTCCATTAAATCCTGTGACTTCACTGAGTCCTCTATTCTGCCCCTTGGTTCTGACATGGAGCGCGCCGACGACCATGGTTACTCAATTTACACGGACATTGGCCAATTGGGTGCTGTGATATATGAGGTTATAACCGGGCAGCATTGCGAATTTGATCTGTTTAGGGATCAGCCATCGGGGCCTGCCTGCGCAGCCTGGCCGCGGCGGGAGATTCTCCCTTCCACCAAGAATGTTTGGCTTGGTTCAATCATTGAAAAGTGTTGGACTAAAGGTGCATTCCAGAATGCGACAAGTCTACTGGCTGCACTAGAGTTAGTCTCTCTAGATTGTCCACCCGAACATGAAAAGAGGATACATGAACATTTAGGGTTCCATGTCAACATGTTTGAGATACGGCCCCATCTCTCGCTTCCACAGGCGAGGATGCTTGACAAATATTTATCACATGAGAAATTAAATCAGACTCAGCAACTGAACTGGGCGCGGGAAGCTGCTGCTGCTGTCTCATATGCACATTCAAAGCATGTCCTTATTGGTGGTTTTGCCGCACGAAGTTTCCTAATTGCAGATAGGCAAACACTCAAATTATGCCACTTTGCAAACTCTCGCATCGTTCCTAAATATCTAAATATTGACAAAATCAATGAGGACGGTCTATCAGTCAAGTATGACATAGCCTGTTTCGGTTCCCTAATCTACAACATTGTTACAGGAAGGAAGTTCGAAGTTCCCATCTGTCAACTATCCAATTCTAGTGTGCAGGGTTGTGGTGAGGATGCAGCAGTTTCTGAAACTAGGGACTACACAATTCCACGACAAATAGATAAAGGCATACATGGAGAGCTTCCTAACACAGTGGGCGTATTCATGGGCAATGTAATCCGGGACTGTTGGGATCAGGACGGGTATCGGAGGATGGAAGATGTCTGTAGCGCACTCTCTGAGCTCTCAGACCGCGATCTCTCGGGTTTAGTCTTAAGAACTATGGCAGGAAGCAACTCCGTACACTGCTCTTTGCAATCTATGTTGACGGTGAAGAGCCGGTTTTGCCCTCATTTATTTCATCTTTGTTTCGTCCCTGTGGTTGCAGTTGTGGCTGTCTCGCTGATATTTCTTGTCCTACATTGAGCTTTCTACAAAGCAGCCAGGCCTGACTTATGAGAAGCCGGACAGAGATTTGAGATACAGGACAGAATGGGAGTCTAGTCAGCTTTATTGTATTGCTACTGTCTAATCATATGCTCAGGTGAAAGTTTGTTATTCGACCCTGGTTTCTTCTCGCTTAATAAATTACCATTAGAGATGAAGAAAAACGAGTCAGCTCCTCTTTCACTGTTGAAGCAGCTGAGGCTCATCATGTATTAATTTAATTCTATAATATGCTATGGATGGTTGCTAAGTGACAATCTAGCTGTCGGCGCCCCGGATCAGACCCCACTGAGCAGAGATACTGTGAGTGCCAAAACTTCGCTGACTTCCCGCAGCCAGCATGAAGCATGTTTAGCACCCTTTTGCGTCCAACATTAACGCCATAGGCGGGATCGAGGCCCCGTTGGAACTATGGTGTAGTCACGATGATTGGCTTGCACTTTCTCTTCCACTTCCATGTGTCAGTCATCGGCGATGCTCCCCTTTCCCGGAGTTTTGAGGACCATCGCTGCTGCAGGGCGTTTAATTTTCGGTGTGGAAACTGCTGCTTGATCTCCCACCAACGCCAGCCGCGCGTCTTCAGATCCTTTAGTCGCTCATCTTCACCCTGGGTCCACCGAGATCTCTTCTTGTCCAGCTCCGCGGTCCCTGGATCCTTGTCCACACTTTCGGTGTCGACCTCAGCTACCTCACCATCCATGGCACGCTCGGCGTCCGTTGAAGGATTCCTACGGAGGTCGAGGAGCCTTTGAGCAAAGGCAGACACCAGCGCGGAAATGTCCTCTGGGGATAACAGCCGCGGGCTAAAAGTATGCTCGGAGCCGCCGGCGGGTGCCACCGGCGGGTGCCACCGGACCGCAGCGTGTGCACCATTCGTGATCCACGCGTGTGGAGCTTATAGAGTGCTCCGTGGCAGCCACTGATCGCCCGCTGCGAGGCGCCCGCTTGACCTCTTGATGATGCCCAACGGCTCGCGCACCCCGAGATCGAGATTGTGGTCGACATGATGTGGTAGCGGCTGACCGTGAGGAAATCTTGCGCCGCTTTGATTGCTGCTTCACTGAATCACCGCCGTCGCTACTCGCGGTGTAATCTCCGTCCGAATCATCAGAGGGATCAGTCGTGCCGGTTATGTCCCACTTCCCCCAGTTGTCATCTGTAGGCTGTGTGGGGCTACCGGGAAGATGACGGTCCTCAATCAAAATTTTACGCTTTGATTTTGACCGGGTGTTCCGTTGGTGGGTCCCGGGGTCATGCTGTGCACTTTCGTTCCCCTTGATTTTTTCCGGGTCTTCTCGATGGCAATGGGAGATGGATGGAATCACAACCGCGACCATAGACTCCATAGACTCCATTGACCCGACATCGGATCGGCGGTACCGTCCCGTGAAGGGAGATTGGCATTGCCCAGTGTTGCAGGCGTAGGCGTCAGCGTCAGTCTTGCCCTTATGTTGATCCAGTTTCACAGAGTGAGCCACCAACATGGCAGAAGTAGAATCTGCATTCTCATCTGAGGATGCGGAGCCCCACTGTGCTGTAGTGCTACTCTTAGTACTGATGTCTGTTTCTACAAACATGTGTGAGGAACATAGGCCTGTAATTAAAGGAATGCGGTGCAGACTCACCTTGGCTGCCATGTGGGGATTCTTGATTGAGTGTTTCATCTTGCTCCCTATTCAACTCCAACAAGTGAGGTTGCTCCTCTGATGCCGACAGAGGATTCGATTTACCGTTTCTGGTGAGTGGTTCCGCCAACGAAGCGGATTGGGTCGTAATGGAGCCCAGGAACAACTCCAGACTAGGTGAGGCTTCATTCGTCTTCTCCTGGCATCGATCCTCATTCCTCTTGTGAAAATCTGGAAGGAGATCTGGATTAGAGATGCAAGAAGCCCAGAACGTTCGACGCCCTTGGAAGAGAAGAAGGGACAACGAAGAAACCAATAAGCCTACCTATGGGATCATGTCTTGCATCGTACGGGTGCGGCCGCGAATCTAGAGTGATGATGTCGCCACAAGAAGTGATGTCAGTGGTCAAGTCCACAAAGCTCTTGCTGTCGAGGCCTTCGGCAATTCCATTCTCTATAAAGGCCTTATCGAAATCGTTCAGCACAATAGCCTGTGCCAGATCTTGGCCGTTGCGGCCGCCTTGAAGTGGGGCGCACGGTGGGACACTGGAAGGGGGACGGCTGGGTAGGGGATGTGGTTTCAGTGATACAGGGTGCATGGGCTGAGTCTGGAGAGATACAGATGTAGAGTATGGAGGGGGGTTGGCGACATTAGGACGGCCAGGTAGGCAGAAGGGGAAGAGGGAGAGGGGATGGAGAGGCCTGGGGGGTTTGAGAGGGAGTGTTGTGGGTGTAGAGCATGGAGGGCGAAAGTGATCGGGATGGGCTTGAAAGGTTTTACGTTCTGGCTGAGAGGGGGTATAGTTGATGAACTCCATGGGGGCCAAATGATATTCACCTGCTCTGAAATGGTCTCACGGGCTGTTTGGTTCAATCTCGCTGGTGAGGTTCACAATTTTGCGGGAGGAAGAAGGCCATCTATATAGCAGGTTCAGAAGTGCGGCACTCACTGGCTCAATGCAGAGCAAGATGGCTTGAGCTTCACTGTGCCAAAGGAGCGGGTGCCATTTTCTGACCCAAACCAGCGCATGGCATGAGCTAAGCCGACCAAGAACCGTCTCCCCAACCACATTCGAAAAGCACGGCGAGCCCATCTTAGCAGCCTCTCACACTGCGAACGGCATATGTAACTCCCTAATGCAACCTGAGCAAGAAGAAGGCAGCGCCAGGATGATCATAATCTATTAAGAAACCCCAAATGATGCCTAGATTGGCTACAACAATCCATTTCACTGCAGATATAGGAACATGACTAAATTACATGTGAGTTCTGTGGTGAGGATAACCAGCAGGGGTCGATGTTGCAAGGCATACCAGCCGATACCATCCAGCTTGCGCAGCCCGCTAACACCTCATCATCCAAGCTTAAGCTTCGCCTCCAGCAAGGAAATTGAATATGTCGTCGCCCTTGCAGGGGATAAGGGATGCAGGTGGCGGTGAGCCGGCCCACCGTTTGTCAAGAGGAGGAGGGATACAGGCGTCAGGGTTCGGCGATCGCCGATGAAGAGGGGGGAACAAGGGAAGGCTGACATTGGAAAGGAAAACGAGGTAGAAAGTGCGTGCACAAGAGAGGGAAAGGGGAGCATCTTATATAGTTGCGATGGGTGACGTCGATAACGGGCCACAGGCCACAGCAGCAAGAGCAAGCGCGCGCCATCCCCGAACAGGCGGCGCCAAACCGAAATCGGACATGCCAGACCCCGAACATGCAAATCGAAATTCTCCTTATAAGTGATTTTGTTATAATAATAATTATCATGTCATTTCAACAGATATATAACAGTTTGAAAATTCTGCTATAGTTCTATTTTTACATATCAAATATCAATGAAAAATGAATTTTAATGAGTTTTAAATTGATTACTTCTGCAGCAGTAAATTTTATTAACTATTATCTATGATATGATTACTATTATATTATCTCTCAGATTATATCATCACAGTTATTCATTATAATTCTTGATCTTTAATAATATTTACAGATCTCTGAATGCTGTATGACTACATTGAATACATCAGTAGATATCACAACTTGTTCTAGTATATAGTATATATAGTATAGATTGTTTGATATATTTGATGAGTTATACAGAGTTATATATAGAATCTACTGAACAGAAGACCTTATCTGACCAGGTTAGTATGTATAACCCTGGCCAGAGCTGTCCAGGGCTGTACAAGCTGGCACTGTATAGACTTATACAGCCCTGGACGGGGTCACCCTAACTAACTACATGTACGAGGCCAGCCGAGGTTGCGCGTTTAGCGCATCGAAATTAGCCGAATCGACGACGACAGCTTACTGTTAACCGGCTTCAACATCCCAAAGCCGAAGCCGAACGAGCTGGCGAGGGTATTCAACATGCGACCAGGACAAATGCTGATAAGAAGAAACGTCGAATGACGGGTTTATCCAGACCTGGAAAATATAGGACATGGTCACATAGCGACAGCACAGCCAAGTGCCATATTCCGCTTTTTGTCACTGTTCACCCACTTCAAGGGATACATACATACAGGATACCATGTCTGCGCCTGCGACAACAACACCTCCTCCGGCCGCGAGATTTGTCCTCTTGGACTTTCCTGCCCCTCATGTTCTTCTTGTTACTATCAACCTTGAGAAGCAAATGAACTCTCTGCCAGTCGACGCAGTGTGGGAGATGCATCGAGTTTGGACATGGTTCGACAATGAGCCTGAGATGTAAGTTGGCAGCTATATGTCTGGAGCAACGCGCGATTCAAATGCATTGAGTATGGCCTGCGAAGCTCCATTTGATTCTATCTATTAAAGCTCTACTCTATAATAGGCGCGTGGGAATTGTCACCGGGGCGGGTAAGAAGGCTTTCTCGGCCGGGATGGATCTGAAAGGTATAGTCATAAAATCTGTTTCCAATTTACCTCATCTCATGCCTTCATCTCATCCCTTGCACCGCCCAGAGATACAAAATTTAGACTTATCCGTATGTCTACAAGGATTATAGAGCGGCAATCGTTGTCAGCATCTGATTTTGATTCCGCTGCACGGTTAAACGCATACCCCTCCACTGGTTTTGCCGGACTCACTCGACGAACGGGTAGAAAACCAATAATAGCGGCTTGCAACGGGCATGCGCATGGTGGAGGTTTTGAAATCGTCCTCAACAGCGACATCGTGATCGCGTCAGAGAACGCGGATTTCCGACTCCCGGATGTATTGCGCGGAACAGCAGCGATGGCTGGTGCGTTTCCACGGCTGTGCAGAACGTTTGGCCTTCAAAGAGCCATGTGGCTCGGTTTGACGGCGCATACCTTGACGGCACAAGAAGGTCTGCAATGGGGCCTTGTCCAAAAGATTGTACCCATTGATGACCTGATTAGGGAGGCGGTGGATGTTGCGAAACTCATTGCTAGCATGAGCCCTGATAGTGTCGTTGTCACTAGGGCCGGTATACGGCAGGCATGGGAAACAAGCAGCGTGGAACACGCAACATTCTTGACGGGAGAGACCTACGCGGCGAAGCTGATGTCTGGAGAAAATGCGCGGGAAGGAATGCTTGCATTTAAAGAGAAGAGGCTCCCGAAATGGCTGCCATCGAAGCTGTAACTAGAGTTCTTTTTCAAAACTAAGTAAAGTCTCGTGTATACATTTAGTTACCATTTTTAATTATACTAGAAATAATGCGCTCAGCACTTAGAGGCGTGGTTATTCTTTTCCTTGCAGCTGGATATTCGGTATTCCGGGACATATAATATTCTATTTATATTTTAACATGAGATTTATTTCCAGTAGATTTTTTACCTGTCTGACGTATCTCAAAGCAAATAATTCACACTCTCGGCTCGCCCGCATCGGATCTCGGCCACAGCTAGGATTGACTCCGCAATTCGACCTTGGACCACAGCCACGGCAAAAAAAGAAACATCGGCTTTCAATACCTAGGTAGCTGTAAATAAGTTGGGTAGTTAGCTAGACCGTCAATAACCAGATGTTCCTCGCTTTCCAATTTTCCCAGAATACCTAACGGTTACTCGCCATATAATATAGTATCAGGAGAAGAATCCAAGATTTCCGTTAACTACATACAATACACTCAACTATCTATCCAACAAACCAGTTTCCTTGCCTTTTGTATTATTCTTTAATAAATACAAATGGCATCCGCCCTCCTCGGATCCACTGCGCCCTACGCAGAGCCGTTCTGGCACTCTCGCGACACCTCCCCATACTACAATGAGTCTCACAGGAATCTCCGCCTATTCGTCCGCGACTACGTTGAGAACCATTTAAGGCCCTATGCAGACGAGTATGAAAAGCAAGGCTTTATTCCGCCAGAGGTAAGATTTCATGAAATAATAGAAACTTATACTGGGATTCCTGATTTTGCCCCTGCATTTATAAAATACTCTTTGGCACGGCTCACTGGAAGGCACCATCTAAAATATCTACTATGTAGGCGCTTAAACTCTACGTAGAAAAGGGGTTCACGATCATCAAGCCTACCAAGAGGGAGTATATGGGTGGGCTGTCCCTGCCCGCTGGCATTGAGCCGGAGGAGTGGGATATATTTCATAACCTCGTGGTGGCGGATGAGTTGAATAGGTTGGTCTCATTTATTATGCTTTGTATTGCTTATTTCAAAACTTTGCCTGACGAACAATTACTGACGAACGCTATGTTGTGAAACTAGAGTTGGCTATACCGGCGTACTTTGGGGTCTTTTTGGCGGAAATAATATTGGGTGCCCTCCAATTCTGGATTTCGGAAACGAGGCACAAAAGCTCGAGTATTTGCCCAAAATTTCTCGCGGAGAGATACGGTTCTGCTTGGGCATTACTGAGCCGGATGGTATGCATACGATTCATCGATAATCTGCATAGTTTATGGGAGTTTGCTAACATAAATATTTCTAGCGGGATCCGACGTCGCTAACATTAGAACCACAGCCATACGGAGGGGGAACAAGTACATCGTCAACGGAGCCAAAAAATGGATCACCAACGGGATATGGGCCGATTATTGCACGGCTGCGGTCAGGACAGGCGGAGAGGGGCGCAGGGGCATTTCTCTCCTGATCATCCCGTTAGCAGCCAAGGGCGTGACGAGGAGAATAATGGAGAACTCCGGCGTTAACGCCAGTGGCTCGACCTTCATTGAATTCGACGACGTGGAAGTCCCAGTGGAAAACCTCATCGGGACTGAAAATGATGGATTCAGGTATATCATGTCGAGTAAGTCGCTCTCCTACACACGTCTCTTTGACCACTTTTCCTCCTGTCCTATCCATCTTTCAATTTCCATTCCAACCCGAAACTAAATTATTACCCAGACTTCAATCCCGAACGTCTCGGTCTAGCCATCTCCTGCATCCGCCTCTCGCGTGTCTGCGTCGAGGATGCCTACAACTACGCCACAAACCGCGAGACATTCGGCCAGCCATTAATCACGAACCAAATAATCCGCGCAAAATTCAGCAAATTAGGCCGCCTTATCGAGCCCTGCCAGGCCTTCCTGGAGCAACTGGCGTACACCATCCACGTGGCCACCAAGAACGGCCAGGAGGTTAATGTCGGTGGCATGACTGCACTGCTCAAAGTGATGTCCACGCGCTGCCTGGAGAAAGTGTGTCGCGAGGCGCAGCAAGTCCTGGGCGGCGCGGGGTATAATAAGAGCGGGCGGGGGGCACGAATCGAGCAGATTAGTCGTGATGTTAGGGTTTATGTGGTCGGGGGCGGGAGTGAGGAGATTCTGAGCGATTTGGCGGTTAGGGAGGAAATAAAAAGTTTGTATCATGCGCAGCGCACGGCGAAGAAGGAAGGGGCGAAGATCTGATTGGAGGAGATGTGGGGGATGGTGATGGTGTGGTTGTAGCTCAAGGAAATTCGGTCATTGTCTAAATCGCTTGGGAATGGTACAGAAAAACGCCTGTAAATCGAGCTAGTATATACACAACATATGATAAGGTAGAAATATGGTAGTATAGTATAGGATAAGACATGCAAAGCTCCGTTCAAAATACCGAACGCCAAATAGGAAAAGCCATTGTGGACCTGTTACCTCTGGCCCAGAGAGCATAACAGTCACAGTTATCGTATCAGTCAAAAGAACTTCAAAAAAGGTGGAAAACGCCCGACTTGGTAGGCCGGGGCCTTGGAAATATTTTAAGACGTCGTTGGGTATGTGTGTAAGTCATATAGATCCGATCATTGACCGAAGGCATGAAGCTCCCCCATCCGCTTGCTGTCTTATCTGAAAATTCTCCCAATCATTCCCGAAGCAAAGTTACTCGCAATGCCACCGGACAAGGCACTGCTTGCGAAATTGGACGCTTGGCTGAACCGATCACACCGTGAAAACGCCACCGTATTCGTGATAGTAAGGATAAGCGCAATTGCTACACGAACAAACAAAAAAACAGAAGTTTAGCTCTCTTTCCCCTTTTTTGAACATGGCACCAACTTGAGATAGATATAAAAGGAAAAGACAAAACATACCAACTAAACTTAACCAGATGATACTCTGCAATCTTATAATGGCAAGGATCGCAAGACCAATCCATAGCGCCGGAGTAGCGTAAAGACTGAGCCAGAAGAACCGTTTATCGGTAGCATTGATCGTCCGCGTGTTTGGGTCTGAACTTTCGAAGACCCAGTGAGAATCACCGTCGGTGGTGTTGACTTCGTTCCACCAGCGGAGTCCGACGAGGCGGCGGCCGGCAATGTTTTTCAGGTAGTAGAAGTCGGCGGAGAGAAGGAGGAGTGTTAGGATGAAGACAAGAATGCTGATGGGTGTTTATGTTAGTCTTGGAACGGGGATGGCTGATTTGGGTCCCGGGTTGAGGGGAACATGAACGCAGACGAACAAGTTATTGATGAATAAAAGGCCAAATAGGTACATTAATAGGCTTCCTATTAAATTAATGGACTGTAAGCAAGTATCTAGCTTCGTAGGCTGTAAAGCTATTCATGTATACGAACCGATGCGGAAGCCTAGGAAGACCAACAAGGTGACGGGATGCGCGCTGAGGCGCCAGTTGAGCTCCCCAGACGAACGTTGGTCCATGGCCAAAGATATATATATCTCGTTGAAGTATCACTACTGCGACTGGTTTACATCGAATATTCGTTGATGTGGTTGAGAGCTCTGTTGGAACTGGAAATGAAGCAATGTTGTCTGTCTTGGGCGCGTGTAATAGCCGCGGGCGGTAAGAGACAGCAGAATCAAGCTTAGCTCACACTTCCTCTAGAGTATTGACACATTATGAGATTAAAAATATTTTATACGTGATATGCTCCCCTTGAGTTTCTGAGTGCTGAAGTTGGAAATTGTGCATTCCTGAGTTCAGTGCTACATATAGGATCATATTAGCCAGAGGCCTAATTAATTGAACCTCAAGTTTTGATGAGTGTTTAACTCAGGCATGACAGAGTTCTCTGAAAGATGCTAAAAGAGTGGGGCTGGCTTTGTGCCGGGCCTTGTAAAAGGCCCGGCGTGACGCCCGAAACATTGGGTGACACTCAGGGGACCTTTAGCACGCCACTCCTACAATTATAAGCGGACTATGCTTAAAGAAACTTTACACCTTTGCAAAAAGCTATCTCTCTAATATTAAATACGACTTTGCGTGTTCTTCTTCTCGATATATATTCAACTTATATCTATGACACCGTGACGGTGCGCAATGCCACTCATGCTCAACAAAACCCCGAAGCTAAGCTCTAGACACTATCAGACTCGGAAAAAATATCACAGGCACGCGCCTAATAGAGGTGGGTACATATATGGATCGCGTTCAGTATCTCAGGCTCAGATACCCTCCCAGCCCCAACCCCCCCTTGCTTTGTTCGTTTCTCCACGTGCGACCCCATCAGCATTCGTGATCCGGTGTCGGTGCCAATTTGGGGGGGATTGGCATTCGATGATCTAAATACAGATATCGCAATAGTAACTGCATCCAGCATTCGGAGTGGTTGAAACAAGCGCAGTCTCGTATGTACCGAAAGTATGGATGAGCGAACGATCCGGAACGCGGAGTGACGACAGTGTAATTCCCCCAAAGCACCCCTTCTTCTATAGGCGAAACCGGTAGTTAAAAGGAATAAAAAGACAAAAACAAATCACAAATCACTCTTCCTTCTGAACAGAATCTTTTCTCTTTAATAACTGGATCTTGCCCATGGTGAGGACTAGGCCGGAGTTAGCAGTCGCTGAATTCTCGTCACTCGTAGCCTGGTTGTTTTTACCACCTTCCGTAGACGGACCCCCTTCCCCATTGGATTTGGCTGAGAGCGCGTTCCGGTCATAGCTCGTCGGATCGATCCCCAAGACCCCTCCAACATATCCACCACGCTCGCCGGGGACACTGAACTCACGAAAAACATATCGCCATTCATTTAACCAGGCTTTGACCGCCTTGCCCACTTTGTCCTTGCCATTTTTACTGTGGTGGCCAGTGCCAGTGATGGCGTAGAGAACTCGCCGGCCAAGCTTCGCGTGCTCGAGAAGGATATTCTCTAGATATTCAATTGCCTCGCCGGGATGCAGGCCGTGAAGGTCGACATACAGTTCGTCATCAGTGGTGTTCTCCAGATGTTTGTTTCGTTCTTCATAAAGGTGCCGAGCAGCCTCACGATGTGCACGACGCATAGCCTCGTTTTCAGCTTGTCCTCGGAGAGACAGAGCTTTGGCTGCACGAGCGTCGTTCCGATTCCAAGCTTGTGCGGCGCTGCGACAATTTAATATTTTTGTTAGGTTTTGCGAGTTGAAACCTAGAGAATCCAAGACATACCTTTGCAAAAACTTATTCCGCACGTTGCCATGAGTAATGGCATCATGGCGATGTTTCAGATACTGTTGATTTGCACGGTGTCCAGTTTCAAGCCAGGGAATATGTTTAGGAGTAGGGATTGCTTGCGCTGCGGCACTATTTTCGCGACTGGTAGTAGAGGTACGATTAGATTTCGGGGTACCCTTTCGATGACCCGGCGCTGGAGATGGAGACAAGCGAACAACATCAGCGAGCGATGAAGGGTTGTTTTCTTTGTGCCCAGAATGATCGCGGTGGTGTCCATGGCCGCGCTTCCCATGGTGTTTCTTTCCTGTCCCTTTTACCGCGGACAGAGTGGGGAAAGCTTCGGGGTCGTCGACTGATGGAGCTGCAGGGGTTAGTTCACGATGCTGATGCCGACTTGTTGGTCGCGAGTGCGGGCGGCTTGCTTGACCCAAGGCGCTATTTTTGTTCCTAAAATTTGGGGAAGGTGTACCATGGTATTGGCCTACATGTTTGTTGCGCTGGTAAGGGTTGGGATTGGACCAGGTTTCTATATTCGAAGGTTGTAGAGCGGGAAAAGAATCGTAATTATCCTGCAATTGGTATGCTTGTTGTTGTTGAGTGTTTTCAATAAAACCGCCCATGTTAGCCCCATTGTGGCCACTTATCGACAGCGCTCCAACCAGACCCGAGGGGTCGTGAGAGAAAGGGCAGCCATCACCAGCAAGACAGCTACCCTGCAGCCAGTACCTATTGTCGCATTAGAAATCAACATGTTGTAGAGCGCTGGGAGCAACACTCACTTGCAAACATGGCTGGTCAAATCATGGCTGAATCGACAGTCAGCCCTGAGGCACTGTCCTGTCGATAACCAGTATTTGCAGACTACAGGGCTTCGTGCTTGGCCAGAGGGTGTGACGGGGCGCATTTGGTCCATGGCCATGGATTTTCCCACCAATATTCTGGCCTCAGTGGTGGCAACCGCATTTTCGTTTTCTTGACTCGTGAGTGCAGCGATTGTAGCGCCCAGATCATATCCATTGGCCTCGAGAGCTTGCTCAATTTCTTCATTAGTCCTGCGATCCCCCAGAACGGACCTGAGAATATCATAGGGGCTCATATCAGGCGGCGCAGCCCACTCTGGGGCAGCCCCGCTGAGGCCAGCTGAGGAAGTAGCACTCCTGGCATCATCATTTACCAGCCAATCCACATTATCACTACCGAAGTCGCCGTATATTTCGGGCCCAGAAGTATAATCCGAAAATTCGTAGGTACTGAGGCTTGGGCTGTGGGGGATAGGCTGGGCCAGGGCAAGCCGTGGGGATGGGCGAGGTGATGTAAAAGGGGAGGCGGTTAGCGACCGGGGTGCCCGGGGAAAGCCTCCGCGTGGAACAGGGAAACCTGGGGGACCCGCGGGGCTCGTTCCAGAATTTGAAGGGGGTGAGAGAGGAGTAGATGCGCGCGGGATCTGCCAAGGGGCAGGCGAGGCGCGGCGGATAACTGTATGACGGAGAGGGGGGGAGGTGTCAGGCTTGGTGGAGCTACGATGACGCCACAGAACATCCAATATCGCGTTCTCTAGAGAGCTGCCTAACAAGGCGGCTTTCTGGCGCAGGAGATGTTCAAGCTTTTCAACCTTTTCTTCCTCTTCGACAGAGCCATCTTCGAGAATTGGCAGACAAATCTCGTATATTTCCTCAGGAACCATTGTTGCTCAGCCGCGGGGGCGGAGGGGGGCGAGAGGATGGGTTGATAGTTCGGGGGGGTGGGGTTCTTATAGGTCAAGCGCAGCGTTGAGGACACTGGCGCAGGCGCAAAGGATAGGGTTCCCCGACGATAAAGAATGTGACAAGGCCTGTCAGCAAGAGTGAAGATGGGACATGGTTTCTGTACGAAATGGCCCTGACAGTGATGACGCGGAAACTTGGGATGGTGGTGGCTGATGAAGTGGTGGTTGCGTCGTAGAGACGTGCTTACATGGCACCTACAACAATGCAGGGAGAGAGGGAAGGCAACGGGGCAATTAAGGAGAATGGAAGAAGCAGAATAGCGCAACAAACAGAATATATATCTATAAACCAATGAACAGCAGCATTATAGGAGAATGAGGGTAGCAGTGATGGTAAAGGTGGTGGTAAATGGCGTGGTGGTGGAGGAAGTTGAAGCTGGGGGAACGCGTGGAGTTTGGAAGTTGGGGCGTGACCCTAAGCAGTTGAGAGCCAACATAACTAAAACTTCCTCAATGCTTGAGCCAACTGCACACAGAAATACAGAGCACCGAAGCAAAGTATTTTTATATACATGGCAGCATGAGATGAATAGGCTCATGTACTGCATGTTTAGATCTACAGTTTCCACACAGCTCCTCAATCCTCACCCTCACTTAGACATAGATAATTCCCTGAATCTTCATTGAGATCCTGACGTAGGGTATAAGTGTAGTGTAGCTAACAATCATTGAAAGGCTTATGGGAAGCTAGCAGGTTTAGTTCAGACTCAGATTCAAGCTATTGATTCGTAATCCGGAGGGAGGTTGAACTAAGCCGTAAGATATAAACTCCATGAAACTGGGGTGAAAAGGCGTTGGCCTGCCGTTTTCTACTTGTTATCCCTCTTTTGCTTCTTCTATTTGAATTTGAACTGGTCAAATAGTTTTGCAATTTTCTCCAGAGTAAGTTACGGAATACGGAGTATATAATAGTTGTGGTGATTTCGTGTCTGCCTGCGCGCTTCTCTCCCGCTCAATTAGCCGCCGGCCCGTGTCCTTCCTATTATTACTTAAGTTGTCTCCACAGCCTCAATCAAGCATCATCACTGCCGCCCTTCTTCTTTCTCGCGATACCAACAATTTTCTCACACATGATACAACCATCACCAGGCTGCTGAATGGCACGCAAATAGCTTTGTCCCTTATTTATACGCGGATGAGCAGCCAGCATCACCTCATCTCACCACTTCCCATCCATTCCTGGGAATACGCACGCCGGATCTATGAGAGATGCCTAGTACAGACCCCTCTCAAACTGTAAACGCCCTCTCGCCTTCCCTTCTACCAGACCCGGATGAATGCATATCTCCTACTTTCGAATCAATCCGCCCGCCATGGAGCCAGCCTCGCTCGAGCCTTTCCCGCTCTTCGGGGAGGAGGAGCTCCTCCCTCTTCGCTGTCCCACCAGTTTCCTTGCGCGATAGAACTATAAACCATATGAAACTTTCCTACCAACGTGTCTCCCGCACTTTTGGGAGGATGACTCTTCTACAGAAAATTGGCTCCGTGTTGGCAACAATTGCGGTCATCACGTTGGGGCTAGGATTTATGATTCTTACAGGCCAGATATTTAAATGGCTGGAGCCTGTCGCGGAGGATTGGGAGAACTCCAAGCTTGCATACTTCATCTTGATTTTGTGCACGTTTACCGTTTCCTTCCCTCCG
This sequence comes from Blastomyces dermatitidis ER-3, assembly GCF_000003525.1. Taxonomy (NCBI): domain Eukaryota; kingdom Fungi; phylum Ascomycota; class Eurotiomycetes; order Onygenales; family Ajellomycetaceae; genus Blastomyces; species Blastomyces dermatitidis. The sequence goes on along the minus strand of NW_025544776.1, from coordinate 5,508,950 downwards.
CTTATTGGTTGGTCGACCATCGGGACTATAGCGGGTTTTATTTTTGGTGTTTGGAAAGGGTACGTCTTGCTTCCCTTGGAGAGTGATGGATTAAGCTTACCTTTTGGGGGGGGAAAGAAAATTCTCCTTCCTTTTACGCATCATATTGACAGTGAAACCGGTACTTTCATCTTTAGGTGGCTTCTATACGGTATTGGAACAGTGCTTGGTTCCACCTGTTCCTTCATCGCCTCTCGAACCCTTTTTTCGTCCTTCGTACATCGATTAATGCAACACGATAAACGCTTTGCCGCCCTTGCCTTGACCCTGAAATATGACGGTTTACAACTGCTTTGTATGATCAGACTTTGCCCACTACCATATTCGATATGTAACGGAGCAATATCGACGTTCCCTACTGTACACCCCCTCATGTATGGTCTTGCTACTGCCATCATATCTCCAAAACTCCTAGTCCCGACTTTCATCGGCAGCAGACTGCGCATTCTAGCGCAGAGCGGCGAGACGATGAGCGCAGGCTCAAAAGCCATCAATGTTATCAGCATCTTGGTCAGCATGTCCGTCGGTATCTTCACTGGGTGGTATATATATAGAAAGTACGTAAAATTGACAGCGTCAACGTCATCTGTCTAGTTCATCCCACAACCCTGATTTTTGCTACTTCATTTTTTATTTGTTCTTTATTATTATTTATTGGGTTTCACTTTCGACATGCCCAAATTGCATCATGCCTGTCTCCAGCGTAAATTAAAACAAAACCAACATTGAAAATCTTCCGCATAGTACCCTCGCCCGCTCCAAAGAGCTCGAAGCCGAAGAGCGCGCTAACAACAGCATCCGACGATCCCTATCCAACGACCCGCACCATCCTCAGCCACCACACGTCTTCTCAGATGACCCGGATGATATTGCCGCTGCACAGGCGCTCGACGAGGAAGCTCGCATTGGCTTCCGACGGGATGGTGTTGCTCATGGGTATGATATCAGCGCGGACATTGATGATGACCACGTTGCCATCGACCCGGTTGGATACCATGATGAATTTACGGACAATGATTCTGATGTTTTTGATGATGGGGATGGGGATGGTGCGGGCGATGTTAATGAGTCGTATAGCTTACATCGACATTTCGATTCGAAATAGGTTCTTGTTTAGAATCAGGTTCACGCCCTGTTGTTCTTGGTTTTTATACTTCCGTGTGGTAAGGTATGTCTTTTTTTTTTTTTTTTTTAGTTTTAGATCAGCCTTTGTCATTTCTCCTTCCTGGTTGTCTTTTTTAAGTCATTTTTATTTTTGCTGCTGGACTTCAGGTTTAAAACACACATATATATATATGGTAGGGTGTGGCGTATGTTCTGTATGATCATATTTCGAATTGGCTTATTCTCAAGGCTTATTCTCAAGGCTAGATATACATACATTCATCAGTGTATTTTTGGAATGCTATTCCTCCCCATCTGTCTGACCATAATAGTGAATAATGAGCGTTGGTTTTGTTGCTCAGGGCTGGTCTAGTTAAGGTTCGGGCCGACAGAACGTCCACTGGCCCTTACTGGTTGGTTCAATGTGGGACCCATCAGTTAGTTAATATTAATAATGAATTCAGTCACTCAGCGTCAATCTCCATTTGAAACCCAGGAATGCCACTCACATCAAAGTCTTACCTACACTGGGGTTTTGCAGCTTCAGCGATTTTCTAGCTGCACTAACTGGTTTTATACAATTTATGTGTTCTAGATCGGCCAGAGGCCCTCCAGCGAAGAATCACGCAACAAGACTATTCCGTACTCGGCTTTCCTCTACTTCTCATGCTAATTGATCCTTTGGATTCTTGCATCCTTTCTTTGCGAAAGCACAGTATCAACAACCTTCAAAAGTAGATGGCGGCTTGAAGGTCCTTGAACACTCAGAAAACTACTCCTCGATGAACGGAACACTATTGGAAAGAGATATCCATGCCCGCGAAGAAATACAATTACAGAACCACAGGATGGATTTGACAAAAGCTACGAAAACCCATACAAAAGGCATTTCAAGCTCTCCGTGAGAGTTCACTGGTCAGACGCCTCGGGTAGTTATCCGTTCAGAGAGTATTATGCAGAGGAATTAATGGTGTACTGATGAACTCCAGAATTATTTTCCCTTCCCCTCATGTGTGAGGCTCTATCTTCTGGATACAGGCATTCTACTGACGGATGCCAAAAACTCCAGCTCAGCATTAGAACGTTCCAATTCTCCGACCTCATTCATTCAAATGTTGACTGAAATCTTCTGATCCAGTTGAGTCTCTACAATACCGCACTCACGCAGTAGCGCGAAGTATGGGCCACATGATAGAGGTTTAACCGCGGGTCCACAGAAAAATTGTAGGTTGGAAACTAGATATATCTTTTGATGCGGGCTGTAGGCTCTGGATTTTACCAGGGCGGGAGTTTACCTATTTACCAATATCCCTTTTTTTTTACCCCCTGCTTTTATGAGTTTTCAAGTAGCGAAATATCTCAGAATGCGAAGATGGCGTAGATAGGGAACTTTGTACGCTGTAGGGCCGCAGTTTTTTCGCTGTCAAACCTGGAAACCCCCCGCTGTTGTTGAAGACACTTTGATAGGAAACTCATGCATTCTGCGAACCTGCCGATGGAGATATCCTTCAGGCCGTATAGGACTAATCTCCTAATGAAGAAATTCACGATCAGAAAGGACTCCTATATCACGTACATAGTACGGAGTATTCAGGCGGATTCGAGGCAAGCACGTCACCATTGATAGTTACCATTGATAGTTGGGCGAAGACCTCCTATTCCTCATGGTTCCACCCTTCGGTATTGAGTATCGTTGTAGGGAATCAAAAGATGGAAATGTCTGAAAGTCTAGAGATGTCGCTAAACATAGTAGTTAACTAATAAAGTATCACGACATTCGCTGCTGTTGTCGCAACTTCTTCGTACCTAGGTAACGTTGCTGGAAATCGAGGGGTCATGTGATCCTGTCTAGGCAGTGCGTGGAAATACCGATCGCAGGCCTTGGTCTCAGTTGTACGCAACGGAAGATGTCGTGGAAGCAAGGTTTACATAAGGCACGAAGCGAGTCACATGACTTGGATACTTCCAGCCGGGAATAGCGCCCAGCCTGGAAGACTCCTGATACATATATATGCCCACCTCTGATAGGAGATATTGAAAAAGAACCTCAACACGCAGATGTCTAGAATGGCCTATTGTCTGCATTGACGGAGACTATAGTCTCCCCTTTCACACTTCTATGTGTCTGGAATCTCGAGTCAAGGGCAAGTAACTTAAATCCTAAAAATGAAATTTCTCCCCTGCCATATATCTCCGCGTCCGATACTATATCGCATGTCAAACGTATCAATTTCATGATATAAATTAGCAAAAACATTATCTGACAGTACTTTCTAGGGCTTGGAAGATACTGGAGGATCCATCGGTTCATACACCCGCATCTATAGTCGATCCCTGAGGCGGCCGTTTGCCCAATATATCATCGTGAGGATGGCAGAAGTCGACATATGATATCTGTTAATATATTAAAGAACACTGCCGACGCCATTCGATATTCCTCATTATTTTTTTTTTTTATTTTGAACCGTGCTTGCCAGTGTTGGTACACAGGGGGTGAATCGGTACTGGAAACCTCGACGCAGAGTTCCCATCGGCTTTCTCAGCCATATTCTCAAATTTTGCCATGTTCGGAATGGCTGGAAACTTGCTTACTGAGACCCACGACCGTGCGGAATTAACCAAAACCACTCTTTGTGAAAAAGATTCATTGCAGGAGATGCTAGAGATTCATCATGGCAGCGAATTCCACGCCCATGCTTCAACCGTAAACGACACTATCGCAGACGTCACCATTAAAACCCTCCAGGCCGCAAAACCACAGATACCAAGTCCTGATAGTCAATTACCCCAACAGCAAACCCAATATGATGCGAGAATTAATTTATTATCGAAAGACTCACAACTTACCTCATCTACAGATTTTCTAGAGGATAGTTCCCAAGGCTTAGATCGTTCGTCACGGGAGCGAGATTCCTTCACCGATAGTCATCATGAAACACCGAATGGTTCGATGACCTCGGCGTCTCTCGTATCTCCTTTGCCTCCTCCTAAATCTGCCTCCCCCAGCACACAGATGAACCCCGATCTTACTCCAAAGAGTCAACCGGCAGATTCGGGTTCAGAATATCGTAAATATAGACCCAGGTCGTCGATACCCGCGCGACTTTCGGCATCCACATATGCTCAACAATGTATTGCTGCGGCTCACGCCTCGCGACTCAATCCGTACGCGTTGCACAAAGGCGAACAGGCCTTGCTGCAGGATGACCTCTGTCATCTCCACGTGACAGTGTATCTCAATATTCGGAATGGAATCCTTCGACTGTGGACAAGAAATCCAATGGTCAGCGTTACAAGAGAAGAAGCACTTGGCTGTGCCAAGGACTATCGATGGATGAATCTAGCGTCTTTGGCGTACGACTGGCTTGTTCGTAATGGGTATATCAACTTCGGGTGTATCGATATTCCAAAAGCACCAATGACCTCGAAAAGAGGCCGGCGGAAGGATGGACCAATAGTAGTTATAATAGGGGCAGGCATGGCAGGCTTAGGTTGCGCTAGACAGTTACAGGGACTTTTTCATCAATTCCCGGAAAATACCACTCCACCAAAAGTGATTTTGTTGGAAGGTCGTAAGCGGATAGGTGGACGAATATATTCGCACCCTCTCAAATCTCTACAATCAGATAAATTAGCACCAGGCTTACGATCTACTGCTGAAATGGGAGCACAAATTATTGTGGGATTCGACCATGGAAACCCTCTGGATCCAATCATTCGCGCCCAGCTGGCTCTCCGATATCATCTATTAAGAGATATCTCAACGATTTACGACATTGATGGTACGCCCGTCGATGAGCTTAGGGATGCAATGGCGGAGAAACTTTACAATGATATTCTTGACCGCTCCGGGGCTTACCGTCATAAGGCAGTGATCGCTCCTGTAGCCGAAGGTGACAGGGAACTGATCGATTCGGGCCGTGACTCGTCTGCCGACGATGGGCTCACCATTAGACAATATGAAGAAGCGGCGGCCTCAGGGACAATAGGAATGCTGTTGCCCGCGAAGCGTGTTCGAAGGGGTGTTAGCCACAAAACTCCAAATGTTAAAACCTCAGCCGGAGTTGCGCTCGCTGATCTTGGCGCGACCAATAACCATTCAGCAGCCATTGCATGTCAAGCAATGGGATGGAAGTTGAGGAATGGCGTTACTAGTCATGATTCCATATCCTTAGATGCAATTGCGAGAAAATCCAAAACACAATCACTAGGAACGGTTTTGGATGATGGAATTAGGCAATACCAAAGACTCCTACCGTTGACACCCCAGGATATGAGATTGTTGAACTGGCATTTTGCGAATCTAGAATATGCTAATGCTGCAAACGTTGGGAAGCTTAGCTTATCCGGTTGGGATCAGGATATGGGCAATGAGTTTGAAGGCGAGCATGCTCAGGTGGTGGGAGGCTACCAGCAAGTACCGCGCGGACTCTGGTCTTTCCCAGATAAACTGGATGTTCGAACCGGTAAGATAGTGACGAAGATATCCTACGATCCGCGAGGGGTGTCAAGCAATAAAACTTTCGTCCATTGCGAGGATGGTGAAACTATCCAGGCAGATAAAATCGTTTTCACTGCGCCTCTAGGTGTGCTCAAAAAGGGATCTGTCCAATTCGAGCCACCTCTGCCGGAATGGAAGACAGGCCCCGTGAACAGACTTGGTTTTGGAACCATGAACAAGGTTATTCTCGTGTTTGAGAAATCATTTTGGGATTCTGAGAGGGATATGTTCGGTCTTCTTCGGGAACCTACAATCCAGAACAGCTTATCTCAATCAGACTACAGCCAAAACCGCGGCAGATTTTACTTATTCTGGAACTGTATCAAAACTACAGGGCTACCAGTATTGATTGCGCTCATGGCTGGTAACGCTGCTCACCAGGCCGAGAGGATGACTGACTCTGAAATTCTCAGCGAAGTTACATCCCAACTTCGCAACATTTTCAAACATGTTGCCGTGCCAGATCCCCTAGAAACCATTGTCACACGCTGGGGTCAGGATAAGTTTGCCAATGGCAGTTACTCCTACGTTGGTACAGATGCACTGCCTGGGGATTATGACCTTATGGCCAAACCGATCGGGAATTTGCACTTCGCTGGTGAAGCTACCTGTGGCACTCATCCGGCTACTGTGCATGGAGCCTACCTCTCTGGGCTTCGTGCTGCGTCCGAAATCCTCGAGTCCATTATTGGACCAATCACTTTCCGCAAGCCTCTTGTTCCTACCAGAAGCAAAACAGCAAACGCAATGTCTACCACAACGGTGAATGGCACCACCTCTAATGGTACTCAATCCAACGGACGAAAACGAAAGGAACCACCACCAACCGGAAACCCGGCAAAAAATGCCATACACGCCGAGAAACCCACCGCTGCACCCCGCGCAAATAACTCCTTCCCATCAACATCCTTCCTCCGCGAGGCCTACGATAAAGCAATGTGGGAAGCAATAATTGGCGAACTCGGCCCCGCCGAGCCACGGCCAGCAAAAAAACCTCTCAATCCATTCCTCCTCTACCAAAAGGACTACTGGCACATCTGCAAATCGAAATGCGATGACGCCCGACGCGCCAGCACAGGAAACGCCAATGCCAAAGCGCCACGGGACGAGATCCGCCAGGCCCTGGGCCAGATGTGGCGTGATGCCCCTGCGGACATCCGGCAACCGTACCTTGACCAAATCGCTGTACATCGCCGTGAAAACGACGAGTCGCTGGAGAAATGGAAGGAGAGGATCATTGAGTGGGAGCGGAAGACGTATGAGGTTAAGGACCGGTGGTGTGCGGCGAATCCGTTTGATGCGTTCGAGATCCAGGCTACGAAGAAGCATTTGGAGAGCATTGAGGGCCTGGATCAGAAGGGGGGTTTTGGACTTGAGGTAGGGAGAAAAACTAGGAAGGTTGGCTGAGTGGCGTGGGAGCTTTCTATTTCCTCTCTTTCGTGTTTCTTGTTGCAAAAAATTACGGGCTATTATGTTAGCATGCCATGTTCCTTTTTCTATAGGTACGGTAATTTTTCATTTTGCATCACACTGGTCTTCTACTCTGATTTTCATTAGTTAGAGGCATCCAGTCGGTAAGGTGTCCATTTGGCAGTTCGTGGGATGGGTGGAGTCTGGTTCTTCCGGTCATTTCCCCTTCTTCTTCTTCTACTAAGGGAATTTCTCATTGATGGACATATGTGGGAGGCACAGTGTTCCCATTCGTTACATGGCGCATTACTTCTTAGTTTTCTTGCATTTCTCCTAAATCTTTTTTCTTTTTTCTTTTTTCTTTTTTTTCTCTTCTTTTTTCATTGATTCTGATTCACAATTGTACTGCATGTATAATTACTGTGTTTGTACACCGTTTTATGCTTTCCTTTTCCCCTTTCATCACCCTTCCCGTCCGTCTCCAGAGAGGCAAAGAGGATGAAAAACAAAATAATGAGATGCCAATTCTATTAAAACGGAGGAAATGTTAATAAAATGAGAGCCGACGAGTGATACTCGTGCTAGCGGAATCTATTCATCTAACCTTCTCACTAGGCAAATCCATGGAGCTGTTCAGTGTAGGCCACTGGGGCAGAAGAGCTCGATCAACCACCACCAAGCTAACTGGTAACTTAACTAGTTAAGGGGCCAAACCATTCCATATATCAACATAGAGGGTAATTTGAAAACAGAGATATTTCTATAATTGTCGTCTAACCCCCGGCCAACCCCATGCTCATCCATCAAATGGGAGTTTTATTGGGGCACGGAAGCAAAAATTGTATAATAATAATCTAAAACAAAAAGAAATAGAATCGCCTTCGACCACTTGCTCCTGTTCCGAAGAGCACCAGGAAGCCAGTGCTGGCTCCAATCCCGTTTTCTTCGCTGCTAATCTAGAAAACCCTCCTGCTACCTATCTATCTCTTCTTACAGCAGAGGATTTGACGTATATTCCAATGACGGAGCTCCTTTCCCTCCTTCGTTAGTGGTAGAATGTTCGAGCGTCGAGGTAACGACAGGAGGTTCATCAGCCCCTTCCGACTCGGCAAGGAATTTCTCAGCTTCAAGCGCAGCGATACAACCGGATCCTATATACCAATCACAAAAGAGATAATATGAGTCCAGTGGACATCTAAAAAAAAAAAAAAAAAAAAAAAAAAGAAAAAAGAAAAAAAAGAAAAAAGTAGAGACGGAAGGAATATAATGATAATACATACCCGCACTAGTAATGGCTTGTCTGTATCTCTTATCCTGCACATCACCCGCAGCAAACACGCCAGGGACACTGGTATAACTCGTCCCGGGCTTCGTAAGAATATAACCCTCCGCATCCGTCTCGACCTGCCCCTTAACCAGTGCCGTCGCAGGATCGTGTCCTACAGCGTAAAAGAGCCCATTGGCAGGCACTACCTCCTCATTACCAGATACTACATTCTTAATCTTCAAATGGGTCATGAGGCCCCTTGGCTCCGGCTCGCCCAGCACCTCGAGCGCAACGGTGTTAAACTTCACCTCAACCTTAGGATTTGCCAACAGTCTCTTCGCCATCGTCTTGCTGGCGCGCAGTTTATCCTTGCGCACCAACACGGTCACTTTACTTCCATACTTGGTCAGGAACATAGCCTCCTCCGCGGCCGAATCGCCCCCGCCAATCACGAACAATGGCTTGTTGCGGAAAATAGGAACGGCCCCGTCACACACCGCGCACGCACTGATGCCGTTTTGCCAATACTGCTGCTCACCGGGCAAATCGAGTCGGCGGGCATTCGCGCCCGTGGCAATGATGAGGGCATCGGCCGTGTGCGCGGCCGCATCGTTGGGGCCATCGGAGTACTCCTTCCATACTTTGAAGGGGCGCGAGGAGAGATCGACGCGCGAGACTGTTTCGGTGATGATCTGTGTGCCAAAGCGGACGGATTGGGCGCGCATGCCGTCCATGAGTTCGGAGCCGTTGATGCCGTTGGGGAAGCCGGGGAAGTTCTCGACGTCGGTGGTGGTGGTGAGCTGTCCGCCGGGCGCGGTGTTGTTGGCCATCATTCCTTCGTACAGGACGGGCTTTAGCTCAGCGCGGGAGAGGTAGATGGCTGCTGTGTGCGCAGCGGGGCCGGAGCCGATGACTTTTTTTGCCCTCCCCTCATGGTTAGAAGATGTGTATTGGGGTCGGGTGGAGGGGGTAGCTTCCAGATGTTTTGATACTATATCGGGTCCAGAAGAATTGAAGTACTCACTGACAACTTTGGAGTGCGCCATTCTGGACGAGATATGGGCAGTCTTGACGCTCAATGGCGTCGTGGGGGTAAGGGAGAGGGCAGCGCCGGAGGGGGAGGGTCTGTTCTGGAACGAGGCCGCAGCCGCAACAGAGAGACCGACGGTGGATCGGAGGGGGGAGAAGGGAGCGCGGCGGAAAATTGAGGAAAACAGCTTGATGATCTTCTTTCTATACTAGTTGAGAAGGGGGAAGGAGGATGCTAGATGGTGTTGTTGGAGGGTTTTATTTATGGATGTCTGTCTGCAGTGTTGTAAGATGTTGCTTTGGTGGCGGGGGGTTGCTAACTTAGTTGTTAGTTAATAATCATTAATCTTTAGTTATAATATTATACGTGATTTTTAACTTCATGGCCTGATCAAGCTGTATTAAAATAACAAATATATTTGCTGTTTATTATATATATATTTAAGACTTTCAAGACCACTGACACTCCCTGATTCAACAGACAAAATGCTTTTGCAAATATTCTACTTATATTCCTAGATTCATTATGAATGACTGTTTTAACCAGAACAAACTAAATATTATATATAACAACACCGCCAGCTACATAGCTGGCTCATCCCACTCAACGCTAGATTCCACATCATTCGTCTCTCCCGTTCTTGATATTTATCTTGCTTGTCCCTGCTTCGTCTTGCGTAGAATCCCATCTAGCCTCTCGTCTCCGCAGCCAATCCCTTGACTCTGCATTTGAATTGATACAGCTGCATCAAAACCTTCCGACGGGAGATTGCACCAGGACTGTTGCTGTAGCTAATCCAAGTTGAATTGAACCTATACAAAGAGAATTAGCGGGGATTTTTTGGGGGGGGGATTTTTTATTTTTTTAATTTTTTTTTAGAATAACTAAATTAAAATCTGGGCGGGTGAGTGACTCTTCAACACTGTTTGTGTTGACTCTTCCCCCTCGCCATGGCCAGGCCTCTTTTGTATGTTACCAAGCGTCAAAAAAATACCGAGATATCAGCTATTTAGACAGGATGGAATGGCCGGATGTGTTCAAGGAGATTCAGAATATGTGATACAATGATCATTGCTTTTACTCGCACATATGATAATGTGCCTGGAATATTAGTATAAAGGAGGTTGGTGTTGGGGAATAGGCATAGGACAAGGCAATAAAATAAATAAAATAAAAACACTCTCTTGAGTTGAAAAGAGTATATTCGAAAATTTGCGTGTTGGTATCCAGCCAGTAGTTAACAAGTTAGGTACAGCATGAAAGAAAAGCAAAGAAAATAATACCTGAACTAGTTGTCTTGTAACCCTCAAATTCCTCCATATCAAACCAAAAGCACAGAAGAGAGCAAACCAGAATAGGAAAACAAAATATAAATATAAATATAGAAAGAAGAAGAAGAAGCAGAAGAAAAAGAAAGATAACAAAACGACCACAAAACCGCTAAATGATCCCAAGCCACTTCTTCCTCGGCTTATACGCATCCACCCCGCTGTATCCCGGCTGGGGAGGTGGTGGGAGCGGTGGTAATCCGACGTCATCATCATCATATTCATCATATTCATCATTATCTTGACCTTGGTGGGGATGAGGTTCCTCCTCCCCCTGCCCATACCCATCATCATCATACCGTCGTCTCTGATAACCTTCCCCAGCACGGCTGAGTACCTGTTCCCGGTCCGGCTCCTGCTCGAGTCCCCGGCCATGACTAGGCCCATGCCCATGCCCATGCCCATTGCCATAACCCAGCTGCCCCATATCCGGTGCCGCGCCGCCATCCCCATCCTCCTGCCCCTGCTGTTCCTGCTGCTCCTCCTGCTCTTGCTTCTTCCTCCCGCCAATCTTCCACCAACGCTTCTTCTCCCGCGGTTCACTCGGTTCAAATGGCCCCTCAAACCATAGCGCAGGCACCAGCACTCGATACGGACTTGTGATTCCCGCCGGGTCCCGCGAATTCGTCTCGCAGTTCAAGGTGATATCAAGCCCTCCCTCCAGGTTTATGAAGTTCTGCAAAACGAAGGCTCCACCCTTCGCTTCACGTTTAATCTCCTTGGCGGATAGGTCGGTGCGACGGCGGAGGAAATTACTCCCCGGTCGTGGATGCTGTGCTGGATCGTCGGTTTGTTGTTGGTTTCCAGCCGTCATGGGCCTTTGGGGTTGGGGCGGGAAGTAACTATCTTTTGCTTGTGCTGCGGTAGAGGGGAGCCCGTCGTAGCTCATGCGGCGCTTCTCCAGTCCGCGCAACGAGAGGCTGCGAGACGGTGGGGGACCGCCGCGCTGAGATAGTTTCCGAAGGAGAGCTGAAGGCCTTCCATCGCCTCTAGATAGGGATAGGGATCTCATCAACTTTCCAGGACGGCCCGCAGACGGGGTGGGCGGTTCTGATTCCGTCGGTGTCTGAGGCGGAGTAGACCCTGGGAACATTTATCAATTAGCAGGGTTGAATTTTGAATGATAGTCACTAGTCACTCTATATAAAGTTATTTCTTGCTTGAAGACTCACCAGGAGCATATTCTCGAATAGAACACCAGTTCCTTCTGGGAAGAAGGCGCTTGTTGTTTCGCGGCTTTCCATCAACATCAAACGCAAATATTGCTCGCATGTCCTCGACCGTCTTCGTATCTAAAAAGTGAAGCTTGTTACGTTTATTGAGAGCATCCGCCATCATCTCCGAGGCGGGCGCATTGACAATCGACGAAGATATCACATTAGGCATGTATCTGTAGTCTTTATCTTTGGGGATCTGCAGCTTTGGGTTGGAGTAGAACTGTCCGATTGCCGCGACTTGAGCATCGCCTCTGTGATGGAATATTAGCCTGCGTATAAACACCAGATATATCATTTTGAAGGAGGAGCTCAGGCATACATACCCGAGTATAGTGATTCGCACAGATTTCTCCGCAGCGAGTTCTTGGAGATCCTCGATCAGCCAGCCGCGCTCAAGCTTATGCGCCTTCGAGGTCCACTGGCTATCAATCGTTTCCGTGTCTACATCGAACCTATCTCGTAAATTGCTAAATATTCCCGCCCGCCCAAGTGCCTTTACAGGATAGCTCGCCCGACTGGACAAAACGTTCTCAAGCCACACCTAGCAGTTCTGTTGTCAGTACTAATCAATCCATGTGAATTACGGTGATTGTATTAGGAAAAGAATCCAACAATACCAGGCGTGGATACGCGATAGGTACGCTTAAAAGCACGATCAAGTGCTTTGTTTCCCCCTTCATAATTTGGTCATGACAGCGAGTGAATATGAGGTCAGCAGAATCATCGATGAGCACTTCGTTTTTCTGCAATAACCCATGTCAGTTAAAAAATAAAATAAAAAATAGAAGCCTACAAATTATATCTATTCCGGGAGCTGACTTACCGTGCGCTCAGTTTGACAATCAACTCCCAAAAACGCTACTCGCTTGCCCATATTCATAAAAACACTCCTGCTCCGCTGCCCGATATAAGGACCAGGATTTGCACCGAACAACCAGCTCGGTTCATCCAAATCTGTCTCCTCGGGCACACTCTGATGTTGGAAAAGCAGATAATACTTAAATGCCAACTCGCCCGCCCCAGACATGACGGGTGATCTCATAAGCTGATCCGGAAAAGAGCCATAACCGGGTACAATGTCATGGTCATTCCACATATTCACCATCGGGATCTGGGAATTGGCCATACTGAACAGCCCATGCGAGAACCATTTCAGATACTGCTGAAGATAAAAGTTCTCCATTTCGGATTTGATGTCAAGATTGAATGGATGATACCGTTCTTCATATGGGACGCGTAGGCCCATCCAACAGCGGAAATGTTCTGTGTCAAACAGAGCCGAGTCGTTGTATATCTGGTCGCCTCCGCCTACCATAACATGGAACGGGAGCGTTTGGTGTGTGTTTAGAACATCTCGCCAAAGGGGGTCAGGCCCACTGAACTTGTCGCGATCGGCTGATTCGCTGAACCCGTTGCCGCTGTGGAACATGATGTTCATTGACTGGCCCTTGGCAGGGACCCAGAATCCAACCGCGGAGCCCTGGTTGATCCGATACGCAATCCTCTGTTGCCAGTTGCCCAGCTCAATCTCGAGATTGAATCGCCAGAACGTCACGTCCCTCGCGGGATCTGCGTAGAGACGTGCCCCCTTAATTTCTCTGTATTTACCTACCGACTCCCCATCTTTCTCTTTGATTCGCGCATTTGGGGGTTGCGAAACTTGATTGCTCGCGGTATAGTCGATAGGGCTAGGCGATACTTCAAAGAGCCCGTCGTCGTCTTCAATGAAGGAGAGGTCTTTGGCTTCTTCAAGATGGTCTACGGGCTTCACGTAGAGTAGCTTGCCATTTCGTCCAAGCTTGGTGAGGCCGGCAATTGGATCCACATACTCTGGCGCAAGTTCACCATTCTCCCCGCTAATCTCAGTTGGCGGAGGTGGAAGCAAGCTCATAGGCTGAGAGAAAAACCGAAGTGTTGGGGGTTCCTTGTAGTCCGACGCAGAGTCCTTAGTGACTATCATAATACTCCCTCTCCATACCTCCTGCTCAATAGGCCCATTAACTCCATCTTTTTGCTCCCATTTCATCCCAGTGTACCTGAGGAGTGGCCCACATTCTAGGTACAAGGGTGGGTTAAATGGCGTGTTGTCTACGAAATGAAAGCAAGCATGATTAGTATTCGCAGATAGCAAAACATAATAGCATATATCCAAGGAAATAAATATCAGTCTTACTTTTGAGTTTCGACTTCGACGGGTGCTGTTGTTGTTGACCAGCAGAAACCGAATTGCCCCTTCGTTGCCTGCCCGACCCACCACCTTCCCACCAAGTCTTCTTGACATCGATATCTCGAAGGTCAAAATCTGCTAAACGCAGCCTCCCAACGTCTGCATTCTTCCACTCCGATACTGGCGGTGGTGTTGCGGGAGGCACAGCAAAAGAGACGCTGTGCTGTTTTCCCTTGCCATTCCTGGTGGGCTGAGGGTGGTTTACGGACATAGAGGTTTGAGGGGGTGTCGTATTGCTCAGGCCAAGGCCCACGTTGGAAGGGGTGTTATTGTTCCCAGCATCTAGCCTATCCGATCCTGCCTTGCTGTTAGACGAAACGTTGCGATTGGTAGCCGGTCGGATGTCTTGGTTGACTGGAGCTGATGATGATGATGCGATAGCCGGTGGGAATGCTCTCCTCTGCTCACGAGGATCCACTAGTAATTGGGGATTGAGGTTCCGTGGTAGCGGCTTCTGCAACTTGCGGCTATTGCTGCGCTGCACGGTTCCGGAGTTTTGGGGTTGAGGTTGAGGTATGGCTGTCTGTTGGGAGAGGTGGTTCGCGTCCTCTTGATCATCAGGGATGCGATTGTATGGAATCTGGGTTTTCTGTAACGTAGCAGCATCGTTCATTCTTTGATCTGCGGTCCGTGCTGTTGTCGTTCTTGTGTCACTAAGTTCCCAACCCCGCTGTCGCTCAGTATTTCGTGGAACATCATACTGCTCATTGAGCACCGGCTCTTGGCTTAGTGGTGGCTGTTGTTGATTCTCGTGCAGCGGGTACTCTTCATATTCGAAGCCTCCACGGCCGTCCTTTGAGAAACGCTTAGCATCAGGCTTTGTTGAGTCTATAACAGCGCTATGTTGCAATCTATCACGTTGCTTGGCACTCAAACTCCGGACTAAGCCTGTTTCCTCCAGGTTTGAAGGGTCTGTGGTGCTTTTTGGTCTGCGGACTGTGCTTGCCTGCGAAGTTGGCGTTATATCGCGGCTGGTTTGGCGACTTCGACGACCGGCCTTTGCCTCCCTGAGAAGCATCTCAGCTTCCTCCACCCTAGCACGTTTCTCCTCTTTACTGAAATCTTTCAGCGTGAATTCTAGCTTTTGTAGTGGAGACTTCTCGGGAGCCCAATCACGTCGCATATGTATGTCCCTCCTGTGATTCAGCGAATTGCTTCTTGTACTTTGCGGCGATAGCGATGAATTGGATTGAGGCGGCGGGGCGGAATCTGGAAGGGGAGTGTTTTTTGCCCGTTTATTATTCCTCGGCTTGCGAATGGTCACGTTTTGCAGGTCGATATGAGGAGATATCCTGCCTCCTTGAGATCCTGTTTCTTCATTCAGTTGTCGTTGGGATTCTACCCAAGAAGCACTGTTTGCTGGAGAAATGTGATCCAGCCCATCCAGAGCTCCCTCTATTTGTAGTTCTTTAGCCCGCACTGCGAATGGCTTTGGCTCTTCGCCGAACCGACGCGACGGCCCAGCATTGAAAGAGTTTCTGAAGGAAGAGGGAATGGGACGCGGAACATCTGGGGCTGTAGGGAGGACAGGAGCATGATTGGCATAGCTGTACGAGGTAGCCCGTTTGGCAGGATATCGGTTGTCTGTGAATGGAGCATTGTTCTCCACACCATTGATCGGTTTCTGGTCGGAATAAGAAGCTTGTCTTCGGCCAGGAGCAGGCACTGACTGTCTACGGGATGATGAAATGGTCGCCATTTTGCCAGTCAATCAATCTCAAACTCCCTGCCACAGCTTGCTTCAACACCTGAGCAGCCTCAGGCGCACCCAATTGGGGGGGGGGGTGTTTCTATATACTAAGCCAGGACAGAAGAGTATTCAGAAATATCTCCCGTGAGCCGTAGCTTATGAAGGCAAGCCGCAAACGCACATTTCTCGAGCGGATTCGGAGGTTCTTTTCTGATGATGTCTAGGCAATGCGCTCCGGGGTATGTAGGGCGGCGAAGATCAACGGCCAGACATCAAAAACTCGCTTAGACGGTGATAATAGATAGGGTATATAATTCTTCAGAGGCCAGAACCGCAGAACAAAGCCGTAGAAGGGGGTTGTTAAAGCTGAGAAAGAGAAGAGAAAAAAACGGCGGCGAAGGCAAAGCAGACGAACAAGGTAGCTAAGCCCGCCCTATGACGGTATTTGTTGGCCGTTAAATCGTTAAATAGGAAGAAATGACCCCAGCGCGGTGTTGGTCGCAGACGATTGGCGGGCAGCTTGGACAGCCAACAACGGACGAGACACGGAGGAGTGTGTGTGGCTCGCTGCAATGCAAACCAACGTGATAGACCATGGAGCAATGAGTATATATGTATTATTAACCCAGCTCCAGCAAGAAAGATGAAAATAAAATAAATAGAGAGAAAGAAAAAAGGATGGCTGTGAGGTGGAGATAAGAGAGCTGGTTGTTCTTTCGGGGAGAAATACAGCGTACAGCGTACAATGATCTGCCGCCCCCCAGCCATCTTTGTTTCTTTGTCGCGGTAGAAGTGGCTGGAGAGCCGACACCAATCAGCGACAGTAGTAAGTTACGGATGTAAAATGAGCATTGGTTATTATGAAACTATTCTGAAGTTGCACGAGATGGATGTATATATATATATAATATATACTAAATAATAATAACTTACCGGAAAGTTTTTTTGCCTGGTTGCAAGATGGAAGCTCCAAACTGTATTTCAAGAATTATTTTACTCTTCAGTCGGGACAGGCGCTGGACGAAGCATATAAACGGGCGGTCTGGCCGGTCAATTGACAGCGGTTTGTTTCTTGGATACTTTCATTGACAGGAGGACTCAGGTAGCAATTCTGATACCCATTGGATAGTTATTAACCACGGTCACAAATACGGGCTACATGTGTACACCACCATATGCGATATGTTCTCTCTCACACACACACACACACACATATATATAGATACATCATCTGAAGCGTAAGTCGTGATGTAAACCCCCCAAGCATTGTTCAGTGCTTGGTTAAAACGGTAGTCAGGAATTGACATCCGCAGGGTATAACATACGAGCCTCAGCCCCGTTCATGTCTGTATATTAATTTTAATATAATAACTACGGAGAACTCGAAACGCAGGTTGTGCCTACCAACGACCGGACTGTCAAACTCCTCTGGCGCTCCCCATAAAGAAAGGAAATCCAAACTTTGAAGCGCCGACCGTTGGAAATCTATGGTCGGAATATTAATTTAATAATAATAAATGGGACAAAAAAAAACTTTGACTAGATATTCAATGTCATGTGATAGTTATAACTTCTCCAAGGTAAGGTTTCTACCTAACCATCCGGGGGAGACAACAATAATACGAGAACCTAGTGTCTAGAGGAAGTCTACAGGAAGTCTGGAGGAAGAGAAAACCAGCCTTGCTTGCATGCGAATTTGGTATCATTGGAGATGTAGAGTAATATTTAATAATAATACAGAAGAGGACCCGGTTACTAGAACAGTTGGGTATGTTTATTGTTGATGAGACGAGATATTTAACTCCAGCAAAGTATGTAGTTAGTTACAGTACAAGTGATCGCCGCGCGGCAACCCGCGTGTATTTAACGTTAACTACTGCGTAGTTATTTTAAATAATATCACTACGGAGTACTCCGTACTCAAAGCAACGGTTGCATCTTTTGCTATTTAATATTATACGTGCTGGCATCTTCAACGTCCCCTAACTATTCAATACTATTTATTATTATCTACAGCCACACTCACCGTCTCTTCTATTATTCCATACCTATTTCTCCTCCTCGTTT
This sequence comes from Blastomyces dermatitidis ER-3, assembly GCF_000003525.1. Taxonomy (NCBI): domain Eukaryota; kingdom Fungi; phylum Ascomycota; class Eurotiomycetes; order Onygenales; family Ajellomycetaceae; genus Blastomyces; species Blastomyces dermatitidis. The sequence continues at coordinate 5,491,070 of NW_025544776.1, read as the reverse complement.
GTTCCCAACCTTCCGTTTGGTCTACATTTGGGAGTCTAGTTCTACCGGTTTACGTATCTCTCCTCCAGGCAGCTTGTCCCCTATCCTATCTTTAAGGTCTTATCTTCACCCAGCCGTTACTAGTATTCAAGTCGGTTTCTACCACTGGAAAAGAAGAACACCATCAACTCTTCGCCGATAGCCTAGGAATACTCGGGGAGCTAGCTGCGTAGCGTTTTTTCCGCCCTCCTTTACCCATCCTCCTCCTCCCCCCCCAAAAAAACCACCCTCCGCGCAAACACCCTGCTTTTGTGACAAAGAACTCTTGGAGTAAGGTTCGCGGTTGTTATGGTTGATGGCAATCAGCATTTCACGCCCTTCTTTGCACATCTTTCCCGGCGACAGAGCCGGTTTGGCCGGTGTCGCCGTGTACAGCGACCCCGTAACTTCGATACCGGCAAGGAACAAGAAGTTAAGGAAGTAGGAGATTCACAGCATGAAACTCATTGGTGCCGCCGGTGCCGTTGCCCTACTCTTGATCAACACCGCACGCGCATCCATATTACCTCGTAACCACGATGCCAACGATTACTTTGCACTCCATCTTGATCCCTCCGTCTCGCCACTCCAGATTGCGCAGCTACTAGGAGCCACACATGAAGGCCAAGTCGGTGAATTGGCAGACCACCATACATTTTCCAGACCAAAGGGCCGGCCAGGTTCGGATTTAGGCAAAACATTAGACGACTTGAAGCTCCGGAGGAGGCGGAGGAAACGGGATGTATCGCACTCGAGTATGGAAGATCCCGTGGTGACAGATGTGTTGGACGGGATACTGTGGTCGCAGAAGTTGACCTTGAGACCTCCTATGGTGAAACGGGCGCCCCCACCACCACCACCGACAACAGCAAAAACTAAGGCCCGCCAGTCGAAGCCGCAAGTTCAGGAAGATGAGGGTTATAACGCTACGGAAAGACTGCGTCATATCGCAACTACTTTGGAAATTGAGGACCCAATATTCGCCGATCAGTGGCATCTGTTTAACACCGTTGAGGTGGGCCATGATCTCAACGTGACAGGCCTCTGGCTCGAAGGCATAACTGGCGAGGGGGTGATCTCCGCCATTGTGGATGATGGGTTGGATATGAACAGCAATGATCTTATGGATAACTACTTTGCGGAGGGATCTTATGATTACAATGACAAGTCGCCCGTGCCCAAGCCCCGACTATTTGACGATAAACATGGTACGCGGTGCGCTGGAGAGATTGCAGCGGTGCGAAATAATGTCTGTGGCGTTGGAGTGGCTTATGATAGCAAAGTTTCTGGGATCCGTATACTCTCCAAACCCGTGACAGACGAGGATGAAGCCGCTTCGATCAACTACAAATATCAGCACAACCAGATATACTCCTGTTCCTGGGGCCCTATCGACGATGGCGCCACCATGGATGCCCCCGGTATACTCATCCGGCGGGCACTTGTCAACGGAATCCAAAAGGGAAGAGCTGGGAGAGGTTCGATATACGTGTTCGCGGCGGGCAACGGTGCTGGAAATGAAGACAACTGCAACTTTGATGGCTACACGAACAGCATATACAGTGTCACCGTAGGAGCTGTCGATCGCGATGATAATCACCCGTATTATTCTGAGTGGTGCTCCGCGCAGCTCGTGGTAACGTATAGCAGTGGTGCCAACGGGGCCATACACACCACTGACGTTGGAGTGGATTCATGTGCAACAAGACATGGTGGTACCTCTGCTGCTGGCCCGCTGGTTGCGGGCGTTGTGGCGCTTGCATTAAGTGTCCGCCCCGAGTTGACCTGGCGTGATGTCCAATATATCCTCCTAGAGACTGCGATCCCGGTCCATTTAAACGATAGCGACTGGCAGGAGACTAGTATCGGAAAGCAGTTCAGCCATGAGTTCGGCTACGGGAAGGTAGACGCATACTCTGCTGTCCATCTAGCTAAGGAGTGGAAGCTGGTGAAACCGCAAGCCTGGATGCATTCCCCCTGGCAGCAGGTTAACCATCCAATCCCCCAGGGAGAGACAGGGCTTGCCAGCTCCTTCGAAGTCACCAAAAAGATGTTGGACATGAATAACATCGAGCGTATAGAACATGTTACTCTCACGATGAATGTCAACCATACCCGCCGCGGTGATTTAAGTGTTGAACTTCACAGCCCGTCTGGTGTCGTCAGCCTTCTAAGTACGACAAGGAAAAATGATGATCACGCTGTTGGATATGTTGACTGGACATTTATGTCCGTCGCTCATTGGTAAGTAGCAAACCCGATGAAAGGAATAGCTCCTCGGGCCCCGATCATATATCATATCTTCAAACCCCCAGTTAGATCTTAAAAAAACAAAAACCTAACACCATTTTCCTACCATATCAGGGGCGAATCCGGCATCGGCGAATGGACCGTAATTGTCAAGGACACAATCGTCAACGAACACAACGGCACCTTCATCGACTGGCAGTTAAACCTATGGGGCGAAGCCATCAACCCCAAGATCCAAGAACTCCACCCCTTGCCAACCGAAAACGACCACGACCACGACACCGAACCCGCCGTCGTAACCACCACCCCCATAACCACCCCCATAACCACCCCCGGCGGACCCAGCCGCCCCACCCCCACCTCCATCCCATCAGACGGCGTCGACCGCCCCGTCAACGCGAAGCCCACCGATTCTACCTCGGCCTCAGGTCCTGACGACCATGACAGCGCCAACCCATCCAAACCCGACAGCTTCCTCCCCTCCTTCTTCCCGACCTTCGGCGTCTCCAAACGCACCCAAGTCTGGATCTACGGCTCGCTCACGCTCATCCTCATCTTCTGCGCCGCGCTGGGCGTCTACTTCCTCGTCCAGCGCCGGAAACGCCTCCGCAACAACCCGCGTGATGATTATGAGTTTGAGATGATTGATGGGAGCGACGACACGGATCCGCTTAATGGTGGTGGGGATGACGATGGCGATGGGGCGGGACATATGGGTGCTGGTGGTGTTGGTCGGCTGGGACGGAAGCAGAGGAAGAAGAAGGGAGGGGAGTTGTATGATGCGTTTGCGGGGGAGAGTGATGAGGATCTTTTGAGCGATGATGGGACTGGGGAGATGGAGTTATCGGACTCCGGGAGTGATGGGCCGTATCGAGATGAGGAGGATGATGAGAAGAGGGTTGGTGGTTCTGCTGGTAGTGGTGGTAGTGGTGGATTAAGTGAGAAGACATAGCGGGTTTGTGTTTTTGTTCATTTTTGATGAGCTTTTTAGATTTTTTTTTTTTTTTTTTTTTTTTTTTTTGCGCGTTCCCTTTAAAGTTCTTTTACTTCACCCCCTTTTTAACTATATATATTTTCCGACCCCTGAATGCCTGTTACCTTTTGTTGTTTGATTTTTATCTGTTCATCTTCGCCCCTTGCTACCTATTTCAGGGAGTTAATTAAGCCTTGGTCCTTCGATTGTTCTATGGAGATATGGTATTCCCGGCATTAGAGCGAAGCGCCTCTGCGCTTCTGCTTTTGGTTGTTTATGTGTTACCATTACATTTTGCCATGTTGTCTAGCTCTTCTGGGAGGCGTTGATGTTCCTATCAAGAGGTCTTTACGATCTGGCGTTCAGGCATATATATCCAATCAGCTTTCTGTCCGTCGCTTTTTCATGGATCGATTCGAGGCATAACCATATATGCATTTGCATGTACTGTACGTGTACGTCTATATCACGGAGATCGGATATTGACAGGGATTGAGAAGAATAGATATCTTCATCTGGGCATTGTTATATGTTCCTTCTTCCTCTTTACTCAATTTTCTGCTAATTCCAAGCTCCCTTTCCCTTCACCACACAATATGCGGTAAGCGGTTCAGTAGTACATCTTGTCAAAGCCAGAGTTACTCACACAGCTGGCTGTTAGGCACTATAGAGGTTGTAAAAGGCTATGCATATACGGGACCAAATCGGTGGTGTCATACAAGAACAAGAGACCCCTCCAGGACAATAAGAAATTCACATGTGTGATAAATTTCTGGATATCTGTAAATAAGCCTAATAGGTACCCAGCACATGCAACCGGGAGTTATCAAACATTAACAAAACCCCGAGCCTATCTACTTCTAACTCCGATGCTAGAAAACATATCCAACCATGCCTCTACCACCCATTCTTAAAGGCAGCTGTCTCTGCCCCAAAACCTCCTTCACCTCCACCACATACCATCTCCATCTAACTCACTGCAACTTCCACAACCCCATCTACAAACAACCCCCCCAAAACCCCAACCAGCAGCAACAATGGAGCGCCCACACTAAGGCGCTCAGCTAAATAGCCTCGCGCGACTTCTGTGAATCGTGCGGTTCGACAGTTTCCATGCAGTATGATGTCGAGCCGGAAAGTTTTGGGCCCGGCGGCCGGCTTCATTGATGGAAATTTTGGCCAGGTTGACACTGCGGAGGTGTTGAAAGGGTTACCGCAGAAACATATCTTTCTGAAGGAGAAGGCGGGATGGTTTGGGGTTGAGAGGGGTGGGGTGGACGAGGGTTGAGTGGGAGGGGTTTTCAGAGGATCGGGAGAGGAAGGTTGAGATGAAGAAGGGGGGGGGGGGGTTGAATAGGAGAGAGAAGGGGGAGTGGTATACCTGATAAAGCTAATGTGCATATGCAAGCCATGGAAGCTGGAATGGCCGATTCGTGCATTCGGTCAGCCATTCTTTGTTGGACACCGGGTGCTGCGGGGCTGCTACCGTCGCACACAATATATGTATGTTACGAGATGCACGACATTGAGTAACTTATGATGATAATCTGACGAGTAACGTATGTCAACGGCAAGTACGACGGTTGCAGAGAACGGGAGTTAAAATACAAATACGCCACACCCTGAGATTAACGTTGATGTGAGTCTTGAGGACGGGAGGTTCACAACGACAAGCCAGCAGAAATATCTGAAATATTTTCGAAATATCTATCCCATTGAGTTGGGGAAAGCTTGCTGCCCTAGATATCTCGCCAGCCAAAGCATATATATAAATATATACTAATATCAACCCCCATCATTCAAACCAACGGCGTTAATCAAATCCATACTATCTATACAACTCACCGAGCCCCTCGAATCCTCCTCCGATCACCCACTCACCACACCACAATGACCCTAGCCCCCGCCCTAATCCCCGTAATGCTCCGCTTTTCCCACCTCTCCACTCCAATTCTCATCGACCCCTGTATAACCCACGGCGCCCTCCTGCGCCTAATCCAGAACGAGATCCAATCGCGCAGCCCGCACCTGATGGAAGACTTTACCTTCGAGGGCTTGGAGATCCTCTGGGACCAGACGACGGGGGCTGGTAATGCGTTCCCGCCATCGTCGCCGCTCGATCAGTATAACTTGCAAGCTACGCTGTCTTTGTTGAGGATGAGGCAGGGGAGGGATGCGTTGTGTTTGAGGATCGCGCATGTTAAGGGGGCGGCTATGAGGCTTGTCTGAAGGGGTGGAGAGATATGTTTTAATGTCCTGTGTTAGTTTTTTTCTGGTTGTTTGATTGACGAGCTGCTGAGGCGGAGAGCGCTATTGTGCGAGGGACCGAGGGGGGGGGGTGGAGCATGTTTATTCCCTGACAGGTGGGGGTGGAGCGGGGCGGGGCGGGGCGGGACACGATCGAAAAGGTTACCGGACTCGAAAGCAGGGACAGCCAGATTTATTTAGAACAGCTTATTCAATTATTATCACATTATGATCTGGCCCCAAATGGGACATAATAACATTTTTTCCAGAAACTGCAAAGGTTCTCACTGCTCTGTAAGCTGTAAGAATGTTTCTATCATGGAACCTACTTACTCAGCCACAAGAAAAGTGCGGTTTGGCGATGACGACGCCAAGAGATTCTGGCTCAAGAGGTGTCACGTGACTGATGACTGTCCAAGCAGACCAACTTCCATCCCGCTTCCCGAAACGGAGTTGCCTGAGCACCGCCTCTGCTTCTCTTATCACACTACACACTGGCGCGGATTCATTAGACGGATATCTGGACTGACCTATTTGTGCTGTAGCTCCCTGGATGTTCGGATTTATTTTATGACCACGACTAGAAGCTAGAATCTCCATCCCCAGCTGCCCGACTCCGCCTGCTGACGCTAGCTCATACCCCAGGTTCCCTCAGAGGTCGGACCACAATGGACCATAGCGACTTTGACAGCGTGTCTTGGAGGAATGGGCCTGATAGCGATGTCTCAAGGCCAACCACGTCCGGAACCGATGCTGAGGGACCTGAGAGATCGGACTATGATGTCAACGGAAAACGGAGGATGAGCTCGACCGGCGAGGAAGGGCCGCCGCTTTCTACACACTCTGGAGGTGACCTTGCTGGAATTGCAGATGGCATACTTGAATGCACAGTGGATTCGCCGTTGAAGGAAAACAGTGGCACGAAAGATGCCTATGTATCTTATCTCATCACGACCCATGTTGGTGTTCACTCCGCTTCTCTCTCACATACAAAATAGTACATATCCCGCATAGCCCCCGCAGAGCTGACACATATCTTTTTTCCGGTAACTCTGCCAGACCGACTTCAAATCCTTCCAAAAGCCAGATTTCGCTGTCCGTCGTCGCTATTCAGATTTCAATTTCCTGTACAACACACTATTCCGCGAATATCCAGCATGCGCCGTCCCTCCGCTTCCTGACAAGCACAAGATGGAATACGTGCGCGGGGATCGTTTTGGCACCGATTTTACCAACCGTCGCGCCTGGTCCCTCCACAGATTCCTCAAGCGGCTATCTCTCCACCCCGTTCTCCGCCGTGCTCCCATCCTCGTTGTATTCCTTGAATCAGCAGATTGGAACGCGCATATGCGCCTTCGCCCATCACGTACTTCCACCAGTACGTCTGATGGCGGCGGCGGACCAACCGGGATTTTCGATAATTTTGCAGACACTTTCGTAAACGCCTTCACCAAGGTGCATAAACCTGACAAGCGGTTCATTGAGGTGAGGGAGAAAGCCGATAAACTAGATGAAGACTTGAATCACGTCGAGAAGATAGTGGCAAGGGTATCCAGAAGAGAATCGGATCTAGAAACCGACTACAACGAACTAGCCACGCAGTTTCGCAAGCTGGTCTTGCTCGAGCCAGACGTCGAGGCACCCTTGCAAATCTTTGCTGCGTCAGTAGAAGAGACAGCACGGGGTATAAGGAATCTCAAAGACCACACCGATCAAAATTACCTGGGCAGTCTACGGGATATGGAAGCATATATCCTCTCCCTGAAATCCCTATTAAAAACCCGCGAACAGAAACAATTAGACTTTGAAGCCCTTGTCGACTACAGGAACAAAGCCGTCTTCGATCGCGACTCCCTAGCCAACAACCCGGCCTCTTACTACTCCCCCAACCCACTTACCAGCAACCCAGCCTCCTTCATCCGTTCCAAAATGGAAGACATGCGCGGCGTCGACCACGAACAATCCCGCCGCGAACGCATCCGCAAACTAGAATTACGCATCGACGAACTAACGCGGGAAGTCGAAAGTTCCAAGACCACCTCAGAGATGTTCGATGAGGAGGTCGTCCGGGAAGTGGCGGATTTTGAACGCATTAAGGCCGTGGAGTTCCGTGATACGCTGGGAGCGTTGGCGGAGAAGCATGTGGAGTTTTATCAGGGGGTGCTAGCGACTTGGGAGCGGTTTATTGTTGAGATGGAGATGGAGGGGGGGGAGAGTTACCATGGTCATAAGCCGCATGGGAAAGGAGTGGAAGGTGGACTTGTTGGGACGGGCCATTCATGATACCTTTTATTTTTTTTTATTTTTTATTTTTTTTATAACCCCCCCCCCCCCTTTTCTTTGAATATGATTTAACGAGATTAGGGTGTGATGGATGGGATGGGACGAATTGCTTATTATTGATGTATTTCTGCATTCACTTCCCTACTTGTTTCACATTTTAATTATGTGTGGTTTTATCGCAAATGGGATACTTGTGTGTTAATTGATTCTCAGGCCTTGTTTGTTTTTCATATTTTTTACCTATTTGCCATGAAGTGATTCATGTCCATTCACTCTCAGCTCAGAGGGTTTTTATGCCTTCTTCCCCTTCTCTCCCTCTTATTTTCCTTCCGAGCTGCCATGTTATTATACCTTAACTAATCACTTTTAATTAGCTAAGGTATTTTATGGTCATACTTAGGCTAGATGCAATATCCGTATTTCATATTTGGTGATATTTGCCCGCAAACCGCAATAGAAAATAATAACCATTTTTTGCTACATAACTAATTCTTCATCGAATTGATGTAAATGGATGTATGCAAAAAAAAAAACCAAAAACCCCCCCACCATTGACAATTCAACGCCCATTTGACCAAAATTTAAATATCCCACATATCCCAACACCCAGGCTAAAAACAGGAGAGCACAAAAAAATAGTTCTCAGCATATAAAAACACAAGAGAAGTCTGTCATATCTCATCATAATACATGCAAAACACAGTTAATAAACAAAAGAGCACATTGCCCCCTTCTCTTCAAATGCAAAAGAGCCAGTCATCCCTCGTCATCATCGTCGCCATCGTTCTCGGCTCCGACGAGTCCTGCGGACTACTTTGCTCAGTCGTACTCGTACTCGTAGTCGTAGTCGTAGTCGCAGTCGTAGTCGTAGTCGTAGTCGTAGTCGTAGTCGTCGTCGTAGTCGACGACGACGGGTGTACAGTCGAAGCGGATCGCACGGGCCCCCCACGCTGGCGCTCAACAGCTCGTATCCGCTCCATCTCGGCACATTCAAAGTCTATAGGGCTCGGGGAGTTTTCTTGCGGGCCGGAGACGGCCGGGTCTTGAGATCGAGAATGTAGGCGGCGTCGTCGTTCCTGGATTCATTCATGAAACTCCGTGAGTAAGGGGTGTAAATAGGGCTAGATAGTGGGCGGGCTGAGAGGGAATTCCGGAAGTTGATTTGACTTCATTTATTTGCACATGTATATACATGTGCAAATGTAAAAGACATGCAAGAGCATGGGGTATATAGTATGATAAGCGGCTGTTGAAGAGAGGGATTATTCTATTTACCTCCAGATAGAGCTGGTTTGCCGTTTTCTCAATGATGCCGTCGTCGCCCGCTGTGAGTTGGAGGTACATTTCGTGCTCATATTGCATTGGGACCCGCTGCCATTTATGGGCTTTCGGGCTCGTGGAGGGGGGCTCGTAGTGAGCAAAGTTCGGGCTGAAGCAGAGGAATTCTGCATCGTCTATCCAGGACGATGATGTCGTTAAGGGTGATTCTGTTTGCAATTGGGTGGTCATGTTTGTTCTTCGTTTATCCGCTTGGATGTGTCTGCGGGTGTGTATGTGTATGTGTATGTTATCTGTGGAGAGTGCAGGAATAGGATGTATAAATGAGCGTAAAGGAGTATATGTTTTGAATGAGTGTACAGGTTCATCAGAATCCTGATAATGTTAGTATGAACAACCCGTTGGCAGGAGGCAGGATCGTTGAAACAAGTATAATATATACTTGGCAGTTCCATGAAAAACTAGCTACTTTCTTCTTCCTTTCTTATAGCCCCGGACCATGATATGATATGATGGCAAAATACCAAGAATAGTGGGTATCCACATGCTAGACCATAGGTCATGCTAGCCAGGAAAACTCTGGATCACCAGGATTGGGAAGGTTGAAGCGACGGCCATAAACCAGGTGCATCTTGGGAAAACAAGAAGCTATTATTGGTTTTGAAGTATATATATATTCGCCACCAAATTAGGAAATAGAGGAGAAACGAATATATGTTAGGTTGTGAGGCAAAAGTTGCCGCGGACAACAGGAAGCAACAAGCGAAGGGATTATTTTTTTATGAACCTTAGCTTGGACAGATGGATGGGAGAGTAAACAGAACGAGGCAGCAGTTATTAGTTAGTTACAGTTAAACTGCCCAGTAGTAGCTGCCGCCACGATCGCCTCCTGGCGAGGTAGTAAAAAAAATAAAATCAAAATATAAAAAAGAAAACGAGTCGGCCTTCCCGAGGCCCCAGCTCATTGTTGCAAGACATGGCAACAGAAGCGCATCTGACATCGTGTGTGTTGTCCCTTGCCCGCCCTGAGATCGTCGTCTGGGGTGGCTTGGCTGATCTCTAACTTAACTAACTTAACTTAATTGAAAACGGGCGCTACTATAAATAAATAACTAGCGATCCAGAACAGCAAACCTAAATGATGTAGGCTACTAGGGCAAAAGAGCTCAATCACCACCAGCGCACTTTGTATCCATGGAAGAATTGACGCAGGTAACAATTGTGTCCGTAAAGATGAGAGAGGATGAGAGAGACCTGGGGGATAGATAGAAGAATTGCGCTGTCATGAACTGGCGTGGTTGTCGCATTATTGGTTAACTAGTGTAATCATCATTCACCACAACCCCACGGGAAGGGAACTGATTGATTCAAGTTCCTAAATGGAAGAAGGGGGCTAGCAAGCTTAATATAGTAAATCCATCACCATGCCATGCTGTAAGAAATCCCGCTCCTCGCGGATCCTTTACCCCTATTCCTATCTCTTGCATAACCAATAGGGTTAGCAGCCCTTGGCTACACACAACTATATAGACTGGAGTTCACAAATACTATTTATAACTCAGCTTGAATGCTATTATATATTTAATCTCTACATTTTATCTTTCTACTGTGAATACTTCTAGTAGTTAATAGTATATATTATATCAAGCTGTAAATATCTGAATAATTATCTGTGAGTATTTATTCTTATATTTCAAGCTCAGTCAGTCAGTAATCATCTATTATAATTAAAAGAACTAGAAACTTATATACTTTAATTTCTATAAATTCTACTACAGACACTTAGAAGCAGTCATCTAAATTATAAATAACTCTTAGAAAAGAAGTCTTAGAGAACTTATTAATTATTTATAGAATATTATTCTCTATATCTATAACAGAGAAACTCTTTAAATTTATAAATAAATCAATCTTAGTGAAGAACATTCTTGAGAATCTTTTATAGAATTAAGCTATCTTTTTATAAGAAATACTTACTATCTGTAAACACTCTTAAACTAAGTCTTTAGATATAATCTTTAGAGATATTTATAAACTGAAAAGAAACTTTCTTAAATTATAATCACTTAAGATTACTTATTGAATTATAATTTATAAAAGCTTTTATAAGTTTGTATTTAAAATTGACTTATAAGTTCAGTTATATAATATAAAAGATAAAGAAGCTGTTATCTATATAATAACAGATCTTTACTATACTAAAGTTAAGAATTAACTAAATTATTTAAAGAATAATTATAAAAGATTCTACTAATCTGTTTTTAAAATTTATTTAAAGAATAAGTTAAAGAACTCTGTAAGTGTAAGAATAAGTACTCACAGGTGATTATTCAGATGTTTGCAGCTTGGCATGATATATACTGTTAACTACTAGAAGTGTTCACAGTAGAAAGATAAAATATAGAGATTAAATGTATAATAGTATTTAAGCTGAGTTGTGAATAGTATTTATGAACTTCAGTTTATATAGTTGTGTGTAGTCAAGGGCTACTAGCTCTATTAATTACATAAGAGATAGAAATAGAAGTAAAGAATCTGTAAGAAGTAAGATTTCTTACATATCTCTCTCTCTCTAAGACTTTATCTGTGAAGCCTTTCACTGAGTGACTTCATAGTCAGCTCAGCACTGTAGTGATACTCATTAAAAACTCTTCACATCTATAAAAAATCTCAGTGAGAAAAAATCTCTTGTTATTATGAAGAGAAAAGAGTCTGTCACTCAGTTTCTTATTTTATAAAATTCTTTATAGTCTACAGATTCTTCTCTGACTATCATACAGATTCATCTCATATCTTTCATACAGAAGAGTTTCAGTTAACTCTCAATTATTTTCATAAGATTCTTGTATGATTATTACACAGATTCATCTCACAGATGAATTACTCTCTATGAGATTATTCTCATTAAAGAGAAACATTTGTAAGTTGATCTTTCATTCATTCTCACAAATCATTGCTCTTTGACACTGTAGAATTATGAGGAATTTTTCATTCTTTTATCAACTCTGTGTGATTCAAAGGTTGCTTAAGCCAGCGTACGATTACAGGTGTACGCCGGCTTCTTATATATTGAATCTCGTACGCTAATTTAATTAGCGGCTGCTATGGCCCCTTTACACTCATACATGTACACTAGTAGTTCGGAAGCGGCTGTGGTATTATCCGACAGTCATACATTCTTCCAAACCACATCCTCCCTCACCAGATTCGGTCACACTCATGTGACCATGTCATATGCCCTAGCTTCATGCGGATTAGCTCATCACTAGCATTTCACAATTGTGTGATCTATTCCTGATTTGGCTAGCATTCTGTGTACATTCTCACAAAGAAACTTTCACTATATTATATCACTCATTCACTAACTTTTCTCATTCTTCAATCATCTTCTTTATTTTATTATCATTGAATATTATCATCATTCAAGATTTCTATCTCTTCTTCTGTTCAACTCTTTCTATCTGTTCATCTATTACATTATATGCATTTCTGGCAATGATCTCTCATTTTCATAACAAGTGTTATCATAGTACTCATACTGAGCAGTTCATTAGCAGTAAGTGTAATGTGTTATGAAATATGATCAGAACTTGTTTATCTTCTAATAATTGTCAGAACATACTACTATGAATGATACATCTTCTTCATCTTCTTATACACTCTCTTCATCTTCTTATACACTCTTGACTGTTTCTCTCTCAGTGAGTTTCTGATCATGTTTTCTAGCATGATTTTGCATGAATGCAGATGCTGATATATTTGTTTTTATTCATATAGAATCTTCATATATTGACAGATTTACATCTGTTAATAATAGTGAACTCAATGTTGAATCATTGATCAAGAACTTGAAGAATGTAATAATGAAGAAATTGTCTATACTATGTATAACTGAGTCTTCTATGTTCTTCTCTACTCTCTCTGTTTCTTTCTTCACTACTCTCTCTCAATCTTCTATATCTATCTCTATGTCTGATTCTTTCACTTCTGCTATCTCTGTTTCTGTGACTCTCACTTCTGCTACTTCTGGTTTTACTGTCTCTGCTTTTGTTATCAGCTCTCTCTGTTTCAAGAAAATGTTATATAGGCTTAATAAATCATGTCTCTCAGTATATACACTCTTACTCTTCTTGCTGACTCTCAGAATAATTTATTGTATAAAGACTGTGTATAACATGACTATCTGAAGCTCAGTTATGAATACTGATTATTACATTCATTTTAAATATTCATGATAAGATAATTATCTATTCATATCAGAGAATCATCTCTCTCTTCAACAGTGTTGAGATTGTAAGTCTTTTTCTTTTCATCTTTTTAATCTGATGCTGATTTTTCTGTTCTTTAGAGAAAATTATTATAAGTTTTGCTGTGTATGAAGTCATGATATTCATAGATACTAAGAAACTTTTCATGACTGTAAAGTTCAATATTACTGAGACATTCACTCTGATGAATTTCTTCAGAATAATAGATCTGTATCAGTCTATTCTCTGATATCTGTTATCTGACTTCATGATGCAGACAAAAGATATCTGTGTTTTTGAGAATAAGAATGTAGATGTCATTCTCTTTTACACTCATAAGTGTGAGACTTGTACATCTTGTCTGAGATGTTGTTGTGAGAATGAGCTGTTTGCACACTGTGTTCTGCTTTCTGTATTTTCTCATGTTCTTCTCTCTCTTTCTGAGAAGCCTCATGCATGTTGTAATTGCATGTACAATTCTAAGACCAGTGAGTGTTCATTCAGTAACTGTTCTCATCTCTGATTCTGCAGTTTCATATACTAACAATAGTTCTTAGTTGCTCCGGCATCAGAGGCCATTCTGATCAAAGATGATAACATCACTGAGACTACTCTCTCCTGCTCTCAAGCTTCTTCTGTTGCTTCCTCTCCCTCTCTCTCTCCTGTGGGGAAGGTTGTGCGCACACCGGATTGTAAGCATTCAGCCCCGGATAGCTCTCATTATTCGTCCGGTTCTGCACCTCTCTCTTTCATTTTCTCTGTCTTCACTCTTTCTCTCTTGACTCCTGGTTCTGCAGGTTCTGTGCTCTTCTTCAATTTCTCTACACATACACATGCGCATTCCTATATTAGCATTCCAGCCAATCTTGTGATAAATGACATTAATGTTGTATACAGAGTGATAGAGAAATCAGAGACATGCACAGCATTGTTGTGAGAGCAGCTTGCAGTCCTTGAATTTCTCACAGACCTTGAGTTTTAAGATTTCCTTTGTTTTTAGCGTTTTTCGGGTGGCGTTGGAAATAGATTAAACATGTGATGTATGAAAATGAATGAGATGTGTATGATAACATTTGTCTTTTGCAGTCAACTCTTATAGTTGATGATCAATTCATCATTTCTTTTCTTACACTTTTTCTCTATCTGCTAGTCACTACTCTTACACAATCTCTATATAATACAGTGTTCAGTGACTAGGTTCAGCAGCTTTCAACTTTTTGTAATTCTGTCTCATGCATTATACTGTCTCTCTTCACTCACTCAGATCACTACAGTAAACAGCTTATCAAAACTAATCTCATCTGATCTCTGAGTGTTCTCAGGGGTTGAGATGACTTGATCTCATGTGTTCACAGATGTTTCAGATAGTTCATCTTCTGTGATCTCTGTAATTGAACTGATATAAACAGTTGAATTCAACTCTGAATTTCTTTTTCTTCTGTAATCTGACTCACATGTAAGTCTGCTGCTCTGAGACTACTCTTTGTCATGTTGTATCTGCTATCTGTGACATGTTATTATACAACTGACTACAGTCTTATCACTTATTAAAGTGTGATGTTCACCTGATTTCTTCATTTCTTCTCATTCTTTTCTTATAATTGTGAAAAGATTAGAATAAGTGAGATTATCTGGTTTATAAGTGTCTATGATTTCTCTTACTTCATGAGACTTTTTAATTATAAGTCTCTTCTTTTTCAATACTGATGATAGTGCTGTGAATAATCATAATCTGCTCAGATCTTGCACTCTTGCTTTTATAAGTCATGAATTATTGATTAAGTTGTGTAAGATCTGTCTCTCTAGTTCTTTCAATACATACATTCTCAGAGAATGTGATTTGAGTATTTTATATAACTTAAATCATCTAGATTGAAACTTCTCAGAACTCTCATTATATATAAGAACTCATATTCTCATCTTGAGACTTGATTTCTTAACAAGTGAGTCTTGTATTCTTTTCAATTGAATTGCTTGATTCAGGAGTAACTTATTAACTTTTGCATATGTGTGGCTGATCTCTTTCAATCTTGGTTCTGTGTTCACAACTGTTGCATCTGCAACTGCTACTGCTGCATTCATAACTGCTGTTTCCTCTCTCATCTTTTTCAGAGCATTCTTCAGAATGCGCGGATGCAATTCATACAACAGGTAGAATGATGAATACTTGAAGACTGCATGCTGTTGAATCTGCATGGTCAATAGTACCTGCCTGAGATATTCATCTCATAGTCTTGTAGACTTGCTCACTAGATATTTTATCAGTATATTGTCTAAGATTTCATTCAAGTGTTTCATCTTTCTATTCATCTGCAGATGATATGATGTTGTTCTATAATATCTTATCTATAACTGGCTCATGAAATGCCTCACTACTTCTTCTACAAGATTCACACTATTATTAGTTAGAATCTCATGCGGCATTTCATAGTTGACATAGATCTCATCATGTAGAAACTTTGTCATCATCTTCTCTATTATCTCTGAAACTGCTTTCATGACTGGTCAGTCAGTAGTGTAATCAATAGCAGTGATTATTTATCAATTTTCATTTGATGTTCACAGTAATATGTCTATGAGATTCATCTCTCATCATTTAAACAGTTATATCATACACTTCATCTGATGTTATACCTTCTCATGTTCTAATTCTTTCTTCAATTCTTTTGCAACCTGGCAATTCAGGCACTCATGAGCATACATCTGAATGTTCTCAGCCATGCTTGACCAGTACACTCTTGATTTGAGTACACTCATGAGTTCAGAGCTTTCTAAGTGACTGAATTTCTTGTGCATGTGAGTCATCAAGTCATGTTGAAATGAAGATTCTAGATAGAGAGCTTCTACATATTCTAGATCATAGTAAAGCACAACATTGTTTTTCAATTTCCTTAGCTTGAAGTTTGAAAGCATCTCTTCTACTACTTTCATGAGATACTTGTTATCTGATATCTTGTCATTCTTCAAGTGAGAGATCATAGTGTTCACTCATTCTGATTCCTTGCATTCTCTCAGTGTGTTTAACATGAACATCTCTTATATCTGATTCACAGAACTCTTACTCATGAAATCAGATCTATAACTGATTACATCAGACATCACTGCATCTGATTCTTTTCAGTATTTGATATGAAGATTGTATACTTAAAACTTCAAGATTCAACATACTAAGCATTTGAAAGGTTTTATTGTTAATTGTAGATAGATGAGGCTTTTGTGATTCATAATCACTGTTGTCATATGCCTGTTGTTAATATATCTATTTCACAATATCAGTGTGTGCTTGATTGCTAGTAATTTCTTTTCATGCACTGAGTAATTGAGCTCAGTGTCTAATAGTTTTCTACTATTGTATATCACTGAGTGCAGCTTGCTGTTCTTGCCTATCTGTAGAAGAGCATCTTCAATAGCTCATTCAAATGTGTTCATCTTAATGTAGAAAGGTTTATTACAATCTGATTAAATAAACACTGAGAATGTTGTTACATGTTCTCTCAGTGTGAGAAAAGCCTCTTTATACACAGCATTTCAGATAATTGAATGAAACTTCTTCTTTCACAGATTTGCATTCATTTCTCTTAAGAGATCTGAGAGTAGTACAGATATTCATGTAAAATCCTTGATGAATCTGTGATAATATGAGATCAACTCAAGAAACTGTTGTACATAGTGTACATTTCTCAGCTGTGGTCAATTCACTATAACATTCAATTTCTCTGAGATGAGATATATACAGTCATCACTCACTACATGTCTCATAAACTTCAACTCTTTCATTTCAAACACACACTTAATTGATTTGATGTAGAGCTTATACTCTGCCAGAGTTATAAGCACTTCATTGAGATGCTTCAGATGTTCATTATATGAGTTTGAAAAGACTAGAATGTCATTGAGATATACAAGGTATGAGATTTCATTCTGTTTATGAAGAATTGTATTCATCATTGTTTGAAAGATGATGAATGCATTTATCAGACTGAATAACATTACTAGAAATTTGAACTTTCTTCATTGCATATTAAATACAGTTCACAGAACTGACAGTTTATCTACACAGATCTGCCAGTATTCTGAGAGAAGATTGATCTTCAATAGATATCAGGTGTTTCTAACTGTATTCAACTGTTGTTGAATCTGTAACAGTGAATATTCATTCTTGATTGTAAGCTTGTTAAGTGCTTGATAATCAATACACATTCATCACTCTTCACCCGCCTTTTTCATGAATAGGACTGGAAAGCCTCACACACTTGATGAGAATTGTATAAGATCACATTCTAGAAGGTCTGTGATCTGATACTTCTGTTCTTCAAGATGCATTTGTGACAGAGAATACATATTCTGATTGACTGGTTTTGCATCCTCTGTGTCAATCTCATGTACAAATCCTTATTTCAGTGACAATTCTGATGAAAGATCTGTTCAGAAGATCTTCTCATGCTTCTTCAGAAGCTTCTTCATATACTTGTTCTTTCACATATTCTTTATCTTAGTTTTCTTCACTTCCAGATCCTGTATGATATACAGAATGCTTTCAGATGAGGTCTTGCAAATCATTCTCTTTGCTTATTAATACATAAGCAGATTTAACCCTTCTATATCAGAGACATGAAATGTCCTTCTCATATCAGTTAATAGAATTATATGAATCATTTTCTTTCTATCAGTCAACTGCATATGACATGTACATCATTGAATCTGTGAATTGAATCTTTGAAATCAATTAAGTCTGAGAATAAGGTTGTATTTCATGTTCTGCAGCTCTCATGCTTAAATATAGCAAGATCATTCTCTGAAGTGCAAGAGAACTCTTACTTTTACAGATGATATCAAATATCAGTTATCAGATAATCTTATATGTCAGAGATTCTTCACTTAGTGAACCTCTTTCAATCTTCAGATTATATGATTATTAATATATTGTGTTAAAACTTCTGTATTCACTAACACTTTTGCAGCTATCTCTCAATTCTTACTCAAGTACTTCTTATACATTAACATTTCAGGTCTCAAGGCATTGAGATGAGTGTTCACTTCATTCTCACTCACATCTCAGTCAGAAGCCTGCTTCTTCTTTGCATTTACAGGATTCAGAGAGTCATCTAACACAGGCATCTCTTTCACTTTGAAGGCTTTTCATAGAATATCAGTGAGTGTCTCTGAGCTCACTGATCCTGCTAGTTTTTTAACTGCACACACTGAGTGCAATCTTTTATATCATGATTTTAGCATCTGCAGTTGAAACAAGCTCAATACTCACAATATCAAGATTTTCACTCAGAGAATTTCTTTTTCAGAGAATTCAGCACTTTAGCAATGACATTCAGATCTAGATTCATTGCATTCAGATGTATAACTTGTGTCATAGAAGTCTGATTATCTGTTCTTCACTGAGACATACTCAATTACAGTATTTTCTGTTGCAATTGACTCACTTGTTTCTGTACAATGAGAATGTTATATACTTTCTTCACTGTGCCTGGCTGTGAGATTAAGCATTTTCATTCTGCTCTCAACTCAGGTATAAGATCATGAATGAAGATCTGTAAACAGAAAGATGTTGAAAGCTCTTCATTCAATGTGAGATAGTGTAAGCTGAAGTGTGTGAAGTATAATATAAGATCACTCACTTATCTACACTCAGTGAAGTGTTCATAATACTTGTCTCATGTATTCACTTTCTCAAAGTTGTGCAAGATTCACTTGAAAAACTCATTTCATGTTTATGAGAATGAATATTACTCTGAGTCTGTGAGATTTATCTTTTCATCAGTTATTCATAATAACTTCACTTTTCTGTGTAGAAACACAGCAGATCTTAAGACTTGTTAAAATTCTGTTAACTGTCTGTCTGTGAGTTCACATTTAATCTGATAATATAATTACATCTGACTTAGTCAGCTGATTGCAGCATTATTTTTTCAGTTGTTATTAAAGCTTGATAACTTCAGCAGATCTCTCAGCTTGATATATTTCATGCTCAGATTCTCATTCTATGCAGTGATCTCTGATAATGTGTACACTTCTGAAGAGGTTATGAATGATTGTGATAAGATCTTCAGATTCAGCATAGTCATCTGTCTGTGTAAATGTTTAATCTCCTGCTGCAGGCCTAAGATCTGATTTTCTCTATTCTTATTAATGATGGTGATTGCATTGATGAAGCTCTTCATAGTAAATGCTTGATCTGCAGTGAATGTCAATTGTTGTTTAATCTTCATCTCAGCCTGTCACTGCATACACAAGGCCTCAATCTCATTTAGAATTCTTGTACATGTACAGAGCTTCAATTTCAGTTCAGCAGTCTCAGCTACTTTTCTTACTGCTTCAAGTAAACCCTCTGAGAGGTTCTGCATATCTTCCAGTTCAGATAGCAGAGAAGAGTGTTGTTCATATTAGCTAGAGAAGGTATTCATTTCAGTGGTTTTCTTGTTGATTATACAATGTCTATCATTATATCACTGTATTGTTATATTATTATATGATTTCTGTTATCATTGTACAACTCTGATGATGATCATCTCTCTCTTTTTATTCTTCTTCTAAGTAGAGAGTGAACTTCTTTGAATCTGGTTCATCACTCTCATTCTCTTTCTCACACCTCATCTGTTCACATCTCATACATGGCATTCACCTGAGTGTGAAGTTTTCCCTCAATAAGCAAAGCAGCATTAATCAGATGCTCTTTCACTCACTGCTCTTTATACACTATCTTTTGAGATGTTCTAGAACCACACTGACATGATAACTATGAATCACTTCATAGATGAAATTATCACACCCTGAAGAAGTCTGTACTTCTCACCAGTTTTTAGACATGCTATCAGATGTGATTCAAAGGTTGCTTAAGCCAGTGTACAATTACAGGTGTATGCCGGCTTCTTATATATTGAATCTCATACACTAATTTAATTAGCGGCTGCTATGGCCCCTTTACACTCGTACGCGTACACTAGTAGTTCGGAAGCGGCCGCGGTATTATCCGACAGTTGTACGTTCTTCCAAACCACATCTGTAGAATTGTAGAATCAAGATGTCTGCAGTCTGTAATTACTCTTTATAGTTATATAGAAAGATTCAGATCTGCAATTCATAATCACTCTTATTTATTAGAGTGATCTGACTGTTCTGTGAAATCACTCACAGTGTAAGCAAACCTCTTTAGAGTAGTATAAATATCTCAGATCTGTCTGTGAAATCTCATCTTCTTTTCTCTTTTTCTGTAACAGCTTTTATTCTTACAAACTGTGAGTATTCTCATTCATCTGCAAAGTGTTTTCACTCAGATAATAGAGAGAGAGTGTTTCTGACAATGTCTATGTATTAATTCAAGAACTTCTCAAGAATAAAAATTTTTCAATTTTAACATCTTTATAAACAATATCTGGCTACTGCTGAGCTTCTTATGAGTGTCTCTGTAACTTCTCTGATCACTTTTTATCAGCTGATGAAGTAGAGACACTGCTGCTCATAATCATGTCTTCATCTCTTGTGATTCAAAGGTTGCTTAAGCCAGTGTATAATTACAGGCGTACGCCGGCTTCTTATATTGTAATCTCGTATGCTAAATTAATTAGCATACGCTATGGCCCCTTTACACATGTATGCTAGTAGTTCAGAAGCGGCCGCGTTATTATTCAACAGTTGTATGTTCTTCCAAACCACATTCTCCCTCACCAGATTCAGTCACGCTCACATGACCATGTCATACACCCTAGCTTCATGCAGATTAGCTCACCACTAGTGTTTCACAATTGTGTGACCTATCCCTGATTTGGCTAGCATCCTGCATACACCCTCACAAAGAAACTTTCACTATATTACACTACTCATTCACTAACTTTTCCCATCCTTCAATCATCATCTTCATCATTGTCATCATTGAACATCACTATCTCATTCAAGATTCCTACTCCTTCTTCTGTTCAACTCTTTCCATCTGTTCATCTATCACATTGTACATGTTTCTGACAATGGCCCCCTGTTCCCACAACAAGCATCATTGTAGTACCCATATCAGGCAGTTTGTTAGCAGTAAGTGTAATGTGTTGTGAAACATGATCAGAACTTGTTTATCTTCTAACAATCATCAGAACAATGTATTATCATGAATGATGACACACCTTCTTCATCTCCTTGTACATTCTTGACTGTTTCTTCTTCTCAGTGAGTTTCTGATCATGTTTCCTGGCACAATTTTGCATGAATGCAGATGCTGATGTTTGTTTTTATTCACATAGAATCTTCATGCATTGACAGATCTGCGTCCACCAATGATAGTGAACCCAGTGTTGAATCATTGATTGAGAACTTGAAGGACATGATAATGGAGGAATTGCCTGTGTCATGTGTGGCCGGGTCTTCAGTGTCCCCCCCTGCCCCTTCTGCCGCTCCTTCCCCTGCTGCTCCCCCTCAATCTCCTACACTTGCCCCTGTGTCTGATTCCCCCGCTCCCGCTACCCCTGTTCCCGCGACCTCTACTCCCACTACTCCTGGTTTTGCTGTCTCTGCCTTCCTTACCAGCTCTCCCTGTTTCAAGGAGATGTTGCATAGACTCAGTGAACCACATTTCCCAGTGTATATGCTCCCGCCCTTCTTGCTGACCTCTAGAATGATTTATTACACAAAGACTGTGTACAACACAACTATCTGAAGCTCAGTCACAGACACTGATTATTATGTTTGTTTTAAATATTTGTAATGAGACAATTGTTCATTCATACCAGAGAATCATCCTCTCTCTCAACAGTATTGAGATTGTAAGTCTTTTTCTTTTTCATCTTTTCTTTCTGATGCTGATTTTTCTGTTCTTAGAAGAAATTGTTATGAGTTTTACTGTGCATGAAGTCATGACATTCACAGATATCAAGGAACTTTTTACAACTGTAAAGTTCAACATTGTGAGAACATCTGCTCTAATGAATTCCTTCAGAATGATAGATCTGTATCAGCCTATTCTCTGATGTCTGTTGTCTGACTTCATGGTGCAGGCAAAAGATATCTGTGTTTTCAGGAACAGAAATGCAGATGTCATACTCTTTTACACCCACAGGTGTGAGGCTTGTACACCTTGTCTGAGGTGTCATTGTGGGAATGAGCTGTTTGCACACTGTGTTCTGCTTCCTGCATTCCCCTGTGTCCCTCTCTCTCTTCCTGAGAAGCCTCATGCATGTTGTAATTGCACGTACAATTCTAAGGCCAGCAGGTGTTCATTCAGTAATTGTTATCCCTGTTTTTGCAGTTTTGTATGCTAACAATAGTTCTTAGTTGCTCCAGCGCCAGAGGCCATTTTAATTGAAGATGACAACACTGTCAAGACTACCTTCTCCCGCTCTCAAGCTCCTCTCATTGCTTCTTCTCCCTCCTCTGCGGGGAAGGTTGTGTGCACACCGGGTCATAAGTGTTCAGCCCTGGGTGGCTCTCATCATTTGTCCAGTTCTGTGTCTTCTCCTCCTTCTGTTTCTTCCACCTCCACCCCCCCTGCCCTGGCTCCTGGTCCTGCGGGTCCCGCGCTCTTCTTCAATTTCTCTATGCATACACGTGCGCATTCCTATATTGGCATTCCAGCCAATCTTGCAATCAATGACATTAATGTCATACACAGAGTGATAGAGGAATCAGAGATGTGCACAGTGTTATTGTGAGAGTGACTTGTGACTCTTGAATCTCTTGCAGATCTCGAGTTTTGAGATTTCCTTTGTTTTTGACATTTTTCAGATGGCGTGGTGTTGGAAATAGATTAAATGTATGATGTATAAAAATGAATGAAGTGTGTATGATAACATTTGTCTTTTACAGCTGACTCTTATGATTGGTGATCAATTCATCATTTCTTTTCTTACACTTTTTCTCTATCTGCTAGTCACTACTCTTACATGACCTCTATATGATACAGTATTCAATGACTAGGTTCAGCAGCTTTCACCTTTTGTGATTCTGTCTTGTGTATTATACTGTCTCTCTTTGCCTGCTCAGATCACTACAGTGAACAGCTCATTGAAACTAATCTCATTCAATCTCTGAGTGTTCTCAGAGGTCAAGATGGCTTAGTCTCACACATCTGTGAATGTTTCAGATAGTTCATCCTCTGTGATCTTTATGATTGAACTGACATAAACAGTTGAATTCAACTCTGAATTCCTTTTTCTTCTGTGATCTGACTCACATGCAAGTCTGTCACTTTGAGACTGCTCTTTGCCATGTTGCGCCTGCTGTCTGCAGCATGTTATTATATAACTGGCTACAGTCTTATCACTTATTGAAGTGTGACATTTGCCTGATTTCTTCATTTCTTCTCATTCTTTTCTTATAATCATGGAAAGATTGGAATAAGTGAGATCATCTGGTTCATAAGTGTCTATGATTTCTCTTACTTCACAAGGCTTTTCAATTATAAGTCTCTTCTTTTTCAATGCTGATAATAGTGCTGTGAATAATCATAATTCACTCAGGTCTTGTATCTTTACTTCTACAAGTTGTGAATCATTGATTAAGTTGCATAAGACTCATCCCTCTAGTTCTTCCAATGCATACATTCTCAGAGAATGTGATTTGAGTATCTTATATAGCTCAAACCATCTAGGTTGGAACTTCTCAGAACTCTCATTGTGTATGAGAACTCATGTTCTCATCTTGAGACTTAATTCCTTAACAAGTGAGTCTCATATTCTTTTTGATTGGATTGCTCAGTTCAGAAGTAACTCATTAGCTTTTGCGCGTGCATAGCTGATCTCTTTCAATCTTGGTTCCATGTCCGCGACTGTTGTGTCCACAACTGCTGTTTCTGCTGCATCTGCAACTGTTGTTCCTGCTGTGTCCGCAACTGCTCTCTTTCTCACCTTTTCCGAAGCATTCTCTGAGATGCGCGGATGCAATCCATACAACAGGTAGAATGGTGAATGCTTGGAGACTGCATGCTGTCAAATCCATGTGGTCAACAGCGCCTGCCTGAGATATTCATCTCATAGTCTCATAGGCTTGCCCACTAGATATTTTGTCAGCATGTTGCCCAAGATTTCATTCAAGTGTTCCACCTTCCTGTTCATCCGCGGATGATATGATGTTGTTCTACAATGTCTTGTCTGTAACTGGCTCATGAAATGCCTCATCACTCCTCTCACAAGGTTTGCACTGTTATCAGTTAGGATCTCGCATGGCATTCCATAGTTGACATAGATCTCATTGTGTAGAAACTTCACTATCATCTCCTCTGTTGCCTCTGGAACTGCTTTCACAACTGACCAGTCAGTAGTGTAATCAATAGCAGTGATTATTCATCAATTTTCATTTGATGTTCACAGCAATATGTCTATGAGATTCACTCTTCATTGTTCAAATGATTGTATTGTACATTTCATCTGATGTTGTGCTTTCTTATGTTTCAACCCTTTCTTAGATTCTTTCACAACCTGGCAATTCAGGCACTTGTGAGTGTACACCTGAATGTCCTCAGCCATGCTTGGCCAGTACACTCTTGATTTGAGTACACTCATGAGTTCAGGGCTTTCTAAGTGGCTGAATTCCTTGTGCATGTGAGTCATCAAGTTGTGACAAAATAAAGATTCTAGATAGAGAGCTTCTGCATATTCTAGATCACAGTAAAGCACAATGTTGTTTTTCAATTTTCTCAGCTTGAAGTTCAGAAGCATCTCTTCTACTACTTTCACAAGATGCTTATCATCTGACATCTTGTCATTCTTCAAGCAAGAGATCATGGTGTTCACTCATTCTGATTCCTTGCATCTCCTCAGTGTGTTTAACATAAATATCCCTTGTGCCTGGTTCGCAGGACTCTCATCCATGAAATTGAGTCTGTGACTGATTGCATCCAGCACCACTGTATCTGATCCCTTTCAGTATTTGATATGAAGATTGTACACTTGAAACTTCAAGATTCAACATGCTAAATGTTTGGAAGGTTTTGTTGTTGATTGTAGATAGACAAGGCTTTCATGATTCATGATCATCATTATTATATGCCTGTTGTCAATATATCTATCCCACAACACCAGCGTGTGCTTGATCACTAGCAATTTCTTTTCATGCACTGAGTAATTGAGCTCAGCACTCAATAGTTTCCTACCATCATATATCATCAGATGCAGCTTGTCATCCTTGCCCATCTGTAGAAGAGTGTCTCTGATAGCCCATTTGAATACATTCATCTCAATGTAGAAAGGTTTATCATGATCTGATTGAATAAGCACTGAGAATGTTGTTACACATTCTCTCAGTGTGAGAAAAGCCTCTTCACACACAGTATTTCAGATAATTGAATGAAACTTCTTCTTTCACAGATTTGCATTCATTTCTCTTAAGAGATCTGAGAGTGATGCAGATATTTGTGTGAAATTCTTGATGAACCTGCAGTAATATGAGGCCAACTCAAGAAACTGTCATACATGATATACATTTCTTGGCCATGGTCAATTCACTATGACATTCAATTTCTCCAGGATGAGATGTATACAGTCATCACTCACTACATGTCTCATGAACTTCAACTCTTTCATTTCAAACACACACTTGATTGATTTGATGTAGAGCTTATACTCTGTCAGAGTTGTAAGCACTTCATTGAGATGCTTCAGATGTTCATTGTATGAGTTTGAAAAGACTAGGATGTCATTGAGATATATGAGGTATGAGGTTTCATTCTGTTTATGAAGAATTGTATTCATCATCATTTGAAAGATGACAGGCACATTTGTCAGACTGAATAACATTGCTAGAAATTCAAACTTCTCTCATTGCATATTAAACATGGTTCACAGAACTGACAGTTCATCTATGCAGATCTGCCAGTATCCTGAGAGAAGATTGATCTTTGATAGATATTAAGTGTTTCTAACTGTATTCAACTGTTGTTGAATCTGTGACAGTGAATATTCATTCTTGATTGTAAGCTTGTTGAGTGCTCAATAATTGATACACATCTGTCACTCCTCATCTGCCTTTTTCATGAATAGGACTGGAAAGCCCCACGCGCTTGATGAGGGTTGTATGAGACCATGTTCTAGAAGGTCAGTGATCTGACACTTCTGTTCTTCAAGATGTGTTTGTGACAGAGAGTATGTGTTCTGGTTGACTGGTTTTGCATTCTCTGTGTCAATCTCATGTATGAATCCTCATTTCAGTGGCAATTCTGATGAAAGATCTGTTTGAAAGACCTTCCCATACTTCTTCAGAAGCTTCTTCATACACTTATCCTCCTGCATATCTTTTATCTTAGTTTCCTCCACTTCCAGGTCCTGTATGACATACAGGATGCTTTTGAATGAGGTCTTGCGAATTGTTCTCTTTGCTTGTTGATGTGTAAGCAGATTTAACCCTTCTATACCAGGGGCGTGGAATGTCCTTCTCATATCAGTTGATAGGATTGTATGAACCATTTTCTTCCTATCAGTCAACTGCATATGGCATGTACACCATTGGATCTGCAGGTTGAACCTTTGGAATCAATCAAGTCTGAGAATAAGGTTGTATTTCACATTCTGCAGCTCTCGCGCCCAAATATAGCAAGATCATTCTCCAAAGTGCAAGGGAACTCTTACTCTTGCAGGTGATATCAAATATTGATTATCAGGTAATCTTATGTGTCAGAGATTCTTCACTCAGCAGACCTCTTTCAATCTTCAGATCATATGATCATCAATATATTGTGTAGAAGCTTCTGTATCTGCTAACACTTTTGCAGCCACCTCTCAATTCTTACCCAAGTGTCCTCTATACATTAACATTTCGGGCCCCAAGACATTGAGATGAGTGTCCACTTCATCATCCTCACCCGCACCCCATTCAGGAGCCTGCTTCTTCTTTGTATTCACAGGATTCAGAGAGTCATCTAACACGGGCATCTCTTTCACTTTGAAGGCTTTTCATAGGATATCAGTGAGTGCCTCTGAGCTCACTGATTCTGTTAGTTTTTTGACTCTCTTGCTTCTCTTGACTGTGCACACTGGGTGCAATCTTTTGCATCATGATTTTAGCATCCGCAGTTGAAGCAAGCTTGATGCTCACAACACCAAGGTTTTCACCCAGGGAATTCCTTTTTCAGGGGATTCAGTGCTTTAGTGATGGCATTCAGATCTAGATTCATCATGTCTGAGTGTGTGACTTGTGTTGTAGAAGTCTGATTATCTGTTCTCTGCTGAGGCATACTTGATTGCAGTATTTTCTGTCACAATTGACTTGCTTGTTTCTGTATGATGAGGATGTTGTATGCTTCCTTCACTGTGTCTGGCTGTGAGATTAAGCATTTCCATTCCACTCTTAACTCAGGTGTAAGATCATGAATGAAGATCTGTAAACAGAAAGATGTTGAAAGCTCTTCATTCAATGTGAGATAGTGTAAGCTGAAGTGTGTGAAGTACAATGTAAGATCACCTACTTGTCTACACTCAGTGAAGTATTCATAATGCTTGTCTTACATGTTCACTTCCTCAAAGTTGTGTAAGATTCACTTGAAAAACTCATTTCATGTTCATGAGAATGAATATTGCTCTGAGTCTGCAAGGTTCATCTTTTCATCAGTTATTCATAATGACTTCACTTTTTCACATAGAAACATAGCAGATCTTAAGACTTGTTGAAATTCTGTTGACTATCTGTCTGTGAGTTCACATTCAATCTGATAATATGATTGCATCTGACTTAGTCAGCTGATTGCAGCATCATTTTCTCAGTTGTCATTGAAGCTTGATGACTTTGGCAGATCTTCTGACTTGATATATCTCATGCTCAGATTCTCATCCTGCACAGCAGTCTCTGATGGTGTGTACACTCCTGAAGAGGTTGTGAATGATTATGATGGGACCTCCAGGTTCAGCATAGTCACCTGTCTGCATAAACATTCAATCTCCTGCTGCAGGCCTAAGATCTGGTTTTCTCTATCCTTATTGATGATGGCAATTGCGTCGGCGAAGCTCTTCATAGTGGATGCTTGGTTCACAGTGAATGTCAATTGTTGTTTGGCCTCCACCTCGGCCTGCCACTGTGTATGCAAGGCCTTGATTTCATTTAGAATCCTTGTACGCGTACGGAGCTTCAATTCCAGTTCAGCTGTCTCAGCCGCTTTTCTTACTGCTTCGAGTAATCCCTCTGGGAGGTTCTGCATACCTTCCGGTTCAGGTAGCAGAGAAGGGTGTTGTTCATATCGGCTAGGGGAGGTATCCATTTCGGTGGTTTCTCGTTGATCGTATGATGTCTATCGTTATCGCTGTATCGTTATATCGCTATATCGTTATATCGCTATATCGCTCTGTTATCATCGTACGACTCCGGTGGTGGCCACCCCCCCTTTTATCCTTCTTTTGGGTAGGGAGCGGACTCCTTTGAATCTGGTTCACCGCTCCCATCCCTTTTCTCACACCTCATCCGTTCGCATACGTGGCATTCGCCTGGGTGTGGAGTTTTCCCCCAACAAGTGAAGCAGCAGTATCAATCAGATGCTCTTCCACTCACCGCCCTTCGTACGCTATCTTTTGAGGCGTTCTAGGACCACTCTGGCATGATAACTATGAATCACTTCATAGGCAGAATTATCACGCCCTGGAGGAGCCTGCGCTCCTCACCGGTTTTTAGACATACTACCAGATGTGATTCAAAGGTTGCTTAAGCCAGCGTACGATTACAGGCGTACGCCGGCTTCTTATATTGTAATCTTGTACGCTAAATTAATTAGCGTACGCTATGGCCCCTTTACACGCGTACGCTAGTAGTTCGGAAGCGGCCGCGTTATTATCCGACGGTCGTACGTTCTTCCGAATCACACTCTCTCAGCTCTGTCACTGTATCTGATCTTCAGATCAGTAGCTCACTTCATCTCTTCTTCAGATCAGTTTCTAGCTTCAAGCAGTGTAGTCTCTCTCTTTACTGTAAGTCTTTTTACAAGTAATTTCTTACAGACTCTAGCTGATAGTTCTTATAAAGCTTCTGATATTATCAGTGTCTTCTGCAGTCTCACAGACCTACAATCACTTTCTCTCTATCTGCACAATCTCTGATCAGGTATATATGAATATGCCTAGATTTTCTATCAATGATTCTCACACTGTGGTGCATTTCTACAATCTCATTGTTAATAAGAGATGAGTTTCTGAGTATCTGTAAAATCTGAGTAATCAAGACAATATGAATGTTATGAATTCACAATAAGAGTTAATCTGAACAGATGAGCTCTCTCTCTGTGTCTCAATTGTTTCTGAGCTGAATACTTCAGCACAACTAAGAGAGTGAATATAGCTTCATAAGAAGTATCTAATCACACACACAGATGATCAGTTTCTAAGATTCTGTCACAACTGCATGTACTCTGATATCTGACTTCTCTGAAGTCTATGCATTTCTGATAATCTTCACATCAAATGCAACAATTGTCTGTATCACAGACATGATACTCTCTGCTTCTTTGAAGAGAAAAATTAATAGTTGTGAAGAAATTGAGTGTTACAGATATTGAGAATGTGAATTTAAGTTTTCTTTATTTTTTCTTTATTAATCTTCAAACTATGTTCACAGCTCTGTTTATTTTCTTGTTTTTTAGCTTAATAAGAATATGATTTCTTCTTCTCTTGTGTATGTCACAGACTGTTCATCTCAGTAGAAACTCATCATCTTATAGACTAGAGTTTATAAATAACAGTGTTAATATCTTTATTACAATCAGATTCTTAGTGAAGACTGTATCATTCTGACTTATCAGAATTCACAGTATAAAAGTCATGTCTCAGCTTCTACAGATATCTTATCTGCTCAGATGATTCTTAAGTGAACTTATTCATCTTATCAGAATACTCTTATCACTGAATCTTGAATCAGAGCTTATAATCTCACTTCTCTAAGTTAATAATCTCTTTGACCTGATATTCTCTTTCACTCTCTAGTACTTTGTAGACAGAGTGATGAGTCACAGAATTCTCTTCTAAGAATTTCTTATATTTACAGAGTAAAGAGATATGAAAAACATTGTACATCTGCAACTCAGATAACAGTTTCAATCTATAGAACTGTGAGCTAACTTTCTTTATAATCTTACAAGACTCTGTCTGTAAGAGATTCAGCTTCTTACTAGATCTTCATATGATAATATTTTCTAGACTTAGTCAGACTCTATCATCTTTCTTGAAACTCTTTATAATATGCTTAAAGTCATAGTATCTCTTCTAATACTCTTGAGTCTTTCTCAAGAATTTATGAGCTTTCTCTCAGATCTTCTGAATTCTCTCAGCTTATTCACAGACATTATCACACTCTATAGTGTACTCTTACAGGTTCATCAAGATCATCTGCAGATAAGTCTCAGTGAGTATCTCAAAGAGGGTTTTATCTGTGCTGACATGCTTTGAATTGTTGTACACAAACTTTATAAGTGATAATTAATACACTCAGTCATTCTAATTATAATTGACAAAGCACTATAGATACTGTTTCAATATACTCATCAGACATTCTATCTGATCATCTGTCTGTTGATGAAAAGTCATACTTAGATCTTACAAGATCTTCAGTATAGTTATCAGATCAGACTAGAACTCTTCTACAAAGATTGATTCTCTATCTGAGACAATGTTCACAGACAATCTATGCAACTGAATCATATCACAGACAAAGATATGAGTCAAATTCTTTGACTTCAAGTTCTTGTGAGTGAGTATAAAGTATGTTATCTTAGTGAAGTGATTCACTATCATCAGCACACTGTCAAAGCAGGCATTATATATGTTCTTACTTTCAGAGAGACTCATAAGAGCATTCATTTCTAGCTGTTCTCAAGATTCTCATGAGATGAGTAGAGAAGTAAGTTCTTTATATGATCTGAATCACACTATTCACAAACTCTGATAAACAGTATAAGAATTCACTATCTTCTTCACAAGTTCTCACATCTTCAGTCAGAAGTATTTTCTTACAAGCAACTCATGAGTTCTAGTATCTGTAAAATAACTCACTAGAGAAGAGTCATGATATCTTTTAATAAGTTCTATATATAGAAACTTATTTATAAGTACATAAATCTGACTCTCTCTTTATAAGAGATTATTTAAGTCTCTTCAACTCTTTATTTCTGCAGGGTTGATCTCTGCTGTAAGCAGTTTCTGAATATACTGAGTATATTCATTCTTCAGTTGCAGTTCAGACAATCTGAATAGAAGATCTTACAAAGACTTATACTCTGTTTCTTCTTGCATCAGGTCTTTCACAGTGCTTCTTAAAGCCTGCAAATTCTTCAGATTATAGATACTCTCTTCAAGGATTCTCACAGAGATTCTCAGAGTGTTGACTCTCAGTGTTATAGAGAGTAGTTATGCAGACTTCTTCTCTCTCTCTTTCTTCTTCTCTTACAGGGAATTGAGAGACTCTTCAGTCAATCTCTTTATAACACTCAGTCTGAGCATTCTGTGAAGCTTTTCTGTCTTCTCTAGTCTCTCTATATCTGTCATTCTGACCTTCTTAACATAGTCTGATCTGTGAGAGAGTCTGTCTGCTGAGTTCTTAGTTTTCTTGATATATTCTATCTTGAACTAGAACTCACTCAGTCTCTGAACTCAGTAAATCTATCACTGTGAGAGTTTCTTAATTGAAGTAAACTATTACAAGCTGTCATGATCAGTTCTAACAGTAATCACTATCATGAGATTCTTGAAGTAGTGATATCAGTGATGAAAGAATTTCACTATCATAAGAAGCTTCTGATCATGAATACTATAGTTGATCTCTGCAGGTTACATCTTTCATAAGAAAAAGATCACTGAAACTCAGTTCTCATTTGACTGTAGTTGTAAGACTATTTCTAAAATTGCAAAGAAGAAGACATCTGTCTTCAATCTAGTTAAGAGTAAGAGATCAAAGTGAAACAGTATCACTATATCTGTAAATGTCTATTTCAATCTTACAAAGACTCTGCAAGCTTCTGAAGTAAGAAAGTTCTTACAGTTCTCTCTTCTCAACAATCTTTTCATTCTTCATTTATAAGATGACTTCTTCTTGTTTTCACTCTTCAGCATGTCTGTAAGAGTCAAGAAGATTCTTGTGAATGCAAAGATAAACTATCTATAGAAATTTACAAAGCTCAGAAAGATCTGAATCTTATGAATACTAGTTGACTTCAGCTATGATAGAATAGTCTTAATCTGTGAAGATTTCATCTGAATATCATCTGCAGTGATTACATATTCTAGAAAATTAATCTGATAAGCACTGAAGTTGTACTTTGCAAGCTTAATATACAGTTCTGTCTCATCTAAGATCTTTAACATACTTTGTATATACTCAGTGTGTTCTTTCTTCTTCATGAAGTACATCATCACATTATTCAGATATATTATCACAAAGACATTCAGATATGTATGAAGTGTTTTATTAATGAAAGACTGAAATGCCACAGGGGTATTAATCAGATCAAAAGACATCACTAGATATTCAAACAATCTCAGTACAGTTCTAAAGACAGTCTTTCATTCATTCTCAGACTGTATTCACAGCTGTGTATATATATTGATCACATTCAGTTGTGTGAATATAACAGCTCTCATGAGACAGTTAATCACATTCTTAATCAGAGATAGAGAGTAGTGACTCTTTATTATCTTGAAGTTCAGATTATGATAGTTTACATATAATCTGAGACCTTCATTCTTCTTCTTTATAAATATCACAGAGGCTCTCACAGAGGTCTGTAAAGATCAGATGAAGTCATTCTTCAGATTCTTCTTCACATAGATTCACAAGACCTCTGTCTCATAATAAGAGAGCTTATAGATTGATTCTTAGAAGAGTTTCTACTCTTCTATCAAATCTATTATCAGATTCTTCTCATAGTGAGAAGGAAGCTCAGCTGTCTTAACTGAGCTGAACATCTCTGTGAGATCTCAGTATTTCTCTGATATCTAAAGCTCAGTTTTCATGATCATAAGATTCTCAGACACTTGCAAAGTTATTACATAGATGAGCTTGTCTTCTCTAATCAACTCTACAGCATCAACTGCTTCTATCTCTGTGAGTGAGTCTGTTAACACTGATTGAAAGTATAAATCTGACTTATGAACAGCTATGTGCGGATTGTGTCTTTGAAGTCATACAAGTCTTAAATACATGTTATCTGTGATGTCTGTAACAATCACAGTTTCTGTAAATCTTCTCCAGATTTCAGAGAGATCTTGCAATTCAAAGATAGCTCTTGTAAGTCTCTCAGTTCTCAGATCTGAGTTCTCACACTCTGCTTATTATAAGAGCAGGTTCTCAGTCTTCATCTTTCAGCTTATTCACTCTGTGAGCTTTAGAAACATCACAGTGACCTGAGATTCTGAGTTCATCAATACTTCTCATACTTGCAGAGCAGCAGCACTGTGATGCAGTCTCTTCTCATGAGTAAGTATTTTCATTGAGAGAGTAACAGATTCAGGTGTCAGCTTCAAGACTCTTAAGAAGGCTGTTACTGACTCTGTCTGTGACTTCTCAAATTTCTATTTTGATTTGTCTGAACAGTTTGTGCAGAGATATTCTGATTTAGAATAGATAAAGCAGAGTTTCTTTTTCTTGATCTCTCTGTTATACACTCTGTTCACAGAAGCTTGTGAAGCTCTCTCTCTCTGCTTAGTAGTCAGATATGAATCTCTCTGTATCTTGTCATCTTTTTCTGACAAACCTGTTCTCTGTTGTCCTGGCTCTTACAGAGCCAGTCAATGATTCACTCTTCACAGGTCTGTGACTCTCACAGTGATTCACAAGTGATGAATGAAAGTCATCAGTTTCTTCAGAGTCAAGAACTTAGAGCCTTACTCAATGAGTTTGTTCTATATATCTTTATTCAGTCTCTTTATAAATATCATCATTCAGATCTTGTTTCAGAGCCCTGTTTTCACAGATCTCAATTCACATCACAATTTCATGAAGTGCTGTAAGTAGTCTTCATCAGATTTCTCATCTTTTTTTCTAATATTAATAATTATGGCTCAGATATTCTCTGTTCAGCTCACAGAGTCTCTTAACTTGTTCTCTAGATAGGTCTTGAGAACAGATTATCAGAATCTCTTATAATCATTCTCTAGATAATTCAGTCAGTTCTTGACTTCAGTGTAATAGAGGTCTGTCATTATATAGATGACAGCTTCTTCATCTTTCATGTCACACAGCTGGGCTTGTGAGTTAATTTCAAATACAAACTTATAAAAGCTTTTATAGATTGTAATTTGATAGATGACCTTAAGTGATCATAGCTTGAGAAAGTTTCTTTTTAATTCACAGGTGTTTCTGAAGATTATGTCTAGAGACTCAGTTCAAGAGTGTTTGCAGACAGTAAGCATTTCTTATAGAAAAATAGCTTGATTTCACAGAAGATACTCAAGAATGTTCCTCACTGAGATTGATTTATTCATGAGTTTGAAGAGTTCTTCTGTCACAGATGCAGAGAATGATGTTCTGTGAGTGATTGATAAGTTCTCTGAAACTTCTTTCACAGAGATTATTCATGATTTGAGTGACTGCTTCTGAGTGCCTGCAGTAGAGTTTGCAGGGATTAAAGCATATGAGTTTCTAGTTCTTTCAGTCATAACAGGCAGTTGCTGACTGACTGAGCTTGAAATGTAAGAATAAGTGCTCACAGGCAATTATTCAGATGTTTGCAGCTTGATGTGATATATACTGTTAACTACTAGAAGTGTTCACAGTAGAAAGATAAAATGTAGAGGTCAAATGTATAATAGCATTCAAGCTGAGTTATAAATAGTATTCGCGAACTCCAGTCTATATAGTTGTATGTAGCCAAGGGCCGCTAGCCTTATTGATTACATGAGAGATAGGAATAGAGGTAAAGAATCCGCGAGGAGCGGGATTTCTTACAGTAAGCTGAACAGAGAATATCTGAGCTGTAATTATTAATATTAGAAAAAGAGATGAGAAATCTAATAAAGACTACTTATAATACTTCATGAAATTATAATATGAATTAAGATCTGTGAAAACAGAGCTCTGAAATAAGATCTGAATAATAATATTTATAAAGAGACTGAATAAAAATATGTAGAACAAGCTTATTAAGTAAGACTCTAAGTTCTTAACTCTGAAGAAACTAATAATATGATGAGCTGTACTTAATTAATTATAGAGACTATTCTGTTACACTTCATAGATTCTTCTATTTCACTATTAAATATATACACTCTGATTCTCAGCCATTCTCAATCACTGATTCTCAGCTGCTATAAATGT
Source organism: Blastomyces dermatitidis ER-3 (assembly GCF_000003525.1). Taxonomy (NCBI): domain Eukaryota; kingdom Fungi; phylum Ascomycota; class Eurotiomycetes; order Onygenales; family Ajellomycetaceae; genus Blastomyces; species Blastomyces dermatitidis. The sequence continues at coordinate 5,455,565 of NW_025544776.1, read as the reverse complement.
GTATAGATTCTTCTGCTCTAAAGCTTCACTGCATACATTATTATGTATATGTATAAATATTCATCTTAATCACTGATTTCTACACTTTCTCTTTCTTTTTCTTCTTTAATGTTTTTCTCTTTGTTATATAAGATCTATTAATATTATACTGATCTATTCAGTATAGACTTCTTATACTAGAAAAACATTTATCATCTTCTTATTAGAAAATGATTATTCACACATTATCTTCTCATCAGAAATAATTATTTATCAAGAGATATTTAAATACATAACAACATATAAGAAATAGAGAAACAGTTAAACAGTTAAGCAGACACTGAGTTCTCAGATAGAAGCTTGCTTATCAGTCACTCTGACTCTGTAATAAGATCTTATAAAGAGAATATCAGTGAAAGACTCAAGAGTTCTGACACTCAGATATATAAGATATTCATATAATTACACTTCTTCAGATTTCACAGATATCACATATCTGATAAACAATATAATCATGTCTAATAATAATATGAAAGAATCTCTGAATACAAGCATAGACACAGTGCTACAGTAGCTTTAAGCAATGTTGAAACTATAACAATAATAAATAGCTGATATGTATGCAACTCAATAACATCAATACAAAGAGATTCAACAATTAACTTATGCAATTTCAACATCTACAGAATTGAATATAAAAGCACTGAAAGAATGCTTAGATACTTCTGCATATTTCAATACTTTCAATCTCACTCTCTGCTCATCATGAAGAATGGAAATGCTTGCAAAACTAAGTGTAGATGAAGATGTCATCAGTTCATTAATCAATCAAAGTTAGTATATCAATGAATGATTGAAAGATCGCGCGAAACAGAAGTTTCATTCATGAATGAAAGCATGTGAATCTGTGAATCAGTATTGTAAATGCCTGATAATATTATGAATATCTAGATATCTTCTGATAAGATAATAATGCTATAAATCTACCTCTCTTATAAGGTTCAGAAGTGAATCACAGTATCAAGTTAGAAAAGAAGAACAGTAAGAACTCTGAATCATCATGAGACTCTCTTTATAATATATTTCAAGATGAACTCCTTCTTCTCTGAAAGACACTCAATGATCTGTTAGATAAGAAATTTATATATATTAGCAACTCTTTCACTGCAGCTTCTATTCTCTTTGCAAAGAAGTCAGATAAAGAACTTCAATTTTATGTAGACTACTGAGATCTGAACAGATTGACAAAGAAAGATTAATATTTCTTATCTCTTATCAATGAAACTCTAGTATAAATCAGATAAGCTCAATAGTTTACAAAGCTAGATATCATCACTGTGTTTCATAAGATTCATATCACTGAAGAAGATGAATGACTTACAGCATTTTAAACACATTATAATCTCTTTGAATAAATAGTCACATTCTTTGAACTGATTAACACTCTCAGTACATTTCAGAAGTATATTAACTAAGCACTCTGAGATTTTCTTAATAAGTTTATATCTATTTATCTAGATGACATTCTTATCTTCACTGATGAATTCAGAAAAGAATATCAAGAGTATATATAAAGAGTATTATAATGACTACAAGAAGCAGAACTATTAATTGATATTAATAAATGTAATTTCAAAGTTAAGAGTACTAAATACTTAGATTTCATCATAGAAGCTGATAAGGAAATTCAAATGAATTCTGAGAAGATCTCTGTTATTCTTAAATAAGAAGCTTCACATACTGTGAAAGATATACAAAGCTTCATTGAATTTACTAACTTCTATCAGCAATTTATACAAAACTTCTCAGATATTATGAGATCACTTACAGATCTCACTAAGAAGAACTCAGTATTTCAATGATCAGTAAACACTGAAGCTGCATTTATACAGATAAAGAAGATATTCATTAATATCTCTCTGCTGATAACATTCAATTCTGATTATAAGACAGTTATTGAGATCAATTTCTCTGACTATGTAACAGAAGAAGTGATATTATAATATAATAATAAAGATATTTAATAATCATGTATCTTTATATCTAAGAAACTTAGTCTCACTGAATGTAATTATAAGATCTATAACAAGAAACTTCTCACAATTGTACACTGTTTAGAAGAATGAAACTTTGAACTTCAAAGTATCTTTAAATTTGAGATAATCACAGATCATAAGAATCTCAAATACTTTATAACTACTTATAAACTCACTAAATAATAGATATGATGATCTGAGTTCTTAAGCTGCTTTCATTTTATAATACACTATCATTCTGACAGTCAGAACTTAATAACAGATGCTCTCTCATAATAAGAGTAAGATATGTCATTTAATATAATAGATACTCACTGAATGAATCAAGAGCATCAGCTCTTGAACTCAAAGATACTAGTTGATCAAGATGAAACAGTTCATGACACTATATATACTTCTTCAATTAGAACTATACATGCTTCTTCAGTTAGAACTATTATTGATATCTTCACTTCTTCTACACTGAATGAACTGTGATATACAGCAGCTCAGACAGATGAACTTCTTCAGACTCTCACTGAAGCAGTATATCAAGAAGCACTCTGATTTTCCTCAGAACTACATATAAGAACTGATATCTCAGAATATTCAATTGATGATAATAACACTCTATAATTCTGTGAACAATGCTGAGTCTCTTACTTCAAATTCTTACACACTTGAATAATGTAAGAGATGTATGATTCATGTATAATCAGTTATTCAGATTATAAATAACTGTATAGAATAATCTTCTAAGAGTTCTACTGATCTGAGATATTAAACAGTATCAGACACTTTATTTAAAACTGCAATTACTGTTCTTCTATTATCTTATAAAAGAATTATAGAAAAGATCTATTAAAATCACTTAATATCTCTAATAGAATCTAGTGAGATGTAGTAATTGACTTCACTATCAATCTATCTAAGAGTAAGAGTTGTAGAAATATTCTGATTATTATGAATTAACTGAGTAAAGATATAATATTGAAATCTTATAATAAGATGAATACTAAATAAGTCACTAAAGCTTTTCTACAGAGCTCATTCTATTAAATATATGAATTACTGAGATCTATAGTATTAGATCAGAGCTGTTAATTTATAAGCACTCTCTGAATAAGAATCTGTCAAGTTCTCAAGATTATATACTATCTATCAACTATCTATTATCTCAAGACTGATGATACATCAGAACAGATAATTCAAACTGTGAAGAATTATCTTCATAAGTTCTGTAATCACTTATAAGATAATTAATATGACTTTCTTCTACACACAGAGATCACTATCAACAGTTAAGATGTTATTTTAACAGATATAAGTCTGTTCTTTCTTACATATAAATATTACATGAAAGTGTTGAATCTTCTAGAGATTACACAGTTCACACTGAACTCTCACAGTCTGATTCAGATTACTGATAATATAGTAACAAAGCTTCAAAATATCTGTAATTAAGCAGAGGTCTTTATAATAACTGTAAAACAAGGTTAAGAGAATCAAATCAATGTTTATCAAGATCTTATTAAACAATATAAGATAGAAGATCTGATATGATTAAATCTTAGAAATATACAAATTACATATTCATCTTATACACTAGATTATCATCATATCAAGTATAAAGTGATAGAAGTTCTAGATAGTCACAACTACTGTCTTAATACATTATCAGAAATTCATGATGTATTTCATATAAGCTTACTTTATTACATTATCACTGATTCATTCTCTTCTCAACTGACTTCTGACTGACAGTCACCAGACATCATAGAAGAAGATAATGAGCTTGAGTGAGAGATTGAGAATATTCTCAATAAGAGATCTCACAGCTGCAGCTGATAATATCTTATGAAATAAGTTAGTTATAATCAACTGATCTGAACTCTGAGTTCTATATTATTTGAAACAGCAGTTCTTGACTGATGAGAACTGTTTCTGAAAGAAGAGAACTAATGTAACAGGCTGCGCCTGATCAATTATATAGACTATTTCATTACACTTTATAGATTCTTCTGTTTCACTATTAAACACATACACTTCAATTCTCAGCCATTCTCAATCGCTGATTCTCAGTTGTCATGAACATGTATAGATTCTTCCGCCTCGAAGCTTCACCGCGTACATCATCATATACATGTATAAATATTCATCTTAATTGTCAATTTCTACACTTTCTCTTTCTTTTCCTTCTTTAATGTTTTTCTCTTTGTTATATAAGATCTATCAATATTATACTGATCTATTCGGCGTAGGCCTCTTATAAATAACTCTTATTCATCACTTACAGATCACTGTAAGATTCACAAACTTATAAAGAGTGAATCACTGATTAGTCTTACAAGAGTCAGAATAACAGAGAACAGGTTTATCAGAGAAAGATGACAAGATACAGAGAGATTCACATTTAACTGCTGAGTAGAGAGAGAGAGCTTCACAAGCTTCTGTGTCTAACTGCTAAGCAGAGAGAGAGAGCTTCACAAGCTTCTGTGAACAGAGTGTATAATAGAGAGATTAAGAAAAAGAGTCTCTGCTTTATCTGTTCTAAAGCAGAACATCTCTGCATAAACTGTCTGAACAAACTAAAATAGAAATTTAAGAAGTTATGAACAGAGTCAGTAATAGTCTTCTTAAGAATCTTGAAGCTGATATCTGAATCTGTTACTTCTCTGATGAAAATACTTGCTTATAAGAAGAGATTATACTGTAATACTACTACTCTGCAAGTATAAAAAGTATTAATGAACTCAGAATCTTAAATCACTGTAGTGTATCTAAAGCTTACAGAGTGAATGAGCTAAGTAATGAAAACTGAGAATCTGCTCTTATAATAAGTAGAATACAAGAACTCAGATCTGAGAACTGAGAGACTTATAAGAATTATTTTTGAATTATAAGATCTCTTCAGAATCTGAAGAAGATTTATAGAAACTATAATTATCACAGATATCACAGATGATATATACTTGAAATCTATATAACTTTAAAGACATAATCTGTACATAGCTGTCTGTGAGTCAGGTTTATACTTCTGATGAGTATTAATAGACTTACTTATAGAGATAGAATCAGTTGATACTGCAGAGTTAATTAAAGAAGACAAGCTCATTTATATAATAACTTTATAAATGTCTGAGAATTTTGCAGTTATAAAAACTGAGCTTCAGATATTAGAGAAATACTGAGATCTTATAGAGATGTTCAGCTCAGTAAAGACAGCTGAGCTTTCTTCTCATTATAAGAAGAATCTGATAATAGATTTAATAAAAGAATAGAAACTCTTCTAAGAATTAATCTATAAACTCTCTCATCATGAGATAGAGATCTTATAAGTCTATGTAGAGAAGAATCTGAAGAATAACTTTATTCAATCTTTACAGATCTCTGTGAAAGTCACTGTAATATTTATAAACAAGAAGAATGAAGATCTCAGATTATGTATAGACTACTGTAATCTGAACTTCAAGATAATAAAGAGTTACTACTCTCTGTCTCTGATTGAGAATGTGATCAACTGTCTTATAAGAGCTGTTATATTTACATAACTGAATATAATCAATGTATATACACAGCTGTGAATACAGTCTGACAATGAATGAAAGACTGTCTTCAGAACTGCACTAAGATTATGTAAATATCTAGTAATATTGTTTGATTTGACTAATACTTCTGTAGTATTTCAGTCTTTTATTAATAAAACACTTCACATATATCTGAAGGTCTTGAATTAATTTCCTAGAATATATAATCACTGCAGATGATATTCAGATGAAATCTTTATAAGTTAAAACTATTCTATTATAACTGAAGCTAACTAGTATTTATAAGATTCAGATCTTTCTGAACTTTGTGAATTTCTATAGATAATTTATCTTTGTATTTATGAGAATCTTCTTAACTCTTACAGATATGCTGAAGAGTGAAAATAAGAAGAAGTCATTCTGTGAATGAAGAATGAAAAGATTGTTAAGAAGAAAGAGCTGTGAGAACTTTCTTATTTCAGAAGCTCACAGAGTCTTTACAAGATTAAAACAGATATTCACAGACACAGTGATACTGTTTCACTTTAATTTCTTACTCTTAATCAGATTGAAGACAGATGTCTTCTTCTTTATAATTTCAGAAATAGTCTTATAACTACAGTTAAATAAGAACTGAGTTTCAGTGATCTTTTTCTTATAAAAGATATAATCTGTAGAGATCAACTATGACATTCATAATCAGAAGCTTCTTATAATAGTGAAATTCTTTCATCACTAATATCACTACTTTGAGAGTCTTATAACAGTGATTACTGTTAAAACTGATTATGAGAGCTTATAATAGTTTGTTTCAATTAAAAAACTCTTATAATAGCAGATTTACTGAGTTCAGAGACTGAGTGAGTTCTGATTCAAGATAGAATATATTAAGAAAATTAAGAACTCAGCAGACAGACTCTCTCACAGATCAGACTATATTAAGAAGATTAGAGTGACAGACACAGAGAGACTAGAGAAGACAGAAAAGCTTTATAAAATGCTTAAACTAAGTGTTATAAAGAGATTGACTGAAGAGTCTCTTAATTCTCTATAAGAGAAGAGAAGAGAGAGAGAAAAGAAGTCTGTATAACTACTCTCTATAACACTGAGAGTTAACACTCTGAGAATCTCTATAAGAATTCTTCAAGAGAATATCTATAATCTGAAGAGTTTGCAGACTTTGAGAAGCACTGTGAAAGACCTGATATAAGAAAAAACAGAGTATAAGTCTTTATAAGATCTTCTATTCAGATTATCTGAACTGTAACTAAAGAATGAATATACTCAGTATATTTAAAAACTGCTTATAGCAGAGATCAATTCTGCAGAAATAAAGAATTAAAGAGACTTGAATAATCTCTTATAAAGAGAGAAGTGAATTTATATATCTATGAATGAGTTTCTATATATAGAACTTATTAAATGATATTATAACTCTTCTCTAGCAGATCATTTTACAGATACTAGAACTTATAAGTTACTTATAAGAAAATACTTCTGACTGAAGATGTGAGAACTTGTAAAGAAGATAGTGAATTCTTATACTATTTATCAGAATTCATAGATAGTGCAGTTCAGATTATATAAAGAACTTACTTCTCTACTTATTTTATAGAAATCTTAAGAATAGCTAGAAATGAATACTCTTATAAGTCTCTCTGAAAGTAAGAATATATATAATACCTGCTTTAACAGTGTACTGATGATAGTGAATCACTTTATCAAGATAATACACTTTACACTCACTTATAAGAACTTGAAGTCAAAGAATTTAACTTATATCTTTATCTATAATATAATCTAATTGCATGAATTGCATGTGAATATTATCTCAGACAGAGAATTAATCTTTATAGAAGAGTTCTAATCTGATCTGATAACTATACTGAAGATCTTGTAAGATCTAAGCATGACTTTTCATTAATAGACAGATAATCAGACAGAATATCTGATAAGTATATTAAAATAGTATCTACAGTACTTTATCAATTATAATCAGAATAACTGAGTATATTGATTATTACTTATAGAGTTTATATACAATAACTTAAAGTATATCAGTACAGATAAAACTCTCTTTAAAATACTTACTAAGACTTATCTGCAGATGATCTTGATAAATCTGTAAGTGTATATTATAGAGTGTAGTGATGTCTGTGAATAAGCTGAGAGAATTTAAAATATCTGAGAGAAAGTCTGTAAATTCTTGAGAAAGACTTAAGAGTATCAGAAGAGATACTATGACTTCAAGTATATTATAAAGAGATTTAAGAAAGATAATAGAGTCTGACTGAGTCTAGAAAATATTATTATACAGAGATCTAGTAAGAAGCTGAATCTCTTATGAACAGAGTCTTATAAAATTATAAAGAAAGTTAACTCACAGTTCTACAGATTGAAACTATTATCTGAGTTATAGATATACAATATTTTTCATATCTCTTTACTTCATAAATATAAGAAATTCTCAGAAGAGAATTCTGTAACTTATCATTCTATTTATAAAGTACTAGAGAGTGAAAGAGAATATCAGATCAAAGAGATTATTAACTCAGAGAAGTGAGATTATAAGCTCTGATTCAAGATTCAGTGATAAGAGTATTCTGATAAAATAAATAAGTTCACTTAAGAATTATTTAAGCAGATAAGATATCTGCAGAAGCTGAGACATAACTTTCATACTATAAATTCTGATAAGTTAGAATAATATAATCTTTGTTAAGAACTTGATTATAATAAAGATATTAACACTGTTATTTATAAATTCTAGTCTATAAAATGATGAGTTTCTACTGAAATGAATAGTCTGTAATATATATAAAGAGATGAAGAAATCATACTCTTATTAAAGTTAAAAAATAAGAAAATAAAAACAGAGGTGTGAACACAACTTAGAGATTAATAAAAAAAAATAAAGAAAATTCATACTTATATTCTCAATATTCATGACACTTAATCTTCTTATAACTATTAATTTTCTTCTTCAAAGAAGTAGAGAGTATTATATCTATGATATAGATAATTGTTACATTTGATATAAAGACTGTCAGAAATGCACAGACTTCAGAGAAACTGAATATCAGAGTATATACAGTTATAACAGAGTCTTGAGAACTGATTATCTATATATATGACTAGATATCTCTTATAAAGCTATATTCACTCTCTCAGTTATACTGAAGTATTCAGCCTGAAAATAATTGAGATACAGAGAGAGAGCTTATCTGATTAGATTAACTCTTATTACAAATTCATAGTATTTGCATTGTCTTAATTACTCAGATTTTACAGATACTCAGAGACTTATCTCTTATTGATAATGAGATTGTGAAAATACACTGCAGTGTGAGAATCATTGATAGAGAATCTAGACATATTTACATATATCTGATCAGAGATTGTGCAGATAGAGAGAAGGTGATTATAGACTTACAGAGCAGCAGAAGACACTGATAACACTGAGAGCTTTATAAGAACTATCAGCTAGAATCTGTAAGAAATTACCTACAGAGAGACTTATAGCAAAGAGTGAGACTATACTGCTTAAAGTCAGAGACTGATCTGAGAAAGACATGAAGTTGATTACTAATCTGAAGATCAGATGCAGTGACAGAGCTAAGAAGAGTAAAGACACTATTATAAGCAGTGATATTCCTGCTTCATCAGCTGATAAAAAGTGATCAGAGAAGTTATAGAGACACTTATAAAAAGCTCAGTAACAGTCAGATATTATTTATAAAGATATTGAAATTAAAAAAATTTTTATTCTTGAGAAGTTCTTGAATTAATATACAGATATTATCAGAAACACTCTCTCTCTATCATTTAAATAAAAACACTTCACAGATGAATGAGAATACTCATAGTTTATAAGAATAAGAGCTGTTACAGAAAAAGAGAAAAGAAGATAAGATTTTATAGATAGATCTGAGATATTTATACTACTCTAGAGAGATTTGCTTACACTGTGAGTAATTCTATAAAATAGTCAGATTACTCTAGTAAATAAAGAGTGATTATGAATTACAGATCTGAATCTTTCTATATAACTATAAAAAGTAATTACAGATTATGAATATCTTGATTTTACAATTCTACAGAGTTAGTGAAAGAATGAAAAATTTCTCATAATTCTACAGTGTTAAAGAACAATGATTTATAAGAATGAGTGAAAGATTAACTTATAAATACTTCTCTTTGATAAGAATAATCTTACAGAGAGTGATTCATCTGTGAGATAAATCTATATAATGATTAGATAAGAATCTTATAAAAATAATTGAGAGTTAATCAGAATTCTTCTATATGAAAGATGTGAGATGAATCTGTATAATAGTTAGAGAAGAATCTGTAGACTATAAAGAATCTCATGAAATAAGAAACTGAGTGATAGACTCTTTTCTCTTTATAATAATAAGAGATTTTTCCTCTGTGATTCAAAGGTTGCTTGAGCCAGCGTATAATTACAGACGTACGCCGGCTTCTTATATATCATATGCTAAATTAATTAGTGGCCACTATGGCCTCTTTACATTTATAAGCAAGTTCAGAAGCAGTTATATTATTATCTGATAATTATACATTCTTCTGAATTATATTCTTTCTCATCAGATTCAATTATACTCACATAATCATGACATTCACTCTAGCTTCATTCAGATTAGCATGTCACTAGTGTTCGCGATTATGTGACCTATGTCTGATTCAGCTAGTGTTTCACATACATTCTTACAAAGAAACTTTCACTATGTTATATCACTTATTCACTAACTTTTCTCATTCTTCAATCATCTTCTTCATTATCATTATCATTGAATATTACTATCTCATTCAAGATTTCTATTTCTTCTTCTATTCAACTCTTTTCATCTGTTTATCTATCACATTGTATATATTTCTGACAATGACTTTCTGTTCTTATAATAAGCATTTTTGTAGTACTCATATCAGACAGTTTGTTAGTAGTAAGTGTAACACATTGTGAAATATAATCAGAACTTGTTTATCTTTTAACAATTATCAGAATATACTACTATAAATGACACATCTTTTTCATTTTCTTATACATTTTTAACTCTCTTTTCTTCAGCAGTATCTGATCATGTTTTTCTGATCATATTACATGATTACAGATACTGATGTTTTAATTTATATAGAATCTTCATATGTTGACAGATCTGCATTCACTGATAATTATAATCTCAATATTGAATCATTAATTAAGAACTTGAAGAATGTGATAATGAAGAAATTATCTATATTATATATAACTGAGTCTTCTGCATTCTTCTCTATCTTCTCTGTTTCTTTCTCTGCTGCTCTTTCTCAATCTTCTACACCTGTCTCTGTGTCTGCTTCTCTCACTTCTACTACCTCTATTTTCACAATCTCTACTTCTGCTACTTCTGCTCTCACTGCTGCCTTTATTACTAACTCTCTTCATTTCAAGAAGATATTGCATAGACTCAGTGAATTACATTTTCTAGTATATACACTTCTGTTCTTCTTACTGATCTCTAGAATAATTTATTATATAAAGACAGTGTATGATATAACTATCTGAAGCTCAGTTACAGATATCAATTATTATGTTTATTTTAAATATTCATGATGAGATAATTATTTATTTATATCAGAGAATCACTCTCTCTCTTAACAGTGTTAAGATTATAAGTCTTTTTCTTTTCATCTTTTCTTTCTGACACTGATTTTTCTATTCTTAGAGAAAATTATTATGAGTTTTATTATATACAAAGTCATAGCATTTACAGATATTAAGAAACTTTTTACAACTGTAAAGTTCAATATTATAATGATATTCACTCTGATGAATTTCTTCAGAATGATAGATCTGTATCAGTCTATTCTCTGACATCTATTATCTGACTTGTAATGCAGGTAAAAGATATCTGTGTTTTCAGAAATGAGAATACAGATGTCATACTTTTTTACATCTGTAGATATGAGACTTGTACATCTTATCTAAGATATTGTTATGAGAATGAGCTGTTCACATACTGCATTCTACTTTTCACATTTCTCTGTGTCTCTTTCTCTCTTTCTGAGAAGTCTTGTACATGTTGTAATTGTGTGTACAACTCTAAGATCAGTGAGTGTTTATTTATTAACTGTTCTCATCTCTGATTTTGTGATTTTTATATACTAATAATAATTCTTAGTTGCTTCAGTGTCAGAGATTATTCTAATTAAAGATGATAATACTGCTGAGACTATTCTCTTTCACTCTCAAGCTTCTCTTATCACTTTCTCTCTCTTTTCTGTGAAGAAGATTATGCACATATCAGATTATAAGTATTCAGCTCTGAGTGACTCTCACTATCATTTATTCAGTTCTGTGTCTTCTTCTTCTTTTATTTCTTTCATCTTCATCTTCTCTGCTCTGACTTCTGATTCTGTAGATTTCACACTCTTCTCTAATTTTTCTACACATACACATATACATTTCTATATTGACATTTCAGTCAATCTTGTGATAAATGACATTAATATTGTATACAGAGCAGTAGAGAAATCAGAGATATATACAGTATTATTATAAGAGTAGCTTACAGCTCTTAAATCTCTTACAGATTTCAAGTTTTGAGATTTTCTTTATTTTTGATGTTTTTCAGATGATGTGGTGTTGGAAATGAATTAATGTATAACATATGAAAATGAATAAGATATGTATAATAATATTTGTCTTTTACAGCTGATTCTTATAATTGATGATCAATTCATTATTTCTTTTCTTTTCTTACACTTTTTCTTTATCTGCTAGTCACTACTCTTATACAATCTCTATATAATACAGTGTTCAGTGACTAGATTCAGCAGCTTTCATCTTTTATAATTCTGTCTTGTATATTATACTGTCTCTCTTCACTCACTCAGATCACTATAGTGAATAACTTATTAAAACTAATCTTATCTGATCTCTGAGTGTTCTCAGAGATTGAGATGACTTGATCTCACATGTCTGTGAATGTTTCAGATACTTTGTCCTCTGTTATCTCTGCAATTGAACTGATGTAAACAGTAAAATTTAACTCTGAATTTCTTTTTCTTCTGTGATCTGATTCATGTGCAAGTCTACTGCTTTGAGACTGCTCTTTACTATGTTATATCTACTGTCTGTGATATGTTATTATACAATCAGCTACAGTCTCATCACTTATTAAAGTATGATATTCATCTAATTTCTTCATTTCTTCTCATTCTTTTCTTATAATTGTGAAAAGATTGAAATAAGTGAGATTGTAAGAGGCCTACGCCGAATAGATTGGTATAATATTGATAGGTCTTATATAACAAAGATAAAAACGTTAGAGAAGAAAAGAAAGAGAAAGTGCGAGAATCAGTGATTGAGGTGAATATTTATACGCGTATGTGATGGTGTATGTGGTGGAGCTTCAGAGCAGAAGAATATACATGTGTTCATAGCAGCTGAGGATCGGTGATTGGGAATGGCTGAGAATTGGAGTATACACTACACATGTTCATAGCAGCCGCGGATCAGTGATCAGAAGTGACTGAGAATTGAAGCATACACTATGCGTGTTTGTAGCGGCCGCGGATCGGCGATTGGAAATGAAAGAATCTATGAAGTGTAATGAAATAGTCTATATGATTGATCAGGCGCAGCCCATCACATTAGTCCCCTCTTTTCAGAAGCAGTTCTCATCAGTCAAGAGCTGCTGTTTCAGATAATGCAGAACTCAGAGTTCAGATCAGTTGATTATAACTGATTCATTTCATCAGATATTGTCAGTCACAGCTGTGAGATCTCTCATCAAGAATATCTTCAATCTCTCACTCAAGCTCATTATCTTCTTCTATGATGTCTGGCAGCTGTCAGTCAGAAGTCAGCTGAGAAGAGAACAGATCAGTGATAGTGCAGCAGAGCAAGCTCATGTGAAATACATTATAAATCTCTGATGATGTGTTAAGACAGTAGTTATAACTATCTAGAACTTCTATCACTTTATACCTGATATGATAGTAGTCTAGTGTACAAGATGAACATGTGATTTATATATTCTTGAGATTCAATTATACAAGATCTTCTATCTTATACTACTCTGTAGAATCTTATCAGATATTGATTTAGTCTTCTTAGTCTTGTTTCACAGTTGTCATGAAGGCCTCTGCTCAGTCACAGATATCTCAAAGCTTTATTACTATATTATCAGCAATCTGAATCAGACTGCAGAGATTCAGTGTGCACTGTGTGATCTCTAGAAGATTCAGCACTTTTATGTGATACTCATGTGTAAGAAAGAACAGACTTATATCTGTTGAAACAGTATCTTGATCATTGATAGTGACCTCTGCATATAGAAGAAGATCATATCAATCATCTTGTAAGTAGTTATAGAACTTATAAAGATAATTCTTTACAGTCTGAATTGTCTGTTCTGATGCATTATTAGTCTCAGAGTGATAGATAGTTAACAGATAGTATATAATCTTGAGAACTTGACAGATTCTTGTTCAGAGAGTACTTATAAATTGACAGCTCTGATCTAATACTATCAATCTCAGCAATTCATGCATCTGATAGAATGAACTCTGTAAGAAGACTTCAGCAACTTGTTCAGTATTTATCTTATTATAAGATTTCAATATTACATTCTTATTTAGTTAGTTAACAATGATCAGAATGTTTCTGCAGTTCTTACTCTTAGATAGATTAATAGTGAAGTCAATCACTACATCTCATCAGATTCTATTAGAGATATTAAGTGATTTCAGTAGATCTTTTCTACAGTTCTTTCATGAGATAATAGAAGAACAGTGATTACAGTTTCAGACAAAGTGTCTGATACTGTTTAATATCTCAGATCAGTAGAATTCTCAGAAGATCATTCTATACAGTTGTTCACAGCTCAAATGATCAGTTATACACAAATTATACATCTCTTGCATTATCTGAGTGTGTAAGAGTTCAGAGTGAGAGACTCAGCATCATTCATGAAATTGTAGAGTATTATTATCATTGATTAAGTATTCTGAGATATCAGTTCTGATACATAGTTCTGAGAAAAATCAGAGTGCTTCTTAATATACTGCTTCAGTGAGAGTCTGAAGAAGTTCATCAGCCTGAGCTGCTGTATATCATAGTTTATTCAGTGTAGAGAAAGTGAAGATATCAATATCAGTTCTAATCAGAGAAGTATATATGATGCTGTGAGCTGTTCTATCTTGATCAATTAATATCTTCAGATTCAAGAGCTGATGCTCTCAGTTCATTCAGTGAGTATCTGTTATATCAGATAATATATCTTACTCTCATTGTGAGAGAGTATCTGTTATCAAGTTCTGACTGTCAGAACAGTAGTGTATTATAAAATAAAAGTAGCTTAGAAACTCAGATCATCACATCTATTATTCAGTAAGTTTATAAGTAGTTGTGAAGTATTTGAGATTCTTATAATCTATGACTATCTCAAATTCAGAGATACTTCAGAGTTCAGAGTCTTATTCTTCTAAACAGTGTACAATCATGAGAAGTTTCTTATTATAGATCTCATAATTGCATTCAGCAGAACTCAGTTTCTTAGATATGAAGATACATAGTTATAGAACATCTTCATTATTATATTATAATATCACTTCTTCTATCATATAGTCAGAGAAATCAGCTTTAACAACTGTCTCACAATCAGAATTAAATATTATCAGCAGAGAGATATTAATAAACATCTTCTTTATCTATGTAAATGCAGCTTCAGCATTCACTGATCATTGAAATACTGAGTCTTTCTTAGTGAGATCTGTAAGTGATCTCATAATATCTGAGAAGTTTTATATAAATTGCTGATAGAAGTTAGCAAATCTGATAAAGCTTTATACATCTTTCACAGTACACAGAGCTTCTCATTCAAGAATGACAGAAACTTTCTCAGAATTCATTCAAATTCTCTTACCAGCTTCTATAATAAAATCCAGATACTTAATACTCTTGACTTCAAAATCATACTTATCAATATCTATCAGTAGTTCTGCTTCTCATAGTCATTGTAATACCTTTTACACATATTCTTGATATTCTTTTCTGAATTCATCAGTGAAGATGAGAATGTTATCTAGATAAGTAGATACAAACTCATCAAGAAAATCTCAGAGTACTCAGTTGATATACTTCTGAAATATACTGAGAGCATTAGTCAGTTCAAAGAGTGTGACTATTCATTCAAAGAGATCATAATATGTTCAGAATACTGTAAGTCATTCATCTTCTTCAGTGATATGAATCTTATGAAACACAGTGATAACATCTAGTTTTGTAAACTATTAAGCTCACTTAATTCATGCTAGAGTTTCATTGATAAGAGATAAGAGATATCAATCTTTCTTTATCAATCTGTTCAGATCTCAGTAGTTTACATAGAATCAGAGTTCTTCACCTGATTTCTTTACAAAGAGAATAGAGGCTGTAGTAGAAGAGTTGCTAACACATATGAATTCTTTATTCAACAGATTATTGAGTGTCTTTTGAAGAAGAAGAAGTTCATCTCAGAACATGTTATAAAGAGAGTCTCATGATGATTCAGAGTTCTTATCATTCTTTTTCTCTAACTTGATACTGTGATGTACTTCAGAATCTTGTAAGAGAGATATGTTTATAATATTATCTTATCAGAAGATATCTAGATATTCATGATATTATTGAGAGAGTTTTGTATAAGAATCTGTTGTTATAACACAGAATAACTTTTCTAGAGTCTTTTTAATATCAGTCAGACTGATGAAATAGATTGATATATGATCTTGCTATCAGTGACTCTGTCAGTGATTTTAATAATGACTTCTTTTTCAGAGTATTTTATATGTGTTGACAGAGATCTGTGTTAGATTCATGATCTTGTGAATATCATCTTTGTGAACTCTATCATTGTTAGAGAATATCAAGCTTCTGTTTCAAGTATTCAATAAGATGCCTTGTTCAGATAGTCAGACAAGTTCTAACATAAGATTATAATCAAGATTATTAACTTCATATGCATAGACATCTTCACATTGATGTTCTTCTACATCTATGATCAGCTTCATCATATAACAGATACAAATGTCTTTTAAATCATCAAATTCTGTGAGAAGTCAGAGTTTTGATAGAGAAATACACTGAAGGTTATGATATCTTACAACTGAAGATTTTATCATTGTATAGTAACATAGATCACTGTCTATCATAGCCTTCATATTATATATGTTATTAATCACAGTGAATACAAGAATCACATTCATTGTTATCTTCTCTTTAAATTATTATTATCTGATCTCTTCAAGCTTCTGTTTATGAATTTGAACAGAAGCTAATCTTTTCTCTGTTTCACTGAGATATTCTCATAGTTATTCTCTGAATCTTTCTCTAATACAACATGATTGATGTAGACAGATGCTGATTCATTCTTTGAATGAGAAGACACTGATTCTTCTCTTAAATATGAAGACACATAGGTCAATCAGTAGTTGAAAGCAATGTATTCTGATCAGTTACAGTTGATATACACTCTATGTTGACATCAATCAGCAGCTTCTTCAGAAGTGATCTCAGAGACTCAGAAGCCTGTTCAGACAGCAGAGACTCTTGCTTATATATAGATATTCAAGTCTACTCAATTCATGACATCTGCATTATTGTTATTTCTCAGCACAGGTGTATAAGTTACTGAGATGTAACATCTTCTATCACTGTTCTGTATATTCTTGAGCTTGATAAGATGATCATTCATTGTTCAGAGCTGTGTGTAAAAGTCTTCATAAGTTGAGTCTTTATCTGCACTCACAAGAGCCTGTAAGAGTTCAAAAGTTAATATCTTCTTAAGCATGCTAATCTTTATTCAATTCTCTCAAGACTGATCACCTGCTTCTAGAATCTTGATGTTGAAGTCAGGAATAAATGTTATAAGAGAAGTGTTTCTCTGTCAGATACTCTGTAATCAATCTAATACTTTCTGTTGCATGGCAGTGTCTTGAAACAGAATATCAAGATATTTTATGATGTTATCAGATATTTGCAACACTGATTCACATACTTTCATTTATAAATGAAACTTCTATTTCACACAATTCTTCAATTATTCATTGATATATCAATCTTGATTGATTAATGAACTGATAAAATCTTCATCTATACTCAGTTTTGTAAGTATTTTCATTCTTCATGATGAGTAGAGAGTGAGATCAGAAGTATTAAAATATATGAGAGTATCTAAGTATTCTTTCAGTACTTTTGTATTCAATTCTGTAGATACTGAAATAACATGAGTTTCTTATTATGATAATTATTGAATCTCTTTATATTGATGTTGTTGAGTTGCATGCATATCAGCTATTTATTATTATTATAGTTTCAACATTACTCAGAGTCACTGTGACACTGTGTCTATACTTATATTCAAGGGTTTCATATTATCATTAGACATGATTATATTGATTGTTGAATGTATGATATCTGTGAAATCTGAAGAAGTGTAATCATATTCTTATACATCTGAGTGTCAGAACTCTCAGATCTTTCACTGATATTTTCTTATAAGATCTTATTCTCTTTATAAGATCTTATTACAGGGTCAGAGTGACTGATGAGCAAGCTTCTATCTGAGAACTCAGTGTCTGCTTAACTATGTGACTGTTTCTTATGTGTTGTTATGCATTCAGATATCTCTCAATGAATAATTATTTCTGATGAGAAGACAATGTGTGAATAATTATTTTCTAATAAGAAGATAATGAACATTTTTATAGTGTAAGAGGCCTATGCTGAATAGATCAGTATAATATTGATAGATCTTATATAATAAAGATAAAAATGTTAGAGAAGGAAAGAAAGAGAAAGTGCGAGAATCAGTGATTGAGGTGGATATTTATACACATATGTGGTGGTGTACATGGTGGAGCTTCAGGGCGGAAGAATATACACGCGTTCATAGCAGCCGAGAATCAGTGATCAGGAATGGCTGAGAATCAGAGCGTATGCTATGCGCGTTTGTAGCAGCCGCGGATCAGTGATCAGGAGTGGCTGAGAATCGGAGTGTACACTACGCGCGTTCGTAGCGGCCGCGGATCGGCGATCGGGAATGGAAGAATCTATGGAGTGTAATGGAATAGTCTATATGATTGATCGGGCGCAGCCCGCCACAGAGATTATCTGATTTATAAATATCTATGATTTCTCTTACTTTGTAAGACTTGGCAATTATAAGTCTCTTCTTTTTCAATGCTGATAATAGTGCTGTGAATAACTATAATTCACTCAGATCTTGCATCTTTACTTTCACAAGTTATGAATCATTTATTAAGTTGTATAAGATCTGTTTCTCTGATTCTTTCAATGTATATATTCTCAGAGAATGTGATTTGAGTATTTTATATGACTCAAATTATTTAGATTGAAACTTCTCAGAATTCTTATTGTATATAAGAACTCACATTCTTATCTTAAGACTCAATTTCTTAACTAGTGAGTCTTGTATTCTTTTCAATTGAATTGCTCAGTTCAGAAGTAACTTATTAGCTTTTGCATATATATAACTGATCTCTTTTAATCTTGATTCTGTGTCTGTAACTGTTGTATTCATAACTGCTACTACTGTATCTGTAACTGCTGTTCTCTCTCTCATCTTTTCTGAAGCATTCTTCAGAATGTGCAGATGCAATTCATATAATAGATAGAATGATAAATACTTGAAGACTGCATGCTGTTGAATCTGTGTGATCAGTAGCATCTGTTCAAGATATTCATCTCATAGTCTTATAGACTTACTCACTAGATATTTCATCAGCATATTGCTCAAGATTTCATTCAAGCATTTCATCTTTCTGTTTATTCATGAATGATATAATGTTGTTCTACAATGTCTTGTCTGTAACTGGCTCATGAAATGCCTCACTGCTTCTTCTATGAGATTTGCACTGTTATCAGTCAGAATCTCATGCAGTATTTCATAGTTAATATAGATCTTATTATATAGAAACTTCACTATCATCTTCTCTATCATCTCTGAAACTGCTTTTGCAACTGGCCAGTCAGTAGTGTAATTAATAGTAGTGATTATTCATTGATTTTCATTTGATGTTTATAGTAATATGTCTATGAGATTCATCTCTCATTATTTAAATGATTGTATCATACACTTCATCTGATATTGTACTTTCTCATATTCTAACCCTTTCTTAGATTGTTTTGCAACCTGATAATTCAAGCACTTGTGAGCATATATCTGAATGTTCTCAGTCATACTTAATCAGTATACTCTTGATTCAAGTACACTCATGAGTTCAGAGCTTTCTATGTGACTGAATTCCTTGTGCATATAAGTTATTAAGTCATATCTAAATAAAGATTCTAGATAGAGAGCTTCTACATATTCTAGATTGCAGTAAAGTATAACATTGTTTTTCAATTTTCTCAGCTTGAAGTTCAGAAGCATCTCTTCTACTACTCTTGTGAGATACTTGTTATCTGATATCTTGTCATTCTCTAAGTGAGAGATCATGATATTCACTTATTCTGATTTCTTACACTCTCTCAGTGTGTTTAATATGAACTTTTCTTGTATCTGATTCACAGAATTCTCACTCATGAAATCAGGTCTGTAATTGATTATATCAGATATCACAGTATCTGATTTCTTTTAATATTTAATATGAAGATTGTATGCTTGAAACTCTGAGATTCAATGTACTAAGTGTTTGAAAGATTTTATTATTAATTATAAATAGATAAGACTTTTATGATCTGTGATCATCATTATCATATATCTGTTATTAATATATCTATTTCATAACATTAGTACATGCTTGATTGCTAGTAATTTCTTTTCATACACTGAGTAATTGAGCTCAGTGTCTGATAGTTTTCTATCATTATATATCACTGAGTGCAGCGTGCTATTCTTACTCATCTGTAGAAGAGTGTCTCTGATAGTCTATTCAGATACATCTGTCTTAATGTAGAAAGGTTTATTACAATCTAATTGAATCAGTACTGAGAATGTTATTATATATTCTCTCTGTATAAGAAAAGCCTCTTTATACACAGTATTTCAGATAATTGAATGAAACTTCTTCTTTCATAGATTTACATCTGTTTCTCTTAAGAGATTTGAGAGTGATATAAATATTCATATGAAATTCTTGATGAATCTGCAATAATATGAGATTAACTTAAGAAACTATTATATATAATGTACATTTCTCAGCTATAATCAATTCACTATAACATTCAATTTCTCTGAAATAAGATATATACAGTTATCACTCACTACATATTCTATGAACTTCAACTCTTCTATTTCAAACACACACTTTGTTGATTTAATATAGAGCTTATACTCTGTCAGAGTTATAAGCACTTTATTGAGATACTTCAGATATTTGTTATATGAGTTTGAAAAGACTAGAATATCATTGAGATATATAAGATATGAGATTTCATTCTGTTTATAAAGAATTGTATTTATTATTATTTGAAAGATAACAGATACATTTATTAGACTGAATGATATTGTTAGAAATTCAAACTTTTCTCATTATATATTAAATATGATTCACAGAACTGATAGTTTATCTACACAGATCTGTCAGTATTCTGAGAGAAGATCAATCTTTAATAGATATCATATGTTTTTAATTGCATTTAACTGTTATTGAATCTGTGACAGTGAATATTCATTCTTAATTATAAGCTTGTTAAGTACTTAATAATTGATATACATTCATTACTTCTCACTCATCTTTTTTATGAATAGAACTGAAAAGTCTCACACACTTAATAAGAGTTATATAAGACTATATTGTAGAAGGTCTGTGATCTGATACTTCTATTCTTCAAGATGTGTTTGTGACAGAGAGTATGCATTCTGATTGACTGATTTTATATCTCTCATGTTAATCTCATATATGAATTCTCATTTCAGCAGCAATTTCAGTGAAAGATCTGTTTAAAAGATCTTTTCATACTTCTTCAGAAGCTTCTTCATACACTTATTCTTCTGTATATTCTTTATCTTAGTTTTCTCTGCTTCTGAGTTCTGTATAATATACAGAATGCTTTCAGATGAGATCTTGTGAATTATTCTCTTTACTTATTAATGTGTAAGCAGATTTAACTCTTCTATATCAGAAGAGTGAAATGTTCTTCTCATATCAGTTAGTAGAATTGTATGAATCATTTTCTTTCTATCAGTCAACTGTATATAATATGTATGTCATTGAATCTGCAGATTGAATCTTTGAAATTAATTGAGTTTGAGAATAAGATTGTATTTCACATTCTGTAGCTCTCATGCTCAAATATAGCAAGATCATTCTTTAAAGTGCAAGAGAACTCTTACTCTTGCAGATGATATCAAATATTGATTATCAGATAATCTTATATATCAGAGATTCTTCACTCAGCAGACTTCTTTCAGTCTTTGAATCATATAATCACTAATATATTATATAGAAGCTTCTGTATCTGCTAACACTTTTACAGCCATCTCTCAATTCTTATTTAAGTGCCTCTTATATATTAACATTTCAGACTTTAAGATATTGAGATAAGTATCTGCTTCATCATTCTCATCTGCATCTTATTCAGAAGTCTGCTTTCTCTTAATATTTACAGAATTCAGAGAATTATCTAATACAGATATCTCTTTCACTTTGAAGACTTTTCATAGAATATCAGTGAGTGTCTCTGAGCTCACTGATTCTGCTAGTTTTTTGACTCTCTTACTTCTCTTGACTGTGAATACTAAATGCAATCTTTTATATCATGATTTTGATATTCACAGTTGAAGCAAACTCAATACTTATGATATCAAGATTTTCACTCAGAGAATCTCTTTTTCAGAGAATTCAGTGCTTTAGTAATAATATTCAAATCTAGATTTATTGTATCTAAGTGTGTGACTTGTATTGTAGAAGTCTGATTATCTATTCTCTACTGAGATATACTTGATTACAGTATTTTCTATCACAATTAACTCACTTATTTCTGTATAATGAGAATGTTGTATACTTCTTTTACTGTGTCTGATTATAAGATTAAATATTTTCATTTCACTCTCAACTCAGATGTAAGATCATGAATGAAGATCTGTAAACAGAAAGATGTTGAAAGCTCTTCATTTAATATAAAATAGTGTAAGCTGAAGTGTGTAAAGTATAATATAAGATTACTCACTTATCTACACTCAGTGAAGCATTTATAACACTTATCTTATACATTCACTTTCTCAAAGTTATGTAAAATTCATTTGAAAAACTCATTCTATGTTCATGAGAATAAATATCACTTTGAGTCTGTAAGATTTATCTTTTTATTACTTATTTATAATAACTTTACTTTTCTATGTAGAAATGCAGCAGATCTTAAGACTTGTTGAAATTTTATTCACTGTCTGTCTGTGAGTTTATATTCAATCTGATAATATAATTACATCTGACTTAGCTAGCTAATTACAGTATTAATTTTTTAATTATTATTAAAGCTTGATAATTCTAACAGATCTCTCAGCTTGATATATTTCATAGTCAGATTCTCATTCTGTGCAGTGATCTTCAATGATATATACACTTCTGAAGAGGTTATGAATAATTATGATGAAATCTTCAGATTCAGTATAGTTATCTATCTGTATAAATATTCAATCTTCTGCTGCAGATCTAAGACCTGGTTTTCTCTATTCTTATTGATGATAGTAATTGCATTGATGAAGCTCTTCATAGTGAATGCTTGATTCACAGTGAATGTCAATTATTATTTGACTTCTGTCTCAGTCTATTATTATGTATGCAAGGCCTCAATCTTATTTAGAATTCTTATATATATACAGAGCTTTGATTTCAGTTCAGTGATTTCAGCTGCTTTTCTTACTGTTTCAAGTAAATTCTCTGAGAGATTCTGTATATCTTTCAGTTCAGATAGCAGAGAAGAGTGTTATTTATATTAACTAAAAGAGATATTTATTTCAGTGATTTCATATTAATTATACAATGTCTATTATTATATTGCTATATTATTGTATAATTTCTGTTATTATTATATGACTTCAGTGATAATCATCTCTCTCTTTTATCTCTCTGAGTGAAGAGCAGTCTTCTTTGAATCTGATTCACTGCTCTTATTTCCTTTCTCATATCTCATCTATTCACATCTCATACATGGCATTTATCTGAGTATAGAGTTTTTCTCTGACAAGTGAAGCAGTATCAATCAGATACTCTTTCACTCACTACTCTTTATACACTATCTTTTAAGATGTTCTAGAATCACACTGACATGATAACTATGAATTGCTTTGAAGACAGAATTATCACACTCTGAAGAAGTCTATACTTCTCACCAGTTTTGAGACATGCTATCAGATGTGATTCAAAGATTGCTTAAGTCAGTGTATAATTACAGGTGTACATCAGCTTCTTATATATTATACACTAAATTAATTAGTGGCCGCTATGGCCTCTTTACATTCATAAGCAAGTTCAGAAGCAGCCGCGTTATTATTCAACAGTTATACATTCTTCTGAATCACATCTCACTGAGATTTTTTTATAGATGTAAAGAGTTTTTAGTGAGTATCACTGCAGTGCTAAGCTGATTCTATGAAGTCACTCAGTGAAAGACTTTGCAGACAAAGTCTTAGAGAGAAGAGAATATATAAGAAATTCTACTTCTCACAGATTCTTTATCTCTATTTCTATTTCTTATATAATTAATAGAATTAGCAGCTCTTGACTACATACAACTATATAGACTGAAGTTCATGAATACTATTTATAACTCAGCTTGAATACTATTATATATTTAATCTCTACTTTTTATCTTTCTACTGTGAATACTTCTAGTAGTTAACAGTACATATCATGCCAAGCTGCAAACACCTGAATAATTGTCTGTGAGTACTTATTCTTACACATGCTTCAACAGCAAAACAGAATATATACTAATGAATAGACTTTTTACATGAAGAAAAACATTCTTGTTCTACTCTCAGTTGCAGCAAATTAATTATTAATTCAAGCATGATACTAAACTATCTAGGTAACTATACTGTATCTGTATCGAACAACCGCTCCACCACGAACTCGCTCGATTTTTCGAATAAGAACCCGCCGATAGATCCATCGAAAAGCCCTCGATCATACGAGCATTTTGACCCCATCGCCGACCGCATACCCCGTGTGGTGGTGGAGTTATCCAGCCAAACATGAACCAGACGTCGTTTGGAACTCCTGCGTGGGATTATCCCCCATTCTCCCCTACCACACCACAACCCCGGGCCAAATTGCCATACAAATTGTAAGGTGAAGAGACCTAGCCGTATGCACCAATCTTCTCGATTTTGGAAGATCCCCGATCTGTAGTTGTGGAGATATCTGAGGAGTGACCTCCGCGAAAACCCTTTGATGTTCCAAAACACCAACGCCAAGTCCCACCCTCGTACCGCTCTTCCCAATCTGGCCCATCCCCGGCAGAAAAATACAAAAAGATACCTCAGTGATAATATCAAGCACACAATCAACAGACAATGAGTCAACAGCACATCAACAACTATAAAATCAGTATACTTCAAGATCTGACTGAGCCTTTGATCCCTGCACAGTGAGATATATTAAATCTAGTTTTAATATCTCAATATTCAATAGATTCTGCAAGAAATTGAGAACAGCAATACTAGATTTCTATTGAATTTGAGAATTAACTCTATATTAATATAATCATTGACAAAGTCTTCTATTTTAAGATATAAATAACTAGTTTCTCTACATTCTACTGACAATATTTACATTATTATATAGAAACAGACTTATATTCTCTATAATATCAAGACTCTGAAGAGAGAAAGTCTTGATAGAGAGTATATAGTAGTGCATATCTTAGCAGTTTCTATCTCATTCTTCTGCAGCAGTTAATACAAAAAAAAAAGATCTTAGAAATAGTTTTTTACTTCTCTTGAAAAAGTAAGATGTTTTTCTCTGGGTTTTACACAATATTCTTACAAAGAATTAAAAACAGAGTTATTTTCTGTCATAATTTCATATTCTTTTAAGTAAGAATTACTTTTTCAGTGACTGAAGAGCTTTCATTAATACTTAATTCTTTTTTACACTCTTTATTAACTGATTTGAGTTGCACACTTGTTGTGTGAGAAGAATTGAATAATTTAGAATAAAATTGAATAGTTTTAATCAATTTCTCTATAAAAAATTGATTTATTTTTTATCAGTTTTTCTCTCAAAAACTGTCATATCATCTGATTTACTATTAATTGATATCATACTTTTCCTCACTGTATCTCAAGAAAGAGATTGTAAAGATTTTATTGATTTATCTTAAAAATCAATTTTAGTTTATTAGATTCTCTTCAAAAATCTAACCTAGTTACTGAACTAGTGTGAAAGAAATCAGGTGTTTTATACACAAAAGTCTGCTATTCTTCTTTTGAAATAGTCTGATCAACTTTTCAATTGAAAACAGACTTAGAAATCTCTTAATTGAAACAGTCTGATCAACTTTTCAATTCAAAAGAGTTTAATAAATATCTCAATTGAATTAGTCTGATCAACTTTTCATTGAGTAAGAACAATGAGTTCAAAAGTACACTCAGTTAATGTGAAAAAATATGCTTTCTCAAATACTATTTCTGAGATTGAAATTCTGAAGAGAAGAAAGAAAGAAGAAATAGAGAAACAACAAGTTCTTGAAATACAGAAACTTGAAAAAGCAAGTAAAATTCTTGAAAAGCAGTGTCTGAGTGAGATGAATGAAGAAGTTCTGTTAATTCTTCATACTCAGACTAGACAACTACAGGAAGTGATCAAGTTCAAACTTGGAATTTCAAACACAGTTTAAAAAACTTTGAAAATTTCTAATACAATCACTGACTCTTCAGTTTACTCTTCTTTCTTTTCTACTTCTTCTTCTTCTTCTTCTTTAAATCAGAAGAAAACATATGCTTAAGCAGCTGAATCTGCTGCCTCTAAATCTGCTATCTCTAAATCTGCTATCTCAAAACCTGCTCAAAATTCTGAGAAAACTGAGAAGAATACTGCTCATACTTCTAGTGATAGAAGAGTGAAGAAAAAAATGTAAAAAGAGAAAAATCTTCAAATCTTCAGAAATAGAAGACTTATTCTCAAAGTCTCAAATCAGAATATATTGCAGAGAAATAAGCTAAGCTCAAACCTCATTTTCAGAATTAGAAATGAAATCAATCAGCAGTTCTTTTCTCAGTTAATAACTGATATTAAAGTTTAAAAATCAGTTATAGCTTCAATTGAGTCATTCTTCTTTAAAAACTTCATCATTCTGATCACAATGTCTGAATTCAGTGCAGAATTTCTTATTCAGAATGAGAATCTCTGAAAATCAGCAGTAGAATCTCTGTTAAACATAATAATTCTATCTAAGAGAGATAAAAAGTGAGATAAATTCATTCTTTATAATATTTCAGTTGAAATCTTTGACTGTGAGGAAGAAATACTACTTCTTAAAAATGAATTGAAAGAATACAATTCTATTCAACTGAGAAAAAAGCCTGTGTGACTTATTTCAATTAAGTTCAGACAGAGTAGAAGAAATGTCTCTATTCTAGTGTATATAAAGTAGACTGACCGTGTGACCGTGTCTGGAACCAGGACCAGATTTTTTGATAGTCTCATTACCAATTCGACTGATCCCATTACACGGTTTTAACATTAGATAGTAGTCTCATACTGTCCCAGTGGGACTTACTGTCTACTCTTGTCACATTTTCCAAATGGGACCATGATTTCCACTTCTCAATTTAAATTATTTTTATTGCTTTAAATGACTTTAAATCTCATTTGAGCGTTACCAAAAAGCGTTACTTTTTAAAAAATTAAAAATAGTCTAAAAAAAACCTTAAAATGTCTAAAAATAGTAACTTTATGCCAAGAATGGGACTAAATGGGACCAAATGGGACCACTTTCTCATTTTTTTCAAGTCATGGTTCCATTTTAAGATCTGATATATAGTCACTTTACCTGTTTTTTTGATAGCCAGTCCCAGCGGGATTCACGCCAAGAAATGTATGGGATCAGACCAAATGAGACCAAACGTGAAATTCATGGTCCCGGCGGCCAGTCTAATATAAAGACACTTAAATAATCAAGAATCTCTGAAGTAAGAGTAGCAGATTTGAAAATGAGAGTTCATAAATACAAAGACTCAAGAATGAATCTCAAAGCTCAAACACAGTGTTCAAACTGTCAAAGATATGAACACTTTGCAATCTCTTATTTCAGAGACTCAAAATGTGCATTCTATACTAGAGATCACAAAACTAGTGAGCATAAATGTGAAACATGCTTAAAAAGAGATGAAATATGTTAATATACTCTGCTTAAGTGCTTCAATTGCAAAGAAAAACATATATATAGCTCAAAAGAATGTGTATTTACTTCAAGAACTTAGAAGAACTGAAGAAAAGATGAAGCTCAAAGTGAATCTAAAACTGAAGAGAAAAGTCAAGCTATTAAATCTATAACTATAAGCTTAAAAAGAAGAAATTCTTAACTATTTAGATCTTCAAACTTCAATTCTTCAGCAAAGTATAAATAGAATTTGAATTCTCAAACTTCTGTTAAGATTATAGAATTGAGAAATGACTCTGATAATAATCTAGATATAATACAAGCAGTTGAGATTCCTACTTTTTAAAATAGTTATAATCTACTATCTGATGATAGAGATTAGATTCTACTCTATCTCTACTCTATCTTAGTATAAATATAAAATAAAAACAATAAAAAAAGTTTAAAAACTCTTTAGAAATTACATTTATTTAAAATAATTTAAATAGAAACTTAAATTGTATTTATTCTTATCTTCAGATTATATTTGAATAAAAAGTTGACTTTATACTTCTTCAAGAATCAAACTTTGATACTGAGTAAAAGTACATTATTTCTCATTCAAGCTATTACTGCTTTCTTTCTGAAAAATCTGAGATAAAATTAAGAGTAGTAATCTATGATAGAAAAAGATTAAGATATTAATTTAATTTGAGATTTAATATTATATCTGACTCTGATATTCTAGTGAGTGATATTATATATAAAGAGAATGAGTTTAATACTATTCAACTTATAAATATCTATAATGAAAAGTCATTGAAAGAAAACAATAATATCTGAACAATTGATAGAGAATTTTTGAATATAACTTTCTTAAAAAACTCTATAATTATAGAAGACTTATTATTATTATTATTATTCTTCAATTATAGATGTATGCAGTTAGAGACTATGACATCTATCTAAGAACTTTTAGTTGTCAGAGTTTTTCCTATATCTGTAAAGTTAACTATTATACATTCATCACTTTCAGATATGCAAAATCAGAAAATTTCAGCTCAGAATACAAAAACTGTTTACAAATTGCAGTATTTTAACATCTTCTGATACTTTGAAATCATTTGACAATATCATGACAATGGAAAAGAGAACACAGTCTTAAAGATAGACACATTAAATAGATAGATAGAAAGAAATTGAAAGAAAAAGATAAAGTAAAGAAAGACTGTAACAAAACAAATTATTAAAAGATAGTATATAGCTATTTTAACAGACTATATCTGGTTGATTTCCTTCTCTTCATATTCAGATAATTCTGAATTTAGTCATTTTCTTGTAGCTGCTTGAGTTTCTGATAGAAAGTCTATTAAGTATTTAATTTCTGTCTCAGTTGAGAATAAGAATCTCATATTTAATTGATTTAGATCATACTTCTCTTTCAATCTGACTCTGAGACTATTGTATAATGCACAGTGTATTACAATATACTCAGAATTCTCATTTATATTGCAGAATAAGCATTCTATTGAGTCAAATCTATCATCAAATCTTTGTATATAACATTTGAAATAGCCATGTTCTAGTTTCAGCTGTATTATAGATGAGAATATTTTCTTTTTATATTTAATTAAACAAGATTTTCACTTGAGTTTTATTTTAAATTTTGAATAATATATACTCTTCTTTTGTTTCTGTCAGCTTTCATTTCACTTATCTAAATAAGATTCTTTTATTTTTCTCTTTATAAAAGATCAGAATATATTTTTTTGAATAGAGCTGCTTAATTCTGCACTCTTTTTTACAGCTGAATCAGTCAATTCATTATCATGAATATTCATATAAGCAGGAACTCAGTGCAGATAAATTATCAGCTTTGATATTCTTCTCTTTTGAATTTTTAAAACAGAGTTTAGAATCAGTTCAAGATTCATTTGATCATTATGAATCTAACTATTTCTAAGTCTTTTTAAAGCAGCTTGACTATCAGAGAATATTCATATCTCTTTCAAACAATTTTCTGTTTTATAAGATTTTATTTCAATGAGTTTGAAAGATTTCACTATTACAAATAGTTCAGCATCAAAGACTTCAGATTCACAGTCTAGATTTCAGAAATCTGAGATAAAATTAATATTATCTTCAGTATAAGCAATGCCTGCATCTAATCTATTTAAATTCTCATTTTTTGAGTCATCTGAATAAATCAGAATAGAGTCTTTTATATTGATTGTAGAAATTCTCTTCAAATACTGTTTATATTCTTTCTCTTTTAATAGTTCACTTATTTGTAAGTCTATAAGAGATTCAAGCTTTTCTCTTCAGAGAGATAACTTCTCATGATCAACTTTTTCAACATTTAAAGAAGAAAATTGATTTTTAATCAGAGAGTATAGTCTGTACAGTTGAGAAGACATTTTCTTTGAAGAATTATTTTCATTTCAATCAAGAAATCTATTTCAATTTAGTTCATTTTCAGAGTTAATTGATGAAAATGAAGAAGAGACTCTTTCTCTGATTATATGATTTAAGCTCATCTTTATAACTCTTAGAGCATAGTTCATACAGATCTTTTCAAATCTAATAGCAGAAGAAGAAATTAAAGCTTCAATTTTCATTACTTTAATAGAAGATAATTTGAATGCTTTCAGAATTCTTCTCAAGACTCTGTTTTACAGACTTTGAAAGAGTTCAGTGAAATTCTCTTGATTATTTTATCAAACTTAAACTTCATAATCAGCTACTGATGTAATACAGACTATATATAACTGTCTCATAGTCTGGAAGAATAGATCTCTCTCTGTATTTAATAGTCTGATTAGGTTGTTCAATAGTCTTTCTGTCTTAAGAGTTCTTTGTTGAATGTGATATTTAAAATTCAACTTGAAGTTTAATTATACTTCTAATCATTTAATTTACACTGAGTTTAATCTCTCTATTTAAAAGAGTTAGAGATAGTTCTTTCTCATTGAATCTAGAAAAGAAATGAATTAACTCAGTTTTATTTATATTAAATTGAATTTGATTGATATCTGCTCTAACAAAGATTTTCTTTACAGCTTCTTCAATTACTTTCAAATTTCTTTTAATAGTTTTTGAGCTGTAGACTAGATTAATATCATTCATATAACTCAGAGATTGCACTATTCTCATATTTCTATTTTTGAATAGATATGCAGTGTATATTGCAAATAAAATGAGTGAGATTGAAGATTCTTATGATACTTCTATTTTTATCTCAGTCTTGTCTTATTTCATTTTATCAAAGAAGAGTTATATAATTCTTTTAGATATAAAACAGTTAACTCATTTTATTAGAGAAAGTGACAGTTTTAATATCTTCAATATCTGAATTAACTTTGACTTTGAAACATGATTAAATGCTTCTTTTATATCAATAAAAACTGCAGTTGAGACCAGACTCTCATGCTTTGTTATTTGAATATCATGAACAACTGAGAGAACAGTGTCAATTGCAGAACACTGTTTTCTATCTTTCATTTATTCACTGAATAAAAGAGAATCATCTATAGAGCTTATAAAAGATAGTTAAGTAGCTATTATCTTTTCTAAAACCTTTTCTAGGCAGTTCAATAGAGATATTACTCTATATAACTTAGAAATTGAAGTTTTTCTATTAGGTTTTGCAAGAATCACTTCAGTGGCTTCTCTTCAGCATTCAGAATGATATTCATTTTTCAAGAGATTGAAAAAGAGCTCAAAATATTCATTCTTTAAGTAGGAATATGTATTTTGAATAATCAAGTGATTAATTGAATCAGAACCTGCAGCAGTTTTAACAGAACTTGAGAAGATAACTGACTCTACTTCATCTTATGTAAAATCAGATCATTCTCAGTCATTTTCATCAATGTAGTTGAGAAGTAATATATTCTCTTTCTCTGAATCTGAATCTGAATCTGATAAGTTCTGAAAGAGAATTCTCATGAAAGCTTGATCTTTTTTCTCAAAAGAGTTTACTGTATATGATTCATTCTGAAACTCATATTCTAAGGCTGAAAGTTTTGCTACACTTCTTGTTTTAGTATAGTTGAAAGCTTTAAAAACTTTCTTTTCTTATGCTTCTTCAAGAAATCTATTTCAGCAGTCTGTTTTAGCTCTTTTAATATCTGAAAAATATTCATTTCTGACAGCTTTGAACTCTTTATCAGATATTACATCATTCTTTCAATCTCTTCTAGCAGTAGCTAATTCTTTTCTTTTAGATGAGATATTCTCATTTCATTAAGGTTTTAAATACTTAGAAGATTTTCTCTTTGAAATATTATCTCTAACACTTGTTAGAATAATAGATGTAATAAGCTTCACTCTATTCTTAAGCATTTCATTTGAGATATCTTGATCAGAATTTCAATATAGCTTATTCTATCTTTCAGATTTTAACAGTTTTATACTTTCTTCAACTGCTTTTCAATCAGCTTTTTCAAAGTTATACTGATTAGAGAGAAGAGGATTTTCACTCATTTATTTTTCACTCAGTTTAATATCAAATTGAATAATCTCATGACCTGATTCTGATGTCTCATTTGAATCAATAAATCAGTTTACAAGTCTTCTTTTCATTAGATTTTATAATATGAAGATTAGATCTATAATAGACTTCTATTTCATGTCTTTTCTAAAGAATGTTTGTTGATCAGACTTATTAATCAAATCTATTGAATGCTTAAAGATTTATTTAACTAGATTATCAGCTCTCACTGCTCTCTTGCATTCTGAATTTCATCAGAGATGATGTGTATTGAAGTCTTCTGCAATTATAGAGTTTCTTGATAGAGTTATATTCAGAAATTCTCTATTAATTGTTCAGATATTGTTATATTCCTTCAATGACTTTTCATTGTAGATATTTATATGTGATTCAAAGATTGCTTAAGCCAGCGTACGATTACAGGCGTACACCGGCTTCTTATATATTGTAATATCGTACACTAATTTAATTAGCGGCCGCTATGGCCCCTTTACACTCATACACGTACACTAGTAGTTTGAAAGCAGCTGTGTTATTATTCAACAGTTGTACATTCTTCTGAATCACATTCTCTCTCACCAGATTCAGTCACACTCACATGATCATGTCATACACCCTAGCTTCATGCGGATTAGCTCATCACTAGCATTTCACAATCATGTAATCTATCTCTGATTCAGCTAGTATTCTGCATACACTCTCACAAAGAAACTTTCACTATATTACATCACTTATTCACTAACTTTTCTCATTCTTCAATTATCTTCTTCATTTCATCATCATTGAATGCCATCATCATTCAAGATTTCTACTTCTTCTTCTGTTCAACTCTTTCTATCTGTTCATCTATCATATCATACACATTTCTGACAATGGCTCTCTGTTTTCACAACAAGTGTCATCATAGTGCTCATACTGAGCAGTTTGTTAGCAGTAAGTGTAATACATTGTAAAACATAATCAGAACTTGTTTATCTTCTAACAATTATCAGAATAATATATTATCATGAATAATGACACATCTTCTTCACCTTCTTGTACACTCTCTTCATCTTCTTATATGTTCTCAACTGTTTCTCTTCTCAGCAGGTTTCTGATCATGTTTTCTGACATGATTTTATGTGAACACAGATGCTGATATGTTGTTTTTATTCACATAGAATCTTCACATGTTGACAGATCTATATCTGCTAATGATAGTGAATCTGATGTGAAATCATTGATCAAGAACTTGAAGAATGTAATAATGAAGAAATTGTCTGTGTCATGTGTGACTGAGTCTCTTACATCTCTCTTTACTTCTTCTGTCACTTCTTTCTCTGCTGCTTCTCTCTCTGTTTCTTTCTCTGCTGCTTCTTAATCTTCTATACTTGTCTCTGTGTCTGGTTCTCCCGCTCTCACTACCTCTGTTCCCGCGACCTCTACTTCTGCTACTCCTGGTTTTACCGTCTCTGCCTTTCTTACTAGCTCTCCTCATTTCAAGAAGATGTTGTGTAGGCTCAGTGAATCATATTTCTCAGTGTGTATACTCCCGCTCTTCTTGTCAATTTCTAGAACAATTTATTGTATAAAGACTGTATATGATATAACTATCTGAAGCTCAGTTGCAGACACTGATTATTACATTCATTTTAAATATTCATGATGAGACAATTATTCATTCATATCAGAGAATCATCTCTTCTCTTAACAGTATTAAGATTATAAGTCTTTTTCTTTTTCATCTTTTCTTTCAGACACTGATTTTTCTGTTTTTAGAAGAAATTGTTATGAGTTTTACTGTATACAAAGTTGTGATGTTCACAGACATTAAGAAACTTTTTATAACTCTAAAGTTCAACATCACAAAGATATCTGCTCTAATGAATTTCTTCAGAATAATAGATCTGTATCAGTCTATTCTCTGACATCTGTCATCTGACTTCATGATGCAGGTAAAAGATATCCATGTTTTTGAGAACAGGAATGTGAATGTCATACTCTTTTACACTCACAGATGTGAGACTTGTATGTCTTGTCTGAAATGTTATTATGAAAATGAGTCATTCACATGCTGTATTCTGCTTTCTGCATTTCTTCATGTCTCTCTCTCTCTTTCTGAGAAGCCTTGTGTGTGTTGCAATTGCATGTACAACTCTAAGATCAGCAGGTGTTTATTCAGTAACTGTTCTCATCTCTGATTTTATGATTTTCATATGCTAATAATGATTCTTAGTTACTCTGATGTCAGAGATCATTCTGATCAAAGATGATAACATTATCAAGACTATCTTCTTCTGCTCTTAAGCTTCTTCTGTCACTTTCTCTTCCTTCTCTGCAGGGAAGGTTGTGCACATATCAGATCATAAGCATTTGATCTCAGATAACTTCTGTTATTGTTCATTCAGTTCTGTGCCTTCTTCTTCTTCTATTTCTTTCATCTTCACTCTCTCTGCTCTGGCTTCTGATTCTGCAGCTCTTGCGCTCTTCTTCAATTTCTCTACATATATGCATGTGCATTTCTATATTAGCATTCCAGTCAATCTTGCAATCAATGATATTAATGTCATACACAGAGTAGTAGAGAAATCAGAGACATGTATAATATTATTGCAAGAGTGACTTGCAACTCTCAAATCTCTTACAGATCTTGAGTTTTGAGATTTTCTTTGCTTTTAATGTTTTTCAGATAATGTGGTATTGGAAATAGATTAAACATGTGATGTATGAAAATGAATAGAGTGTGTATGATAACATTTGTCTTTTTTACAGCTGACTCTTACAGTTAATGACTAATTCATTATCTCTTTTCTTACACTTTTTCTTTATCTGCTAGCTACTACTTTTACACAATCTCTATATAATACAGTATTCAGTAACTAGATTCAGCAACTTTCATCTTTTATAATTCTATCTCATACATTATACTGTCTCTCTTTGCCTGCTCAGATCACTACAGTGAACAGTTCATTGAAACTAATCTCACTCAATCTCTGAGCATTCTCAGAGATTAAGATAACTTGATCTCATGTATTCACAGATGTTTCAGATAGTTCATTCTCTGTAGTCTTCACAATTAAACTGATGTAAACAGTTAAATTCAACTCTGAATTTCTTTTTCTTCTGCAATCTGACTCATATATAAGTCTGCTACTTTGAGACTGTTCTTTACTGTGTTGCATCTGCTGTCTGTGATGTGTTATTATATAATCAGCTACAGTCTTATTACTTATTGAAGTGTGATATTCATCTGATTTCTTCATTACTTCTCATTCTTTTCTTATAATTATGAAAAGATCAGAATAAGTGAGCCCCGGTGGCCGAATGGTTAATGCGGCCATCTGGTAGCGCCTTGGCGTGGGAAATCAAGGCGCGTGGGTTCGAAACCCGTAGAGGATACATTAAATCCGGAACTCAAGCACCTCAGGTTTCTAATAAATACAGAGGTGTACAAATCGCTCCAATGAATCACTCTATGTTCCTGGGCTGGGAAGTTATTATCGCATGTATCTAATTGTCACTCCTTTGTATTTTCCTATGTTCTTGTTATCTTGGCGTGGTCTCAACACCTGTATTTCCTCCTGTATAACCAACACTTGGCCTGTATTTAACATCACGCAAGGACTCATTATAAGCTCCGCTTGCATATGAGTATAATGAAAGAATAATAATAATAATAATAATCAGAATAAGTGAGATTATCTGATTCATAAGCATCTATGATTTCTCTTACTTTGCAAGACTTTTCA
This sequence comes from Blastomyces dermatitidis ER-3, assembly GCF_000003525.1. Taxonomy (NCBI): domain Eukaryota; kingdom Fungi; phylum Ascomycota; class Eurotiomycetes; order Onygenales; family Ajellomycetaceae; genus Blastomyces; species Blastomyces dermatitidis. The sequence goes on along the minus strand of NW_025544776.1, from coordinate 5,419,509 downwards.
ATTGTAAGTCTTTTCTTTTTCAATACTGATAATAGTGCTGCAGATGATTATAATCTGCTCAGATCTTGTATCTTTACTTTTATAAGTCATGAATCATTGATTAAGTTGTATAAGATCTGTCTCTCTAATTCTTTCAATGTATACATTCTCAGAGAATGTGATTTGAGTATCTTATATGACTCAAATCATCTAGATTGAAACTTCTCAGAGCTCTCATTATGTACAAGAACTCACATTCTCATCTTGAGACTTGATTTCTTAACAAGTGAGTCTTGTATTCTTTTCAATTGAATTGCTCAGTTCAGGAGTAACTCATTAGCTTTTGCATGTGTGTGACTGATCTCTTTCAATCTTGATTCTGTGTTCACAACTGTTGTGTCTGCAACTGCTGTTCTCTTCTTCATCTTTTTCAAAGCATTCTCTGAAATGCGCGGATGCAATTCATACAACAGATAGAATGATGAATGCTTGAAGACTGCATGCTGCTGAATTCACATGGCTAATAGTGCCTGTTTGAGATATTCATCTCATAGTCTCATAGACTTGCTCACTAGATATTTCATCAGCATATTGCTCAAGATTTCATTCAAGTGTTTCATCTTCTCATTCATCTGCAGATAATATAATGTTGTTCTACAATGTCTTATCTGTAACTGGCTCATGAAATGCCTTATCACTTCTTTCATGAGGTTCACACTGTTATCAGTTAGAATCTTGTGCAGCATTTCATAGTTGATATAGATCTCATTATGTAGAAACTTCATCATCATCTTCTCTGTCATCTCTGAAACTGCTTTCACAACTGATCAGTCAGTAGCATAATCAATAGCAGTGATTATTCATCAGTTTTCATTTGACATTCACAGCAATATGTCTATGAGATTCATCTTTCATTATTTAAACAGTTGTATCATACACTTTATCTGATATTGCACTTTCTCATGTTCTAACTCTTTCTTAGATTCTTTCACAATCTGACAATTCGGGCACTCATGAGCATACATCTGGATGTTCTCAGCCATGCTTAGCTAGTATGCTCTTGATTTGAGTATGCTCATGAGTTCAGAGCTTTCTAAGTAACTGAATTTCTTGTGCATATGAGTTATCAAGTCACATCTAAATAAAGGTTCTAGATAGAGAGCTTCTGTGTATCCTAGATCACAGTAAAGCATAACATTGTTTTCATTTCTTCATTTCCTCAGCTTGAAGTTCAGAAGCATCTCTTCTACTACTCTCATGAGACACTTATCATCTGACACCTTGTCATTCTTCAAGCAAGAGATCATGGCATTCACTCATTCTGATTCCTTGCATTCTCTCAGTGTGTTTAACATGAACATTTCTTATGCCTAGTTTGTAGAACCCTCATCTATGAAATCAGGTCTGTGACTGATTGCATTCAGCATCACTGCATTCAATCTCTTTCAGTATTTAATATGAAGATTATATACTTGAAACTCTGAGATTCAACATGCTAAACATTTGAAAGGTTTTATCATTGATTGTAGATAGACAAGGCTTTCATAATTCATGATCACTGTTATCATATGCCTGTTGTCAATATATCTATCTCACAATGCCAGTGTGTGCTTAATCACTAGCAATTTCTTTTCATACACTGAGTAATTGAGCTCAGCATCTGATAGTTTTCTACTATTATATATCACTGAGTGCAGCTTGCTGTTCTTACTCATCTGTAGAAGAGCATCTTCAATAGCTCATTTGAATGTATCTATCTTAATGTAGAAAGGTTTATTACAATCTGATTGAATAAGCACTGAGAATGTTATTACATATTCTCTCAGTGTGAGAAAAACCTTCTTATACACAGTATTTCAGATAATTAAATGAAACTTCTTCTTTCACAGATTTGCATCTGTTTCTCTTAAGAGATCTGAGAGTGATGCAGATATTTATGCAAAATTCTTGATGAATCTACAGTAGTATGAGACTAACTCAAGAAACTGTTGTATATGATGTACATTTCTCAGTCACAGCTAATTCACTATGATATTCAATTTCTTCAGAATGAGATATATACAGTCATCACTCACTATATATTCTACAAACTTTAACTCTTTCATTTCAAACACACACTTGATTGATTTGATGTAGAGCTTATACTCTGTCAGAGTTATAAACACTTCATCAAGATACTTCAGATATTTGTTATATGAGTTTGAAAAGACTAGAATGTTATCAAGATATACAAGATATGAGATTTCATTCTGTTTATAAAGAATTATATTCATCATTATTTAAAAGATGACAGACACATTTGTCAGACTGAATAGTATTATCAGAAATTCAAACTTTTCTCATTGCATATTAAACATAGTTCACAGAACTGACAGTTCATCTACATGAATCTGTCAGTATTCTGAGAGAAGATTGATCTTCAATAGATATCAGATGTTTTCAACTGTATTCAACTATTGTTGAATCTGTGACAGTGAATATTCATTCTTGATTATAAGCTTATTAAGTGCTCAGTAATTAATACACATCTATCACTTCTTATCTGTCTTTTTCATGAATAGAACTGAAAAGCCTCACATGCTTGATAAGAGTTATATGAGACTATATTCTAGAAGATCAGTGATCTGATACTTCTGTTCTTCAAGATGTGTTTGTGACAGAGAGTATATATTCTGATTGACTGATTTTGCATCTCTCATATCAATCTCATATACAAATCCTCATTTCAGTAGTAATTTCAGTGAAAGATCTGTTCAGAAGATCTTCTCATGCTTCTTCAGAAGCTTCTTCATACACTTATTCTTCTGTATATTCTTTATCTTAGTTTTCTTCACTTCTGAGTTCTGTATCACATACAGAATGCTTTTGAATGAGATCTTGTGAATCATTCTCTTTGCTTATTAATGTATAAGCAGATTTAACTCTTTTATATCAGAGATGTGAAATATTCTTCTCATATCAGTTGATAGAATTATATGAATCATTTTCTTTCTATCAGTCAACTGCATATAGCATGTACATCATTGAATCTGCAGATTGAATCTTTGAAATCAATTAAGTCTGAGAATAAGATTATATTTCATGTTCTGCAGCTCTCACACTTAAATATAGTAAGATCATTCTCTGAAGTGTAAGAACACTCTTACTCTTACAGATAATATCAAATATCAGTTATCAGATAATCTTATACATCAGAAATTCTTCACTCAGCAGACTTCTTTCAATCTTCAGATTATATAATTATCAATATATTATATAGAAGCTTCTATATCTGCTAACACTTTTGTAGCCATCTCTCAATTCTTACTCAAGTACTCTCTATACATTAATATTTCAGGTCTCAAGGCATTGAGATGAGTATTCATTTCATCATTCTCACTTATATCTCATTCAGAAGCCTGCTTCTTCTTTACATTTATAGAATTCAGAGAATCATCTAACATAGACATCTCTTTCATTTTGAAGACTTTTCATAGAATATCAGTGAGTGTCTCTGAGCTCACTGATTCTGCTAGTTTTTTAACTCTCTTACTTCTCTTGACTGTGTACACTGAGTGCAATCTTTTACATCATGATTTTAACATTCACAGTTGAAGCAAGCTTAATGTTTATAACATCAAGATTTTCACTCAGAAGATTTCTTTTTCAGGAAATTCAGTGCTTTAACAATGACATTCAGATCTAGATTCATTATGTCTGAGTATGTAACTTGTATTATAGAAGTCTGATTACTCATTCTTCACTGAGATATACTCAATTACAGTATTTTCTGTCATAATTGACTCACTTATTTCTGTACAATGAGAATATTATATACTTTCTTCACTGTGTCTGACTGTGAGATTAAGCATTTTCATTCCACTCTCAACTCAGATATAAGATCATGAATGAAGATCTGTAAATAGAAAGATGTTGAAAGCTCTTCATTCAATGTGAGATAGTGTAAGCTGAAGTGTATGAAGTATAATATAAGATTACTCACTTATCTACACTCAGTGAAGTATTCATAACACTTATCTTATATATTCACTTTCTCAAAGTTATGTAAGATTCACTTGAAAAACTCATTTCATATTTATAAGAATGAATATTACTTCAGATCTGTGAGATTCATCTTTTTATCAGTCATTTATAATGACTTCACTTTTCTATGTAGAAACATAGTAGATCTTAAAACTTATTGAAATTCTGTTAACTATCTGTCTATAAGTTCACATTCAATCTGATAATATGATTACATCTGACTTAGTCAGCTGATTGCAGCATCATTTTTTCAGTCACTATTAAAGCTTAGTAACTCTGACAGATCTCTCAGCTTAATGTATCTTATACTCAGATTCTCATTCTGCACAGCAGTCTCTGATAATGTATATACTTTTAAAGAGATTATGAACAATCATGATAAGATCTTCAGATTCAGTGTAGTTATCTATCTGTATAAATGTTTGATCTTCTGCTGCAGATCTAAGATCTGGTTTTCTCTATTTTTATTGATGATGATGATTGTATCAGTAAAGCTCTTCATAGTAAATACTTAATTTACAGTGAATATCAATTGTTATTTGACTTCTGTCTCAGTCTGTCACTGTGTACACAAGGTCTCAATCTCATTTAGAATTCTCATATATATACAGAGCTTCAATTCTGATTCAGCAGTCTCAGCTGCTTTTCTTACTGTTTTAAGTAAACTCTCTAAGAGGTTCTGCATATCTTCCAGTTCAGATAGCAGAGAAGAGTGTTGTTTGTATCAGCTAGAAAAGATATTCATTTCAGTGATTGATTTCTGATTGATTGTACAATATCTATCATTATATCACTATATCACTGTATCATTATATTGCTATATCATTCTATTGCTATATTGTTATATGATTTCTGTTATCATTGTACAACTCTGGTGATGATCACTCTCTCTTTTATCTCTTTAAGTGAAGAGCAGTCTTCTTTGAATCTGATTCATCACTTTCATCTCTTTTTCTCACATCTCATCTGTTCGCATACATGATATTCATCTGAGTGTGAAGTTTTTCCTCAACAAGCAAAGCAGCATCAATTGAATGCTCTTTCACTCACTACTCTTCATACACTATCTTTTTAAGATGTTCTAGGACCACACTGGCATGATAACTATGAATCACTTCATAGATGAAATTATCATGCTCTGAAAAAGTCTGTACTTCTCACCAGTTTTTAAACATGCTATCAGATGTGATTCAAAGATTGCTTAAGCTAGCATATGATTACAGGTGTACGCCGGCTTCTTATATATTGTAATATCATACACTAATTTAATTAGCGGCCGCTATGGCCTCTTTACACTTGTACGCGTACGCTAGTAGTTCGGAAGCGGCCGCGTTATTATCCGACGGTCGTACGTTCTTCCGAACCACATATGAGCTGTATAGTATCAAACTTATTTTCTTTATCTATAATGTCACTCATCAGAATATCAGAGTCAGACATGATATTAAATCTTAGATTAAATTAATATCTTGATCTCTTTCTTTCATAGATCACTACTCTTGACTTTATCTCAGACTTTTGAGGTAAAAAGCAGTAGTAGCTTGAATGAGAAAAAACATATTTTTACTCAGTATTAAAATTCAGCTTCTGAAGTAGTATAAAATCAACTTTTTATTCAAATGCAATTTGAAGATAAGAATAAATACAATTTGAGTTTCTATTCATATTATTTTGAATAAATGTGATTTTTGAAGAGTTTTTAAACTTTTTTTGTTGTTTTTGTTGTATATTCATACTAAAAGAGAGTAGAGTAGAATCTAATCATTATTATCAGATAGTAGATTATAACTGTTCTGAAAAGTAGAAATCTTAACTGCTTGCATTATATCTAGTTTATTATCAGAGTCATTTCTCAATTCTCTAATCTTAACAGAAGTTTGAGAATTCAAATTCTATTTACATTTAGCTGAAGAATTGAAGTTTGAAGACTTAGATAGTTGAGAGTTTCTTTTTTTTAAGCTTGCAGTTGTGAGTTTACTGACTTGACTATTCTCTTCAGTTCTAGATTTACTCTGAGCTTCATCTTTTCTTCAGTTCTTTTAAGTTCTTGAAGTAAACATATATTCTTTTAAGCTAGATACATGTTTTTCTTTGCAATTAGAGCATTTAAGCAGAGTGTATTGATATATTTCATCTCTTTTTAAGCATGTTTCATATTTATACTCACTAGTTTTATTATCTCTGATACAGAATGCACATTTTGAGTCTCTGAAATAGAAGATTGCAAAGTGTTCATATCTTTGACAGTTTGAACACTGTGTTTGAGCTTTGAGATTCATTCTTGAGTCTTTGTATTCATGAACTCTCATTTTCAAATCTGCTACTCTTACTTCAGAGATCTTTGACTGTTCAAGTGTTTTTATATATACTAGAACAGAGACATTTCTCCTGCTTTATCTGAACTCAATTGAATTTAGTTATACAGGCTTCTTTCTCAGTTGAATAGAGTTGTATTCTTCTAATTCATTTTTGAGAAGTAGCATTTCTTCTTCACAGTCAAAAATTTCAACTGAAATATTATAATGAATGAATTTATCTCACTTTTCATCTCTTTTAGATAGAATTGTTATGTTTAACAAAGATTCTACTGCTGACTTTCAGAGATTCTCATTCTGAATAAGGAATTCAGCACTGAATTCAGATATTGTAGTCAGAATGATGAAGTTTTTAAAGAATGATGACTCAATTGAAGCTATAACTGATTTTTGAACTTTAATATCAGTTATTAACTGAGAAAAGAACTGCTGATTAATTTCATTTCTGATTCTGAAAATAAGATTTAAGTATAGCTTGTTTCTTTGCAGAATGTTCTGATTTGAAACTTTGAGAATAAGTCTTCTATTTCTGAAGATTTGAAAGTTTTTCTCTTTTTACATTTTCTTTTTCACTTTTCTATGAATAGAGGCATGAGCAGTATTCTTCTCAGTTTTCTCAGGATTTTGAGCAGGTTTTGAGACAGCAGATTTAAAGATAGCAGATTCAGCTGCTTGAGCATATGTTTTCTTCTGATTCAAAGAAGAAGAAGAAGTAGAAAAAAAGAAAGAAGAAGAACAAGATAAAGAGTCAGTGATTGTACTAGGAATTTTCAAGGTTTTTTGAACTATGTTTGAGATTTCAAGTTTGAACTTGATTATCTTCTGTAGTTATCTAGCCTGAGTATGAAGAATTAACAGAACTTCTTCATTTATCTCACTCAGACACTGCTTTTCAAGAATCTTACTTACTTTTTCAAGTTTCTGTATTTCAAGAACTTATTGTTTCTCTATTTCTTCTTTCTTTCTTCTGTTCAGAATTTCAATCTCAGAAATAGCATTTGAGAAAGCATCTTTTTTCACATCAACTGAGTGTATTTTTGAACTCATTGTTTTCACTCAATGAAAAGTTGATCAGACTGTTTCAATTGAGATATTTCTAAGTCTGTTTTCAATTGAAAAGTTGATCAGACTGTTTCAAAAGAAGAATAAAAGACTTTTATGTATAAAACATCTGATTTTTTTCACACTAGTTCAGTAACTAGGTTAGATTTTTGAAGAGAATCTAATAAACTAAAATTGATTTTTAAGATAAATCAATAAAATCTTTACAATCTCTTTCTTAAGATACAGTGAGAAAAAGTATGATATCAATTAATAATAAATCAGATAATATGACAGTTTTTGAGAGAAAAACTGATAAAAAATAAATCAATTTTTTGCAGAGAAATTGATTAAAAATATTCAATTTTATTCTAAATCATTAAATTCTTCTCACATAACAAGTGTGCAACTCAAATCAGTTAATAAAGAGTGTAAAACAGAATTAAGTATTAATAAAAGCTCTTCAGCTACTGAAAAAGTAATTCTTACTTAAAAGAATATGAAATTATGATAGAAAACAACTTTGTTTTTAATTCTTTGTAAGAATATTGTATAAAACTCAGAGAAAAACATCTTACTTTTTCAAGAGAAGTAAAAAACTATTTCTAAGATCTTTTTTTTACATTAACTGCTGTAGAAGAATAAGATAGAAACTGCTAAGATATGCACTACTATATACTTTCTATCAAGACTTTCTCTCTTCAGAGTCTTGATATTATAGAGAATATAAGTCTGTTTCTATATAATAATATAAATATTGTCAGCAGAATGTAGAGGAAATGGTTATTTATATCTCAAAATAGAAGACTTTATCAATGATTATATTAATATAGAGTTAATTCTCAAATTCAATAGAAATCTAGTATTGCTGTTCTCAATCCCTTGCAGAATCTATTGAATATTGAGATATTAAAACTAGATTTAATATATCTCACTGTACAGAGATCAAAGACTCAGTCAGATCTTGAGATATACTGATTTTATAGTTGTTATATCTGCTGATTATATATTGAGTACAGTTGCTGAGGTATCTTTTTGTACTTTTCTGTCAGAGATGAACCAGATTGAGAGAGATGATATGAGAATGAGACTTGATATTAATGTCTAGATACACTGAAGACAGACTGCAGAGATTACACTTCAGAAGTGACTGTTAATTATATACTTAATATTATCACTGAGATATCTTTTTATATTTTTCTGCTGAGAATGAGTCAGATTGAGAAGAGCAGTATGAGAGTGAGACTTGGCATTGATGTTTTGAAACATCAAAGATGAACAGGGTTTTCACAGAGATCAGTTCTCAGATATCTTCACAACTACAGATTGAGAATCTTTCAAAATCAAGAAGATTGATGCATATGGCTAGATCTCTTCACCTTACAATTTGTATGGCAATTTGGCCTGGGATTGTGGTGTGATAGAGGAGAATGAGGGATAATCCCACGCAGGAGTTCTGAACGATGTCTGGTTCACATTTGGCTGGATAACTCCACCACCACACGGGGTATGCGGTCAGTGATGGGGTCAAAATGCCTGTATGATCGAGGGCTTTTCGATGGATCTATCGGCGGGTTCTTATTCGAAAAATCGAGCGAGTTCGTAGTGAAGCGGTTGAAATATGTAATGACACTGCATATCTATTCAAGAATAGAGAGATAAAAATAGTGAGATCTTTAAGTTATGTAGATGATATTGATTTACTCTACAGTTCAAAGATAATCAAAGAGAATTTAGAAGTGATTGAGAAAGTAGTAAAGAAAATCTTTGTTAGAGTAGATATCAATCTAATTCAATTTAATATGAATAAAACTGAGTTAATTCACTTTTTTTCCAGATTAAATGAGAAAGAACTAAGTCTAACTCTTTTGAATAAAGAGATTAAACTCAGTTTAAATATCAAATGACTAGAAGTATGATTAAACTTCAAGTTGAATTTTAAATATCATATTCAATAAAGAATTATCAAGACAGAGAGACTACTGAATAGTATAATCAGACTATTAAATACTGAGAGAGATCTATCTTTTCAGACTATAAGATAGTTATACATAGTCTGTATTATCTCAGTAGCTGATTATAAAGTTCAAGTTTAATGAAATAATTAAGATAACTTCACTGAACTGTTTCAAAGTCTATAAAATAGAGCTTTGAGAAGAATTCTGAGAGCATTCAAATTATCTTCTATTAAAGTAATGAAAATTAAAGCTTTAATTTCATCTTCTACTATTTAATTTGAAAAGACCTGTATGAACTATACTCTAAGAGTTATGAAGATAAGCTTAAATTATATAATCAGAGAAAGAGTCTCTTCTTCATTTTTATCAGTTAACTCAGAGAATGAACTGAATTGAAATAGATTTCTTGATTGAAATAAGAATAATACTTTAAAGAAAGTGCTCTCTCAACTGTATAGACTATATTCACTTATTAAGAATTAATTTTCTTTATTAAATGTTGAGAAAATTGATCATGAGAAGATATCTCTCTGAAGAGAAAAGCTAGAATCTCTCATAGACTTATAAATAAGTGAACTATCTAAAGAGAGAGAATATAAACAGCATTTAAAGAAGATCTCTATAATCAATATAAAAGACTCTATTCTGATTCACTCAGATGACTTAAAAAATGAGAATTTGAATAGATTAGATACAGGCATTGCTTATACTGAAGATAATATCAATTTTATCTCAGATTTCTGAAATTTAGACTGTGAATCTGAAGTCTTTGATACTGAACTATTTATAATAGTGAAAGCTTTCAAACTCATTGAAATAAAATCTTATAAAAGAGAAAATAGTTTGAAAGAGATATAAATATTCTCTGATAGTCAATCTGCTTTAAAAAGACTTAGAAATAGTCAGATTTATAATAATCAAATAAATCTTGAACTGATTTTAAACTCTGTTTTAAAAATTCAAAAGAGAAGAATATTAAAACTGATAATTTATCTATATTAAGTTCCTGCTTATATGAATATTCATGACAATGAATTGACTGATTCAGCTGTAAAAAAGAGTTCAGAATTAAGTAGATCTATTTAAAAAACAGTGTTCTGATCTTTTATAAAGAGAAAGATAAAAGAATCTTGTTTAAATAAGTGAAATGAAAGCTGATAGAAACAAAAGAAGAGTATACATTATTCAAGATTTGAGATAAAATCAAAGTGAAAATCTTGTTCAATTAAATATAAAAAGAAAATATTCTCATTTATAATTCAGCTAAAACTAGAATATGATTATTTCAAATTCTATATACAAAGATTTAATAATAGATTTGATTCAACAGAGTGCTTATTCTGTAATATAAATGAAAATTCTAAGTATATTATAATACATTATACATTATACAATAGTCTCAGAGTCAGATTAAAGAAGAAGTATAATTTAAATTAATTAAATATGAGATTCTTATTCTCAACTGAGACAGAAATTAAATACTTAATAGACTTTCTATTAGAAACTCAAGCAGCTATAAGAAAATAACTCAATTCAGAAGTATTTGAATATGAAGAGATAAAAGTTAATTAAATATAGTCTGTTAAAACAGCTATACACTATCTTTTAATAATTTTATTTTATTATAGTCTCTTTTTACTGTACTTATTTCTTTCTATTCTTTTCTATCTATCTATCTAATATGTCTATCTTTAAGACTATATTCTCTTTTTCTTTGTCATGATATTTTCAAATGATTTCAAAGTATCAGAAGATGTTAAAATACTGCAATTTATAAATAGTTTTTGTATTCTGAGCTGGAATTTTCTGATTTTGTATATCTGAAATTGATAAGTGTATAATAGTTGACTCTATAGATATAGGAAAAACTCTGAGAACTAAAGGTTCTCAGGTAGATGTTATAGTCTCTGACTGCATACATCTATAATTGAAGAATAATAATAATAATAATAATCAGTGATATAAATTACTAGAAATAATCTATCTCTGTTTCTTGCACAAACTTACATGTGTGATCATGTACTTGCTTCCTCATAGAGTTGCATTGTGATAGCAGGCTCTCAAAGATACCATTCAGCAATGTCAGGGAGCATAGACAGAGTGAAGTACTTGTTACCTGTGTAGATCACTTTGATTGGATGTTGACATGATTTTACCGCGAAGTTGCAATCCGGGATCACATCCTGTCTTCAGTATAGAATCAGGCCAATTCATAGTGCCGGTTCATGTCTTGTTTGAATGCATTAACTGGGGCCAGTAATCCGCAGATTCGCGCCGGCCTTAGATCATGTTGAGAACAATGAATGTGTGCTTCCGTAGATGTAAAACCATTCTAAGAGGTACATATGAAATGTTTGGCCATAGAAGATTATAGAAATTCATGTAAATTTAGATTTTGCTAAGACACAATGTGCAATCCAAAGAAGTTTGCCCCTATCGTCCATTTCATTGTTGTATCAATATACCCCACGCATCCAAGACATGTCCCCATAACCTCTCATCTCTAGTCTTAGAGGCGTAAATCTACAGGTTTCTAGTTGGTCGTTTCAAATCACCCGTTTTTTTACTTAAAACAGCAAGGTCCATAAATATGACCGGTCCTATGTTTGCCTGAAGGGTGATAGCTACGGTCGCTTTGAGGGAGAACCACTGCACCATTGGCTATTGTTTGGTTAACCAGATGAGATTATTTACTTGACCCATAAATACCCGTCTCTCTTGTGGGGTTCCAGTAACGCTCAGCAGAGTATTGGTAATCTAGGAAATGAACTGGTTTAAACCGGAAGGCATATTAGAATATTCATGGCCTAGTCATGCTCGATATATCCCCTATCCCTCAGAGTAGCCATAGCCTATATATAGATTATATTTATTTTATATTTATTTAACATTTTTTAAACTAGCTGTTATGCGAAGCTACCCGAACTTTCACAGGGTGTCGAAGGGGCTGATACACAGGGTTCGAGTTTTACATCTGTACTGGAGGAGGAGACGGTTCGCAAAACTTGGATGCTCTTGGAAAGAAATCTGCAGAAGCATTCAAGATGCCAAAGAAACGACGTAAATAGATTTATATATATATTCGGTAAGACATTTCTGTGCAGCTTTGCATTATGGCCTCACATCACCACGAGAACAAGGAATATTACGATGAACGTGTCGACAAGCCTACGATATTTTCATCCTGGTAATGTCCTCCAAATATGCTCCATTCCTCTTCATATATGCCCGTGCATCGCTAATCTTAGCGGAGCTCTGCTGCACAGAAGCACATCCAGTCACCCGCGGATGTGCATCGATCGGGGCGGCTCAGCAGACACGCTATACTGGAAGAAGATATTAAGTGACACCTGAGAATACCAACTTGGTACTTTATCCACTAGTTACACCTGCATGTGAATCCGCGCTCCAACTCCTCTTGCATTGACAGGGATATCTGCCACTCAGAAATGCTACTTGTAATGGTTGAGTCATGGGAGATATTGCCTAGATGCCAGGCTACAGCCTACATTGCATGAAACAATTGGCTCGCACTGAACCAAGAGTATTGAGCACTACCCAGATAGTACCTGCTGAGCCAATCGCCATAACCAAATCTGGATATCTTAGGGTGTTTAGAATCTGGGGGCCGCTTTTGTGGATGAAGAGGAAAGACTATGGAGGCTGAGATGCAAGAAAGCAAGTACGAGTGGGTGAAGAAAGACAGAAATTGTTATTCGATGGAAAGGGGTAGATTAATATTTGTCGTCGAAAGTCATTCTTTAGACAAGTCCGCTTCAATATGCCCCAAGTGATAATTCTAAACGTAGCCTGAAACTGCCTTCCATGTCCCAACACTTTGAAATACCATCACGGTGCTGTACTGTGACGAGTTCGCCCCTCAAACGCCCAAGACCATTTTTGCATTGATAGGGATATCTTGTAACAAGATGCGTTATCATTCTGTTCGCCATCCCAGAAATCTCCAGAGAATACTTCCCGCGAAGAACCTATCTACAACGCCATATAGCCATCATCTCCACTGTCCACATTCTCCGCAGCACAGAAGAGCCATTGTTGCCTGAACAGCAACCAATACCAAATCATCATTTAGCGCTTTGATGACTGGAAGTGATATTTGATATTGCCTGTGACTCAGAACATGCAAGGAACGTCTTAACGTGATTGGGAAATGAAGGCGTTGAGATATGAATTGATAGAGCGAAATGTACCAACATGGGTGGAGCGATAAAAAGCCATCGAAATCCTCTTCAAAGTATCAGTGAAACACTGACTGCTGTGGATGTCCTGGTATATTCGTTTAATTCATTCAAGGGTTTGGGTTCCTTCTTTAGCTTCCGCGTAATTCAATATCGAATAGCTTCACATTCTTCACCATGTCCCGTTTCTTCTCCTCCAGCGCTCGATCTTTGCTTCAGATAATATGGAAAGGCACTCAGCGAGTAGCTAAGTACGACGAGATGATCGAGAAATCAATTGAAAACAATTCGAAGCTCAAAGATAGAGTAGGGACAGTTGAAATCGCGTATGTTTATTCTTCGCTTAACTCAATAATTTGCTCACTTCTTCCTAGGGGTCAAGAGCACCCATCACCACGAGACCCCAAACTTCGCGTGTCAGGGCAGTTGCTGGATAAAAATGGAACTCGCATCACGTCGGGGCATTGGTATCATGACGGGGAGGTGAAGTTTTCGAAGGAGGAGTTTAACAGTGCTGAGGGGGGGAGGTGTGAATGGAACTACAGGCTTAATCTGCGAGCCTGGTTTTTGTTTAGCACGAGATTTTCGAACTAAGACTATCTAAAAGACGATGTGAATAAAAATGAACATCTAAATTGCTAGAGGAGAGCTTGTTTTCCGTAGACGACCGAGAGTGGTTATCAACTCCACTTCAGAGAGGCGTAGCACAGCTGTTTGCGTTGTGGGTAACGAGGAATTGTATAGGGCTGACTGCGCATGCCAAATGCACAAAACGTGGTCCCCCCAACTAGCGCGACCAAGCTTACTTAGGCTTAGTCGGAAAACACAGACTAGAAGTGTTGTTAACTTTTTGAAGACCGTTACTGATGTGAATGTTGCAGGATACAAACCCTGGACATTAACCTACATAATGTTGCTTCGACTCAAGGCGCCCATGATGTTCACGCGGAGAATTTTCCAATCCACTCCTTTCGCTGCACCAGCGTCTGTGGCTGCGAGTCTTACCGCGACTGGACCTATTGAGGAGGAACGCGCCCCGCGATATAACCCAAGCCATTTCTACCCGGTCCGCCTGTACCAAGTTTTGAACGATAGATATCAAGTTGTCGCGAAACTCGGTTGGGGCACAAGTTCAACTGTGTGGCTGGCACAAGATTTGCATCAGTGAGTTTAAACCCCAGGGGCCAGTTTAATCGCTAACAGCACAGATGGCGCTGGCTACCGCGGCGTTATGTTACAATCAAGGTCAGCGCGAATAATTACGCCGATAAAAAGTCAGCCGAGACGGAATTACGTATCACAGAGCACATTACAAAAGCGAATCCCCAACATGTTGGTTATGACTTTGTACGAACTCTGCTCGACTCATTCGAACTACGTGGGCCATGTGGCACACATGTGTGCCTGGTCTTTTATACTTTACGAGAGCCTCTTTGGATATTCAAACAACGCTTTCAAAACGACGTGCTACCCTCGGATGTCCTTAAGCTAATAGCCACAATGGTGCTTCAAGGACTTGAATACCTTCACAGTGAATGCCATGTCATCCACACCGGTAACTATGTCTCCAACAACACGGAAGCCGCATTCTACTTGGACTACATGGACTAACGGAAGCACAAGATCTTAAATCCGATAATATCCTAGTTGGATTAAGGGACGAATCCATATTGGAAATTGTTGCACGCGAGGAATTTGAGCACCCTCTCCCTCAGAAGATTCTGGAGGACCGGATAATCTATCTATCTCGAAATGGACTTGGTTTGCAGACAAAAGGGATAGGAAGACCAGTGATTACTGATTTTGGTCTTGCTGTACGTGGGGATGTATCTCATCCGTATTATCATACCATTCAACCAGACGACTATCGTGCCCCAGAAATTATCCTCACCGCAGGTTGGAGTTACAGTGCAGATATATGGAACGTTGGTGTTCTGGTATGGAACCAGACCCTACAATGGAAAGTGTACGAATTGTTAACCTCCTGATTGAATAGTTATGGGACTTGCTTGAAAAAGATGGTATCTTCGAGGCGCTTAATCCGCACAAAATGGAGTATACGAGCGAGAGGCATCTGGCGCACATGATCGCACTATTGGGACCGCCACCGAAAGAGCTTCTCGACCAAGGAAGCGAGAGTACAAAGTATTTTGACCATAGTGGTATGTATCTCTCGATCTCGTACGAGTGCCTGCTCACTATTTAACTAGGTGCATTCCGATATCCAGAATTGATCCCAGAAGGTCTCTCCTTGGTAGATTCTCTAAATCAGGTCGAAGGTGAAGACAAAATATCATTCCTAGACTTTATCATGAGAATGTTACGATGGCAGCCAGAAGAGCGCAGCAGTGCAAAAGACTTACTCGCCGATCCATGGCTCAGAATTAGCTAGTGATAGCCTGCATTTTGCCTGGCGCCGCTAAACAGGAATAAAATTTGATTCATGCCCTGAGAGACACAAATATTGATGTCTATAGTCATACTTATTAGAAGTTCACAGCCTACATACAGATATAAAACAGGCATTTAGATAGATTCAGAAACAATAACATTAAACAACCGACCCGTCTGGTCACGCCTTGGCGCCCTTGGTTTGTTTGTTGAGTGGGACTTGGCATTGATGTCTTGAAACACCAAAGACAGACAGGGTTTTCGCGGAGGTTGCACTTCAGATGTGTCCGTTGGTTATGTGCTCGATACTATTGCTGAGGTATCTTTTTGTATCTTTCTGCCGGAGATAGGCCAGATTGGGAAGGGCGGTACGTGAGTGGGACTTGGTGTTGATGTTTTGGAACATCAAAGATAGACAGGGTTTTCGCGGAGGTTGCTCTTCAGATATCTCCACAATTACAGGTCAGGGATCTTCCAAAATCAAGAAGATTGGCGCATATGGCTAGGTCTCTTCACCTTACAATTTGTATGGCAATTTGACACGGGGTTGTGGTGTGGTAGGGGGAAACGGGGGATAATCCCACACAGGAGTTCGAACCACATCTGGTTCACGTTCGGCTGGACACCACACGGGGTATGCGGTCGGCGATGGGGTCAAAATGCTCGTATGATCGAGGGCTCTTCGATGGATCTATCGGCGGGTTCTTATTCGAAAAATTGAGCGAGTTCGTGGTGAGGCGGTCTGTCCTTGTTATTGTTGATATATCAAGTATCATTGCTGAGATATCTTTTTATATCTTGATTTAATTTAACAGAATGCTCATTCTGCAATTCAGATTAAAATTCTGAGTATATTATAATGCATTGTGTATTATACAATAGTCTCAGGGCTAGATTGAAAGAGAAGTATGATTTAAATTAATTAAATATAAAATTCTTATTCTCAACTGAGATAGAAATTAAGTACTTAATATACTTTCTATCTGAAACTCAGATAGCTATAAAAATGTGATTCAAAGGTTGCTTAAGCCAGCGTACGATTACAGGCGTATGCCGGCTTCTTATATTGTAATCTCATACACTAAATTAATTAGCGTACGCTATGGCCCCTTTACACACATACACTAGTAGTTCAGAAGCGGCTGTGTTATTATCTGACAGTTGTACATTCTTCCGAACCACATCCTCCCTCACCAGATTCAGTCACACTCACATGACCATGTCATACACCCTAGCTTCATGCAGATTAGCTTGCCACTAGTGTTTTGCGATTATGTGACCTATCCCTGATTCAGCTAGTGTCCCGTGTACACCCTCACAAAGAAACTTCCACTATATTACATCACTTATTCACTAACTTTTCTCATCCTTCAATCATCATCTTCATCATTGTCATCATCAAATATCATCATCTCATTCAAGATTTCTATCTCTTCTTCTGTTCAACTCTTTTCATCTGTTCATCTATTACATTGTACACATTTCTGGCAATGACTTCTCATTTCCACAGTAAGTGTCATTGTAGTGCTCATACTGAGCAGTTCATTAGCAGTAAGTATAATATGTTGTGAAATGTGATCAGAACTTATTTATCTTCTAACAATTGTTAAAACAATGTATTATCATGAATGATGACACATCTTCTTCATCTTCTTATACATTCTCAATCATTTCTTCTTCTCAGTGAGTTTCTGATTGTGTTTTCTAACATGATTTTATATGAATGCAGATGCTGATATGTTTGTTTTTATTTATATAGAATCTTCACATGTTGACAGATCTGTATTCACTGATGATAGTGAACTCAATGTTGTATTCTTGATCAAGAACTTGAAGAATGTGATAATGAAGAAATTGTCTGTGTCATATATAGCTGAGTCTTCTACATTCTCTCTTATCTCTTCTACTGCTTCTTTCTCTGCTGCTTCTCTCTCTGTCTCTTTCTCTGCTACTTCTCAATCTTCTACACTTGCTTCTATGTCTGATTCTCTCACTCCTGCTACTTCTGTTTCTGTGATCTCTGATTTTACTGTCTCTGCTTTTGTTACTAGCTCTCTCTGTTTCAAGAAGATGTTATATAGACTTAATGAATCATGTCTCTCAGTGTGTACACTTCTGCTCTTCTTACTAACTTTCAGAATGATTTATTGTATAAAGACTGTGTACAACACAACTATCTGAAGCTCAGTTACAGACATTAATTATTATGTTTGTTTTAAATATTTGTGATGAAGCAATTGTTTATTCATTTCAGAGAATCATCTCTCTTCTTAACAGTGTTGAGATTATAAGTCTTTTTCTTTTTCATCTTTTCTTTCTGACACTGATTTTTCTGTTCTTAGAGAAAATTGTTATGAGTTTTACTGTGTATAAAGTCATAGTATTCACAGATATCAAGAAACTTTTTACAACTGTAAAGTTCAACATTACAGAGATATTCACTCTGATGAATTTCTTCAGAATAATCAATCTGTATCAGTCTATTCTCTGATGTCTGTTATCTGACTTCATGATGCAGGTGAAAGATATCTGTGTTTTCAGAAATGAGAATGCAGATGTTGTACTCTTTTACACTCATAGACATGAGATTTATATGCCTTGTCTGAGATGTCATTGTGAGAATAAGCTGTTCACACACTGTATTCTACTTTCTGTATTTCTCTGTGTTCTTCTCTCTCTTTCTGAGAAGCCTTGTGTGTGTTGTAATTGTATGTATAATTCTAAGGTCAGTGAATATTCATTTGATAATTGTTATCTCTGTTTTTGCAGTTTTATACACTAATAATAGTTCTTAGTTGCTTCAGTGCCAGAGACTATTTTAATTGAAGATGATAACATCACTGAGACTACTCTCTTCTGCTCTCAAGCTTCTCTCATTGCTTTCTCTCTCTCTCTCTCTTCTGTGAAGAAGATTGTGCACATATCAGGTTATAAGTATTCAGCCCTGAGTGACTCCTGTCATCATTTGTTCAGTTCTGCATCTTCTTCTTCTGTTTCTTCTGCCTCTGTTTCTTCTGCTCTGACTTCTGGTTCTGTGAGTTCTGTGCTCTTCTTCAATTTCTCTACACATACATGTACACATTTCTATATTGACATTTCAGTCAATCTTGTGATAAATGACATTAATGTTGTACACAGAGCAGTAGAGAAATCAGAGACATGTATAGTGTTATTGTGAGAGTAGCTTGCAGCTCTTGAATTTCTTGCAGATCTTGAGTTTTGAGATTTCCTTTGTTTTTGACATTTTTCAAGTGATGTGACATTGGAAATAGATTAATGTGTGATGTATGAAAATGAATGAGATGTGTATAATAACATTTGTCTTTTGCAGCTGACTCTTACAGTTGATGATCAATTCATTATTTCTTTTCTTTTCTTATGCTTTTTCTTTGTCTGCTAGTCACTACTCTTACACAATCTCTATATGATACAGTGTTCAGTGACTAGGTTCAGCAGCTTTCATCTTTTATAATTCTGTCTTATGCATTATACTGTCTCTCTTCACTCACTTAGATCACTACAGTGAACAGCTCATCAAAACTAACCTCATCTGATCTCTGAGTGTTCTCAGAGATTGAGATGACTTGGTCTTACATGTCTGTGAATGTTTCAGATAGTTTATCTTCTATGATCTCTGCAATTAAACTGATGTAAACAGTCAAATTCAACTCTGAATTTCTTTTTCTTCTGTAATCTGACTTATATGCAAGTCTGCTACTCTGAGATCACTCTTTACTGCATTGCACTCACTGTCTGCAGTGTGTTATTATATAACTGACTACAGTCTCATCACTTATTAAAGTGTGACATTCACCTGATTTCTTCATTGCTTCTCATTCTTTTCTTATAATTATAAAAAGATTGAAATAAGTGAGATCATCTGATTCATAAGTGTCTATGATTTCTCTTACTTCTTAAGACTTTTCAATTATAAGTCTCTTCTTTTTCAACACTGATGATAGTGCTGTAGATAATTATAATTCACTCAGATCTTGCATCTTTACTTTCATAAGTTATAAATTATTGATTAAGTTGTGTAAGATCTGTTCCTCTGATTCTTTCAATGCATACATTCTCAGAGAATGTGATTTGAGTATCTTATATGACTCAAATCATCTAGATTGAAACTTCTCAGAACTCTCATTACATACAAGAACTTACATTCTTATCTTAAGACTTGATTTCTTAACAAGTGAGTCTTGTATTCTTTTCAATTGAATTGCTCAGTTCAGAAGTAACTCATTAGCTTTTGCATGTGTGTGGCTGATCTCTTTCAATCTTGATTCTGTGTCTGTGACTGTTGCATCTGCAACTGCTACTGTTGCATCTGTAACTGCTTTCTCTCTCACCTTTTCTGAAGCATTCTCCGGGATGCGCGGATGCAATCCATACAACAGATAGAATGATAAATGCTTGAAGACTGCATGCTGTCAAATCTGTGTGGTTAATAGTGCCTGCCTGAGATATTCATCTCATAGTCTTGTAGGCTTACTCACTAGATATTTTGTCAGCATGTTGCTCAAGATTTCATTCAAGTGTTTCATCTTCCTGTTTGTCTGCGGATGATATGATGTTGTTCTATGATGTCTTGTCTGTAACTGGCCCATGAAATGCCTTACTGCTTCTTCTATGAGGTTCACACTGTTATCAGTTAGGATCTCGCGCGGCATTTCATAGTTGACATAGATCTCATTATGTAGGAACTTTGTCACTATCTTCTCTGTCATCTCTGGAACTGCTTTTGCAACTGGTCAGTCAGTAGTGTAATCAATAGCAGTGATTATTCATCAATTTTCATTTGATGTTTGTGATAATATGTCTATGAGATTCACTCTTCATTGTTCAAATGATTATATCATACACTTCATCTGATGTTGCACTTTCTCATGTTCTAATTCTTTCTTAGATCCTTTTGTGACCTGACAATTCAAGCACTCATGAGTGTATGTCTGAATGTCCTCAGCCATGCTTGGTCAGTACACTCTTGATTTGAGTACACTCATGAGTTCAGGGCTTTCTAAGTGACTGAATTCCTTGTGCATGTGAGTCATCAAGTCATGATGAAATGAAGATTCTAGATAGAGAGCTTCTGTGTATTCTAGATCATGGTAAAGTACAATGTCATTTTTCAATTTTCTCAGCTTGAAGTTTGAAAGCATCTCTTCTACTACTTTCATAAGATGCTTATCATTTGATATCTTGTCATTCTCTAAGCAAGAGATCATGATGTTCACTCATTCTGATTCCTTGCATTCTCTCAGCATATTTAATGTGAATATCTCTTATACCTGGTTCACAGAACTCTCACTTATGAAATCAGGTCTGTGACTGATTGCATCAGATATCACTGTGTCTGATTCTTTTCAGTATTTGATATGAAGATTATACACTTGAAACTCTGAGATTCAATGTGCTAAGTGTTTGAAAGATTTTATCATTAATTATAGATAGACAAGACTTTTGTGATCTATGATTACTGTTGTTATATACCTGTTGTTGATATATCTATCTCACAATGTCAGTGTGTGCTTAATCACTAGCAATTTCTTTTCATACACTGGATAATTAAGCTCAGCGCCTGATAGTTTTCTATTATCATATGTCACTGAGTGCAGCTTGCCATTCTTGCTCATCTGTAGAAGAGTATCTCTGATAGCTCATTCAGATATATCTGTCTCAATGTAGAAAGATTTATTACAATCTGATTGAATAAGTACTGAGAATGTTATTATACATTCTCTCAGTGTGAGAAAAGCCTCTTTACATGCAGTATTTCAGATGATTGAATGAAACTTCTTCTTTTGCAGATTTGCATTCATTTCTCTTAAGAGATCTGAGAGTGATGCAGATATTTATGTAAAATCCTTGATGAATCTACAGTAATATGAGACTAATTCAAGAAACTGTCATACATGGTATATGTTCCTCAGCCGCGGTCAATTCACTATGACATTCAATTTCTTCAGAATGAAGTGTATACAGTCATCACTCACTATATATCTCACAAACTTCAACTCTTTCATTTCAAATACACACTTGATTGATTTGACATAGAGCTTATACTCTGCCAGAGTTATAAGCACTTCATTAAGATGCTTCAGATGTTTATTGTATGAGTTTGAAAAGACTAGAATATCATTGAGATATACAAGGCATGAGATTTCATTCTGTTTATGAAGAATTGTATTCATTATCATTTAAAAGATGGCAGATGCATTTATCAGACTGAATGACATTATCAGAAATTCAAACTTCTCTCATTGTGTATTAAACATGGTTTGCAGGACTGACAGTTCATCTACATGAATCTGCCAGTATTCTGAGAGAAGATTGATCTTTGATAGATATTGAGCATTTTCAACTGTATTCAACTGTTGTTGAATCTGTGGCAGTGAATATTCATTCTTGATTATAAGCTTATTGAGTGCTTGATAATTGATACATATTCATCACTTCTCACCCGCCTTTTTCATGAATAGAACTGAAAAGCCCCACATGCTTGATGAGAATTGTATGAGATCACATTCTAGAAGGTCAGTGATCTGACACTTCTGTTCTTCAAGATGCATTTGTGACAGAGAATACACATTCTGATTGACTGGTTTTGCATCCCTCATGTCAATCTCATGTACAAATCCTCATTTCAGCAGCAATTCTGATGAAAGATCTGTTCAGAAGATCTTCTCATGCTTCTTCAGAAGCTTCTTCATATGCTTGTCCTCTCACATATTCTTTATCTTAGTTTTCTTCACTTTCAGGTTCTGTATGACATACAGAATGCTTTCAGATGAGATCTTGTGAATTGTTCTCTTTACTTGTTGATGTATAAGCAGATTTAACCCTTCTATACCAGGGGTGTGAAATGTTCTTCTCATATCAGTTGATAGAATCATATGAACCATTTTCTTCCTATTGATCAACTGTATATGACATGTATGTCATTGAATCTGTGGATTGAACCTTTGAAATCAATCAAGTTTAAGAATAAGGTTGTATTCCATGTTCTGCAGCTCTCGCGCTCAAATATAGCAAGATCATTCTTTGAAGTGCAAGAGAACTCTTACTTTTGCAGGTGATATCAGATATTAATTATCAGATAATCTTATGTATCAGAGATTCTTCACTCAGTGGACCTCTTTCAATCTTCAGATTATATGATTATCAATATATTGTGTAGAAGCTTCTGTGTTCACTAATACTTTTGCAGCCATCTCTCAATTCTTATTTAAGTGTTCTCTATACATTAACATTTCAGGCCTCAAGGCATTGAGATAAGTGTTCACTTCATCATTCTCATCTGCATCTCATTCAGAAGCCTGCTTCTTCTTTGCATTCACAGAATTCAGAGAATCATCTAACACAGACATCTCTTTCACTTTGAAGACTTTTCATAGAATATCAGTGAGTGTCTTCAAGCTCACTGATTCTGCTAGTTTTTTAACTGCACACACTGAATGCAATCTTTTGCACTATGATTTTGACATCTGCAGTTGAAACAAGCTTGATGCTCATAATATCAAGGTTTTCACTCAGAGAATCCCTTTTTCAGAGAATTCAGTGCTTTAGCAATGATGTTCAGATTTAGATTCATCACATTCAGATATGTGACTTATGTCATAGAAGTCTGATTACTCATTCTTCACTGAGATATACTCAATTGTAGTATTTTCTGTTGCAATTGACTTGCTTGTTCTCATACAATGAGAATGTTGTATGCTTCCTTCACTGTGCCTGGCTGTGAGGTTAAGCATTTTCATTCCACTCTCAACTCAGATGTAAGATCATGAATGAAGATCTGTAAACAGAAAGATGTTGAAAACTCTTCATTCAATGCAAGATAGTGTAAGCTGAAGTGTGTGAAGTATAATGTAAGATCACTCACTTATCTACACTCAGTGAAGCATTTATAACACTTGTCTCATGCATTCACTTTCTCAAAGTTGTGTAAGATTCACTTAGAAAACTCATTCCATGTTCATGAGAATGAATATTGCTCCAGATCTGTAAGATTTATCTTTTCATCAGTCATTCATAATGACTTTGCTTTTCTGTGTAGAAATGTGACAGATCTTAAGACTTGTTGAAATTCTGTTGACTGTCTGTCTGTGAGTTCATGTTCAATCTGATAATATGATTACATCTGACTTAGCCAGCTGATTGCAGCATCATTTTTTCAGTTGTTATTGAAGCTTGATAACTTCAGCAGATCTCTCAGCTTGATATATTTCATGCTCAGATTCTCATCCTGCACAGCAGTCTCTGATGATGTGTACACTTCTGAAGAGGTTGTGAACAATTGTGATGAGATCTCCAGGTTCAGCATAGTTATCTGTCTGTGTAAATGTTCAATCTCCTGCTGCAGGCCTAAGATCTGGTTTTCTCTATTCTTATTGATGATGGTGATTGCGTCAGTGAAGCTCTTCATAGTGAATACTTGGTTCACAGTGAATGTCAATTGTTATTTAACCTCTGTCTTGGCCTGTCACTGCGTACACAAGGCCTCAATCTCATTTAGAATTCTTGTATGCATACAGAGCTTCAATTCTGATTCAGTGATCTCAGCTGCTTTTCTTACTGCTTTGAGTAAACTCTCTGAGAGGTTCTGCATATCTTCTGATTCAGGTAGCAGAGAAGAATGTTATTCATATCAGCTAGAGAAGATATTCATTTCAGTGGTTTCTGATTGATTGTACAATGTCTATCATTATATCACTATATTGCTGTATGATTTCTGTTATCATTGTATGACTTCAGTGATGGCCATCCCCCCCTTTTATCCTTCTTTTGAGTAGAGAGCAGACTTCTTTGAATCTGGTTCACCACTCTCATCCTCTTTCTCACACCTCATCTGTTCGCGTCTCATACATGGCATGCACCTGGGCGTGGAGTTTTCCCTCAACAAGCAAAGCAGCATCAATTGAATGCTCTTTCACTCACTGCTCTTCATATACTATCTTTTAAGGCATTTTCTAGGACCACACTGACATGATAACTATGAATCACTTCATAGGTGGAATTATCATGCTCTGGAGAAGTCTGTGCTTCTCACCAGTTTTTAGACATGCTATCAGATGTGATTCAAAGGTTGCTTAAGCCAGCATACAATTACAGATGTACACCAGCTTCTTATATTGTAATCTCATACACTAAATTAATTAGCGTATGCTATGGCCCCTTTACACATGTACGCTAGTAGTTCGGAAGCGGCCGCGTTATTATCCGACGGTCGTACGTTCTTCCGAACCACAAAAATATAACTGAATTCAGAAATATCTGAATATAAAGAGATGAAAATTAATCAGATATAATCTGTTAAAATATCTATATACTATCTTTGAATATTTTAATTATATTATAATCTCTCTTTACTTTTTCTTTTCTATTCTTTTCTATTTACTTATTTAATATATCTATCTTTAAGACTTTGTTCTCTTTTCTTTTATCATGTTATTTCTGAATGATTTCAAAGTATCAGAAGGTGTTAAAATACTGTAATTTATAAATAGTTTTTATATTCTGTGTAAGAGATCTACACTGAATAGATCAGTATAATATTTATAGATCTTATAATATAAAAGTGAAAAACATTAGAGAAGAAAAAGAAAGAGAAAGTATGAGAATCAGTGATTAGAGTGAATATTTATTAAACTGACTGTATAATTATATCTGAGATCAGAATTAGAATATTTGATAGTCTCATTATTAATTTAACTGATCTTATTACACAGTTGTAACATTAGATAGTAGTCTTATACTATCTCAGTGAGACTTACTGTCTACTCTTATCACATTTTTCAAATAAGATCATGATTTTCACTTCTTAATTTAAATTATTTTTATTGCTTTAAATGACTTTAAATCTCATTTGAGTGTTATCAAAAAGCATTACTTTTTAAAAAATTAAAAATAGTCTAAAAAAAACCTTAAAATGTCTAAAAATAGTGACTTTATGTCAAGAATGAGACTAAATGAAATTAAATGAGATTACTTTCTTATTTTTTCTAAGTCATGATTTCATTTTGAGATCTGATATATAGTCACTAGACTGGCCGCTGAGATCATGAATTTCACGTTTGATCTCATTTGATCTGATCTCATACATTTCTTGGCGTGAATCCCGCTGGGACTGGCTATCAAAAAAACATGTAAAGTGACTATATATCAGATCTTAAAATGGAACCATGACTTGAAAAAAATGAGAAAGTGGTCTCATTTGGTCCCATTTAGTCCCATTCTTGGTATAAAGTTACTATTTTTAGACATTTTAAGGTTTTTTTTAGACTATTTTTAATTTTTTAAAAAGTAATGCTTTTTGATAACACTCAAATGAGATTTAAAGTCATTTAAAGCAATAAAAATAATTTAAATTGAGAAGTGGAAATCATGGTCCCATTTGGAAAATGTGACAAGAGTAGACAGTAAGTCCCACTGGAACAGTATGAAACCACTATCTAATGTTAAAACCATGTAATGAGATCAGTTGAATTGATAATGAGACTATCAAAAAATCTGGTCCTGATCTCAGACACGGTCACACAGTCAGTCTAATAGTCACTTTACATGTTTTTTTAATGATTAGTCTCAGTGAGATTCACATCAAGAAATGTATGAGACTAGATTAAATAAGATTAAATATGAAATTCATGATTTCAGCAGTCAGTCTAATATTTGTACATGTATGTAATAATGTACACAGTGAAGCTTCAGAGCAGAAGAATAGAAATTCTGTGAGTTTATTAGCTGAGAATTAATAACTGAGAATTGAAGCTTTCAGTGAAAATCTATGAAGTGTAATGAAATAGTCTATATAATTAATCAGATACAGTCTGTTATATTAACTCTCTCTTTTCTGAAGTGAGATCATGTGTAGTTCTCATTAGACTGGCCGCTGAGATCATGAATTTCATGTTTAATCTCATTTGATCTGATCTCATACATTTCTTGACATGAATCTCACTGAGACTGACTATTAAAAAAACATGTAAAGTGACTATATATCAGATCTTAAAATGAAATCATGACTTGAAAAAAATGAGAAAGTGATTTCATTTGATCTCATTTAGTCTCATTCTTAGCATAAAGTTACTATTTTTAGACATTTTAAGGTTTTTTTTAGACTATTTTTAATTTTTTAAAAAGTATTGCTTTTTGATAAGACTCAAATGAGATTTAAAGTCATTTAAAGCAATAAAAATAATTTAAATTGAGAAGTGAAAATCATGATCTCATTTGAAAAATGTGATAAGAGTAGATAGTAAGTCTCACTGAAACAGTATGAGACTACTATCTAATGTTAAAACCGTGTAATGAAATCAGTCAAATTGATAATAAGACTATCAAAAAATCTGATTCTGATCTCAGACACAGTCACATAATCAGTCTAGTTCTCATCAGTCAAGAACTGCAGTCTCAGATAATGTAGAACTCAGAGTTCAGATCAGATAATTATAGCTGACTTATTTTACAAGATATTATCAGCAGCATCTGTGAGATCTCTTATCAAGAATATCTTTAATCTCTTATTCAAGTTTATTATCTTCTTCTATGATTTCTGATAACTGTCAGTCAGAAATCAGTTGAGAAGAGAACAGATCAGTGACAGTATAGAGAAGTAAGCTTGTATAAAAGATATTATAAATCTCTGATAATATGTCAAGATAATAGTTATAACTGTCTAGAACTTCTATCACTTTATACTTAATATAACAGTAATTCAGTGTATGAGATAAGTATATAATCTGTATATTATTAAGATTCAATTATATCAGATCTTCTATCTTATATTACTTAATAAGATCTCAGTGAATATTGATTCAATCTTCTTAATCTTATTTAATACTTATTATGAAGACTTCTACTCAGTTATAGATATCTCAGAGCTTTATTACTATATTATTAATAATCTGAATCAGACTGTGAGAGTTCAGTATGAAATATATTATTATTATTATTATTATTCTTCAATTATAGATGTATGCAGTCAGAGACTATGATATCTACCTGAGAACTTTTAGTTCTCAGGGTTTTTCCTATATCTGTAAAGTTAACTATTATACATTCATCAATTCCAGATATGCAAAATCAGAAAATTCCAGCTCAGAATACAAAAACTGTTTACAAATTGCAGTGTTTTAACATCATCTCATACTTTGAAACCATTTGACAATATCATGACAAAGGAAAAGAGAACACAGTCTTAAAGATAGACACATTAAATAGATAGACAGAAAGAAATTGAAAGGAAAAGATAAAATAAAGAAAGACTGTAACAAAACAAATTATTAAAAGATAGTATATAGCTGTTTTAACAGACTATATCTGATTGATTTCCTCCTCTTCATATTCAGATAATTCTGAATTTAGTCATTTTCTTGTAGCTGCTTGAGTTTCTGATAGAAAGTCTATTAAGTATTTAATTCCTGTCTCAGTTGAGAATAAGAATCTCATATTTAATTGATTTAGATTATACTTCTCTTTCAATCTGACTCTGAGACTATTGTATAATGCACAGTGCATTACAATATGCTCAGAATTCTCATTTGTATTACAGAATGAGTATTCTATTGATTCAAATCTATCATCAAATCTTTGTATATAAGATTTGAAATAGTCATGTTCTAGTTTCAGCTGTATTATAGATGAGAATATTTTCTTTTTACATTTGATTAAACAAGATTTTCACTTGGACTTTGTTTCAAATCTTGAATAATGTATACTCTTCTTTTGTTTCTGCCAGCTTTCATTCCACTTGTGTAAACAAGATTCTTTTATTTTTCTCTTTATAAAAGATCAGAACATAATTTTTTGAATAGATCTGCCTAATTCTGCACTCTTTTTTGCAGCTGAATCAGTCATTTCATTGCTATGAATATTCATATAAGCAGGAACTCAGTGCAGATGAATAATCAGCTTTGATATTCTTCTCTTTTGAATTTTTAAAACAGAGTTTAAGATCAGTTTAAGATTCATTTAATTATTATAAATCTGACTATTTCTAAGTCTTTTTAAAGCAGCTTGACTATCAGAGAATATTCATATCTCTTTCAAACAATTTTCTCTTCTATAAGATTTTATTTCAATGAGTTTGAAAGCTTTCACTATTGCAAATAGTTCAGCATCAAAGACTTCACATTCAGAGCCTATATTTCAGAAATCTGAGATAAAATTGATATTATCTTCAGTATAAGCAATGTCTGCATCTAATCTATTCAAGTTCTCATTTTTTGAGTCATCTGAATAAATCAGAATAGAGTCTTTTATATTGATTGTAGAAATTCTCTTTAAATGCTGTTCATATTCTTTCTCTTTTGATAGTTCACTTATTTGTAAATTTATAAGAGATTCAAGCTTTTCTCTTCAGAGAGATAACTTCTCATGATCAACTTTTTCAACATTTAAAGAAGAAAATTGATTTTTAATCAGAGAGCATAGTCTGTACAGTTGAGAAGGCATTTTCTTTGAAGAATTATTTTCATTTCAATCAAGAAATCTATTTCAATCCAGTTCATTTCCAGAGTTACTTGGTGAAAATGAAGAAGAGACTCTTTCTCTGACTACGGGCGCTAGCCACCCGCAGGATGCATCTTAAGCTAATTACATTTAACTCTCTATAATTAACTGACCACCGCGTCCGTCCTCTCGGGCCAGCCACTAATTTCCAGGGACATTAGTTAGTGGCTGCCATCACTCACTTGGTGATGTACATATCAAGCTTCCAGTTGCTAATCTCGGCCTCATTAGATGCTCATAGACCTATCAATCAGCTGTCATGACCTTGCTCTGTGTTAGAGACTAATCATAGACTTGATGACTGCAGTTCTCTCTGTCAGTATTAGAAGCTGATAGTGAGCTTGCAGTCTCTAGCCTATCAGAGTGCTCTGTCTAGAGTCTAGATATGTATCTAGACCTGCTAGTCAGATGATTTTTAAAATCATTTTCTATATTTAAGAGAAAGTCAGACTCTAATGACAGTCCTAGTTAGAGACTTGCTTAAGTAGTATATAATCACTGTATTAGGCTTGACTCTATATCATTAGAATCTTGACAGATGCACAGTAGAATAGTGAGATATTGATACTTTATATCAGCTCTGATGAGTGTTTGCAGAATCTCACTTAACTAGTGACTTAGCTTGCAGTAGAGAGTTCTACTCTACATCAAGCCTTACTAATTAGGCTCAGCCTCTATTACATGAGAGCTTTCATAAGTAAGAAGTGACAGATGTCAGCAGTGAAATTCGAACTCATACATCTCTAATGTGTGCGGCCTTGATTACCAGTCTTATCAACTGAGTCACACTGACAGTATGAAATATGTAATCTCTAGAAGATTTAATATCTTTATATAATAACTGTGTATAAGAAAGAACAGACTTATATCTATTAAAACAGTATCTCAGTCATTGATAGTAACTAGACTGACTGCTGAGATCATGAATTTCACATTTAATTTCATTTGATCTGATCTCATACATTTCTTGGCATGAATCTCACTGAGACTGACTATTAAAAAAACATGTAAAGTGACTATATATCAGATCTTAAAATGAAATCATAACTTGAAAAAAATGAGAAAGTGATCTCATTTAATCTCATTTAGTTTCATTCTTAACATAAAGTTACTATTTTTAGACATTTTAAGGTTTTTTTTAGACTATGTTTAATTTTTAAAAAAGTAACACTTTTTGATAACACTTAAATGAGATTTAAAGTCATTTAAAGCAATAAAAATAATTTAAATTGAGAAGTGAAAATCATAATCTTATTTAAAAAATGTGATAAGAGTAGACAGTAAGTCTCACTGAGACAGTATGAAATCACTATCTAATGTTAAAACTATGTAATGAGATCAGTTAAATTGATAATGAGACTATTAAAAAATCTGGTTCTAGTCTCAGACACGGTCACACGGTCAGTCTAATAGTAACTTCAGTGTGTAGAAGAAGATTATATCAGTTATCTTATAAATAATTACAGAACTTATGAAGATAATTCTTCACTATTTAAATTATTTACTCTGATGTATCATCAGTCTCAGAGTGATAGATAGTTAATTATTATTATTATTATTATTCTTCCATTATACTCATATGCAAGCGGAGCTTATGATGAGTCCTTGCGTGATGTTAAATACAGGCCAAGTGTTGATTATACAGGAGGAAATACAGGTGTTGAGACCACACCAAGATAACAAGAACATAGGAAATACAAAGGAGTGACAATTAGATACATGCAATAATAACTTCCCAGCCCAGGAACATAGAGCGATTTTATTGAAGCGATTTGTACACCTCTGTATTTATTAGAAACCTGAGGTGCTTGAGTTCCGGATTTAATGTATCCCCTGCGGGTTTCGAACCCACGCGCCTTGGTTTCCCACGCCAAGGTGCTACCAGGTGGCCGCATTAACCATTCGGCCACCGGGGCGATAGATAGTTGATAAATAGTGTATAATTTTAAGAACTTAACAGATTCTTATTCATGTGGTTCGGAAGAACGTACGACCGTCGGATAATAACGCGGCCGCTTCCGAACTACTAGTGTACGAATGTAAAGGGGGCTCTAGCGGCCACTAATTAATTTAGTGTACAAGATTCAATATATAAGAAGCTGGTGTATGCCTGTAATTATACACTAGCTTAAGCAACCTTTGAATCACATCTGATAGCATGTCTAAAAACTGATGAGAAGTGCAGGCTTCTTCAGAGCATGATAATTTCATCTATGAAGCAATTTGTAGTTATCATGCTAGAGTGATTCTAGAAATGTCTCAAAAGATAGTGTATAAAGAGCAGTGAGCAGAAGAGCATTCAATTGATACTGCTTTACTTATTGAGAGAAAACTTCACACTCAGATGAATGCCATGTATGAGATATAAACAGATGAGATGTGAGAAAGAGAATGAAAGCAGTGAA
The DNA here is from genome assembly GCF_000003525.1 of Blastomyces dermatitidis ER-3. Lineage (NCBI taxonomy): Eukaryota > Fungi > Ascomycota > Eurotiomycetes > Onygenales > Ajellomycetaceae > Blastomyces > Blastomyces dermatitidis. Next base: position 5,387,689 of record NW_025544776.1, on the reverse strand, counting down.
CCAGATTCAAAGAAGTTCACTCTCTACTCAAAAGAAGAATAAAAGAAGAAATGATCATCACTGAAGTTATATAATGATAACAGAAAAGTAATATAATAATAGACATTATACAATCAATCAGAAATCACTGAAATGAATATCTTTTCTAACTAATATAAATAACACTCTTCTCTGCTATCTGAACTGAAAGATATGCAGAATCTTTCAGAGAATTTACTTAAAGCAGTAAGAAAAGTGACTGAGATCACTGAATCAGAATTGAAGCTCTGTACACATATGAGAATTCTAAATAAGATTGAGGCCTTGTATACATAGTGACAGACTGAGACAGAAGTTAAATAACAATTGACATTCACTGCAGATCAAGCATTCACTATGAAGAGCTTTGCTGATGCAATTATCATCATTAATAAGAATAGAGAAAATCAGATCTTAGACCTGCAGCAGAAGATTGAATATTTACACAGACAGATAACTACACTGAATCTGAAGATTTCATCATGATTATTCACAATCTCTTCAGAAGTATACATATTATCAGAGACTGCTGTGCAGAATGAGAATTTAAGCATGAAATATATCAAGCTAGAAGATCTGCTGAAGTTATCAAGCTTTAATAGTGACTGAAAAAATGATGCTGCAATCAGCTGACTAAGTCAGATGTGATCATATTATCAGATTGAATATGAACTCACAGACAGACAGTTAATGAAATTTTAACAAGTCTTAAGATCTGCTGCATTTCTATATAAAAAAGTGAAGTTATTATGAATGACTGAGAAAAAGATGAATCTCACAGATCTGAAGTGATATTCATTTTCATAAATATGAAATGAGTTTTTCAAGTGAATCTTGCATAACTTTGAGAAAGTGAATGTGTAAGATAAGCATTATAAACACTTCACTGAGTGTAGATAAGTGAGTAATCTTACATCATACTTCACACACTTTAGCTTACACTATCTCACATTAAATGAAGAGCTTTTAACATCTTTCTGTTTACAGATCTTCATTCATGATCTTATATCTGAGTTGAGAGTGAAATGAAAATGCTTAATCTCATAATCAGACACAGTGAAAGAAGCATATAACATTCTCATTGTACAGAAATAAGTAAGTCAATTATAATAGAAAATACTGTAATCAAGTATATCTCAGTGAAGAACAGATAATCAGACTTCTATAACACAAGTCATATATCTGAATGTGATGAATCTAGATCTGAATGTCATTGCTAAAGTACTGAATCTCTCAAAAAAGAGATTCTCTGAGTGAAAACCTTAATATCATAAGCATCAAGCTTGCTTCAACTGCAGATATCAAAATCATGATACAAAAGATTGTACTCAGTGTGTGCAGTCAAGAGAAGCAAGAGAGTTAAAAAACTAGCAGAATCAGTGAGCTCAGAGACACTCACTGATATTCTATGAAAAGTCTTTAAAGTGAAAGAGATGTCTGTATTAGATGACTCTCTGAATTCTGCAAATGTAAAGAAGAAGCAGGCTTTCAAATAAGATATGAGTGAGGATGAAGTGAACACTCATCTCAATGTCTTGAGGCCTGAAATGTTAATGTATAGAGGACACTTGAGTAAGAATTGAGAGATAGCTGCAAAAGTGTTAGCAGATATAGAAGCTTCTACACAATATATTGATAATTATATAATCTGAAGATTGAAAGAGGTCTGCTGAGTGAAGAATCTCTGATACATAAGATTATCTGATAATCAATATCTGATATTATTTATAAAAGTAAGAGTTTCCTTGCACTTCAGAGAATGATCTTGCTATATTTAAGTGCAAGAGCTGCAGAATGTGAAATACAATCTTATTCTCAGACTCAATTGATTTCAAAGGTTCAATCTGCAGATTCAATGATATACATGCTATATACAGTTGACTGATAGAAAGAAAATGATTCATACAATTCTATCAACTGATATGAGAAGGACATTTCATATCTCTGATATAAAAGAATTAAATCTGCTTATGCACTAATAAGCAAAGAGAACAATTTATAAGATCTCATCTGAAAGCATTCTGTATGTCATACAGAACTCAGAAGTGAAGAAAATCAAGATAAAGAATATGCAGAAGAACAAGTGTATGAAGAAGCTTCTGAAGAAGCATGAAAAGATCTTCTGAACAGATCTTTCACTGAAATTGCTGCTGAAACAAGAATTTGTACATGAGATTGACACAGAGAATACAAAACCAGTCAATCAGAATGCATATTCTCTGTCATAAACATATCTTGAAGAACAGAAGTGTCAGATTACAGATCTTCTAGAATGTGATCTCATACAATCCTCATCAAGTGTGTGGAGCTTTTCAGTTCTATTTATGAAAAAGACAGATGAAGAGTGATGAATGTGTATTAATTATTAAGCACTTAACAAGCTTACAATCAAGAATGAATATTCACTGTCATAGATTCAACAACAGTTGAATACAGTTGAAAATGCCTGATATCTATCAAAGATTAATCTTCTCTCAGAATACTGACAGATCTGTGTAGATGAACTGTCAGTCTTACAAACTATATTTAATATGCAATGAAGAAAGTTTGAATTCCTAGTAATATTATTCAGTCTGACAAATGCATCTATCATCTTTCAAATGATGATGAATACAATTCTTCATAAACAGAATGAAATCTCATGTCTTGTATATCTCAATGATATTCTAGTCTTTTCAAACTCATACAACAAATATCTGAAGTATCTCAATGAAGTGCTTACAACTCTGACAGAGTATAAGCTCTATATCAAATCAATCAAGTGTGTGTTTGAAATGAAAGAGTTGAAGTTCATGAAATATGTAGTGAGTGATGACTGTATACACTTCATTCTGAAGAAATTGAATGTTATAGTGAATTGACTGCAGCTGAGAAATGTACATCATATATAATAGTTTCTTGAGTTGATCTCATACTACTGCAGATTCATCAAGGATTTCACATGAATATCTGCATCACTCTCAGATCTCTTAAGAGAAACAGATGCAAATCTGTGAAAGAAGAAGTTTCATTCAATCATCTGAAATGCTGTGTGTGAAGAGGCTTTTCTCACACTGAGAGAACATATAATAACATTCTCAGTGCTTATTTAATCAGATTATGATAAATCTTTCTATATCAAGACAGACACATCTGAATGAGCTATCAGAGATGCTCTTCTATAGATGAGCAAGAACAGCAAGCTGCACTCAGTGATATACAATGATAGAAAACTATCAGATGCTGAGCTCAATTATTCAGTGTATGAAAAGAAATTGCTAGTGATTAAGCACATACTGGTATTGTGAAATAGATATATTAATAACAGATATACAACAATGATAATCACAGATCATAAAAGTCTCATCTATCTATAATTAATAACAAAACCTTCTAAATACTTAGTACATTGAATCTCAGAGTTTCAAGTGTATAATCTTCATATTAAATACTGAAAGGAATCAGACACAGTGATACTGAATACAATTAGTTACAGACTTGATTTCATGAGTGAGAGTTCTGTGAATCAGACACAAGAGACATTCATATTAAATACACTGAGAGAATGTAAGGAATCAGAATGAGTGAACATCATGATCTCTCACTTGAAGAATGACAAGATGTCAGATGACAAGTGTCTTATGAAAGTAGTAGAAGAGATGCTTCTGAACTTCAAGCTGAAGAAATTGAAAAATGATGTTGTGCTTTACTGTGATCTAGAATACACAGAAGCTCTCTATCTAGAATCTTTATTTAGATGTGACTTGATGACTCATATGCACAAGGAATTCAGTCACTTAGAAAGCTCTAAACTTATGAGTGTACTTGAATCAAGAGTATACTGATCAAGCATGGCTGAGAACATTCAGATATATGCTCACAAGTGCCTGAATTATCAGGTTGTGAAAGAATCTAAGAAAGAATTAGAACATGAAGAAGTATAATATCAGATGAAGTGTATAATACAATTATTTAAACAATGAGAGATGAATCTCATAGACATATTACTGTGAATATCAAATGAAAATTAATGAATAATCACTGCTATTAATTATGCTACTGGCTGGTCAGTCATGAAAGCAGTTTCAGAGATGACAGAGAAGATGATGATGAAGTTTCTATATGATGAGATCTATATCAACTATGAAATACTGCATGAGATTCTAACTGATAACAGTGTGAATCTCATAGAAGAAGCAGTGAGGCATTTCATGAGCTAGTTATAGACAAGACATTGTAGAACAACATCATATTATCTGTGAATGAATGAGAAGATGGAACACTTGAATGAAATCTTGAACAATATGCTGATGAAATATCTAGTGAGCAAGTCTATAAGACTATGAAATGAATATCTTGAACAGGTGCTATTAGTCACGCGAATTCAGCAGCATGCAGTCTTCAAGTGTTCATTATTCTACCTGTTGTATGAATTGCATCCGCGCATCCTGGAGAATGCTTTGAAAAAGGTGAGAAAGAGAGCAGTTGTGAATGCAGCAGAAACAGCAGTTATGAATGCAGCAGTAGCAGTTACAAATGCAACAGTTGCAGACACAGAACCAAGATTGAAAGAGATCAGCCACACACATGTAAAAGCTAACAAGTTACTCCTGAACTGAGTAATTCAATTGAAAAGAATATGAGACTCACTTGTTAAGAAATTGAGTCTCAAGATAAGAATGTGAGTTCTCATATACAATGAGAGTTCTGAGAAGTTTCAATCTAGATGATTTGAGTTATATAAGATACTTAAATCACATTCTCTGAGAATATACACATTGAAAGAATCAGAGAGATGAGTCTTACACAACTTAATAAATAGTTCATGACTTATGAAAGTAAAGATGTAAGACTTAAGTAAATTATGATTATCTGCAGCACTATCATCAGTGTTGAAAAAGAAGAGACTTATAATTGAAAAGTCTTATAAAGTAAGAGAAATCATAGATATTTACAAATCAGATAATCTCACTTATTCTGATCTTTTCATGATTATAAGGAAAGAATGGGAAGAAATGAAGAAATCAGATGAATGTCACACTTCAATAAGTGATGAGACTGTAGCTGATTATATGATAATGTATTACAGACAGTGAGTGCAATGCAGTAAAGAGCAGTCTCAAAGCAGCAGACTTGCATATGAGTCAGATTACAGAAGAAAAAAGAATTCAGAGTTGAATTCAACTGTTTACATCAGTTCAATTGCAGAGATCAAAGAGAATGAACTATCTGAAACATCTGTGAACACATGAGATCAAGCTATATTGACCTCTGGAAACACTCAGAGATCAAGCGAGGTTAGTTTTGATGAGCTGTTCACTGTAGTGATCTGAGTGAGTGAAGAGGAACAGTATAATGCATGAGATAGAATCATAAAAGATAGAAGCTGCTGAACCTAGTCACTGAATACTGTATCATATAGAGATTGTATAAGAGTAGTGACTAGCAGATAAAGAAAAAGTGTAAGAAGAGAAAAGAAATAATAGATTAATCATCAACTGTAAGAATCAGCTGTAAAAGACAAATGTTATCATACACATCTTATTCATTTTCATACATCACACATTTAATCTATTTCCAACATCATCTGAAAAACATCAAAAACAAAGAAAATCTCAAAACTCAAGATTTACAAGGGATTCAAGGGTCACAAGCTGCTCTTGCAATAATGTCATGTATGTCTTCAATTCCTCTACTGCTCTGTATATGACATTAATGTCATTTATTGCAAGATTGACTGGAATGCCAATATAGAAATGCACATGTGTATGTGTAGAGAAATTGAAGAAGAGTGTGAGATCTGCAGAATCAGAAGCCAGGACAGGAAGAACAGAGACAGAAGAAACAGAAGAAGAAGAAGACATAGAACTGAATAAATGACAGAAGTCATCTGAGACTGAACACTTATAATCTGATGTGCATACAACCTTCTCTGCAGAGAAGGGAGAAGAAGTGACAGAAGAAGCTTGAGAGTGAGAGAGAGTAGTCTCAGCAGTGTTATCATCTTCAATTAAAATAATCTCTGACACTGAAGTAACTAAGAACTATTGTTAGCATACAAAACTGTAAAAACAGAGATAACAATTACTGAATGAACATCTGCTGATCTTAGAATTATACACATAATTACAACATGCACAAGGCTTCTCAGAAAGAGAGAGAGAGACACAGAGAAATGCAGAAAGCAGAACACAGTGTGTGAACAGCTCATTCTCACAATAACATCTCAGACAAGGTGTATAAGTCTCACACTTACAAGTGTAAAAGAGTATGACATCTGTGTTCCTGTTTCTGAAAACACAGATATCTTTCACCTGCATCATGAAGTTGAATGACAGACATCAGAGAATAGGCTGATACAGATCTATTATTCTGAAGAAATTCATCAGAGTGAATATCTCTGTGATATTAAACTTTACAGTTATGAAAAGCTTCTTGATATCTGTGAACATCATGACTTTGTATACAGTAAAACTCATAACAATTTTCTCTAAGAACAGGAAAATCAGCATTAGAAAGAAAAGATGAAAAAGAAAAAGACTTATAATCTTAACACTGTTGAGAAGAGAAGTGATTCTGTGAAATGAATGAATAATTACTTCATTATAAATATTTAAAATGAATATAATAATTAGCATCTGTGACTGAACTTCAGATAGTTGTGTTATATACTGTCTTCATATAATAAATTGTTCTAGAGATCAGCAAGAAGAGCAGAAGTGTACACACTGAGAAATATAATTCACTGAGTCTATACAATATCTTCTTGAAACAGAGAGAGCTAGTAAGAAAGACAGAGACAGTAAAACCAGAAGTAGTGAGAGTAGGAATTGCAGGAACAGAGGTAGCAGAAGCAAGAGAATCAGACACAGGGATAAGTGTAGAAGATTGAGAAGTAGCAGAAGAGGTAAGAGAGAATGCAGAAGACTCAGTCACACATAATATAGATAATTTCTTTATTATCACATTCTTCAGATTCTCAATCAATAATTCAATATTGAGTTTACTATCATCAGTGAATGCAGATCTGTCAATGTGTGAAGATTCTACATGAATAAAAACAATATATCAGTATCTGCATTCATGTAAAATCATGTCAGAAAATATGATCAGAAACTCACTGAGAAGAGAAACAGTCAAGAATGTATGAGAAGATGAAGATAGTGTATAAGAAGATGAAGAAGATGTGTCATTCATGATAGTATATTCTGACAATTATTAGAAGATAAACAAGTTCTGATTACATTTCATAATATGTTATACTTACTGCTAATGAACTGCCTGGTATAAGCACTACAAGAATACTTGTTATGAGAATGAGAGACTATTGCCAGAAACACATACAATGTGATAGATGAACAAATGAAAAGAGTTGAACAGAAGAAGAAATAGAAATCTTGAATGAGATGATAATGTTTAATGATAATGATGATGAAGATGATGATTGAAGAATGAGAAAAGTTAGTGAATAAGTAGTGTAATATAGTGAAAGTTTCTTTGTGAGGATGTACACAGAACACTAGTCAAATCAGAAATAGATTATATAATCATGAAACACTAGTGGCGAGCTAATCCACATGAAGCTAGGGCATATGATATGATCATGTGAGTGTGACTGAATCTGGTGAGAGAGGATGTGATTTGAAAGAACATACAACTGTCAGATAATAACACAGCCACTTCTGAACTACTAGTGTATGAATGTAAAGAGGGCCCTAGCGGCCACTAATTAATTTAGCGTATGAGATTCAATATATAAGAAGCCGGCGTACGCCTGTAATCGTACGCTGGCTTAAGCAATCTTTGAATCACATTCAGAGAGTACTCATGAATTAACAGTCTTAATCTGATACTATAGATCTCAGCAACTTATATATCTGATAGAATAAACTCTATAGAAAGACTTCAGTGACTTATTCAGTATTTATCTTATTATAAGATTTCAATATTATATCTTTACTTAATCAGTCAATGATAATCAGAACATTTTTATAATTCTTACTCTCAGAGAGATTAATAGTAAAGTTAATTATTACATCTTATCAGATTCTATTAGAGATATTGAGTGATTTCAGTAGATCTTTTCTATGATTCTTTTATAAAATGATGAAAGAATAATAATTGCAGTTTCAGATAAAACATCTGATACTGTTTAATATCTCAGAATAGTAGAACTCTTGAGAGATTATTTAATACAGTTATTCATAATCTGAATGACTGATGATATCTAAATCATATATCTCTTATATTATTCAGATGTATAAGAGTTCAGAGTGAGAGACTCAGTATCATTTATAAAATTACAAAGTGTTATTATCAATAATTAAGTATTCTGAGATGTCAGTTCTTATATATAATTCTGAAGAGAATCAGAATACTTCTTAATATACTGCTTTGATAAGTACTTAAAGAAGTTCATTAGTTTGAGCTGTTATATATTACAATTTATTTAGTGTAGATTCAGAAGATGTTCTGATCAGAGAAGTATATATAGTGTTATGAGTGATCTCATTATAATTAACTAGTATCTTTAGATTAAAGAGCTGATATTCTCAGTTCATTCAGTAAGTATCTGTTACATTGAATGATATATCTTACTCTCATTATGAGAGAGTATCTGTCATCAAGTTCTGACTGTCAGAGTGATAGTGTATCATGAAATGAAAACAGCTTGATAGCTTAGATTATTAGACTGATCACTGAGATCATAAATTTCACATTTGATCTCATTTAATCTGATTTCATACATTTCTTGGCGTGAATCCCGCTGAGACTGACTATCAAAAAAACATGTAAGGTGACTATATATCAGATCTTAAAATGAAATCATGACTTGAAAAAAATAAGAAAGTAGTTTCATTTGATCTCATTTAGTCTCATTCTTAGCATAAAGTTACTATTTTTAGACATTTTAAGGTTTTTTTTAGACTATTTTTAATTTTTTAAAAAGTAATGCTTTTTGATAATGCTCAAATGAGATTTAAAGTCATTTAAAGCAATAAAAATAATTTAAATTGAGAAGTGGAAATCATGATCTCATTTGAAAAATGTAATAAGAGTAGATAGTAAGTCTCACTGAAACAGTATAAGACTACTATCTAATGTTAAAACTGTGTAATGAAATCAGTCAAATTGATAATAAAACTATTAAAAAATCTAGTTCTGATCTCAGACACGGTCACACGGTCAGTCTACAGATTATTATATCTGTTATTCAGTAAGCTTATAAGTAATAATGAAGTGCTTAAAATTCTTATAATCTGTAATTATCTTGAATTTGAAGACACTTCAGAGCTCAGAGTCTCATTCTTCTAAACAGTGTACAATTATAAGAAGCTTCTTATCATAGATCTTGTAATTACATTTAGTGAGACTTAACTTTCTAGATATAAAGATGTATAATTGTAAGATATTTTCATCATTATATTGTAATATAGCTCTCTCTATAATATAGTTAGAGAACTGAGCTTTAATAACTGTTTTATAATCAGAGCTAAATATTATTAGTAGAGAAGTATTAATAAATATCTTCTTTATCTGTATAAATACAGCTTCAGTGTTCACTGATTATTGAAATACTGAGTTCTTCTTAGTAAGTTCTGTAAGTAATCTTATAATATCTGAGAAGTTTTGTATAAATTGTGATTCGGAAGAACGTACAATTATCGGATAATAACGCGGCCGCTTCTGAACTAGCTTATGAGTGTAAAGAGGGGTTATAGCAGCCACTAATTAATTTAGTGTACGATATTATGATATATAAGAAGTCAGCGTACGCCTGTAATTATACACTGACTTAAGCAATCTTTGAATCACATCTGATAGCATGTCTAAAAACTGGTGAGAAGTGCAGACTTCTTCAGAGTGTGATAATTCTGTCTATGAAGTAATTTATAGTTATCATGTCAGTGTGATTCTAGAATGTCTCAAAAGATAGTGTATGAAGAGCAGTGAGTGAAAGAGTATCTGATTGATACTGCTTCACTTGTTGAGAAAAAACTCCATGCTCAGATGAATGCCATGTATGCAAATAAATGAGATGTGAGAAAAGAGATAAGAGCAGTGAATCAGGTTCAAAGAAGACTGCTCTTCACTTAAAGAAATAAAAGAAAGAGTGGCTATCATCAGAGTTGTATAATAATAACAGAAATCATATAATAATATAGTAATATAATAATACAGTGATATAATAATAGATATCATACAATTAATAAAAAATCACTGAAATGAATATCTCTTCTAACTGATATAAACAACACTCTTCTCTACTATCTGAACTGAAAGATATGCAGAACCTCTCAGAGAGTTTACTCAAAATAGTAAGAAAAGCAGCTGAGATTACTGAACTGAAATTAAAACTCTGTACATGTATAAGAATTCTAAATGAGATTGAGGTCTTGTGTACACAGTAACAGACTGAGATGAAAGTTAAATAATAATTAACATTCACTGCAGATCAAGTATTCACTATGAAGAGCTTTATCAATACAATTATTATTATTAATAAGAATAGAGAAAACTAGATCTTAGATCTGCAGCAGAAGATTAAATACTTATATAGATAGATAACTACACTGAATCTGAAGATCTTATCATGATTATTTACAATCTTCTCAGAAGTATATATATTATCAGAGATCACTGTGCAGAATGAGAATCTGAGTATAAAATATATCAAGCTGAGAGATCTGCTGAAGTCATCAAGCTTTAATAATAACTGAAAAAATAATGCTGCAATCAGCTGACTAAGTCAGATGTGATTATATTATCAGATTAAATGTGAACTCACAGACAGATAGTTAATAAAATTTTAACAAGTCTCAAGATCTGCTGTGTTTCTATACAGAAAAGTGAAGTTATTATAAATAATTAATGAAAAGATGAATCTTACAGACTGAAAGTGATATTCATTCTTATAAATATGAAATAAGTTTTTCAAATGAATCTTGTATAATTTTGAGAAAGTGAATATATAAGATAAGTGTTATGAATGCTTCACTGAGTGTAGATAAGTGAGTGATCTTATATCATACTTTATATACTTCAGCTTACACTATCTTATATTGAATAAAGAGCTTTCAATATCTTTCTATTTATAGATCTTCATTCATGATCTTACATCTGAGTTGAGAGTGAAATGAAAATGCTTAATCTCATAGTCAGATACAGTGAAGAAAGCATACAATATTCTTATTATACAGAAATAAGTGAGTTAATTATAACAGAAAATACTGTAATTAAGTATATCTCAGTGAAGAATGAATAATCAGACTTCTATGACATAAGTTATACACTTGAATACAATGAATCTAGATCTGAATATCATTGTTAAAGCACTGAATTCTCTGAAAAAGAGATTCTCTGAGTGAAAATCTTAATATTGTAAGCATTGAGCTTGCTTCAACTGTAGATATTAAAATCATGATATAAAAGATTGCATTCAGTGTGTGCAGTCAAGAGAAATAAGAGAGTTAAAAAACTAACAGAATCAGTGAGCTCAGAGACACTCACTGATATTCTATAAAAAGTCTTCAAAGTGAAAGAGATGTCTGTATTAGATAACTCTCTGAATTCTGTAAATGCTAAGAGAAAGCAGGCTTCTGAATGAGATATGAGTAATAAGAATAAAGTGAACACTCATCTCAATGTCTTGAGACTTAAAATGTTAATGTATAAGAGACACTTGTGTAAGAATTGAGAGATAGCTGTAAAAGTGTTAGCAGACACAGAAGCTTCTATGCAATATATTAATAATTATATAATTTGAAGACTGAAAGAGATCTGTCAAGTGAAGAATCTCTGATGTATAAGATTATCTGATAATTAATATTTGATATCATCTGTAAGAGTAAGAGTTCCCTTACACTTCAGAGAATGATCTTGCTATATTTAGATGTAAGAGCTGCAGAATATGAAATATGATCTTATTCTTAGACTTAATTGATTTTAAAGATTCAATTCACAGATTTAATGATATACATGTCATATATGATTGACTGATAGAAAGAAAACAGTTCATACAATTCTATCAACTGATATAAGAAGAACATTTCATATCTCTGATATAGAAGAGTTAAATCTGCTTATATATTAACAAGCAAAGAGAATGATTCATAAGATCTCATTTAAAAGCATTCTGTATGTTATATGAAATTCAGAAGCAGAGAAAATCAAGATAAAGAATATACAGAAGAATAAGTGTATGAAGAAGCTTCTGAAGAAGTATGAGAAGATCTTCTGAATAGATCTTTCACTGAAATTGCCGCTGAAACAAGGATTTGTACATGAGATTGATATGAGAGATGCAAAATCAGTCAATCAGAATATATACTCTCTGTCACAAACATATCTTGAAGAATAGAAGTGTCAGATCACAGATCTTCTAGAATATAATCTCATATAATTCTCATCAAGTGTGTGAGGCTTTTCAGTCCTATTCATGAAAAAGATGAATAAGAAGTGATGAATGTATATTGATTATTAAGCACTCAATAAGCTTATGATTAAGAATGAATATTCACTGTCACAGATTCAATAACAGTTGAATATGATTAAAAACATCTGATATCTATTGAAGATTGATCTTCTCTCAGAATACTGGCAGATCTGTGTAGATGAACTGTCAGTTCTGCAAACTACATTTAATACATAATGAGAGAAGTTTGAATTTCTGATAATATCATTCAGACTGATAAATACATCTGTCATCTTTCAAATGATAATGAATACAATTCTTTATAAACAGAATAAAATCTCATATCTTGTATATCTCAATAACATTCTAGTCTTTTCAAACTTATATAATAAACATCTGAAGTATGTCAATGAAGTGCTTACAACTCTGATAGAGTATAAGCTCTATATTAAATCAATCAAGTGTGTATTTGAAACAGAAGAGTTGAAGTTTGTAGAATATGTAGTAAGTGATAGCTGTATATATCTCATTCTGAAGAAATTGAATGTCATAGTGAATTAGCTGTGACTGAGAAATGTACACTATATATAACAGTTTCTTGAGTTTGTAAGAAATCCCGCTCCTCGCGGATTCTTTACCTCTATTTCTATCTCTCGTGTAATCAATAGAGCTAGCGGCCCTTGGCTACACACAACTATATAAACTGGAGTTCATGAATACTATTCATAACTCAGCTTGAATACTATTATATATTTAACTTCTATATTTTATCTTCCTACTGTGAATACTTCTAGTAGTTAATCATATATATCATGTCAAGCTGTAAACACCTGAATAATCATCTGTGAGCACTTATTCTTACATTTCAAGCTCAGTCAGTCAGCAACTGCTCATTATAACTGAAAGAACTAGAAACTTATATACTTCAATCTCTGTGAACTCTACTGCAGACACTCAGAAGCAGTCACTTAAATTATAAATAACTTCTGTAAAAGAAGTCTCAGAGAACTTATTAATTACTTACAGAACATCATTCTCTGTATCTGTGACAGAGAAACTCTTCAAACTCACAAATGAATCAATCTTAGTGAAGAATATTCTTAAGCATCTCTTATAAGATTAAGCTATTTTTCTACAAGAAATGCTTACTGTCTGTAAACACTCTTAAACTGAGTTTCTAGACATAATCTTCAGAGATATCTATGAACTGAAAAGAAACTTTCTTAAGCTGTGATCACTTAAGATCACTTATCAAATCATAATCTATAAAAGCTTTTGTGAGTTTGTATTTGAAATTGACTTACAAGTCTGACTGTGTGATATAAAAGATGAAGAAGCTGTTATCTATATAATAACAGATCTCTATTACACTGAAGTCAAGAACTGACTGAATCATCTAGAGAATGATTATAAGAGATCTCACTGATCTATTCTTAAGATCTATTCAGAGAATAAGTTAAGAGACTCTGTGAGCTGAACAGAGAATATCTGAACTGTGATCATCAATATTAGAAAAAGAGATGAGAAATCTGATGAAGACTACTCACAGTGCTTTATAAAATTGTAATATAAATTAAGATTTGTGAAAATAGAGCTCTGAAACAAGATCTGAATGATGATATTTACAAAGAGATTGAATAAAGATATGCAGAACAAGCTTATTAAGCAAGACTCTAAGCTCTTGACTCTGAAGAAACTGATAACTCTCATTCATTACTTACAGATCACTGTGAGAGTTACAGACTCACAGAGAGTAGATTATCAATCAGCTCTGTAAGAGTTAGAATAACAGAGAACAGATTTATCAGAAAAAGATGATAAGATACAGAGAGATTCATGTCTGACTATTGAGTAGAGAGAGAGAGCTTTACAAGCTTCTGTGAACAGAGTGTATAATAGAGAGATTAAGAAAAAGAGACTCTACTTCATCTATTCTAAATCAGAATATCTCTGTGCAAACTGTCTGAATAAATCAAAATAGAAATTTAAGAAGTTATGAACAGAGTCAGTAATAATCTTCTTAAGAGTCTTGAAGCTGACATCTGAATCTGTTGCTTTCTTAATAAAAATACTTACTCACAGAGAGAGACTGCACTGCAGTACTGCTGTCTTACAAGTATGAAAAGCATTGATGAACTCAGAATCTCAGGTCACTGTAGTGTCTCTAAAGCTCATGAAGTGAATGAGCTGAAAGATGAAAACTGAGAACCTGCTCTTGTAATAAGCAGAGTGTGAGAACTCAGATCTGAGAGCTGAGAAACTGTAAGAATAAGTGCTCGCAGGCGATTATTCAGGTGTTTGCAGCTTGGCATGATATGTACTGTTAACTACTAGAAGTATTCACAGTAGAAAGATAAAATGTAGAAATTAAATGTATAATAGTATTCAAGCTGAGTTGTGAATAGTATTCGCGAACTTCAGTCTATATAGTTGTGTGTAGTCAAGAGCTGCTAGCTCTATTAGTTATGTGAGAGATAGAAATAGAGATAAAGAATCTATGAGAAGTGAGATTTCTTACATATCTTCTTCTCTCTAAGACTTTGTCTATGAAGTCTTTCACTGAGTAACTTTATAGAATCAGCTCAGCACTGCAGTAATACTCACTAAAAACTCTTTATATCTATAAAACATCTCAGTGAGAAAAAATCTCTTATTATTATAAAAAGAAAAGAGTCTGTTACTCAGTTTCTTATTTCATAAGATTCTTTATAATTTACAGATTCTTCTCTGATTATCACACAGATTCATCTTGCATCTTTCATACAGAAGAGTTTCAGTTGACTCTCAATCATTTTCATGAGATTCTTATGTAATCATTATATAGATTTATCTTACAGATAAATCACTCTCTGTGAGATTATTCTTATTAAAGAGAAGTATTTGTAAGTTAATCTTTTATTTATTCTTACAAATCATTGTTCTTTAACACTGTAGAATTATGAGGAATTTTTCATTCTTTCATCAACTCTATAAAATTGTAGAATCAAGATATTCATAGTCTGCAATCACTCTTTATAGTTATATAGAAAGATTCAGATCTGTGATTCATAATCACTCTTATTTACTAGAGTGATCTGACTGTTCTACAGAATCACTTACAGTGTAAGTAAATCTCTCTAGAGTAGTATAAATATCTCAGATCTATCTGTAGAATCTTATCTTCTTTTTTCTTTTTCTGTAACAGCTCTTATTCTTATAAACTGTGAGTATTCTCATTCATCTGTGAAGTATTTTTATTCAGATGATAGAGAGAGAGTGTTTCTAACAATATTTATATATTGATTCAAGAACTTCTCAAGAATAAAAATTTTTTCAATTTTAATATCTTTATAAATAATATCTGACTGCTGCTGAGCTTCTTATGAGTGTTTCTATGACTTCTCTGATTGCTTTTTACTGGCTGATGAAGCAGAGATGCTACTGTCTATAACTGTGTCTTCATCTCTCTCAGCTCTGTTACTATATTCAATCTTCAGATCAGTGATCAACTCTCTATCTTTTTCAGATCAGTCTCTGATTTTAAGCAGTACAGTTTCTTTCTTTACTGTAAGTCTTCTCATAAGTAATTTCTTACAGACTCTAGCTGACAGTTCTTATAAAGCTCTCAGTGTTATCAGTGTCTTCTGCAGCTTCACAGATCTATAATTATCTTTCTTCTGCTCACACAATCTCTGATCAGACATATATAAATATGTCTAGGTTTTCTATCAATGATTCTCACACTGCAGCACATTTCTGCAATCTTATTGTCAATAAAAGATGAGTCTCTGAGTACCTGTAAAATCCAGATAATCAAGGCAATATGAATACTATGAATTTATAATAAGAGTTGATCTGAACAGATAAGCTCTCTCTCTGTGTCTTAATTGTTTCTGAGCTGAATACTTCAGCACAACTGAAGAAGCAGATACAGCTTTATAAGAGATATCTGATCACATGTGCAGACAGTCAGCTCTTAAGACTCTGCTACAACTATATGCACTCTGATATCTGACTTCTCTGAAGTCTGTGTATTTCTGACAGTCTTTGTATCAAATGTAACAATTATCTGTACTGCAGATATAATACTCTCTACTTCTTTGAAGAAAGAAATTGATAGTTGTGAGAGAATTGAGTGTCACAGATATTAAGAATGTGAGTGTGAATTTTCTTTATTTTTTCTTTATTAATCTCTAAATTGTGTTCACAGCTCTGTTTATTTTCTGTTTTTTAGCTTTAATAAGAATATAATTTCTTCTTCTCTTATATACACTGCAGACTGTTCATCTTAGTAGAAACTTATCATCTTATAGACTAGAATTTGTAAATGACAGTGTTAATATCTTTATTATAATCAGATTCTTAGTAAAGATTATGCTATTCTGACTTATCAGAATTCACAGTATGAAAGTCATGTCTCAGCTTCTGCAGATATCTTATCTATTCAGATGATTTTTAAGTGAACTCATTCATCTTATCAGAATACTCTTATCACTGAATCTTGAATCAGAGCTTATAATCTTACTTCTCTGAGTTAATAATCTCTTTAATATAATATTCTCTTTCACTCTCTAGTGTTTCACAGACAGAGTGATGAGTTATAGAATTCTTTTCTAAGAATTTCTTATATTTATGAAGCAAAGAGATATGAAAAATATTATATATCAGTAACTCAGATAACAGTTTCAATCTGTAGAACTGTAAGCTAATTTTCTTCATAATCTTATAAGACTCTATCTGTAAGAGATTCAGCTTCTTACTAGATCTCTATATAATAATATTTTCTAGACTCAGTCAGACTCTATTATCTTTCTTAAAACTTGTTATAATATACTTGAAGTCATAGTATCTCTTCTGATACTCTTGAGTCTTTTTCAAGAATTCATAAGCTTTCTCTCAGATCTTCTGAATTCTCTCAGCTCATTCACAGATATTATCATACTTTATAGTATACTCTTATGAGTTCATCAAGATCATCTGTAGATAAGTCTCAGTGAGCATCTCAAAGAGAGTTTTATCTGTACTGATATACTTTGAGTTATTGTATATGAACTCTGTGAGTGATAATTAATGCACTCAGTCATTTTAATTGTAGTTGACAAAGCACTGCAGATACTGTTTTAATATACTTATTAAATGTTCTATCTGATTATCTGTCTGTTGATGAAAAGCTGTGTTTAGATCTTATAAGATCTTCAGTATAATTATCAGATCAGATCAGAACTCTTCTGTGAAGATTAATTCTCTATCTGAGATAATGTTTATAAGCAACTCATACAATCAGATTATATTATGATTGAAGATGTAAGTTAAATTCTTTGACTTCAAGTTCTTGTAAGTGAGTATAAAGTGTGTTATCTTGATGAAGTGATTCACTATCATCAGCACACTGTCAAAGCAGGCATTATATATATTCTTACTTTCAGAGAGACTTACAAGAGTATTCATTTCTAGCTATTTTTAAGATTTCTACAGAATGAGTAGAGAAGTAAGTTCTTCATATAATCTTATTTATTATTATTATTCTTCAATTATAGATGTATGCAGTCAGAGACTATGACATCTACCTGAGAACTTTAGTTCTCAGGGTTTTTCCTATGTCTGTAAAGTTAACTATTGTACATTCATCAATTTCAGATATGCAAAATCAGAAAATTTCAGCTCAGAATACAAAAACTGTTTACAAATTGCAGTGTTTTAACATCTTTTGATACTTTGAAACCATTTGACAATATCATGACAAAAGAAAAGAGAGAAAGAACACAGTCTCAAAGATAGACACATTAAATAGATAGATAGAAAGAAATTAAAAGAAAAAGATACAGAAAAAGATAAAGTAAAGAGAGACTATAATAAAACAAATTATTAAAAGAGAGTATATAGCTGTTTTAATAGACTATATCTGATTAATTTCCTTCTCTTCATATTCAGATAATTCTGAATTTAGTCATTTTCTTATAGCTGCTTGAGTTTCTGATAGAAAGTCTATTAAGTATTTAATTCCTGTCTCAGTTGAGAATAAGAATCTCATATTTAATTGATTTAGATCATACTTCTCTTTCAATCTGACTCTGAGACTATTATATAATGCATAGTGTATTATAATATGCTCAGAATTCTCATTTGTATTGCAGAATGAGCATTCTATTAAGTCAAATCTATCATCAAATCTTTGTATATAAGATTTGAAATAGCCATGTCCTAGTTTCAGCTGTATTATAGATGAGAATATTTTCTTTTTACATTTAATTAAACAAGATTTTCACTTGGGTTTTGTTTCAAATCTTGAATAATGTATACTCTTCTTTTGTTTCTGCCAGCTTTCATTTCACTTGTCTAAACAAGACTACGGGCGCTAGTCACCCGCAGGATGCACCTTAAGCTAATTACATTTAACCCTCTATAATTAACCGATCACCGCGTCCATTCTCTCGGGCCAGTCACTAATTTCCAGGGATATTAGTTAGTGACTGCCACTGCTCACTTGATGATGTACACACTAAGCTTTCAGTTGCTGATCTCGGTCTCATTAGATACTCATAGGCCTATCAATCAGTCATCATGGCCTCACTCTGTATTAGAGACTAATCATAGGCTTGATGACTGCAGTTCTCTCTGTCAGTATTAGAGCTTGACAGAGAGCTTGCAGACTTGAGTCTATCAGAGTGTTCTGTCTAGAGTCTAGATATATGTCTAGATCTGCTAGTTAGATAATTTTTAAAATCATTCTCTGTATTTGAGAGAGAGCTAGGCTCTGATGATGACTCTAGTTAGAGACTTACTTAAGTAGTATATAATCACTACATTAGACTTGACTCTATATTATTAGAATCTTGACAGATGTATAGTAGAATAGTGAAACATTGACATCTTATATCAGTTCTGATAAGTGTTCACAGAATCTCACTTAACTAGTGACTTGGCTTGCAGTAGAGAGTTCTACTCTGCATCAAGTCTTACTAATTAGACTCAGTCTCTATTACATGAGGGCTTTCATGGGTAAGAAGTGGCAGGTGTCAGTGATGAGATTCGAACCCACACACCTTTAATGTGTGCGGCCTTGATTACCAGTCTTATCAACTGAGCCACACTGACTCTTCATATAATCTGAACTGCACTATCTGTGAACTCTGATAAATAGTATAAGAATTTACTATCTTTTTCACAAGTTCTTGCATCTTCAGTTAGAAGTATTTTCTTATAAGCAACTCATGAGTTCTAGTATCTGTAAAATAATCTGCTAGAGAAGAGTCATGATATCTTTTAATAAGTTCTATATATAGAAACTTATTTATAGATATATAAATTCAGCTCTCTCTTTATAAGAGATTATTTAAGTCTCTTCAATTCTTTATTTCTGCAGAGTTGATTTCTGCTGTAAGCAGTTTCTAAATATACTGAGTATATTCATTCTTCAGTTACAGTTCAGACAATCTGAATAAAAGATCTTACAAAGACTTATACTCTGTTTTCTATTATATCAGATCTTTTATAATACTTCTTAAAGCCTGTAAACTCTTCAGATTATAGATACTCTCTGCAAGAATTCTCATAAAGATTCTCAGAGTATTAACTCTCAGTGTTATAGAGAGTAGTTGCATAGACTTCTTTTCTTTCTTCTCTCTCTTCTCTTATGAGAAATTGAGAGACTCTTCAGTTAATCTCTTCACAATACTCAGTCTGAGCATTCTATGAAGCTTTTCTATCTTCTCTAGTTTTTCTATATCTATCATTCTGATCTTCTTAACATAGTCTGATCTGTAAGAGAGTTCATCTACTGAGTTCTTAGTTTTCTTAATATATTCTATCTTGAATCAGAACTCACTCAGTCTCTGAGCTCAGTGAATCTGCTACTGTGAGAGTTTCTTAATTGAAGTAAACTATTATAAGCTGTTATGATCAGTTCTAACAGTAATCACTGTTATGAGATTCTTAAAGTAGTGATATCAGTGATAGAAGAATTTCACTATTATAAGAAGCTTCTGATTATAAATACTATAGCTAATCTCTATGAGTTACATCTTCTGTGAGAAAAAGATCATTGAAACTCAGTTCTCATTTAACTGTAGTTATAAGACTATTTCTGAAATTGTAAAGAAGAAGACATCTATCTTTAATCTGATTAAGAGTAAGAAATCAAAGTGAAACAGTATCACTGTATCTATGAATATCTATTTCAATCTTATAAAGACCTCATAAGCTTCTGAGATAAGAAAGTTCTCACAGTTCTTTCTTCTCAACAATCTTTCTATTCTCTGTTTATAAGATAACTTTTTCTTGTTTTCATTCTTCAGCATGTCTGTAAGAATCAAGAAGATTCTTATAAATATAAAGATAAACTGTCTATAGAAATTCACAAAGCTCAGAAAGATCTGAATTTCATGAATACTAGTTAGCTCTGATTATAATAGAATAGTCTTAACTTATAAAGACTTTATCTGAATATTATCTGCAGTGATTACATATTCTAGAAAATTAATCTAATAGATACTGAAGTTACACTTTACAAGCTTAATATACAGTTCTGCCTCATTTAAGATCTTCAATACACTTTATATATACTCAGTGTGTTCTTCCTTCTTTGCAGAGTATATCATCACATCATTCAGATATATTATCACAAAGATATTCAGATATATATGAAGTGTTTTATTAATGAAAGACTGAAATGCTATGAGAGCATTAGTCAGATTAAAAGACATTACTAGATATTTAAATAATCTCAGTACAGTTCTAAAGACAGTCTTTCATGAATTCTCAGACTGTATTTACAGCTGTGTATATATATTAATCACATTCAGTTGTATGAATATAACAGCTTCTGTAAGATAGTTAATTATATTCTCAATCAGAGATAGAGAATAGCAGCTCTTTATTATCTTAAAGTTCAGATTATGATAATCTATACATAATCTAAGATCTTCATTCTTCTTCTTTATAAATATCACAGAGACTTTCATGAAGATCTATGAAGATTGAATAAAGTTATTCTTTAGATTCTTCTTCACATAGATGTGCAAGATCTCTGTCTTGTAATAAGAGAGCTTATAAATTGATTCTCAGAAGAGTTTCTATTCTTCTATTAAATCTATTATCAGATTCTTCTCACAGTGAGAAGAAAGCTCAGCTATCTTTACTGAGCTGAATATCTCTATAAGATCTCAGTATTTCTCTGATATCTGAAGCTCAGTTTTCATAATCATGAGATTCTCAGATACTTATAAAGTCATTATATAAATGAGCTTGTCTTCTCTAATTAACTCTGCAGTATCAACTGATTCTATCTCTGTAAATGAGTCTATTAACACTGATTGAAAGTATAAATCTGACTTGCAGACAGCTATGTGCAGATTATGTCTTTAAAGTCATATAAGTCTTAAGTATATATCATCTATAATGTCTGTGATAATCACAGTTTCTGCAAATCTTTTTCAGATTTCAGAGAGATCTTGTAATTTAAAGATAACTCTTATAAATTTCTCAGCTCTCAGGTCTGAGTTCTCATGTTCTGCTTATTATAAGAGCAGGTTTTCAGTTTTCATCTTTCAGCTCATTTACTCTGTGAGCTTTAGAGACACTACAGTGACCTGAGATTCTGAGTTTATTAATACTTCTCATACTTACAGAGTAGTAGTACTGTGATATAATCTCTCTCTATAAGCAAGCATTTTCATCAGAGAAGTAACAGATTCAGATATCAGCTTCAAGACTCTTAAGAAGGCTGTTACTGACTCTGTTTATAACTCTTCAAATTTCTATTTTAATTTATCTGAATAGTTTGTGTGAAGATGTTCTGATTTAGAATAGATAAAGCAGAGTCTCTTTTTCTTAGTCTCTCTGTTATATACTCTGTTTATAGAAGCTTGTAAAGCTCTTTCTCTCTACTCAGCAGTCAGACATGAATCTCTCTATATCTTATTATCTTTTTCTGATAAATCTATTCTCTGTTGTTCTGATTCTCACAGAGCTGATCAGTGATCTGCTCTTTATAAGTCTGTGACTCTTATAGTGATTTATAAGCAGTGAATAAGAGTCATCAGTTTCTCTAGAGTCAAGAGCTTAGAGTCTTACTCAATGAGCTTGTTCTATATATCTTTATTCAGTCTCTTTATAAACATCATTATTCAGATCTTATTTCAGAGCCCTGTTTTCACAGATCTCAATTTATATCATAATTTCATAAAGTATTGTAAGTAGTCTTCATCAGATTTCTCATCTCTTTTTCTAATATTAATAATTACAGTTCAGGTGTTCTCTGTTCAGCTCACAGAGTTTCTCAACTTATTCTCTAGATAGATCTTGAGAATAGATTAGTAGAATCTCTTATAATCATTCTCTAGATGATTCAGCCAGTTCTTGACTTCAGTGTAATAGAGATCTATTATTACATAGATAACAGCTTCTTCATCTTTCATATCACACAGCTGAGCTTATGAGTCAATTTCAAATGCAAACTTGCAAAAGCTTTTATAGATTGTGATTTGATAAGTGATCTTAAGTAATTATAACTTAAGAAAGTTTCTTTTCAGTTTACAGATGTCTCTGAAGATTATGTCTAAAGACTTAGTTCAAGAGTGTTTACAGACAGTAAGTATTTCTTATAGAAAAATAGCTTAATTCTGTGAGAGATGCTTAAGAATATTCTTTACTAAGATTGATTTATTTATAGATTCAGAGAGTTTCTCTGTCACAGATGCAGAGAATGATATTCTGTGAGTGATTGATAAGTTCTCTGAGACTTCTTTTATAAAAGTTATTCATAGTTCAGATGACTGCTTCTGAGTGTCTGTAGTAGAGTTCACAGAGATTGAAGTATGTGAGTTTCTAGTTCTTTCAGTCATAACAGATGATTGCTGACTAACTGAGCTTGAAATGTAAGAATAAGTGCTTACAGATGATTATTCAGATGTTTGCAGCTTGATGTGATATATACTGTTAACTACTATAAGTATTCACAGTAGAAAGATCAAATGTAGAGATTAAATGTATAATAGCATTCAAGCTGAGTTGTGAATAGTATTCGTGAACTTCAGTCTATATAGTTATGTGTAGCCAAGGGCCGCTAGCTCTATTGATTACATGAGAGATAGAGATAGAGGTAAAGAATCCGCGAGGAGCGGGATTTCTTACAGAAACTTGTAAGAGTCATCTTTGAATTGCAAGATCTCTCTGAAATCTGAAGAAGATTTGCAGAAACTGTGATTATCACAGACATCACAGATGATATGTACTTAAAACTTGTATAAGTTCAAAGACACAATTCACACATAGCTGTCTGTGAGTCAGGTTTATACTTTCAATCAGTATTGACAGACTTACTCACAGAGATAGAATCAGTTAATACTGTAGAGTTAATTAGAGAAGACAAACTCATCTATATAATAACTTTGTAAGTCTCTGAGAATCTCACAGTCATATTATTATTATTATTATTCTTCAATTATAGATGTATGCAGTCAGAGACTATGACATCTACCTGAGAACTTTAGTTCTCAGGGTTTTTTCTATGTCTGTGAAGTTAACTATTGTACATTCATCAATTTCAGATATGCAAAATCAGAAAATTCCAGCTCAGAATACAAAAACTGTTTACAAATTGCAGTGTTTTAACATCTTTTGATACTTTGAAACCATTTGACAATATCATGACAAAAGAAAAGAGAGAAAGAACACAGTCTCAAAGATAGACACATTAAATAGATAGATAGAAAGAAATTAAAAGAAAAAGATACAGAAAAAGATAAAGTAAAGAGAGACTATAACAAAACAAATTATTAAAAGAGAGTATATAGCTGTTTTAATAGACTATATCTGATTAATTTCCTTCTCTTCATATTCAGATAATTCTGAATTTAGTTATTTTCTTATAGCTGCTTGAGTTTCTGATAGAAAGTCTATTAAGTATTTAATTCCTGTCTCAGTTGAGAATAAGAATCTCATATTTAATTGATTTAGATCATACTTCTCTTTCAATCTGACTCTGAGACTATTATATAATGCATAGTGTATTATAATATGCTCAGAATTCTCATTTGTATTGCAGAATGAGCATTCTATTAAGTCAAATCTATCATCAAATCTTTGTATATAAGATTTGAAATAGCCATGTCCTAGTTTCAGCTGTATTATAGATGAGAATATTTTCTTTTTACATTTAATTGAACAAGATTTCCACTTGAGTTTTGTTTCAAATCTTGAATAATGTATACTCTTCTTTTGTTTCTACCAGCTTTCATTTCACTTGTCTAAACAAGATTCTTTTATTTTTCTCTTTATAAAAGATCAGAATATAATTTTTTAAATAGATCTGCTTAATTCTGCACTCTTTTTTACAGCTGAATCAGTCAATTTATTGCCATGAATATTCATATGAGTAGGAACTTAGTGCAGATGAATTCTCAGCTTTAATATTCTTCTCTTTTGAATTTTTAAAACAGAGTTTAAGATCAGTTCAAGATTCATTTAATTATTATAAATCTGACTATTTCTAAGTCTTTTTAAAGCAGCTTGACTATCAGAGAATATTTATGTCTCTTTCAAACAATTTCCTCTTTTATGAGATTTTATTTCAATGAGTTTGAAAGCTTTTACTATTGCAAATAGTTCAGCATCAAAGACTTCACATTCAGAGTCTAGATTTCAGAAATCTGAGACTACGAGTGCTAGTCACCCGCAGGATGTATCTTAAGCTAATTACATTTAACTCTCTATAATTAACTGATCACTGTGTCTATTCTCTCAGACCAGCCACTAATTTCCAGAGATGTTAGTTAGTGGCTGCCATCACTCACTTGATAGTGTACACACCAAGCTTCCGGTTGCTGATCTCAGCCTCATTAGATGCTCATAGGCCTATCAATCAGCTGTCATGACCTTGCCCCATGTTAGAAACTAATCATAGACTTGATGACTGCAGTTCTCTCTGCTAGTATTAGAGCTTGACAGTGAGCTTGCAGACTCAAGCCTATCAGAGTGCTCTGTCTAGAGCCTAGATACATATCTAGATCTGCTAGTCAGATGATTTTCAAAATTATTCTCTGTATTTGAGAGGAAGCTAGGCTTCAATGACAGTCCTAGTTAGAGAATTACTTAAGTAGTGTATAATTACTACATTAGACTTAACTCTATATTGTTAGAATCTTGACAGATGTATAGTAGAATAGTGAGATATTGATACTTTATATCAGCTCTGATGAGTGTTTACAGAATCTCACTTAACTAGTGACTTGACTTGCAGTAGAAAGTTCTATCTCATATCAAGCCTTACTAATTAAGCTCAGCCTCTATTACATAAGGGCTTTCATGAGTAAGAAGTGACAGATGCCAGCAGTGGGATTCGAACCCACGCATCTCTAATGTGTGCGGCCTTGATTACCAGTCTTATCAACTGAGTCACGCTGGCATCTCACAGTCATAGAAACTGAGCTTCAGATATCAGAGAAATACTGAGATCTCACAGAGATGTTCAGTTCAGCAAAGACAGCTGAGCTCTTCTCTCACTATAAGAAGAATCTGACAATAGATTTGATAGAAGAGCAGAAATTCTTCTGAGAATCAATCTATAAGCTCTCTTATTATAAGACAGAGGTCTTACAGATCTATGTGAAGAAGAATCTGAAGAATAACTTTATCTAATCTTCACAGACCTCTGTGAGAGCCTCTGTGATATTTATAAAGAAGAAGAATGAAGATCTCAGATTATATATAGATTACTGCAATCTGAACTTCAAGATAACAAAGAGCTGCTATCTTCTATCTCTGATTGAGAATGTAATCAACTGTCTTATGAGAGCTGTCATATTCACACAACTGAATATAATTAATATATATACACAGCTGTGAATACAGTCTGAGAATAAATAAAAGACTGTCTTTAGAACTGTACTGAGATTATTTGAATATCTAGTAATGTCTTTTGATCTGACTAATATTCTCACAGTATTTCAGTCTTTTATCAATAAAACACTTCATACATATCTGAATGTCTTTATGATAATATATCTGAATAATGTGATGATGTACTCTGTGAAGAAGAAAGAACACACTGAGTATGTATAAAGTGTGTTAAAGATCTTAAATGAGATAGAACTGTATATTTGTGGTTCGGAAGAACGTACGACCGTCGGATAATAACGCGGCCGCTTCCGAACTACTAGCGTACGAATGTAAAGGGGGCCCTAGCAGCCACTAATTAATTTAGCGTACAAGATTCAATATATAAGAAGCCGGTGTACGCCTGTAATCATACACTGACTTAAGCAATCTTTGAATCACATCTGATAGCATGTCTAAAAACTGGTGAGAAGCACAGGCTTCTTCAGAGTGTGATAATTCTGTCTACAAAGTGATTCATAGTTATCATGCCAGTGTGGTTCTAGAAACACCTCAAAAGATAGTGTATAAAGAGCAGTGAGTAGAAGAGTGTGGCGGGCTGCGCCCGATCAATCATATAGACTATTCCGTTACACTCCACAGATTCTACGTACGCCCCGATCCTCGGCCATTCTCGATTGCCGATCCTCGGCCGCCACCCCGATCAATCATATAGACTATTCCGTTACACTCCACAGATTCCACGTACGCTCAGATCCTCGGCCATTCTCAATTGCAGATCCTCAGCCATTCTCGATTGCCGATCCTCGGCCATTCTCGATTGCCGACCCTCGGCCATTCTCGATCACTGATCCTCGGCTACTACGAACGCGCATATATTCATCCGCCCCGAAGCTCCACCGCGTACGCCACCACATATGTGTATAAATATCCATCTTGATCACTGATTCTCGCACTTTCTCTTTCTTTTCTTCTCTAGCGTTTTTATCTTTGTTATATAAGACCTATCAATATTATACCGATCAATTCGGCGTAGGCCCCTTACACTATAAAAACGCTCATTGTCTCCTTATTAGGAAACAATTATCCAGCATCATCTCCTCATTAGGAACGATTATCCATCGAGAGATATCCGAACGCGTAACGACGCGTAAGAAAGAGAAACAGTCACACAGTTAAGCGGACACCGAGTCCCCAGATAGTCCCCAGATAGAAGCTTGCTCGCCAGTCGCCCTGGCCCCGCAACAAGATCTTACGAAGAGAATAAGATCTTACAAAAGAGAACGTCAGCGAAAGACCCGAGAGTCCTGACACCCAGACGTATGAGAATACGATTACACTTCTTCAGATTCCACAGATATCATACATCCGACGATCGATATAACCATGTCTAACAATAATATGGAACCCTCGAACTCGAACATGAGCATAGATGCAGTGCCACAGTGGCTCCGAGCAATGTTGGAACTACAACAACAACAAATAGCTGATATGCATGCAACTCAACAACGCCAATATGAAGAGATTCAACGATTATCACAACAAGGAACCCATGCAATCCCAACATCTACAGAATCGAATACAAAAGCGCCGAAAGAACGCTTAGGTGCTCCTGCATATTTTGATGCTTCTGACCTCACTCTCTACTCATCATGGAGGATGGAAATGCTCGCGAAACTGAGTGTAGATGGAGATTCCATCGGTTCGTTAACCAATCAAGGTTGGTATATCAATGGAAGATTGAAGGATCGCGCGAAACAGAAGTTCCATCCATGGATGGAAGCATGCGAACCAGCATTGCGAACGCCTGATAACATCATGAAACATCTTGATGTCCTGTTCCGAGACACAGCCATGCAACAGAAAGCATTAGAGTGGTTACAGAGCATCAGACAGAGGAACACTCCTCTTACAACATTCATCCCTGACTTTGACACCAAGATCCTAGAAGCAGGTGGTCAATCTTGGGAGGATAGAGTGAAGATTAGCATGCTCAAGAAGGCATTAACTTTTGAACTCTTACAGGCCCTTGTAAGTGCAGATGAAGACCAGACTTATGAAGGCTTCTGCACACAGCTCCGGACAATGGATGACCGTCTTACCAAGCTCAAGAATATACAGAACAGTGGCAGAAGACATTACACCCCAGCCACTCATACACCCACACCGAAGAACAATGATACAGATGCCATGGACTGGATAGATTCAAATGCCTATGCACAAGCAAGAGTCTCCGCCGTCCGAACAGGCTTCCGAGTCCCAGGGATCACTCCCGAAGAAGTCGCCGATCGACGTCAACGTGGAGTATGCATCAATTGTAACCGATTGGGACACATTGCTTCCAACTGCCGATCGACCTATGTGCCTCCACAAACGAGAGAAAGATCAGCGCCTGTCCGCGCCAACCACATTACATTAGAGGAAGATTCAGAAGATAACTACGAGAATGCCCCGATGAAACAGGGAAAAGATTAGCTCCTGTTCAAATTCGCAAACAGGAGCTTGAAGAGGTTGAACAACAATGATTTGAAGAGAAGCCACTATGCAATGATAAAATCTCCAGTTGTAAGACATCATAACCTCCAGCGTATCCCCTTATCAAATATTCCACACAAGCTTGCTCCGCCGCGCCGCCACCGATCCGCTCCCTTCTCAACCGACCTAGACTCCGAGTTCCGCGTTATCCGAAACAGCGGCCCTTGACCGATGGGAACTGCTTCCGGAAAGGGGGGGCTAATGTGGCGGGCTGCGCCCGATCAATCATATAGACTATTCCGTTACACTCCACAGATTCTACGTACGCCCCGATCCTCGGCCATTCTCGATTGCCGATCCTCGGCCGCCACCCCGATCAATCATATAGACTATTCCGTTACACTCCACAGATTCCACGTACGCTCAGATCCTCGGCCATTCTCAATTGCAGATCCTCAGCCATTCTCGATTGCCGATCCTCGGCCATTCTCGATTGCCGACCCTCGGCCATTCTCGATCACTGATCCTCGGCTACTACGAACGCGCATATATTCATCCGCCCCGAAGCTCCACCGCGTACGCCACCACATATGTGTATAAATATCCATCTTGATCACTGATTCTCGCACTTTCTCTTTCTTTTCTTCTCTAGCGTTTTTATCTTTGTTATATAAGACCTATCAATATTATACCGATCAATTCGGCGTAGGCCCCTTACAAAGAGCATCTGATTGATACTGCTTCACTTGTTAAGAGAAAACTCCACACCCAGGCAAATGCCACATATAAGACATGAACAGATGAGGTGTGAGAAAGAAGATGAGAGCAGTGAATCAGATTCAAAGAAGTCTGCTCCCTACTTAAAAGAAGAATAAAAGAAGAGATGATCATCATCAGAGTCATACAATGATAACAGAAAAGTGATATAATAATAGACATCATATAATCAATCAGAAACCACTGAAATGAATATCTCTTCTAGTTAATATAAACAACACTCTTCTCTGCTATCTGAACTGAAAGATATGCAGAATCTCTCAGAGGAATTACTTAAAGCAGTAAGAAAAGTGACTGAAATCACTGAATGGAAATCAAAGCTCTGTACATGTATGAGAATTCTAAACAAGATTAAGGCCTTGTATACACAGTGACAGACTGAGACAGAAGTCAAACAATAATTGATATTCACTGTGAATTAAGCATTCACTATGAAGAGCTTCACTGATACAATCATCATCATTAATAAGAATAGAGAAAATCAGATCTTAGGCCTGCAGCAGAAGATTGAACATTTACACAGATAGGTGACTACACTGAATCTGAAGATCTTATTATAATCATTCATGATCTCTTCAGAAGTGTACACATCATTGAAGATCACTGCACAGGATGAGAATCTGAGCATGAGATATATCAAGTCAGAAGATCTGCTGAAGTTACTAAGCTTCAATAGTGACTGAAAAAATAATGCTGCAATCAGCTGACTAAGTCAGATGCAATCATATTATCAGATTAAATATGAACTCACAGACAGACAGTTAACAGAATTTTAACAAGTCTTAAGATCTGCTGCATTTCTACATAGAAAAGTGAAGTCATTATAAATGACTGATAAAAAGATAAATCTTACAGATCTGAAGCAATATTCATTTCTACAAATATGAAATGAGTTTTTCAAGTGAATCTTACACAACTTTGAGAAAGTGAATATATAAGACAAGCATTATGAATACTTCACTGAGTGTAGATAAGTGAGTGATTTTATATTATATTTCACACACTTCAGCTTACACTATCTTACATTGAATGAAGAGGTTTTAACATCTTTCTGTTTACAGATCTTCATTCATGATCTTACATCTGAGTTGAGAGTGAAATGAAAATGCTTAATCTCACAGCCAGACACAGTGAAGAAAGTATACAATATTCTCATTATACAGAAACAAGTGAGTCAATTGCAATAGAAAATACTGCAATCAAGTATGTTTCAGTGAAGAACAGATAATCAGACTTCAATAATACAAGTCACACACTCAGATACAATAAATCTAGATCTGAATGCTATCACTAAAGCACTGAATTCTCTGAAAAAGAAATCCTCTGAGTGGAAACCTTGGTGTCATGAGCATTGAGCTTGCTTCAACTGTGAATGTCAAAATCATGGTGTAAAAGATTGTACTCAGCATATGCAGTCAAAAAACTAGCAGAATCAGTGAGCTCAGAGGCACTCACTGATATTCTATGAAAAGTCTTCAAAGTGAAAGAGATGCCTGTGTTAGATGACTCTCTGAATCCTGCAAATGTAAAGAAGAAGCAGACTTCTGAATGAGATGTGAATGAGAATGATGAAGTGAACACTCATCTCAATGTCTTGAGACCTGAAATGTTAATGTATAGAGAGCACTTGAATAAGAATCAAGAGATGGCTGCAAAAGTATTAGCAGATACAGAAGCTTCTACACAATATATTAATGATTATATAATTCAAAAATTGAAAGAAGTTCACTGAGTGAAGAATTCTCAATGCATAAGATTATCTGATAACTAATATTTGATATCATCTACAAGAGTAAGAGTTCTCTTGCACTTCAGAGAATAATCTTGCTATATTTGAGCGCGAGAGCTGCAGAATATGAAATACAATCTTATTCTCAGACTCAATTAGTTTCAAAGATTCAATCTGCAGATTCAATGACATATATGTCATATGCAGTTGACTGATAGAAAGAAAATAGTTCATACAATTCTATCAACTGATATGAGAAGGACATTTCATATCTCTGATATAGAAGGATTAAATCTGCTTATATATTAACAAGCAAAGAGAATGATTTGCAAGATCTCATTCAAAAGTATTCTGTATGTTATACAGGACCTGAAAGTGAAGAAACTCAAGATAAAGAATATACAGAAGAATAAGTGTATGAAGAAGCTTCTGAAGAAGTATGAAAAGATCTTCTGAACAGATCTTTCACTGAAATTACTGTCAGAACAAGGATTTGTACATGAGATTGACACAGAGAATGCAAAACCAGTCAATCAGAATGCATATTCTCTGTCACAAATACATCTCAAAGAACAGAAGTGTCAGATCACTGACCTTCTAGAACATAGTCTCATACAATTCTCATCAAGCACATGAGGCTTTCCAGTTCTATTTATGAAAAAGGCAGATGAGAAGTGATAGATGTGTATCAATTATCAAGCACTCAACAAGCTTACAATCAAGAATGAATATTCACTGTCATGAATTCAATAACAGTTGAATATAGTTGAAAATATCTGATATCTATCAAAGATTAATCTTCTCTCAGAATACTGACAGATCTGTGTAGATGAACTGTCAGTTCTATGAACTGTGTTTAATATATAATGAGAGAAGTTCAAATTCCTGACAATGTTATTCAGTCTGATAAATGCACTCATCATCTTTTAAACAATGATGAATACAATTCTTTATAAACAGAATGAAATCTCATGTCTCATATATCTCAATAACATTCTAGTCTTTTCAAACTTATATGATAAATATCTGAACTATCTTGATAAAGTGCTTATAACTCTGACAGAGTATAAGCTCTATATCAAATCAATCAAGTATGTGTTTGAAATAGAAGAGTTAAAGTTCATAGAATATGTAGTGAGTAATGACTGTATACACCTCATTCTGAAGAAATTGAATATTATAGTGAATTGACTGTAGCTGAGAAATATACACTATGTACAACAGTTTCTTGAATTGATCTCATACTACTGCAGATTCATCAAGAATTTTACATAAATATCTGTATCACTCTCAGATCTCTTAAGAGAAATAGATGCAAATCTGTGAAAGAAGAAGTTTTATTCAATCATCTGAAATACTGTGTGTGAAGAGGCTTTTCTCACACTGAGAGAATATGTAATAATATTCTCAGTACTTATTTAATCAGATCATGATAAATCTTTCTACATTAAGACAGATACATTTGAATGAGCTATCAGAGATACTCTTCTACAGATGAGTAAGAATGACAAGCTGCACTCAGTAACATATGATGATAGAAAACTATCAGACACTGAGCTCAATTACTCAGTGTATGAAAAGAAATTGCTAGCAATCAAGCACATGCTGATATTGTGAGATAGATATATTAACAACAGGTATACAATAACAGTGATCACAGATCATAAAAGCCTCATCTATCTATAATCAATGATAAAACCTTTCAAATGCTTAGCATGTTAAATCTCAGAGTTTTAAGTATATAATCTTCATATCAAATACTGAAAGAGATCAGACACAGTGATGCTGAATACAATCAGTCACAGACTCAATTTTATGAGTAAGAATTCTACAAATCAGATATAAGAAATGTTCATATTAAACACACTGAGAAGATGCAAGGAATCAGAATGAGTAAACATCATGATCTCTCACTTGAAGAATGACAAGATGTCAAATGATAAGTATCTTATAAAAGTAGTAGAAAAGATGCTTCTGAACTTCAAGCTGAGAAAATTGAAAAACAACATTGTGCTTTACTGTGATCTAGAATACACAGAAGCTCTCTATCTAGAATCTTCATTTAGACATGACTTGATGACTCACATGCACAAGGAATTCAGTCACTTAGAAAGCTCTGAACTCATGAGTGTACTCAAATCAAGAGTATACTGATCAAGCATGACTGAGAACATTCAGATATACACTCACAAGTGCCTGAATTATCAGATTATAAAAGAATCTAAGAAAGAAGTAGAATATAAAGAAGTACAACATCAGATGAAGTATATAATACAACTGTTCAAGTAATGAGAGATGAACCTTATAGACATATTATCATAAATATCAAATGAAAATCAATGAATAATCACTGCTATTGATTACACTACTGACTGGCCAGTCATGAAAGCAGTTCCAGAGATAATAGAGAAGATGATAGCAAAGTTTCTACACAATGAGATCTATATCAACTATGAAATGCTGTGTGAGATTCTAACTGATAATAGTGTGAATCTCATAGAAGAAGTAGTGAGGCATTTTGTGAGTCAGTTACAGACAAGACATTGTAGAACAATGTTATATCATCTGCAGATGAACAGAAAGATGAAATACTTGAATGAAATCTTGAGTAACATGCTGATGAAATATCTAGTGAGCAAGCCTACAAGACTATGAAATGAATATCTCAGACAGACACTATTAGTCACGCGGATTTGACAGCATGCAGTCTCCAAGTGTTCATCATTCTACCTGTTGTATGAATTGCATCCGCGCATCCCGGAGAATGCTTCGGAAAAGGTGAGGGAGGGAGCAGTTGCGGATGCAGCAGTTGCAGACGCAGCAGTTGCGGATGCAGCAGAAACAGCAGTTGCGGATGCAGCAGGAACAGCAGTTACAAACACAGCAGTAGCAGTTGCAGATGCAACAGTCACAGACGCGGAACCAAGATTGAAAGAGATCAGTCATATACATGTAAAAGCTAATGAGTTACTTCTGAACTGAGCAATTCAATCAAAAAGAATATGAGACTCACTTGTTAAGAAATTGAGTCTCAAGATGAGAATATAAGTTCTTATATGCAATGAGAGTTCTGAGAAATTCTAATCTAGATGATTTGAGTCATATAAAATACTCAAATCACATTCTCTGAAAATGTATACATTGAAAGAACTAAAGGGACAGATCTTATACAACTTAATCAATGATTTATAACTTATGAAAGTAAAGATGTAAGATCTGAGCAGATTATGATTATTCACAGCACTATTATCAGCATTGAAAAAGAAGAGACTTACAATTAAAAAGTCTTATGAAGTAAGAGAAATCATAGATGCTTATAAATCAGATGATCTCACTTATTTCAATCTTTTCATAATTATAAGAAAAGAATGAGAAGCAATGAAGAAATTAAGTAAATATTACACTTCAATAAGTGATGAGACTGTAGTCAGTCATATGATAATGTACTGCAGACAGCAGATGCAACACAGTAAAGAGCAGTCTCAGAGCAGCAGACTTACACATGAGTCAGATTGCAGAAGAAAAAGAAATTCAGAGTTGAATTTAACTGTTTACATCAGTTCAATTGTGAAGACTACAGAGAATGAATTATCTGAAACATCTGCAGATATATGAGATCAAGTTATCTCAATCTCTGAGAACACTCAGAGATTGAGTGAGATTAGTTTTGATGAACTGTTTACTGTAGTAATCTGAGCAGGCAAAGAGAGACAGTATAATGTGTGAGACAGAATCACAAAGATGAAAGCTGCTGAATCTAGTCACTGAACACTGTATTATATAGAGGTCGTGTAAGAGTAGTAGACTGGCCGCTGGGACCATGAATTTCACGTTTGATCCCATTTGGTCTGGTCCCATACATTTCTTGGCGTGAATCCCGCTGGGACTGGCTATCAAAAAAACAGGTAAAGTGACTATATATCAGATCTTAAAATGGAACCATGACTTGAAAAAAATGAGAAAGTGGTCCCATTTGATTCCATTTAGTCCCATTCTTGGCATAAAGTTACTATTTTTAGACATTTTAAGGTTTTTTTTAGACTATTTTTAATTTTTTAAAAAGTAACGCTTTTTGGTAACACTCAAATGAGATTTAAAGTCATTTAAAGCAATAAAAATAATTTAAATTGAGAAGTGGAAATCATGGTCTCATTTGGAAAATGTGACAAGAGTAGACAGTAAGTCCCACTGGGACAGTATGGGACTACTATCTAATGTTAAAACCGTGTAATGGGATCAGTCGAATTGGTAATGAGACTATCAAAAAATCTGGTCCTGGTCCCAGACACGGTCACACGGTCAGTCTAAAGAGTAGTGACTAGTAGATAAAGAAAAAGTATAAGAAAAGAAAAGAGATAATGAATTGATCATCAACTGTAAGAGTCAGCTGTAAAAGACAAATATTATTATACATACTTCATTCATTTTCATACATTACATATTTAATCTATTTTCAACATCACATCACTTAAAAAACATCAAAAACAAAGGAAATCTCAAAACTCAAGATCTGTAAGAAATTCAAGAACTGTAAGTCACTCTCACAATAACACTGCACATGTCTCTGATTTCTCTATCACTCTGTGTACAACATTAATATCATTGATCACAAGATTGACTGGAATGCTAATATAGAAATGCGCACATATACACATAGAGAAATTGAAGAAGAGTACAGGACCTGCAGGACCAGGAGTCAGAGCAGAGAGAACAGAGGTGAAAGAAATAGAAGAAGAAGAAGATGCAGAATCAGACAAACAATGAGAGTTACTCAGAGTCAAATGCTTATAACTCAGTGTGCACACAACCTTCTCTGCAGAGAAGGAAGAGAAAGTAATAAAAGAAGCTTAAGAGCAGAAGAGAGTAGTCTCAGCAGTATTATCATCTTTGATTAAAATGACCTCTGGTGCTGGAGTAACTAAGAACTATTATTAGCATATGAAACTGTAAAAACAGGGGTAACAATTATTAAACAAACATCTGCTGGTCTTAGAGTTGTACACACAATTACAACATGCACAAGGCTTCTCAGAAAGAGAGAGAGAGACACAGAAGAATGTAGAAAGTAGAACACAGCATGTGAACAGCTCATTCTCATAACAACATCTCAGACAAGATGTACAAGCCTCATATCTGCAGATGTAAAAGAGAATGACATCTGTGTTCTCATTTCTGAAAACATGAATATCTTTTGCCTGCATCACAAAGTCAGACAACAGATATCAGAGAATAGATTGATATAGATCTATCATTCTGAAGAAATTCATCAGAGTGAATATCTCTGCAATGTTGAACTTTACAGTTATAAAAAGTTTCTTAATATCTGTGAATGTCATGACTTTGTACACAGTAAAACTCATAATGATTTTCTCTAAGAACAGGAAAATCAGCATCAGAAAGAAAAAAATGAAAAAAAGAAAAAGACTTATAATCTTAATACTGTTGAGAGAGAGAGTAATTCTCTGAGATGAATAGATAATTATCTTATCATAAATATTTAAAACAAATGTAATAATCAGTGTCTATAACTGAACTTTAGATAGTTATGTTATACACTGTCTTTATACAATAAATTGTTCTAGAGATTGATAAGAAGAGTGAGAGTATACACACTGAGAAACATGATTCACTGAGTCTATGCAATATCTTCTTGAAACAGAGAGAGCTAGTAACGAAGACAGAGACAGCAAAACCAGAAGTAGTGAGAGTAGGGGTCATCAGAACAGGGGTAGCAGAAGCAGGAGAATCAGATACAGAGACAGGTGTAGAAGTTTGAGAGGAAGTAGCAGAGAAAGAAACAGAAGAGGCAGGAGAAGATATGAAAGACTCAGTCACATATGACACAGATAATTCCTTCATTATTATGTTCTTCAGATTCTCAATCAATGATTCAACATTGAGTTCACTATCATCAGCAGACACGAATCTGTCAACATGTAATGATTCTATGTGAATAAAAAACAACATATCAGCATCTGGATTCACATAAAATCATGTCAGAAAACATGATCAGAAACCCACTGAGAAGAAGAAACAGTTGAGAGCATATGAGAAGATGAAGAAGATGTGTCATCATTCATGATAATATATCATTCTGGTAATTATTAGAAGATAAACAAGTCCTGATCATGTTTCACAATGCATTACACTTACTGCTAATGAACTGCCTGATATGAGCACTATGATGACATTTGTTATGAAAATGAGAGATTATTGCCAGAAACATGTACAATGTGATAGATGAACAGATGAAAAGAGTTGAACAGAAGAAGGAATAGAAATCTTGAATGAGATGATAATGTTCAATGATGATGATGATGAAGAAGATGATTGAAGAATGAAAAAAGTTAGTGAATAAGTGATATAATATAGTGAAAGTTTCTTTGTAAGAATGTATGCAGAACACTAGTCAAATCAGGAATAGGTCACACAATTATGAAACACTAGTGGCGAGCTAATCCACATGAAGCTAGGGCATATGACATGGTCATGTGAGCGTGACTGAATCTGATGAGAGAGAATGTGATTTGGAAGAATGTATGACCATTGAATAATAACATGGCCGCTTCTGAACTACTAGTGTACAAATGTAAAGAGGGCCCTAGCGGCCACTAATTAATTTAGTGTACGAGATTCAATATATAAGAAGCCGGCGTACGCCTGTAATCGTACGCTGGCTTAAGCGACCTTTGAATCACATATTAAGCTTGCAAAGTGTAACTTCAGTGTCTGTTGAATTAATTTTCTAGAATATATAATTATTACAGATAATATTCAGATGAAATCTTCACAGATTGAGACTATTCTATTATGACTGAAGTTAACTAGTATTCATGAGATTCAGATCTTTCTAAGCTTTGTGAATTTCTATAGACAGTTTATCTTTGTGTTTATAAGAATCTTCTTAACTCTTACAGACATGCTGAAGAGTGAAAATAAGAAGAAGTTATTCTATAAATAGAGAATAAAAAGATTATTGAGAAGAAAGAACTGTGAGAACTTTCTTATCTCAGAAGCTCATGAGATCTTTATAAGATTAAAATAGATATTCACAGATACAGTGATACTGTTTCACTTTGATTTCTTACTCTTAATCAGATTGAAGACAGATGTCTTCTTCTTTATAATTTCAGAAATAGTCTTGTAACTACAGTTAAATGAGAACTGAGTTTCAGTGACTTTTTCTTATGAAAGATATAACTCACAGAGATTAACTATGATATTTATAATCAGAAGCTTCTTATAATAGTAAAATTCTTTTATCACTGATATCACTACTTTGAGAGTCATATAATAGTGATTACTGTTAGAACTGATCATGATAGCTTACAACAGTTTACTTTAATTAAGAAACTCTTGTAACAGTAGATGCACTGAATTCAGAGACTGAGTGAGTTCTGATTTAAGATAGAATATATCAAGAGAACTAAGAACTCAGCAGATGAATTCTCTCTCAGATCAGACTATATTAAGAAGATCAGAGTGACAGATATAGAGAGACTAGAGAAGACAGAAAAGCTTTACAGAATGCTCAGACTGAGTATTATAAAGAGA
The DNA here is from genome assembly GCF_000003525.1 of Blastomyces dermatitidis ER-3. NCBI lineage: Eukaryota > Fungi > Ascomycota > Eurotiomycetes > Onygenales > Ajellomycetaceae > Blastomyces > Blastomyces dermatitidis. The sequence goes on along the minus strand of NW_025544776.1, from coordinate 5,348,930 downwards.
TTGACTGAAGAGTTTCTCAATTTCTCATAAGAGAAGAAGAGAGAGAGAGAAGAGAAGTCTGTGTAACTACTCTCTATAATACTGAGAGTCAAGACTCTGAGAATCTCTGCAAGAATTCTTGAAGAGAGTATCTATAATCTGAAGAGTTTGCAGACTTTGAGAAGCACTGTAGAAGATCTGATATAAGAAGAAACAGAGTATAAGTCTTTATAAGATCTTCTATTCAGATTGTCTGAACTACAACTGAAGAATAAATATACTCAGTATATTCAGAAACTGCTCACAGCAGGAACTAACTCTGCAGAAATAAAGAATTGAAGAGACTTCAATAATCTCTTATAAAGAGAGAGCTGAATTTATATATCTGTGAATAAGTTTCTATATATAGAACTTATTAAAAGATATCATGACTCTTCTCTAGTAGATCATTTTATAGACACTAGAACTTATGAGTTACTTATAAGAAAATACTTCTAACTGAAGATGCAAGAACTTGTAAAGAAGATAGTAAATTCTTATACTGTTTATCAGAATTCATAAATAGTGTGATTCAGATTATATAAAGAACTTACTCCTCTACTCATTCTATAAGAATCTTGAGAATAGCTAGAAATGAATGCTCTTGTGAGTCTCTCTGAAAGTAAGAACATATATGATATCTGCTTTATCAGTGTGCTGATGATAGTAAATCACTTCATCAAGATAACACACTTTATATTCACTTATTAGAACTTGAAGTCAAAGAATTTGACTCATATCTTCATTTATAATATAATTCAGTTGTATAAACTGTCTGTGAATATTATCTTAGACAGAGAATTAATCTTTGCAGAAGAGTTCTAATCTGATCTGATGACTATACTGAAGATCTTATAAGATCTAAGTATGACTTTTTATTAACAGACAGATGATCAGACAGAATACTTGATAAGTATATTAAAACAGTATCTGTGATACTTTGTCAACTATAATCAGAATGACTGAGTGTATTGATTATTACTTACAGAGTTTATATATAACAACTTAAAGCATGTCAGCACAGATAAAACCTTCTTTAAGATACTCACTGAGACTCATCTGCAGATGATCTTGATGAACTCATGAGAGTACACTATAGAGTGTGATAATATCTGTAAATAGACTGAGAGAATTCAGAAGATCTGAGAGAAAGTCTGTAAATTCTTGAGAAAGACTTAAGAGTATCAGAAGAGATACTATGACTTCAAGCATATTATAAAAAGTTTTAAGAAACATGATAGAGTCTGACTAAGTTTAGAAAACATTATTATATAAAGATCTAGTAAGAAGCTGAATCTCTTGTAGACAGAGTCTTATAAGATTGTGAAGAAAGTTAGTTTATAGTTCTATAGATTGAAACTGCTATCTGAGTTATAGATATATAATATTTTTTATATCTCTTTACTTTATAAATATAAGGAATTCTCAGAAGAGAATTCTGTGACTCATTACTTTGTTTATAAAGTATTAGAGAGTGAAAGAGAATATCAGATTAAAGAGATTATTGACTCAGAGAAGCAAGATTGTAAGCTCTGATTCAAGATTCAGTGATAAGAGTATTCTGATAAGATGAATAAGTTCACTTGAGAATTATCTGAACAGATAAGATATCTGTAGAAGCTGAGACATGACTTTCATATTATGAATTCTGATATGTCAGAATAATACAGTCTTCACTAAGAACTCAGTTATAATAAAGATATTAACACTGTTATTTATAAACTCTAGTCTATAAGATGATAAGTTGGCCACCTGATAGCGCCTTGGCGTGGGAAACCAAGGCGTGTGGGTTCGAAACCCGCAGGGGATACATTAAATCCGGAACTCAAGCACCTCAGGTTTCTAATAAATACAGAGGTGTACAAATCGCTTCAATAAATCGCTCTATGTTCCTGGGCTGGGAAGTTATTATCGCATGTATCTAATTGTCACTTCTTTGTATTTCCTATGTTCTTGTTATCTTGGCGTGGTCTCAACACCTGTATTTCCTCCTGTATAATCAACACTTGGCCTGTATTTAACATCACGCAAGGACTCATCATAAGCTCCGCTTGCATATGAGTATAATGGAAGAATAATAATAATAATAATAAGATGATAAGTTTCTACTGACATGAACAGTCTGTGATGTATGTAAGAAAAGAAGAAATTATATTCTTATTAAAGTTAAAAAACAGAAAATAAACAGAGTTATAAACACAATTTAGAGATTAATAAAGAAAAAATAAAGAAAACTCACACTCACACTCTTAATATCTGTGACACTCAACTCTCTCATAACTATTAATTTTTTTCTTCAAAGAAGTAGAGAGTATTATATCTGCAGTATAGATAAATATTGCATTTGATATAAAGACTGTCAGAAATGTACAGACTTCAGAGAAGCTGAATATCAGAGCATGTACAGTTGTAGCAGAATCTTGAGAGCTGATTATCTATATATGTAATCAGATATTTCTTACAAAGCTGTATTCACTCTCTCAGTTGTACTGAAGTATTCAGTCTGAAAATAATTGAGATGTAGAGAGAGAACTCATCTGTTCAGATTAACTTTCATCACAAATTCATGACATTTACATTGTCTTAATTATTCAGATTTTATAAGTACTCAGAAACTTATCTTTCATTGATAATGAGATTGTAAAAATGTGCTGTAATATGAGAATCATTGATAGAGAATCTAGACATATTTACATATATCAGATCAGAGATTGTATAAGTAGAGAGAGAGTGATCATAGATCTGTGAGACTGCAGAAGACACTGATAATACAGAGAGCTTTATAAGAACTGTCAGCTAGAGTCTGTAAGAAATTACTTATAAGAAGACTTATAGCAAAGAGAGAAACTGTGCTGCTCAGAGTCAGAGACTGGTCTGAGAAAGATATGAAGTTGACTACTGACTTGAAGATTGAGTGCAGTGATAAGACTGAAGAAAATAAAGATATAATCATGAGTGACAGTGTCTCTGCTTCATCAGCTGATAAAAAGTGATCAGAGAAGTTGTGAAAACACTTATAAGAAGCTCAGCAGCAGTCAGACATCATTTATAAAGTTATTAAAATTGAAAAATTTTTTATTCTTGAGAAGTTCTTGAATTAATATATAGACATTGTCAGAAACACTCTCTCTCTGTTATCTGAGTGAAAACACTTCACAGATGAATGAAGATACTCACAGTTTATAAGAATGAAAGCTATTATAGAAAAAGAAAAAAGAAGATGAGATTTCATAGACAGATCTGAGATATTTATACTACTCTAGAGAGATTTGCTTACACTATGAGTAATTCTGTAAAACACTCAGATTACTCTAGTAAATAAGAGTGATTATAAATCACAGATCTGAATCTTTCTATATAACTACAAAGAGTGATTACAGACTACAGATATCTTGATTCTACAATTCTACAGAGTTGATAAAAGAATGAAAAATTTCTCATAATTCTACAGTGTCAAAGAACAATGATTTACAAGAATAAGTGAAAGATTAACTTATAAATACTTCTCTTTAATAAGAATGATCTTACAGAGAGTGATTCATCTGTGAGATGAATCTGTGTGATAATTATACAAGAATCTTGTGAAAATGATTAAGAGTCAACTGAAATTCTTCTGTATAAAAGATGTGAGATGAATCTGTATAATAGTCAGAGAAGAATCTGTAAACTATAAAGAATCTCACAGAATAAGAAACTAAGTAATAGACTCTTTTCTCTTCACAGTAATAAGGGATTTTTCCTCACTGAGATTTTTTATAGATATAAAGAATTTTTAGTGAGTATCACTGCAGTGCTGAGCTGATTCTATGAAGTCACTCAGTGAAAGACTTCACAGATGAAGTCTTAGAGAGGAAGAGATATGTAAGAAATCTCACTTCTCACAGATTCTTTATCTCTATTTCTATCTCTTATGTAATCAATAGAGCTAGCGGCCCTTGACTACACACAACTATATAGACTGGAGTTTGTGAATACTATTCATAACTCAGCTTAAATACTATTATACATTTGATCTCTACATTTTATCTTTCTACTGTGAATACTTCTAGTAGTTAACAGTACATATCATGCCAAGCTGCAAACACCTGAATAATCACCTGCGAGTACTTATTCTTACAGAGTTGATCTCATATTATCACAGATTTATCAAGAATTTTACATGAATATCAGCATCACTCTCAGATCTCTTAAGAGAAATGAATGCAAATCTGTGAAAGAAGAAGTTTTATTCAATCATCTAGAATGTCACATGTGAAGAGGCTTTTCTCATACTGAGAAAATGTATAATAATATTCTCAGTGCTTATTCAATCAGATTGTAATAAACCTTTCTACATTAAGACAGATGTATCTGAATAGACTATCAGAGACACTCTTCTACAGATGAGTAAGAACAGCAAGCTGCATCTGATAATATATAATAGTAGAAAACTATCAGGCACTGAGCTCAATTCCTTAGTGTATGAAAAGAAATTACTAGTGATTAAGCACACACTGGTGTTGTAAGATAGATATATTGATAACAGACATATGACAATGATGATCATGGATTATAAAAGCCTTATTTATCTACAATCAATGATAAAACCTTTCAAATGCTTAGTATGTTGAATCTCAGAGTTTTAAGTGTATAATTTTCATATCAAATATTAAAAGAGATCAGACACTGTGATGTCTGATATAATCAGTTATAGACTCAATTTTATGAATGAGAATTCTGCAAATCAGATATAAGAAATGTTTGTATTAAACACACTGAGAGAATGCAAGAAATCAGAATGAGTGAATATTATGATCTCTTACTTAAAGAATGATAAGATGTCAGATAACAAGTATTTTACAAGAGTAGTAAAAGAGATACTTCTGAACTTCAAACTGAGAAAATTGAAAAATGATGTTATGCTTTACTGTGATCTAGAATACACAGAAGCTCTCTATCTAGAATCTTTATTTAAATATAACTTGATAACTCACATGCACAAGGAATTCAGTCACTTAGAAAGCTCTGAACTCATGAGTGTACTCAAATCAAGAGTATACTGATCAAGTATGACTGAGAACATTCAGATGTATACTCATGAGTGTCTGAATTATCAGATTATAAAAGAATCTAAGAAAGAGTTAAAATGTGAGAAAGTATAATATCAGATAAAGTGTATGATACAACTGTTTAAATAATGAAGAGTAAATCTCATAGACATATTACTACAAATGTCAAATGAAAATTGATAAATAATCACTGCTATTGATTATGCTACTAACTGATCAGTTGTGAAAGCAGTTTCAGAGATGACAGAGAAGATGATAATGAAGTTTCTATATAATGAGATCTATATCAACTATGAAATGCTGTATAAGATTCTAACTGATAATGATGTAAATCTTGTAGAAGAAGTGATAAGACATTTCATAAGTCAGTTACAGACAAGATATTGTAGAACAACATTATATCATTCACAGATGAATGAGAAGATGAAACACTTGAATAAAATCTTGAACAACATGCTGATGAAATATCTAGTAAGCAAGTCTACAAGATTATGAGATGAATATCTCAGTCAGGTACTATTAGCTATGCAAATTCAGCAGTATGCAGTCTTCAAGTGTTTATCATTCTATCTGTTGTATGAATTGCATTCACACATTCCGGAGAATGCTTCAGAAAAGATGAAGAAGAAAACAGCAGTTACAGATACAACAGTTGTGAACATGAAATCAAGATTGAAAGAGATCAGTCACACATATGCAAAAGCTAATAAGTTACTTCTAAACTAAGCAATTCAATTAAAAAGAATACAAGACTCACTAGTTAAGAAATTGAGTCTTAAGATGAGAATGTAAGTTCTTGTATACAATGAGAGTTCTGAGAAGTTTCAATCTAGATGATTTAAGTTATACAAAATACTCAAATCACATTCTCTGAGAATATATGCATTGAAAGAATCAGAGAGACAGATCTTATACAACTTAATAAATGATTTATAACTAGTGAAAGCAAAGATACAAGATCTGAGTGAATTATAATCATCTATAGTACTATTGTCAGTGTTGAAAAAGAAGAGACTTACAATTGAAAAGTCTCACAAGATAAGAGAAATCATAGATGCTTATAAATCAGATAATCTCACTTATTTCAATCTTTTCATGATTACAAGAAAAGAATGAGAAGTAATGAAGAAATCAGATAAATATTACACTTTAATAAGTGATAAGACTGTAGCTGATTGTATGATAATATACTGCAGACAGTGAGTGTAATATAATAAAGAGCAGTTTCAAAGCAGCAGACTTGTATGTAGATCAGATTACAGAAGAAAAAAGAATTCAGAGTTGAATTCAACTGTTTACATCAGTTCAATTGCAGAGATCACAGAGAATGAACTCTCTGAAACATCTGCAGATGTATGAGATCAAGTCATCTCAACTTCTGAGAATGCTCAGAGATCAGATGAGATTAGTTTTAATGAGCTGTTTACTGTAGTGATCTGAGCAGGTGAAGAGAGACAGTATAATACACAAGACAGAATCACAAAAGATGAAAGCTGCTGAATCTAGTCACTGAATACTGTATTATATAGAGATTATGTAAGAGTAGTAACTAGCAGATAAAGAAAAAGTGTAAGAAAAGAGAAATGAATTAATCATCAACTGTAAGAGTTGACTGTAAAAGACAAATATTATTATACATATCTCACTCATTTTCATATATCATGCATTGAATCTATTTCCAACACCACACCATCTGAAAAATGTCAAAAACAAAGAAAATCTCAAAACTCAAGATCTGCAAGAAATTTCAGAGCTGCAAGCTGCTCTTGCAATAATGCTGTACATGCCTCTGATTTCTCTATTGCTCTGTGTATAACATTAATATCATTTATTGCAAGATTGACTGGAATGTCAATATAGAAATGCATATATGTATGTGTAGAGAAATTGAAGAAGAGCACGGAACCTGCAGAACCAGAAGTCAGAGCAGAAAGAGCAGAGATAGAAGAAATCAAAGAGAGAGACACAGAACTGAATAAATAACATTGAGAGTTACTCAGTGCTGAATACTTATAATCTGATATATACATAATCTTCTCTGCAGAGAAGAGAGAGAAAGCAATGAAAAAGCTTAAGAGTGAAAGAGAGTAGTCTCAGTAACATTATTATCTTTGATTAGAATAATCTCTGACACTGAAGCAACTAAGAATCATTATTAGTATATGAAAATTACAAAATCAGAGATGAGAATAGTTACTGAATGAACATCTGTTAATCTTAGAGTTGTATGTATAATTACAACATGTATGAGACTTCTCAGAAAGAGAGAGAGAGACATGAGAGAATGCAGAAAATAGAATACAGTGTGTGAATAACTCATTCTCATAATAATATCTCAGATAAGATGTACAAGTCTCATATCTGTAAATATAAAAGAGTACAACATCTGTGTTCTCATTTCTGAAAACACAGATATCTTTTATCTGCATTATAAAGTTAGATAACAGATATCAGAGAATAGACTGATATAAATCTATTATTCTGAAGAAATTTATCAGAGTGAATATTTCTATAATATTAAACTTTACAGTTATAAAAAGCTTCTTAATATCTGTGAATATCACAACTTCATACACAGTAAAACTTATAATGATTTTTTCTAAGAATAGAAAAATCAGTGTTAGAAAGAAAAGATGAAAAAGAAAAAGACTTATAATTTTAATACTGTTGAAGAGAAGAATGATTCTCTGATATAAATAAATAATTATCTTATTATGAATATTTAAAATGAATGTAATAATCAATGTCTGTGACTGAGCTTCAGATAGTTATGTTATATACAGTCTTTATACAATAAATTATTCTGAGAGTTAGTAAGAAGAGTAAGAGTGTATATACTGAAAAATGTGATTCATTAAGTCTACACAATATCTTCTTGAAACAGAGAGAGCTGATAATGAAAGCAGAGATGATAAAATCAGAAGTAGCAGAAGTGAGAGTCACAGAAACAGAGATAGCAGAAGCAGAAGAATCAGACATAGAAGTGAATATAGAAGATTGAAAGCAAGCAGCAGAGAAAGAAACAGAGAGAGTAGAAGAAGATGTAAAAGACTTAGTTATATATAACATGGATAATTTCTTCATTATTACATTCTTTAAGTTCTTGATCAATGATTCAACATTGAGTTCACTATCATTGATAAATGCAGATCTGTCAATATGTGAAGATTCTATATAAATAAAAACAAACATATCAGCATCTGCATTCATGCAAAATTATGTCAGAAAACATGATCAGAAACTCACTGAGAAGAAAAACAGTTAAGAGTGTATAAGAAGATGAAGAAGATATGTCATTCATGATAATATATTCTGACAATTGTTAGAAGATAAACAAGTTCTGATCATGTTTCACAACATGTTACACTTACTGCTAATGAACTGCCTGGTATGAGCACTATTAAACTGGCCGCTGAGACTATGAATTTCACATTTGATTTCATTTAGTCTGGTCTCATACATTTCTTGGCGTGAATCCCGCTAAGACTGGCTATTAAAAAAACATGCAAAGTGACTATATATCAGATTTTAAAATGAAATCATGACTTGAAAAAAATGAGAAAGTGATCTCATTTGATTTCATTTAGTTTCATTCTTGGCATAAAGTTACTATTTTTAGACATTTTAAGGTTTTTTTTAGACTATTTTTAATTTTTTAAAAAGTAACACTTTTTGATAATACTCAAATGAGATTTAAAGTCATTTAAAGCAATAAAAATAATTTAAATTGAGAAGTGAAAATCATGATCTCATTTGAAAAATGTGATAAGAGTAGACAGTAAGTCTCACTGAGACAGTATGAAACTACTATCTAATATTAAAACTGTGTAATGAGATCAGTTAAATTGATAATGAGACTATCAAAAAATCTGATTCTGATCTCAGATATGGTCACACGGTCAGTCTAAGCACTATGATAATGCTTATTATGAGAACAGAGAGTCATTACCAGAAACATGTATAATGTGATAGATGAACAGATAGAAAGAGTTGAATAGAAGAAGAAGTAGAAATCTTGAATAATGATGATATTCAATGATAATGAAGAAGATGATTGAAGAATGAGAAAAGTTAGTGAATAAGTGATGTAATATAGTGAAAGTTTCTTTGTGAGAGTATACACAGAATGCTAGCTGAATTAGAGATAGGTCACACAATTGTGAAATGCTAGTAGCAAGCTAATCCGCATGAAGCTAGGGCATATGACATGATCATATGAGCATGACTGAATCTGGTGAGAAAGAATGTGATTCAGAAGAATGTACGACTGTCGGACAATAACGCGGCCGCTTCCGAACTAGCTTACAAGTGTAAAGGGGGGCCATAGCAGCCACTAATTAATTTAGTATACGATATTACAATATATAAGAAGCCGGCGTACGCCTGTAATCGTACACTGGCTTAAGCAACCTTTGAATCACACAATCACTGATAGAAGTTAGTAAATCTTATGAAGCTTTGTACACTCTTTATAGTATGTGAAGCTTCTTATTCAAGAATGATGAAGATCTTCTCAGAATTAATTCAGATTTTCTTATCAGCTTCTATGATATAATCTAGATATTTTGTACTCTTGACTTTAAAATCACACTTATTAATATCTATTGAAAGTTCTGCTTCTTGTAATCATTGTAATACTTTTTACACATACTCTTGATATTCTTTTCTGAATTCATCAGTGAAGATGAGAATGTTATTGAGATAAGTAGATACAAACTCATTGAGAAAATCTCAGAGTGCTCAGTTAATATACTTCTGAAATATACTGAGAATGTTAGTCAGTCTGAAGAATGTGACTACTTATTTAAAGAGATTATAACAGGTTTGAAATGCTGTAAGTCATTCATCTTCTTCAGTGATACAAATCTTATGAAATGTGATAATAATATCTAACTTTATAAATTATTAAGCTTATCTGATACATGCTAGAGTTTCATTGATAAGAGATAAGAAATAACAGTCTTTCTTTATCAATCTGTTCAGATCTCAATAGTTTATACAGAATTAAAGTTCTTTATCTGATTTCTTTGTAAAGAGAATAGAAGCTGCAGTGAAATAGTTACTAATATATATAAATTTCTTATTCAACAGATCATTGAGTATCTTCTAAAGAAGAAGAAGTTCATCTTGAGATATATTATAAAGAAGACTCTATGATGATTCAGAATTCTTATTATTCTTCTTTTCTAACTTAATACTATAATTCACTTCTGAGTCTTGTAATAGAGGTAAGTTTGTAATATTATCTTATTGAAAGATATCTAGATATTTATGATATTATTGAGAGAGTTTTATATGAGAATCTATTATTATAGTATAAGATAACTTCTCTAGAGCTTTCTTGATATTGATCAGACTGATGAAGTAGATTGTCACATGATTCTGCTATAAGCAACTTCTTTTTTAAAGCATTTCATAAGTATTGATAGAGATCTGTGTTAAGTTCATAGTCTTGTGAACATTGTCTCTGTGAATTCTATTATTATTATAGAATATTAAACATCTGTTTCAAGCATTCAATAAGATGTCTTGATCAGATAGTCAGACAAGTTCTAACAGAAGATTATATTCAAGATTATCAACTTCATATGCATAGACATCTTTATATTAATTTTCTTCAATATCTATGTTTAGTTTTATCATGTAACAGATGCAAACATCTTTCAGATTATTAAATTCTGTAAGAAGTTGAGATTTTAATAAGAGAATACACTGAAGATTATGACATCTTACAACTAAAGATTTAATCATTGCATAGTAATATAGACTGCTATCTATCATAGCTTTCATATTATATATGTTATTCATCACAGTAGATACAAGAATTGCATTCATTACTATTTTCTCTTCAAATTATTGTCATTTGACCTCTTCAAGCTTCTGTTTACAAGTTTGAATAGAAGCTAGTCTTTTTTCTGTTTCACTGAGATATTCTTATAGTTATCTTCTGACTCATCTGAATCTTTTTTCAATATAATATGATTGACGTGAACTGTCAGTGTTGATCTTTCTATTGAATAAGAAGATACATAGACTGATTGACAGTTGAAAGTAATATATTCTGATCAGTTACAATTAATATATATGTCTTATTGACATCAATCAGCAACTTCTTCTGAAGCAATCTCAGAGACTTGAAAGTTTGTTCAGACGGTGAATGTAATGTGGCGGAACCGAAGCGGTGAATAGTTGACAGTGTCATGTAGAAGTAGTTGTTTTGAGAAGCTGTATAAGTGAGCTTGACTATCTTGCTTAAATAGTGAGCTTGTAGGCTACAGAGTTATTGCAAGAATATCACAGATATAATACTTAGTATACTAAGAAGATTGTATAAGACACACAGTAACTCTTGTGTATATTTCAGTCAGAGTAAAATGAATTACTGACTTCTTTGATAAGAAGCCAGCATCTAGCTATTCTATATAGATAATGAGTGAATACTCTTCTCTTATTTCATAAGTAAGAATAGCTGAAGCAATATCTCAGCAGTATCTCATTGTCAAGAAAGAGTAATCTGCTAATCTTATATAGAAATGAGGTTCTTATATCTATTAATCAGATCTTTCTATGATATATCTGAATAATATCATAGAGTGATTGAAAACTGATTCAGATAGTCTGTGAGATGAATGAAATCATTTATATGAAAGTAATAAGCTGTGTGAAACTGCAGCAGAGTCTTGATACAGTTAGAAGTATAATAATACTCTTCTCTTTAAGAGCATAGTTCTAATACTTTTAAGATTACTGAATTAGAAATTATCTTTGTTATATAGCAACAGTTATCAACTGATTGACAGTATATATGCTGTATATGATACAAAGAAATAGATGAGTTTTTCTGCTAACTGTATAGATCTTTCTTTTTCCATCTTTATTTAAATCAAATGCATGATAAGTAAGTTCCTTATATATTGATTTAAAATGTGAAAAACATAGTTAATAAGTGACTTGCAGATCTTTCAATATATTCTATTCTGTATATAAAATTCTCTGTAAAAGTGATGTATTTTAGAGACAAAGCTAACAGTAGTAATAGGATTTTTTTGAAAAGATTCTTCTTCTCTATAACATATTTTTCTCTTCTCTCTCTCATCTGTAATAGTGAGTGTATGAGAGTATCATTCTTGAAGAACAGTAGAGGACTTATTCTGACATTTTCTAGTGAGTAAATGTCTTTATGATGCGGCTGCAGTCTCTGTGACTGTAAAGAAGGCCAGGTTAGAGGCAGAGACAGTGTCAATGAGCTGCAGAAGCACTGCTCTCATTGTCACATCTTCTTCTTCTTCTGCATCTCTTATGGCTGCAGTGATAGTAGCCGCGCTGTGCAGTGAGATGTCATTCCTTCTGCCAGCCGGTGCGTCTGCATCCAGTCCATCCCCTGCCCCCCCCGCCGCCGTTGCGACGCTGCCCCCCCCCCCCCATCAATACAGTGGTGTATGACCCTGTGTGATCATTCAGAGAGGAATCTGAAGAGAGCTTGATTTCAGAGACAGTGACTCTGAGAAGCTCAATCTGTAGTTCCTCTTCTGCACACCTGAGCCCTGCTCAGAATGCTGCTGAGTTAGGTTCACAGAGTCTCATAATTTCTTCATCTTCTCTCTGTGAGAAGGCTCTGATGCAGTCTCTGACTGATATCATCATCTATCTGTGCTATGCTAAGCAGCTGAAGAAGAGGAGAATTTTATACATCTGCTTCTTCTCTCACTTCTGTTATTTCTATTATATCTGTAACAATGACTTCTGTCTTTCTATAAGTATTATCTCATAGAAAGACATCATATCAGCTCTGATAAGAAGTCTAAATACTCAAGCAGTACAGAGTGAGAGTCTCAGAGCTTCAAGTATTGACAGATTTTATCAAGACTGAGAAGATCTGTCTTACTTATCTGTAGAAGAAGATGAAAGCATAAGTCTCTGAGATGAAAAAACACCTCAGAATAACTGATCTTAAGAAGAAGTTAACTAGTATCACTGTTAAAAGTGCTACAGAGATCAATCACTGATTGAAGAGAATCTCACTTCAATTAAAGCAGATGACTGAGATGCTTTATAAGTTAATAAATTAATACTTTCAGTATCTCTTATACTCTTCTATAGCATGCTTCTCTGCAGCACTGCAGTACTAACTTCTCAGTAGATAAAGATATCAGTGCTGAAGACTTTAACAGTGAAGAATGAGTTTGATAAGAATATGATTATTAATAAGTAGACTCTGAGATTTCCTCTTTTTACTTTTTCAGTGAGCTGTGATCTCACTAGAATAGCAGCAGCTCATGAGTTAATTAATATTAATCTTTTTTATTAGTTTCAAATATTTCTTTTCTCTAACTGCTTCAGAAATTTTACACTTGTATAGTCTCATTAAACTTCTAAAAAACCCTTTGAGAGAAAATAGAAGAAGAGTGCTACAGAGTTTACAAGATACTGACTTATCACTGTGAGATCATCTCTAAAAAACTCTTTGAGAAAAATAAGAAGTTTTTAAGCAGTATTTCTTACTCAATGTCTCTGATGTGTAATAAGACAGTCTCTACTAGTTATCTCATAGCTTGCAATCTCTTTCTCAGTATTTTTCAAATATTTAAGCAGTTCTCATGAATTCTCTGACAATAAATAATCTTCTTATTTAACAAGATATTGAAGCTTACTATAATATATACTTATTCAATATTTTCTTCATAAGATATTCAGTATCACTCTTAATCTTAATATTATTCAGCTGAGACAGCTTCACTCTGAGATATTACTTATAGAGCTCTAAATAGAAAATGTGAAAAACAGAATAAATTGATTTTAATTCTGTGAGTAATTTCAACTCATATATCTGCTTACTCATCACTCTTATTACTGAGAAAGATTCTAGTTACTACTCACTGAGCTTCTTATATAATCTTATTATCTTGATATTCTTTGCTGAAAGTAGCACTTGATTCTCTATCAAGAACTTCATTGAAAGATGTTTTCAATTATAGTATTCTATCTATCACTTCTGAGTGTGATGAATACTTCTCACTATCTTCTTATGAATTTTATTCAAAAGTTTTAATCTCACTTTTACTTCTGATACTGAGAGATACTTCATTCTCTGTATCTGTCTGATATTCTGACTGTCTATTTCTCTCTTTAAAACATTATTCATGATGTCACTGAGTAATGAAGAATTATATTTATAATAAGTATAGAAAGAAGATATCTTTAAGATTGTATTCTTTACATTGTTATATACAAATTCAGTGATTAGAAGATGTTTGAGTTAATCATTCTAATAATATAAATAGAATGCTTGAAGATGCTGTTCTAGTATCTGATTCTGATATTCAGTCTGACCATTGATCTGTGAATGAAATACAGTACTGAGAAGACATCTTATTATAAGATAATAGTAAAAAGCTGATCAGTATTTGCTGATGAAGAGGGATTCTTGATCTGTTATCAATGATTTCAGAGCACTGTGATTATAAATAATGATATCTAAAAACAGATTAGTCAATTCAGAGGCTTTAATCTTTTTATAAGTAGAGATATATCTGATCATCTTTATAAAGCAGTCAATAATGATCAAAATTAAGTCATATTCTTTGACTCTTGTCAACTTCAGCAGATCAACTATGAAATTCATTGATAGGTTCTGTTATAAGCTCTTTGAAACAGGCAGTGATGCTAACTTGCTGTATTACTTATATCATGAGATCTTTATTCTTTAACAGATATCATAAGTCTCAACATACTCTTTGACATCTGTCTGAAGCTTGTCTCAAGTGTATTTATATTTTAGAAGCTTCTCAGTCTTCTCTAATCTGAAGTGCTCTGCATGAAGATTATTATGATGAATTCTCAATAACTTCTGATGCACTGTTCTGCTATGAGAAATGAAGACTGAATTATTCAGCAGTAGAAGTTCACATTCTCCTAGTTATCAGTGACTTGATTTCTTAGCAGCACTGCCCTGCTCAGGGCCTGTCTCTTTCAAGTTCAAACTGAACTCTTTCTTCTTCAACTTCTGAATTTGAGCTGCAGTAGAGGTGTTCCTCTTCTGTAACTCATCAATGAATTTCAAAAGTAGTTGAATTGAAAGGTTGTAGACTGTTTTGTCCTTTGCCAATTCAATGGTTGCAAGATGTGACATGAGAAGCTCATGATCTTCAGTGTCAGTCCAACGATTTGTACACCTCTGTATTTATTAATAACCTGAGGTCAGTCAACCAACCGCTCCACCACGAACTCGCTCGATTTTTCGAATAAGAACCCGCCGATAGATCCATCGAAAAGCCCTCGATCATACGAGCATTCTGACCCCATCGCCGACCGCATACCCTGTGTGGTGGTGGAGTTATCCAGCCAAACGTGAACCGGACGTTGTTCGAAGCTCCTGTGTGGGATTATCCCCCGTTCTCCCCTACCACACCACAACCCCGGGCCAGAGTGCCATACAAATTGTAAGGTGAAGTGACCTAGCCATATGCACCAATCTTCTCGATTTTGGAAGATCCCCGACCTGTAGTTGTGGAGATATCCGAGGAGCGACCTCCGCGAAAACCCTGTCCATCTTTGATGTTCCAAAACACCAACGCCAAGTCTCACCCTCGTACCGCCCTTCCCAATCTGGCCCATCCCCGGCAGAAAAATACAAAAAGATACCTCGGCGATAATATCAAGCACATAATCAACAGACTCTTCTGAAGTGCAATCTCCACGGTCCGTCGCCAGTGTATCTAGACTTCAACACCAAGTCTCACCCTTGTACTACCCCTCTCAATCTGGCCCATTCTCAGCAGAACAATACAAAAAGATACCTCAGCAACAGCATTCAATATATAATCAGTGAACAACAAGTCAACAGCACATCAATAACTATAAAATCAGTATATCTCAAGGTCTGACTGAGCCTTTAATCCCTGTACAGTGAGATATATTAAATCTAGTTTTAATACCTCAATATTCAATAGATTCTGCAAGGGATTGAGAACAGCAATACTAGATTTCTATTGAATTTGAGAATTAACTCTATATTGATATAATCATTGACAAAGTCTTCTATTTTAAGATATAAATAACCAGTTCCTCTACATCTCACTGATACTATTTACATTATTATATAGAAACAGACTTATATTCTCTATAATATCAAGACTAGACTGACTGTGTGACCGTGTCTGGGACCAGGACCAGATTTTTTGATAGTTTCATTACCAATTCGACTGATCCCATTACACGGTTTTAACATTAGATAGTAGTCCCATACTGTCCCAGTGGGACTTACTGTCTACTCTTGTCACATTTTCCAAATGGGACCATGATTTCCACTTCTCAATTTAAATTATTTTTATTGCTTTAAATGACTTTAAATCTCATTTGAGCATTACCAAAAAGCGTTACTTTTTAAAAAATTAAAAATAGTCTAAAAAAAACCTTAAAATGTCTAAAAATAGTAACTTTATGCCAAGAATGGGACTAAATGGGACCAAATGAGATCACTTTCTCATTTTTTTCAAGTCATGGTCCCATTTTAAAATCTGATATATAGTCACTTTGCATGTTTTTTTGATAGCCAGTCCCAGCGGGATTCACGCCAAGAAATGTATGAGACCAGACCAAATGGGATCAAACGTGAAATTCATGGTCCCGGCGGCCAGTCTAATCAAGACTCTGAAGAGGGAAAGTCTTGATAGAGAGTATATAGTAGTGCATATCTTAGTAGTTTCTATCTCATTCTTCTGCAGCAGTTAATGTAAAAAAAAAAAAAAGATCTTAGAAATAGTTTTTTACTTCTCTTGAAAAAGTAAGATGTTTTTCTCTGGGTTTTACACAATATTCTTACAAAGAATTAAAAACAGAGTTGTTTTCTGTCATAATTTCATATTCTTTTAAGTAAGAATTACTTTTTCAGTGGCTGAAGAGCTTTCATTAATACTTAATTCTCTTTTACACTCTTTATTGACTGATTTGAGTTGCACACTTGTTGTGTGAGAAGAATTGAATGATTTAGAATAAAATTGAATAGTTTTAATCAATTTTTCTGCAAAAAATTGACTTATTTTTTGTCAGTTTTTCTCTCAAAAACTGTCATATCATCTGATTTATTATCAATTGATATCATACTTTTCCTCACTGTATCTCAAGAAAGAGTTTGTAAAGATTTTATTGATTTATCTTAAAAATCACTTTTAGTTTATTAGATTCTCTTCAAAAATCTAACCTAGTTACTGAACTAGTGTGAAAAAAAATCAGGTGTTTTATACACAAAAGTCTTTCATTCTTCTTTTGAAACAGTCTGACCAACTTTTCAATTGAAAATAGACTAATAAATCTCTCAACTGAAACAGTCTGACCAACTTTTCATTTGAAAATAGATTAATAAACCTCTCAATTGAAACAGTCTGACCAACTTTTCATTTGAAAATATACTGATAAATCTCTCAATTGAAACAGTCTGACCAACTTTTCATTCAGTGAGTAAAATGAGTTCAAGAGTACACTCAGTTGATGTGGAAAAAGATGTTTTCTCAGATGCCATTCCTGAGATTGAAATTCTAAAGAGAAGAAAGAAGGAAGAAATAGAGAAACAACAAGTTCTCAAAATACAGAAACTGGAAAAAGTAAGCAAAATTCTTAGAAAACAGTGTCTGAGTGAGAAGAATGAAGAAGTTCTGTTAATTCTTCATGCTCAGACTAGACAACTACAAGAAGTGATCAAGTTCAAACTTGGAATTTCAAACACAATTCAAAAAACATTGAAATCTTTCAGTACAGTCACTGACTCTTTTTCATCTTCTACTTCTTCATCTTCTTCTTCAAATCAGAAGAAAACATATGCTCAAGTAGCAGAATCTGCTATCTTCAAACCTGCTAGTTCAAAATCTGCTCAAAATTCTGAGAAAACTGAGAAGAATATTTCTCAGACCTCTGTTCATAGAAAGGAAAAAAAAGAAATGTAAAAAGAGAAGAACTTTCAAATCTTCAGAAACAGAAGACTTATTCTCAAAGTCTCAAATCAGAAGAGCTTGCAAAAAAACAAGCTAAACTCAAATCTCATTTTCAGAATTAGAAATGAAATTAATCAGCAGTTCTTTTCTCAGTTAATAACTGATATTGAAGTTTAAAAACTAGTCATAGCTTCAATTGAGTCATCTTTCTTTGAAAACTCTATTATTTTGACTATAATGCCTGAATTCAGTGCAGAATTTCCCATTCAGAATGAGAATCTCTGGAAATCAGCAATAGAATCTCTACTGAATACAACAATTCTATCTGAAAGAGATGAAAAGTGGGACAAATTCATTCTTCATGATATTTCAGTTGAAATTTTTGACTGTGAGGAAGGAATGCTGCTTCTCAAAAATGAATTAGAAGAATACAATTCTATTCAACTGAGAAAAGAGCCTGTATGACTTAATTCAATTGAGTTCAGACAGAGCAGAAGAAATGCCTCTGTTCTAGTATATACAAAGACACTTGAACAATCAAGAATCTCTGAAGTAAGAGTAGCAGGTTTGAAAATGAGAGTTCATGAATACAAAGATTCAAGAATGAATCTCAAAGCTCAAACACAGTGTTCAAACTGTCAAAGATATGGACACTTTGCAATCTCTTGTTTCAGAGACTCAAAATGCGCATTCTGTACTAGAGATCACAAAACTAGTGAGCATAAATGTGAAACATGCTCAAAAAGAGATGAAATATGTCAACATACTCTGCTTAAGTGCTTCAATTGCAAAGAAAAACATGTATCTAGCTCAAAAGAATGTGTATTTGCTTCAAGAACTCAGAAGAACTGAAGAAAAGATGAAGCTCAAAGTGAATCTAAAACTGAAGAGAAAAGTCAAGCTAGTAAATTCACAACTGCAAGCTTAAAAAGAAGAAACTCTCAACTATCTAAATCTTCAAACTTCAATTCTCCAGCTAAATGTAAACAGAATTTGAATCCTTAAACACCTGTTAAGATTAGAGAATTGAGAAATGACTCTGATAATAAACTAGATAGAATGCAAGCAGTTGAGATTCCTGCTTTTCAAAATAGTTATAATCTACTATCTGGTGATAGTGATTAGATTCTACTATATCTTCACTCTCTTTTAGTATGAATGTATAACAAAAACAACAAAAAAAGTTTAAAAACTCTTCAAAAATCACATTTATTCAAAATAATGTGAATAGAAACTCAAATTATATTTATTCTTGTCTTCAGATTGCATTTGAATAAAAAGTTGACTTTGTACTTCTTCAAGAATCAAATTTTGATACTGAGTAAAAGTACATCATTTCTTATTCAAGCTATTACTGCTTTCTTCCTGAAAAATCTGAGATAAAATCAAGAGTAGCAATCTATGAGAGAAAAAGATCAAGATATCAATTTAATCTGAGATTTGATATCATATCTGACTCTGACATTCTAGTGAGTGACATTATAGATAAAGATAATGAGTTTGATACTATTCAACTTATAAATATCTATAATGAAAAATCATTGAAAGAAAACAATAATACCTGAACAATTAATAGAGAATTTTTGAATATAACTCTCTTAAAAAACTCTATAATTGCAGAAGACTTCAATACACATCATCTGTGATGAAACTCAGAGTGCACAAGAGCAGTAAGAGCAGATAAACTGGTTGAATGAACTTTTGAGCATTCAATAGATTTAGTTAACAAGTCTGATCAACAAACATTCTTTAGAAAAGGCATGAAACAGAAATCTATTATAGATCTAACTTTCATATCATAAAATCTAATTGAAAAAAGACTTATAAACTGATTTATTGATTCAAATGAAACCTCAGGATCAGGTCATGAGATCATTTAATTTCATATTGAACTGAGTGAAAAACAAAGAAGTGAAAATCCTCTTCTCTCTAATCAGTATAACTTTGAAAAAGCTGATTGAAAAGCAGTTGAAGAAAGAGTAAAACAGCTGAAATCTGAAAGACAGAGTGAGCTCTATTGAAATCAAAGTCAAGATATATCAAATGAAATGCTTGAGAATAGAGTAAAGCTGATTACATCTATTCTTCTAACAAGTATTAAAGAAAATATTCCAAAGAAAAAGTCTTCTGAGTATTCCAAACCTTGGTGGAATGAGAATATCACTTCTAAAAGAAAGCAATTAGCCACTGCTAAGAGAGATTGAAAGAATCACTTAATATCTGATGAAGAGTTCAAAGCTATTTGAAATGAATATTTTTCAGATATTAAAAAAGTCAAAACAGATTGCTAGAACAAATTTCTTGAAGAAGCACAAGAAAAAGAAGTTTTCAAAGCCTTCAACTATACTAAAACAAGAAGTGTAGCAAAGCTTCCAACCTTAGAATATGAATTTCAGAATGAATTATATACAGCAAATTCTTTTGAGGAAAAATGTCAAGCTTTTATGAGAATTCTCTTTCAAAACTCATCATCACATTTAGAAGAGGAGAATATGTCATTTCATGAATATATTGATAAAAATAACTGGGAATGGCCTGAGCTTACATATGATGAACTAGAGTCAGCAATATTCTCAAGTTCAATTAAAACTGCTGCAGGGCCTGATTCAATTAATCACTCAATTATTTAAAACACATATTCCTACTTGAAGAATGAATATTTTGAGCTCTTTTTCAATCTCTTAAAAAATGGTTATCATTCTGAATGCTGGAGAGAAGCTACTGAAGTAATCCTTGCAAAACCTAATAGAAAGGCTTTAATTTCTAAGTCATATAGAGTAATATCTCTGTTGAACTGTTTGAGAAAAATTCTAGAAAAGATAATAGCTACTAGATTATCTTTTATAAGCTCTATTAGTGATTCTCTTCTATTTAATGAATAAATGAGAGGTAGAAAACAATATTCTGCAATTGATACTGTTCTCTCAGTTATTCATGATATTCAAGTAGCAAAGCATGAAGACCTGGTCTCAACTGCAGTTTTTATTGATATAAAAGGTGCATTTGATCATGTGTCAAAGTCTAAGATGATTCAAACTTTGAAGATGTTAAAACTGTCACTTTCTCTAATAAAATGAGTCAATTGTTTCATGTTTAAAAGAATTATACAACTATTCTTTGATGGAAGAAAACAAGATAAAACTGAGATAAAAATAGAAGTATCACAAGAATCTTCAATCTCATCTGTTTTATTTGCAATATACACTGCATATCTATTCAAGAATAGAGAGATGAAAATAGTGAGATCTTCAAGTTATGTAGATGATATTGGTCTACTCTACAGTTCAAAGACAATCAAAGAGAACTTAGAAGTGATTGAGAAAGCAGCAAAGAAAATCTTTGTTAGAGCAGATATCAATCTAATTCAATTTGATATGAATAAAACTGAGTTAATTCACTTTTTTCCCAGGTTTAATGAGAAAGAACTAAGTCTAACTCTTTTGAATAAAGAGATTAAACCCAGTTTAAATGTCAAATGACTAGGAGTATGATTAAACTCCAAGCTGAATTTTAAATATCATATTCAACAAAGAATCATCAAGACAGAGAGACTACTGAATAGTATAATCAGACTATTAAATACTGAGAGAGGTCTATCCTTTCAGGCTATGAGACAGTTATACATAGCCTGTATTATCTCAGTAGCTGATTATGAAGTTCAAGTTTGATGAAACAATCAGAGAAACTTCACTGAACTCTTTCAAAGTCTATAAAACAGAGCTTTGAGAAGAATTCTGAGTGCATTCAAGTCATCTCCTATTAAAGCAATGGAAATTGAAGCTTCAATTTCACCTCCTGCTATTCAATTTGAAAAGGCCTTTATGAACTATGCTCTGAGAGTCATGAAGATGAGCTTAAATCATATAATCAGAGAAAGAGTCTCTTCTTCATTTTCATCAGTTGACTCAGGAAATGAACTGGATTGAAATAGATTTCTTGATTGAAATGAGAATAATACTTTAAAGAAAATGCCCTCTCAACTGTATAGACTATGTTCACTTATTAAGAATCAATTTTCTTCATTAAATGTTGAGAAAATTGATCATGAGAAGATATCTCTCTGAAGAGAAAAGCTGGAATCTCTCATAGACTTACAAATAAGTGAACTATCTAAAGAGAGAGAATATGAACAGCATTTGAAGAAGATCTCTACAATTAATATAAAAGACTCTATTCTGATCTACTCAGATGGCTCAAAAAATGAGAATTTGAATAGATTAAGCGCAGGCATTGCTTATACTGAAGATAATATTAATTTTATCTCAGATTTCTGAAATTTAGGCTGTGAATCTGAAGTCTTTGATGCTGAACTATTTGCAATAGTGAAAGCTTTCAAACTCATTAAAATAAAATCTTATAAAAGAGGAAATGATTTGAAAGAGGCATGGATATTCTCTGATAGTCAAGCTGCTTTAAAAAGACTTAGAAATAGTCAGATTCATAATGATCAAATGAATCTTGAACTGATTTTAAACTCTGTTTTGAAAATTCAAAAGAAAAGAATATCAAAACTGATAATTCATCTGCATTGAGTTCCTGCTCATATGAATATTCATGGCAATGAATTGACTGATTCAGCTGCAAAAAAGGGTTCAGAATTAAGCAGATCTATTCAAAAAACAGTGTCCTGGTCTTTCATAAAGAGAAAGATAAAAGAATCTTGTTTAAACAAGTGAAATGAAAGCTGACAGAAACAAAAGAAGAGTATACATTATTCAAGATTTGAGATAAAACCAAAGTGGAAATCTTGTTCAATTAAATGTAAAAAGAAAATATTCTCATCTATAATTCAGCTGAAACTAGGACATGGTTATTTCAAATCTTATATACAAAGATTTGATGATAGATTTGATTCATGTAAGAAATCCCGCTCCTCGCGGATCCTTTACCCCTATTCCTATCTCTCGCGTAACCAATAGGGCTAGCGGCCCTTGGCTACACACAACTATATAGACTGGAGTTCGCGAATACTATTCACAACTCAGCTTGAATGCTATTATACATTTGACCCCTACATTTATCTTTCTACTGTGAACACTTCTAGTAGTTAACAGTACATATCACATCAAGCTGCAAACACCCGAATAATCGCCTGCAAGCACTTATTCTTACATTTCAAGCTCAGTCAGTCAGCAACCGCCTGTTATGACTGAAAGAACTAGAAACTCATGTGCTTCAACCCCTGCAAACCCTACTGCAGGCACCCAGGAGCAGCCACCTGAACCATGGATAACCCCTGTGGAAGAAGTCCCAGAGGACTTACCAACCACTCGCGGGACACCATTCTCTGCATCTGTGACAGGGGAACCCTCCAAACCCACGAACAAACCAATCTCAGTGGAGAACATCCTTGAGCACCTCCCGCGGGATCAAGCTATTTTTCTACAAGGAATGCTTGCTGCCCGCAAACACCCTCGAACCGAGTCCCTAGACATGACCTCCAGGGACACCCGCGAGCCGGACAGAGAACACCTGGGCCGCGATCACCAACATTAGGAAAAGAGGCGAGGAATCTGATGAAGACTACTCGCGGCGCTTCATGGAATTGTGGCGCGAATTGGGGCCTGTGGAAACAGAGCCCTGGAACAAGACCTGGATGATGATGTTCGCGAAGAGGCTGGATAAAGGCATGCAGGACAAGCTCATTGAGCAAGGCTCTAAGCCCTTAGCCCTGAAGAAACTGATGACTCTCATTCATCACTTGCAGATCACTGTGAGAGCCACAGACCTGCAGAGAGCAGACCATTGACTGGCCCTGTGAGGGCCAGAACAACAGAGAACAGATTTGTCAGAAAAAGATGACAAGACACAGAGAGATTTATATCTGACTGCTGAGCAGAGAGAGAGAGCTTCACAAGCTTCTGCAAACAGAGTGTACAACAGAGAGATCAAGAAAAAGAAACTCTGCTTTATCTGTTCTAAATCAGAACATCTTCACACAAACTGTCTGAACAAATCAAAATAGGAATTTGAGAGATCACAGACAGAGTCAGCAACAGCCTTCTTAAGGGCCTTAAAGCTGACACCTGAATCTGTTGCTTTCTCAATGAAAATGCTTACTTGTGAGAAGAGACTGTGTCACAGTGCTGCTGCCTCACAAGCATGAGAAGCATTGATGAACTCAGGATCCCAGGTCACTATGATGTTCCTAAAGCTCATGAAATGAATGAGCTGAAAGATGAAGACTGAAAACCTGCTCTTATAACAAGCAGAGTGTGAGAACTCAGACCTGAGAACTGAGAGACTCATAAGAGTCATCTTTGAATTGCAAGATCTCTCTGAAATCTGAAGAAGATTTACAGAAACTGTGATTATTGCAGATATCACAGATGACATGTATTTGAGACTTGCATGACTTCAAAGACACAATTCATACATAGCTGTCTGTGAGTCAGGTTTATACTTCTGATCAGTGTTAACAGACTTACTTATGAAGATAGAAGCAGTTGATGCTGCAGAGTTGATTAGAGAAGACAAGCTCATCTATGTAATGACTTTGTAAGTGTCTGAGAATCTCACAGTCATGAAAACTGAGCTTCAGATATTAGAGAAATACTGAGATCTTACAGAGATGTTCAGCCCAGCTAAGACAGCTGAGCTTTCTTCTCACTGTGAGAAGAATCTGACAATAGATTTGATAGAAGAGTAGAAACTCTTCTGAGAATCAATCTATAAGCTCTTTCATCACAAGACAGAGGTCTTGCAGATCTATGTGAAGAAGAATCTGAAGAATGGCTTTATCTGATCTTCACAGGCCTCCGCGGGAGCCTCTGTGATGTTTGTGAAGAAGAAGAATGAAGATCTCAGATTATGTGTAGACTACTGTAACCTGAACTTCAAGATAACAAAGAGCTGCTACTTCCTGTCTCTGATTGAGAATGTGATCAACTGTCTCACAGAAGCTGTCATATTCACACAACTGAATGTGATCAATGTATATGCACAGCTGTGAATACAGTCTAAGAATGAATGAAAGACTGTCTTTAGAACTGCACTGAAATTGTTTGAATATCTAGTGATGTCTTTTGATCTGACTAATATTTCTACAGTATTCCAGTCTTTCATCAATAAAATACTTTGTGTATATCTGAATGTCTTTGTGATAATATATCTGAATGATGTGATGATGTACTTCATGAAGAAGGAAGAACACACTGAGCATGTGCAAAGTGTGTTGAAGATCTTAGATGAGACAGAACTGTATATTAAACTCACAAAGTGCAACTTCAGTGCTCACTGAATTAATTTCCTAGAATATGTAATCATCACAGATGATATTCAGATGAAATCTTTGCAGATTGAGACTATTCTATCATGATCAGAGTTAACTAGTATTCATGAGATTCAGATCTTTCTGAGCTTTGTGAATTTCTATAGACAGTTTATCTTTGTATTTGTGAGAATCTTCTTGGCTCTTACAGACATGCTGAAGAGTAGAAATAAGAAGAAGTTATCTCATGAATAGAGAATGAAAAGATTATTAAGAAGAAAGAACTGTGAGAACTTTCTTATCTCAGAAGCTTGCAGAGCCTTTGCAAGATTGAAACAGATATTTACAGATATAGTGATGCTGTTTCACTTTGATTTCTTGCTCTTAACTAGATTGAAGACAGATGTCTTCTTCTTTACAATTTCAGAAATAGTCTCACAACTACAGTTAAATGAGAACTGGGTTTCAGTGATCTTTTTCTCATGAAAGATACAACTCACAGAGATCAACTATGACATTCATAATCAGAAGCTTCTCATGATAGTGAAATTCTTTTATCACTGATATCACTACTTTGAGAGCCTCATGACAGTGATTACTATTAGAACTGATTATAACAGCTTATAACAGTTTACTTCAATCAAGGAACTCTCACAGCAGCAGGTTCACTGGGCTCAGAGACTGAGTGAGTTCTGGTTCAAGATAGAGCATATCAAGAGAACTAAGAACTCAGCAGACAGACTCTCTCACAGGCCAGACTATGTTAAGAAGGCCAGGGCAACAGACACAGAGGGGCTAGAGGAGGCAGAAAAGCTTCACAGAATGCTCAGACTGAGTGTTATAAAGAGATTAACTGAAGAGTCTCTTAATCTCTTATGAGAGAAGAGGAAAGAGAGAGAGAAGAAGCCTGCACAACTACTCTCTACAACACTGAGAGTCAACACTCTGAGAATCTTTGTGAGAATTCTTGAAGAGGGTATCTATAACCTGAAGAGTTTGCAGGCTTTGAGAAGTGCTGTGGAAGATCTGATGTAAGAAAAAACAGAGCATAAGTCTTCATAAGATCTTCTATTCAGATTGTCTGAACTGCAACTGAAGAATGAATATGCTCAGCATATTTAAAAACTGCTTATAACAGAGATCAACCCTGCAGAAATAAAGAATTGAAGAGACTTAAATAATCTCTTGTGAAGAGAGGGCTGAATTTATATGCCTGTGAATGAGTTTCTATACATAGAACTCATCAAAAGGTATCATGACTCTTCTCTAGTGAGTCATTTTACAGATACTAGAACTCATGAGTTACTTACAAGGAAATACTTCTGACTGAAGATGCAAGGACTTGTGAAGAAGATAGTGAATTCTTGTACTGTTTGTCAGGATTTGCAGATAGTGTGGTCCAGGCTATATGAAGAACTTACTCCTCTACTCATCCCGCGGAAACCTTGGGAACAGCTAGGAATGAATGCTCTTGTGAGCCTCTCTGAAAGCAAGAACATATATGATGCCTGTTTTGACAGTGTGCTGGTGATAGTGAATTACTTCATCAAGATGACACACTTTATACTCATCTGTAAGAACTTGAAGTCAAAGAATTTAACTCACATCTTTATCTGTGATATGATCTGATTGCATGAGTTATCTATGAACATTATCTCAGACAGAGAATCAATCTTCACAGAAGAGTTCTGATCTGATCTGATAACTATACTGAAGATCTCACAAGATCTAAGTATGACTTTTCATCAACAGACAGATGATCAGACAGAACACCTGATGAGTATATTAAAACAGTATCTGTGATACTTTGTCAATTACAATCAGAATGACTGGATGTATTGATTATCACTCACAGAGTTCATGTATAACAACTCAAAGCATATCAGCACAGACAAAACTCTCTTTGAGATGCTCACTGAGACTCATCCGCGGATGACCTTGATGGACCCGCGAGAGTACACTATAGAGTGTGATGATGCCTGTGAACAAGCTGAGAGAATTCAGAAGATTTGAAAGAAAGTCTGTAAATTCTTGAGAAAGACTCAAGAGTATCAGAAGAGATACTATGACTTCAAGCACATTGCAAAGAGTTTCAAGAAAGATGATAGAATCTGACTGAGTCTAGAAAACATCATCATGCAGAGATCTAGTAAGAAGCTGAATCTCTTACAGACAGAGTCTTATAAGATTATGAAGAAAGTTAGCTTACAGTTCTACAGATTGAAACTATCATCTGAGTTGCAGATGTACAATATTTTTCATGTCTCTTTACTCTGTGAATATAAGAAATTCTCAGAAGAGAACTCTGTGACTCATCACTCTGTTCATAAAGCACTAGAGAGTGAAAGAGAATATCAGATCAAAGAGATTATTGACTCAGAGAAGTGAGATCACAAGCTCTGATTCAAGGTTCAGTGATAAGAGTATTCTGATAAGATGAATAAGTTCACTTAAGAATCATCTGAGCAGATAAGACATCTGCAGAAGCTGAGACATGACTTTCATACTGTGAATTCTGATAAGTCAGAATAATGTGATCTTTACTAAGAACCTGATTGTGATAAAGATATTAACACTGTCATTTGTGAATTCTAGTCTACAAGATAATGAGTTTCTACTGAGATGAACAGTCTGCAGTGTACACAAGAGAAGAAGAAAACATGTTCTCATTAAAGCTAAAAAACAAGAAAACAAACAGGGTCATGAATGCAATTTAGAGACTAATAAAGAAAAAACAAAGAAAACTCACACTCACATTATTAATATCTGCAACACTCAACTCTCTCACAACTATCAATTTTCTTCTTCAAAGAAGCAGAGAGTATCATATCTGTGATACAGATAATTGTTACACTTGATATGAAGGCTGTTAGAAATGCACAGACTTCAGAGAAGTCAGACATCAGAATGTGTGCAGTTATAGCAGAACCTTGAAGACTAATCATCTGCATGTGTGATCAGATATCTCTTACAAAGCTGTGTTCACTCTCTCAGTTGTGCTGGAGTATCCAGCCTGAAAATAATGAGAATGTAGAGAGAGAGCTCATCTGCTCAGACTAACTTCTGTTGTGAATTCATGATATTCACATTGCCTTGATTACCTGGATTTTACAGGTACTCAGAGACTCATCTCTCATTGACAATGAGATTGCAGAAATGCGCCGCGGTGTGAGAACCATTGACAGGAAACCTAGGCATATTCATATATGCCTGGTCAGAGATTGTGCAGGCAGAGAGAGGATGATCATAGGCCCGCAGGGCTGCAGGAGACACTGGCAACACTGAGAGCTTTGCAAGAACTGTCAGCTAGAGTCTGCAAGGAATTACTTATAAGAAGACTTACAGCAAAGAGAGAGACTGCACTGCTTAGAGCCAGGGGCTGGCCTGGGGGAGGGATGAGATGAGCCGCTGGCCTGAAGATCGGGTGCAGTGGTGGGGCTGGGAAGGATGGAGGCATGGTCATGAGTGGCGGTGCCCCTGCTCCACCAGCCAGTAAAAAGTGATCAGAGGAGTTGCAGGGATGTCTACAAGAAGCTCAGTGATAACCAGACATTGTTTGCAAAGATATTGAAATTGAAAAAATTTTTATTCTTGAAAAGTTCTTGAATTAATATATAGACATTGTCAGAAACACTCTCTCTCTATCATCTGAGTAGAAACACTTCACAGATGAATGAGAATACTCACAGTTTATAGAAATGAAAGCTGTTACAGAAAAAGAGAAAAGAAGATAAGATTTTATGAACAGATCTGAAATATTTATACTACTCTAGAGAGGTTTGCTTACACTGTGAGTGATTTCACAGAACAGTCAGATCACTCTAGTAAACAAGAGTGATTGTGAATCACAGGCCTGAATCTTTCTATATGACTACAAAGAGTGATTGCAGACTGTGAACATCTTGATTCTACAATTCTACAGAGTTAATGAAAGAATGAAAAATTCCTCACAATTCTACAGTGTCAAAGAGCAATGATTTATAAGAATGAATGAAAGATCAACTCATGAATGTTTCTCTTTGATGAGAGTGATCTCACAGAGAGTGATTCATCTGTGAGATGAATCTGTATAATGATCACACAAGAATCTTGTGAAAATGATTGAGAGTCAACCAGAACCCTTCTGTATGAAAGATATGAGATGAATCTGTATGATAGTCAGAGAAGAATCTGTAGATCATAAAGAATCTCATAGAATAAAGAACTGAGTGACAGACTCTTTTCTCTTCATGATAACAAGGGATTTTTCCTCACTGAGGTTTTTTATAGATGCAAAGAGTTTTTAGTGAGTATCACTGCAGTGCTGAGCTGACTATGAAGTCACTCAGTGAAAGGCTTCACAGATGAAGTCTTAGAGAGGGGAGAGTATGTAAGAAATCCTGCTTCTCATGAATTCTTTACCTCTATTCCTATCTCTCATGTAATCAATAGGGCTAGCAGCCCTTGGCTACACACAACTATATAGACTGGAGTTTGTGAATACTATTCACAACTCAGCTTGAATGCTATTATACATTTAACCTCTATATTTATCTTCCTACCGCAAACACTTCTAGTAGTTAACAGTACATATCACGCCAAGCTGCAAACACCCGAATAATCGCCTGCGAGCACTTATTCTTACAATTCAACAGAGTGCTCATTCTGCAATGTGAATGAAAATCCTGAGCATATTGTAATACATTGTGCATTATACAATAGTCTCAGAGTCAGATTAAAGAAGAAGTATGATTTAAATTAATTAAATATGAGGTTCTTATTCTCAACTGAGACAGGAACTAAATACTTAATAGACTTTCTATCAGAAACTAGAGCAGCTATAAGAAAATGGCTGAATTCAGAAGTATCTGAATATGAAGAGGTGCAAATTGACTAGATATAGTCTGTTAAAACAGCTATATATTATCTTTTAATAATTTTGTTTTGTTATAGTCTCTCTTTACTGTACTTGTTTCCTTCTGTTCTTTTCTCTATCTATTTAATATGTCTATCTTTAAGACTATGTTCTCTTTTCTTTTGTCATAATATTTTCAAATAATTTCAAACTATCAGAAGGTGTTGAAATACTGCAATTTGTAAACAGTTTTTGTATTCTGAGCTGGAATTTTCTGATTTTGCATATTTGAGATTGATAAATGTATAATAGTTAACTCTATAGATATAGGAAAAACCCTGAGAACTAAAGATTCTCAGGTAGATGTCATAGTCTCTGACTGTATACATCTATAATTGAAGAATAATAATAATAATAATAATAATTCAGTGTCAGTTCCCCGCGGGGACCCGGGTTCTCTTTCACCTTCTATACTGAGTCGTGCAGCTGCCTCTTCAGCACTGTTTCTGAGCTTTGGAGAATCTCAACCCTCTGCAGCCAGCTTCTTCTGCAGTGATGACAGAGATTCTTTTGTAGAATTCTTCTTCATATCAATGATATTATAATCAGACTGTTTAGATAATGTGTTGGCGGGATTAAGCCGACCTGGACAGTATTGAATATAGAAATCATACTTCAAAAGCAGCTCTGCTCACCTGGCTTGATATTCTGTCAAGCTCTTTGTTGTCAAGAAGTAATGCAGATTTGTATGATCAGTGAGAACTTACACTGAGTACTTACTATTCTGAAGATAATGTCACTAGATCTTAAAGAATTTGATAATTGCTAACATCTTCTGATTATAAGTATCATATCTTCTCTGTATGAGTGATAACTTCTTGAAGAAGAAGATCACTGATCTTCATTCACAGTGTCTTATAAACTCTGTGAAAAAGCCTTCTCTCACAGATAATTCATTGTCTGTTTTCTCAGAGATGATTATTCTCTGATTCTTTCAACATTGAAAGGCCTTCAGTGTCAACTGTGAAAAGATTTCATAGATCTCATTCTCAGATGCATCAGTCTCACACTGACTGAGTAAGTTGAGGTTAAAATGATTCAGCATTGTGACATCTGCAAAAGCTTGTTTCAATTTCACAAATATCTGCACAGTATCTTGAGTGAGGATAAACAGTTCTGTTTTTCTATCTTTCACACTTTCCTTTAACAGATCTGTAAGAGAGGCAGTAATCTGTGAATATGCATAGATGAATTATCTGTAGAAATTCACAAATTCTAGAAATATCTGCATCTCGCAGTACATCTGCAGTGCTGGTCAGTTCTCAATGGCAGAGACTCAGCTTCTGTTCATTGAAATGCTATTCATCTCAACAATATAATCTAAGAAATCAATCTTCTGCATGTAGAATGAGTATTTTTCAATGTTTGCATAGAGTTGATACTGTCTCAAGTGACTTAACACTTCTCAAACATGAGTATCATGTTCTTCCTCTGATTTTGAGAAGATTAAAATGTCATTCAGATATACTATGCAGGAGATGTCAACAAGGCTCTGCAGTGCCTCATTTATATAGATCTGAAAGATGACTGAAGTATTACAAAGATTAAAAGATAAAACAAGATATTCAAAATTGCTGTACTTAGTATAAAAAGCTGTTTTTCAAATATTGTCTTTGTTAACTCTGATTCTATAATAGACATTCTGTATATCAATCTTTGAGAACACTCTTGCTTCAGATAATCAATCAATCATCTCATTAATTAACAGTAGTAAATAATAATTCTTAACTATCATCTTATTAAGGCCTCTGTAGTCTACACATAGATATAGTCTATCATTCTTTTTAAGCACAAAGAGTATAGATGTCTCTGCTGAACTCTTTGATGAATGTATTCAGTTCTTTAATTATGCTTCTTCAAGATATTTGTACAGAACATTCAATTTCTTTATAGACAAGTTATAAAGAGATCTGTACAGTACTGTTGCATCATCTTTAAGACAAATCTTATGTTGTATCTTGATATCAGGAAACTTCACTGCTTTTCTTTCTAAAAAGACATTCTTAAAATCTGTAAAGAGATGTTGTGTATATTCATCTTTAATGACAGATACTGCTGCTAATCTTGCAGTGAGAGTGATAGCTTCTTCATCTGTTTCCAAGTCTCAATCACCTGCTATGCAGTATATTAACTCAATCTTTTTCTCAAGATTCTTCTGATGAAACTCTTCAGATTTCTCTATTACTGCCTCTTTATCAGTGAGGTGATATTATCACATCTGAATGACTCAGTCAATAAGAGAATTGTTTTCTCTCAATTATGAGAGATCTAGAATGACATTCTCATCTATAATGTTGACTGTGTAAAGAAGCAGACTGCTTTTCTTAAAGATTTCTTCTGAGTCTGTGATCACATATTTTACTTGAATTATGCTAAAACAGTGATATTTTATTTCATCTGTAAATTTTGCATAATCTGATGAATCTATCTTCTTTCAACTCTTTATCAAAGAAAAGAAATAGAATATGAAGTTAGTATCTACTCTGAAGTCAAGTAGACATCTCACTGATATCTCCTTATTCAGAGTATACATTGTGATTATAATATGAACTTGAAGATGTGAGAATTATCAATTCTTCATTTCTTTCTCTTCTTTATCTTTCACAGATACATTTGTCAGAAGAGAAGTTAACTTTGAGAAGATATCTTCTTAATTTCTTTCCTTCTTCAGCTTCTTGCAATTACTAATATAGTAATCATCAGCTCTGCAGTTGAAATAGAGATCTTTATCAAATCTTTTTTAATATTTCTTCACAGTGAGTGAAGAATCAGAATACTTGAAATTCTTCTTTACTTTCTCTGCACTGAAGCTGTCACAGCACTGTTTAGATTCTGTTATTAATTACTTAGAAGAGATCTTATTAATCTTTTTCTCAGAGAATTGATTATTCAAATAGATCTGAGAAGTCAGATTAACAAGCTCAGTGCAATTAATTAATGAATTCTGATATTATAATATTATTATTCACATCTTATGAGTCAGCTTTGTAAGATAAAGCTGTATTTTTAATTGATTTAAATCATTAGTCAATTTCTCTCAATATTCTTCAAATCTTGTATTGAAATTGAAAGGATTCTCATTATCTTATTAATATAATGAGTTGAATCACTGTATGCAGAAGTCTTTATAAGTTGAGTCTTTATCTACACTTATAAGAGCTTATAGAAGTTCAAAAGTCAATGTCTTCTTAAGCATACTAATCTTCATTTAATTCTCTCAAGATTGATCATCTACTTCTAAGATCTTGATATTGAAATTGAGAATGAATGTTGTAAGAGAAGTATTTCTCTGTTAAGTACTCTGTAATCAATCTAATATCTTCTGTTACATAGCAGTGTCTTGAAACAGAACATTGAGATGTTTAATAATATTATCATATGTATGTAATACTGATTCACATATCTTCATTCATGAATGAAACTTCTGTCTTATGCAATTCTTCAATTGTTCATTGATATATCAATCTTAATTAGTTAATGAACTGATGATATCTTTATCTACACTTAGTTTCATGAGTATTTTCAATCTTTATAATGAGTAGAGAGTGAAATCAGAAGTATTAAAATATGTAAGAGTATCTAAGCATTCTTTCAGCACTTGTATTGTGTTCATATTTAATTCTGTCAGTGTTGAAATTATCTGTGCAGAGATTTCTTGTTAAGACAATTGTTGAATTTCTTCATATTATTATTGTTGAGTTTCATGCATATCAGCTATCTGTTATTATTGTAATTTCAACATTGCTTAGAGTCACTGTGATACTGTGTCTATGCTTAAATTTGAGAGTTCTCTCATATTATTATTAGACATAGTTATATTGTTTGTCAGATATGTGATATCTGTGAAATTAAAAGAAGTGTAATTGTATAAATATCTTATATATGTAAGATGTCAGAACTCTTGAATCTTTCACTGATATTCTCTTATGAGATCTTATTCTCTTTGTGAGATCTTTGTTACAGAGTCAGAGTGACTGATGAGTAAGCTTCTATTTAGAAACTCAGTATCTGCTTATCTGATTATTTGTTTCTCTATTTCTTACGCGTTATTACATGTTCAGATATCTTCTCAATAAGTAATCATTTCTAATAAGAAGATGATGAATGTGAATAATTATTTCTAATGAGAGAATGAGAACATTTTCCAAGTATAAGAGATCTACACTGAATAGATTGATATGATATTTATAGATCTTATAATACAAAAGTGGAAAATATTAGAGAAGAAAAAGAAAGAGAAAATGTGAAAATCAGTGATCAGAGTGAATACTTATACATGTACATAATAATGTATACGGTGAAGCTTCAGACCGGAAGAATAGAAATTCTGTGAGTTTTTCAGCTGAGAATCAGTGACTGAGAATTGAAGCTTTCAGCGGAAATCTATGAAGTGTAATGAAATAGTCTATATAATTAATCGGGCGCAGCACGTCACATTCCGAGCTGAAAATTTCTGATTTTACATATCTGAAATTAATAAATGTATGATAGTTAGCTTTATAGATATTAGAAAAACTCTGAGAATTAAAAGTCTTCAGATAGCTATCATAGTCTCTGACTATATATATTTATAATAAAAGAATAATAATAATAATAATAATACTAATACTGATACTGATACTGATATCTCTACTACTACTAGTCTACTACTAATCTTTTTTTCTCTTTCTTCTTTAATATTTCAATCTCAGTTAGTTCTCTGACTATAAGTAGACTGATTACTGAAACTATGAATTTTATATTTGATCTTATTTAATCTAGTCTCATACATTTCTTAGTGTGAATTCTGCTAGAACTAATCATTAAAAAAACATGCAAAGTGACTATTCATCAGATCTCAAGATGAGATCATAACTTAGAGAAAATAAGAAGATAATCTCATTTAATCTCATTTAGTCTCATTCTTGACATAAAGTTACTATTTTTAGACATTTTAAGGTTTTTTTTAGACTATTTTTAATTTTTTAAAAAGCAATGCTTTTTGATAACACTTAAATGAGATTTAAAGTCATTTAAAGCAATAAAAATAATTTAAATTGAGAAGTGAAAATCATGATCTCATTTGAAAAATATGATAAAAGTAGACAGTAAGTCTTACTGAAACAGTATGAGACTACTATATACTCTTAAAACTGTGTAATGAAATCAGTTAAATTGATAATAAGACTATCAAATATTCTGATTCTGGTTAGACTGGCTGCTGAGATCATGAATTTCATGTTTGGTCTCATTTGATCTGGTCTCATACATTTCTTGGCGTGAATCCCGCTGGGACTGGCTATTAAAAAAACAGGTAAAGTGACTATATATCAGATCTTAAAATGAAACCATGACTTGAAAAAAATGATAAAGTAATCTCATTTAGTCTCATTTAGTCTCATTCTTGGCATAAAGTTACTATTTTTAGACATTTTAAGGTTTTTTTAGACTATTTTTAATTTTTTAAAAAGTAATGCTTTTTGATAACACTCAAATGAGATTTAAAGTCATTTAAAGCAATAAAAATAATTTAAATTAAGAAGTGGAAATCATGGTCTTATTTGGAAAATGTGATAAGAGTAGACAGTAAGTTTTACTGAGACAGTATGAGACTACTATCTAATGTTAAAACCGTGTAATGGGATCAGTCGAATTGATAATGAGACTATCAAAAAATCTGGTTCTGGTCTCAGACACGGTCACACGGTCAGTCTAATTCTGGTTTCATACTAGACTGACCGCTGAGATCATGAATTTCACATTTAGTCTCATTTGATCTGATCTCATACATTTCTTGACGTGAGTTCCATCATAATCAAGTCTTAAAAAAATCTGAAAATGAATCATTTCTGAGAGAAATAATATGAAAAATGACCAGATTTAATTTAACAACAGTGAAATGAGAGTAATTTCTGGCCCGGTGGCGTAGTGGTTAACTACGCTACCATGGAGCCCCAATTAGCGGCCTTCCCCCCGGGGAATGAATGCCAAGAGGGGGCAGGTTCAAACCCTGCAAGGGCCATCTTAACCACAGCTTCCACTGTTAAGTCATAAAACAGTATCAGGGGCCCCCGGGTGCACTATAACAAATCATTATCAAGCTTAAGATGTCCATCCTGGGGGTTCCCGGGCGCTAATTCTCACTGATCTTAGGATTAACAGCCCCCCAGGCGCTTCAAGTTAGATCAGTACTAGAGTGATTGAGGTCTAGGATGCCTGCAGGATAGTGAATCATCATCAAGCTTAACTGGCCAGGCCTCATCCCCCTCACTCTAGACACTCACTTCTGGGGAATAAGATTTAAAAACTATCTGATTAGAACACTCTGGGCCTAGCAAGGACCTAGATGAGACAAGGCCTAGACACCCTTAATAGGTGATTAGTGTAAGCAAGACTGTGACGGCCAATTGATAGGCTGAAATGCTGAGATTGACAGTCAGAAGATTAGAGACTTAACTAGAATTAAGTAGCTCTGGTGTTATTCTTAGTGAGAATCTCACTTATAAATAAGCTAGTTATAGGAGCTAGCTGAGCGGCGGCCCTTTAGAGGGAATGATAACCCCTGAAGCGGGCCTGAGAGGACAGAGACAGCGGTCGGTTATATAGGGTGTTAAAATATGTATATAGCTTAAGGTATAAACTGCAGAGATCTTGTTCTATAGCTCTCTTTACTGTACTTGTTTCCTTCTGTTCTTTTCTCTATCTATTTAATATATCTATCTTTAAGACTATGTTCTCTTTTCTTTTATCATAATATTTTCAAATGATTTCAAACTATCAGAAGATGTTGAAATACTGCAATTTGTAAACAGTTTTTGTATTCTGAGCTGGAATTTTCTGATTTTGCATATTTGAAATTGATAAATGTATAATAGTTGACTCTATAGATATAGGAAAAACTCTGAGAACTAAAGATTCTCAGGTAGATGTCATAGTCTCTGACTGCATACATCTATAATTGAAGAATAATAATAATAATAATAATGAGAGTAATTTCTCAGAATAAACTGTGAAAGATGATTATTTCTTCAAAATAAGAATGAAACTGAGACTGAAAATCAAATTCAGTCTCATTTAGTTTATTCAGTGATTGCTTATATAATCAGAATTTGATAATAATTATTAATAATACTTATGAAACAACTAAATACATTCTTGTATAAGTTTATTCTTTACTTTCTTATGAAAACTACACTTCTCTAATATACTGTGATCAGAGATATTAAACTGTCTGATAATTCTATATTTTATAATCATGAGTTTCTTGATTATTTTTTCTTATAATTGTCTCTGATAATAGTGATAAATATCTCAGCTTGAGTTGAACTTTCACTTCATTCTCATCTCTATTAATGAAATTATCAGAATATTATACATCATCAGTGCAACAGTTAAATATATACTCTTAATAATTTTTCATAACTTTAGAATTGATTTAGCATGTAAATTCATTGAATCATCTTAAAGATAGTAGTTAAATTCAGTTTTATAAGTATATAGTTTTATCTGATTTTCAGTTGTAATTAATGTATATAAGTTCTATTTCAAAGTGAGTATTATAGTTCTATGTAATATGAAGTATTATCAAAGATCATTACTTACTAAAGAATTGTATTTCACTGTCTTCATATCTTGAATATCTGCTCATTCAAATCTCTGATAGTTAATATTGTAGTAGTATCAGACTAATTTAATATATAAGTCTCATTTCTTCTCTGTTCAATCTTGAGAAGTGTAAATATTAACTCAATAGAAGAAATCTAGTAGAGCTGCTACAGCATAGTACTCTGTAAAAGATTGTTCAGTTTTACTATAGTAATATTTCAGTTTATCTCTTACAGTAATAATAGCCTGTACTATAGCATTATCTCAGACTGAATTTCTTTTTAAGTAATTCAACTGCTTCTCAAGATAAGTAAATAAACTGTTATATACTTATCAGACTGACTGCAGCATTGATATATGAGTAATTGAGACTGTCTTTATTATTTTATAAAACTGAAACAGTAAATCAATCATATATTTCAACTGAGTTTACTTCATATCAGAAAGTTTCAATGTCTGAATCTTTTCTTAATCAGAGTATTATACTCAATGATCAATCATCTGACACAATTGAAGAGTCTGAACAGTTATCTTATATATTGAACTTTATTATATTCTAACATTCTGTATCATATTCAGTGATGTGACTGATTTATTTATTGATTAAATATTATGAAATCATTGTTATTATTTAGAGAAGATACAAATTACATTAGTAATGTTTCAAATCTGTGATATTTAAATTATTAGTCAATCTATTCAAAATTAACAGTAGCATTATTAAAAAGTATTATTAAAAAATAATATTAAAAGTATTATCAAATAATATTATCTTTTACAAAGTGAATGTAAAAGTTACTTGAGTAATCACTTTCATCTCATTCTTATCTTAAGAATCAGTCATCTTATTATTCTTCATCTTAATGTTAAGATTCTTTATCAGTGTTTATATCACAAGTTAAATCACATGAGCAATGCAGAGAATATGACCTTATTTATCATTTCAGAAATACAAAGTTAATTTTTGCTTCAAGCTGTTCATCATAGTGTAGTTATTCACAGTATTATCAGTTATAATTGTAAGAAGACTGAGACTAATATCTCAATAGTCATTTTTAATCACAGTTATTAATATCTCTGTTATATAATTCTCAGTATAACTACTGATCAATGATTTAAATTCAATTAATGTCTTTTAATAAGTTCAGTTCTTATCAATGTAATAACATATAACTCTTATAAATATAAGATTATTTATACTAGTTTATACATTCACTGTAAGAGACACTCTTCAATGATTCTTCAACTCTGATTCTAGATATTGTATATTAACTTTAT
The DNA here is from genome assembly GCF_000003525.1 of Blastomyces dermatitidis ER-3. Classification (NCBI taxonomy): domain Eukaryota; kingdom Fungi; phylum Ascomycota; class Eurotiomycetes; order Onygenales; family Ajellomycetaceae; genus Blastomyces; species Blastomyces dermatitidis. Next base: position 5,309,972 of record NW_025544776.1, on the reverse strand, counting down.
AGTGTATCTTGAAATTGAACTGAAGACAGAATTGATGTAGAATATGAAGATTTGAATTAAGTATTTGAAGAAGTGTTCAGAATTCAGAGTTTTCAATTAATTAAAGAGAAAGATTCAGAGATATATATATTAAAGTAATTATTTATAAAAGTTATCAGATAAGAGTTGTGAAATCAGAGTACTGATACATAGTTATTTTTACATGATTTTCTTCAAATTAGAAAGTTAGTATTACTAAAAATCATTATCTGATAGAGTAACTTATCAGCTCAGTAGTAATTTTCTAATTATTTTTCTTTTATTATCTGCATTCTAATGACTTCAGATGTCAGAAAATTTCTTCAGAGTTATAATCAGTTTATGATAAATATTTCTGAATAAAGTTGCAGTGATTATAATAGAGAGATGACTCTTCAGTAATCTGTAATATAATCTGTTAATAATTATTTCATAGTTTATCTCAGTGTTTATGTTGAGTTTTTCATAAATTTTATGACCTGAAATCAGATATGAAGAATGAAGTGATTATTTAGTATAATTGAAAGAGAGTATTCTGTGTTAAATTATAAATAACATAGACTTTGTGATTCATAGTGATTTCTTAAAGAGTTTGTGAATCTTCAATAGAAGTAAAAGAAGTAAAAGAAGTAGATTCAGAAGACATAATAATAATTTAAGAAAGATAATAATTTATTTTCAATAACTGATCACTGATGTGTGTAAGAAGAATTAATATAAGAGAAAATAATCTTCTTTCTTAGCTTAGTTATAATTTTAGTACTAACTCAGATTGAATATTATCAATGTATAAAAGTAAATAAACAATCTTGATTAATCTCTGTTATATTTCTTGAAATATATTAATATTATGAAAGAGACTGTTATTAAATTACATTATCAGATGATATCATTAAAAATATATTAATATTATAAATATCAATGTTGAAAAAATATTGATACTTATATATTATAGTGACATAATAGTTGAATATATATATATATATTATTCCTGATATTGATAATTGATTACAACTTGTATAATAATTTTTAAAAACTTAAAATTAATTTCAATTATTAACTAATAGTTATAAACTTATAACTAACTAATATAAAAAGAAAAAAACTTTTTCTACTTATTATCTTTCTTCTCTTTCTCATTCTTCTTATTATTCTTTATAATTCACTTTTTATTCTCATTCTTCTTCTTCTTCTTCTTATCTGAGATAATAATTATCTTAAAATCTCTCTCTACTATCTTCTTAGAGAAGAGTTCTCACTGCTCTCTCTCAGTCAGATCAATCTATATCTCAAAATCCTGCATTTTCTGATTTACTGTCTCAGGTTTCATCTCAGCAGTAAGCAGATTAACATGCTCAGAGAGTAGAGCTGTCTTCTTAATATTCTGAATTATGAAGTGTATTTAAGATCTGAATAAGATCTCAATTCTCTTCTTCTCTGTCAGCTTCTGCTAATTAATTAGAGAATAGAAGTATTATCAAAAATTATTATCTCTTAATAAAAAACTTATCAGTTTTAACTTCTTTATCTCTCACTTTAATACCTTCTTAATCTTCTTCTATCACTACTTATTTATAGTAATACTCTTCTTCTCTCTCTCTCTCTTTATCTTAGTCTTAAATCATTCTCAGAACTTCTTCTGATCTTATTACTACTATATAAGACTCTTCACTATCTTCTTTTTCAATCTCTTACAGACAGTGTCATTCATATTATTTCTATACTTAATTCAGTCTAAATCTATCAGAAGTGTTACTTAAAATCATTATTATTCTACTTTCTTACAGAGTCTCTTTAAGATATTATAATATGTCTTATAATCTATCTCTCTGCACTTGAATACCTTGTTCTTCTCTCTCTTCAATTTGTAATAATGCTCACATGCCTTGATAGTCTACAGAACCGCAGAATATTTGAAGAGAGATAATATAATTGATTTTAATAAGTATTAAAAAGAAGATAAAGACAGATAATAATATAATAATAATAACAATGATGATAATAATAATAATAATAATAATAATAATAATGATTATAATAATGATACTAATAATGAAAGAGAGAGTGCATTGAAATATATTATTAACTTATTAAATATAAAGAGATAAAGAAACTATTAACAGTTTTCAGAGATGTACAGAAACAGCTACAGTATTATATAATAATATTATCTTCATTTAATATATATACTATTAATATTCTTTGTATACATTTATTATATAATTTATATCAGAGATACATGCAGAAAACAGATCTTTATTACTAGAGAGAATAATTGCAGTGATTCTCTATTTTTATATTATAAAGATAAATTATTCTTATTTCTTTCTTCTCTCTTTTCTCTTCTTCTTCAACTCATCACTAAGTTCAAGCTGGTATGAAAACTATTAAAACACTCTTAGAAATTCTTAAATTGAAGAGTATAGACTAATCAAATTTTAAATACAGATAAATTAAATTATATTTAATAATACTAATTATTCATTTCTCTCTTAATAAAATAACAGTTATATCTTTTTCTTCTTCTTCAAATAAAACATAGTCTGTGAAAAGTGAGTATCATATCAGATTATAATGATTAACACAGTCTCAGTATACAGAGTTGTATTATAACATGGCGGAACCGAAGCGGTGACTAGTCAGTGGTGACATGTAGAGGTAGTTGTTTGAAAAGCTGTATAAGTGAGCTTGACTATCTTGCTTGAATAGTGAGCTTGTATACTACAGGGTTATTGCGAGAATATCACAGATATGATACTTAGTATACTAAGAAGATTGTATGAGACATGCAGTAACTCTTATGTATATTTCAGTAGAAGTAAAATGAATTACTAACTTCTTTAATGAGAAGTCAGCATCTAGCTATTTTATATAGATAATGAGTGAATATTCTCCTCTCATTTCACAAGTGAGAATAACTGAAGTGATATCTCAGCAGCATCTCATTGTTAAGAAAGAGTAATCTGCTGACCTTGTATAGAAGTGAGGTTCTTATATTCATTAATCAGATCTTTTCATGATATATCTGAATAATATCATAGAGTGATTGAAAACTAGTTCAGTCAGTCTGTGAGAGAGATGAAATCATCTATATGAAAGTAATGAGCTGTATGAAACTGTAACAGAGTCTTGACATAGTCAGAGATATGATAATACTCTTCTCTTTAAGAGTATAGTCTCTATACTCTTAAGATTACTGAATTAGAAATTATCTTTGTTGTATAGTAACAGTTATCAACTGATTAACAGTATATATGCTGTGTGTGATATAAAGAAATAGATGAGTTTTTCTACTGACTACATAGATCTTTCTTTTCTCATCTTCATTCAAATCAAATATATGATAAGTGAGTTCCTTATATATCAATTTAAAATGTGAAAAATGTAGTTAATAAGTGACTTGCAGATCTCTCAATATATTTCATTCTATATATGAAATTCTCTGCAAAAGTAATGTGTTTTAGAGACAAAGTTAACAGTAGTGACAGGATTTTTTGAAAAGATCTCTCTCTCTGTGAAACATTTTTCTTTCTCTTCTCTCAATCACAACAGTGAGTGTATAAGAGTATCATTCTTAAAGAACAATCAAGGACTTATTCTGATATTTTCTAGTGAGTAATAAACATCTTCATGATGTGGCAGCAGCCTCTGTGACTGCTAAGAAAGCCAGATTGAAGATGAAGACAGTGGCATCAATGAGCTGTGAAAGCACTGCTCTCATTGTCACATCTTCTTCTTCTTCTACTTCTTTTACAGCTGTGATGATAGTCACTGTGCCTTGCAGTGAGATGTTGTCCCTTCTGCTGATCAGTTTGTCTGTGTTCAGTCTGTCTCTCACTTCTCTCACCACTGTTGCAATGCTGCCCTCCCTCTCAGTCAATACAGTGGTATATGACCCTGTGTGATCATTTGAAGAGGAACCCAGGGAGAGCTTGATTCCAGAAACAGTGGCTTCAAGAAGCTCAATTCATAGTTTCTCTCTCACAGCATGCCTGAGCCCTGCTCAGAATACTGCTGAGTTGAGTCTGCAGAGTTCTGTGATTTCTTCATCTTCTCTCTGTGAGGAGACTCTGATATGATCTCTGACTGGCATCACTACTTGTCTGTGCTGTATCAAGCAGCTGAAGAAGAGAAGAATTCTATACACTTATCTCTTCTCTTACTTCTGTTATTTCTGTTATATCTATAACAATAACTTCTATCTCTCTGTAAGTATTATCTACTCTATAAGAAGGTGTTATGTCAGCTCTGACAAGAAGCTCAGATGCTCAAGCAGTACAGAGTAAAAGTCTCAGAGCTTCAAGTATTGATGAATTTCATCAAGGCTGAAAAGGTCCTTCTTACTCATCTGTAAAAGAAGATGAAAGTGTGAATCTTCAAGATAAAAAAACACCTCAGAATAACTGATCTTAAGAAGAGATCAGTCAGTGCTGCTGTTAAAAGTATTATAGAGATTAATTACTGATTGAAGAGAATCTCACTTCAACTGAAGCAGATAACTGAGATGCTTTGTAAGTTAATAAGTTAATATTTTATATATTTCTCATGCTCTTCTACAGTGCTGCAGCACTAACTTCTCAGCAGATAAAGATATCAGTGCTGAAGACTTCAATGATGAAGAATAAGTTTAATAAGAATATAGTTATTAATGAGTAGATTCTGAGATTCTCTCTTTTTACTTTTTCAGTGAGCTGTGATCTCACTAGAATAGTAGTAGTCTGTGAGTCAATTAATATTAATCTTTTTTATTAATTTCAAATATCTCTTCTCTCTAACTGCTTCAGGAATTTTACACTTATATAGTCTTATTAAACTTCTAAAAACCCTTTAAGAGAAAATAGAAGAAGAGTGCTACAGAGTCTATAAGATACTGACTCATTACTGTGAGATCATCTTTAAAAAACTCTTTAAGAAAAATAAGAAGTCTTAAGCAGTATTTCTTGTCTAATATCTCTGATGTGTAATAAGACAGTCTCTACTAGCTGTCTCATAGCTTGTAATCTCTTTCTCAGCATTTTTCAAATACTCAAGCAGTTCTCATAAATTCTCTGATAATGAATAATCTTCTCATTTAACAAGATATTGAAGCTTACTGTAATATATTCATTTATTCAATATTTTCTTCATAAGATATTTAATATCATTCTCAATCTCAATATCATCTGACTGAGACAGCTCTGCTTCAGAGTGTTGCTTATAGAGCTTCAAATAGAAAATATGAAAAACAGAATGAATTGATTTCAATTCTGTGAGTAATTTCAACTTATATATCTGCTTACTCATTACTCTTATTACTGAGAAAGATTCTAGTCACTACTCACTGAGCTTCTTACATAATCTTATTATCTTGATATTTTTTACTGAAAGTAGCACTTGATTCTCTATCAAGAACTTCATTGAAAGATGTTTTTAATTATAGTATTTTATCTACTGCTTCTGAGCACAGTGAATACTTTTCACTATCTTCTTATAAATTTTATTTAAAAGTTTCAATCTCACTTTTACTTCTGATACTGAGAAATACTTTATTCTCTGTATCTATCTGACATTCTGACTGTCTATTTCTCTCTTTGAAACATCATTTATGACATCACTGAGTAATGAAGAATTATATTTATAATAAGCATAGAAAGAAGATATCTTTAAGATTACATTCTTTACATTATTATATATAAATTCAGTGATTAGAAGATGTTTAAGTCAATTATTCTAATAATATAAATAGAATATTTAAAGATGCTGTTCTAGTATCTGATTCTGATATTCAGTCTAGTCATCAGTCTGCAGATGAAATGTAATACTGAGAAGATATCTTATTATAAGATGATAGTAAAAAGCTGATCAGTATTTACTGATAAAGAGAAATTCTTGATCTGTTATCAATGATTTCAGAGCATTATGATTATAAATAATGATATCTAAAAACAGGTCAGTCAGTTCAGAGACTTTAATCTTTTTATAAGTAGAAATATATCTGATCATCTTCATAAAGCAGTTAATAATAACTAAAATTAAGTTATATTCTTTGACTCTTGTTGACTTCAGCAGGTCAACTATGAAATTCATCAATAGATTCTATTATAAGCTCTTTAAAACAGATAGTGATATTAACTCACTGTATTACTTATACTATGAGATCTTTATTCTTTGACAGATATCACAAGTTTCAATATACTCTTTGACATCTGTCTGAAGCTTGTCTTAAGTATATTTATATTTTAGAAGCTTCTCAGTCTTCTCTAATCTGAAGTGCTCTGCATGAGGATTATTATAATGAATTCTCAATAACTTCTGACACACTGCTCTGCTATAAGAGACAAAGACTGAATTATTCAACAGTAGAAGTTCACATTCTTCTAGTTATCAGTGACTTGATTTCTTAGCAGCACTGTCTCACTCAGAGCCTGTCTCTTTCAAGTTCAAACTGAATTCTTTCTTCTTCAACTTCTGAATTTGAGCTGTAGTAGAGATGTCTCTCTTCTATAACTTATCAATGAATTTCAAAAGTAATTGAGTTGAAAGATTGTAGATTATTTCATTCTTTGTCAATTCAATGATTGTAAGATATGATATAAGAAGCTCATGATCTTCAGTGTTAGTTCTCTGTAAGAACCTGAGTTCTCTTTCATCTTCTATACTGAGTCACACAGCTGTCTCTTCAGCGCTGTTTCTGAGCTTTAGAGAACTTCAACCCTCTGCAGCTAGCTTCTTCTGCAGTGATAACAGAGATTCTTTTATAGAATTCTTCTCTATATCAATGATATTATAATTGAGCTGTTTAGATAGTATGTCAGTGAGATTAAGCTGATCTGAACAGTATTAAATATAGAAATTATACTCTGAAAGCAGCTCTGCTCACCTGACTTGATATTCTGTCAAGCTCTTTGTTATCAAGAAGTAACACAGATTTACATGATCAGTGAGAACTTGCACTGAGTACTTACTATTCTGAAGATAATGTTATCAGATTTTAAAGAATTCAATAATTGCTAACATCTTCTGATCATGAGTATCATACCTTCTCTGTATGAGTGATAACTTCTTGAAGAAGAAGATCACTGATCTTCATTTGCAGTGTCTTATAGACTCTGTGAAAAAGTCTTCTTTCACAGACAATTCATTGTCTGATTTCTCAGAGATAATTATCTTCTGATTCTTTCAATGTTGAAAGATCTTCAGTGTCAACTGTGAAAAGATTTCACAGATCTCATTCTCAGATATATCAGTCTCACACTGACTGAGTAAGTCAGAGTTAAAATGATTCAGTATTATAACATCTGTGAAAGCTTGTTTCAATTCTGCAAACATCTGTACAGTGTCTTGAGTGAGAGTAAACAGTTCTGTTTTTCTGTCTTTCACACTTCTCTTTAACAGATCTGTAAGAAGGGCAGTAATCTGTGAATATGCATAGATGAATCATCTGTAGAAATTCACAAATTCTAGAAATACCTGCATCTCATGGTATATCCGCGGTGCTGGTCAGTTCTCAATGATGAAGACCTGGCTTCTGTTCATTGAAATATCATTTATCTCAACAATATAATCTAAGAAATCAATCTTCTGCATGTAGAATGAGTATTTTTCAGTGTTTATATAGAGTTGATACTGTCTCAAGTGACTCAACACTTCTTGAACATGGGTATCATGTTCTTTCTCTGATTTTGAGAAGATTAAAATGTCATTCAGATATACTATGCAGAAGACATTAACAAGGCCCTGCAGTGTCTTATTTATATAGATCTGAAAGATGGCTGAAGCATTACAAAGATCAAAAGATAAAACAAGATATTCAAAATTATCATACTTAATATGAAAAGTCATTTTTCAAATGTTGTCTTTGTTAACTCTGATTCTATGATAGACATTCTGTATATCAATCTTTGAGAATATCTTTGCTTCAGATAATTGATCAATCATCTCATCAATTAGTAGTAATGAATAGTGATTCTTAATCATCATCATATTGAGATCTCTGTAGTCTATGTATAGATGTAGTCTATCATTCTTCTTGAATACAAAGAGTATAAACATCTCTGCTGAACTCTTTGATAAATATATTCAGTTCTTTGATTGCACTTCTTCAAGATATTTGCACAGAACATTCAACTCCTTTACAGACAAGTTGTAAAGAGGCCTGTACAGCACTGTTACACTGTCTTCAAGATAAATCTTATATTATATCTTGATGTCAGGAAACTTCACTGCTTTTCTTTCTGAAAAGACATTCTTAAAATCTGTAAAAAGATGTTGTATACATCTGTCTTCAATGACAGATACTGCTGCTAATCTTGCAGTGAGAATGATGACTTCTTCACCTGTTTTCAAGTCTCAATCATCTGCTATGCAGTATATCAACTCAATCTTTTTCTCAAGATTCTTCTGATGAAACTCTTCAGATTTCTCTATCACTGTCTCTTCATCAGTGAGGTGATACTGCCACATCTGAGTGACTCAGTCAATGAGAGAATTGTTTTCTCTCAATCACAGAAGATCTAGAATGATGTTCTCATCTATGATATTAACTGTGTGAAGAAGCAGACTGCTTTTCTTGAAGATTTCTTCTAAGTCTGTGACTACACACTTTGCTTGAATTATGCTAAAATAATAGTATTTTGTTTCATCTATAAATTTTGCATAATCTGACAGATCTATCTTCTTTCAATTCTTCATTAAAGAAAAGAAATAGAATATGAAGTTGATATCTGTTCTGAAGTCAAGTAGACATCTCACTGATATCTTCTCATTTGAGATATACATTGTGATTGTAATATAAACTCAGAGATGTGAGAATTATCAATTCTTTTCTTTCTCTTCTTTATCTTTCACAGATACATTTATCAGAAGAGAAGTTAATTTTGAAAAGATATCTTCTCAGTTTCTTCTCTTCTTCAGCTTCTTACAATCACTGATATAGTGATCATCAGCTCTGTGATTCAAAGGTTGCTTAAGCCAGCGTACGATTACAGGCGTACGCCGGCTTCTTATATATTGAATCTCGTACACTAAATTAATTAGCGGCCGCTAGGGCCCCTTTACATTTGTACATGTATGCTAGTAGTTTGGAAGCGGCCGCATTATTATCCAACAGTTGTATGTTCTTCCGAACCACATTCTCTCCCACCAGATTCGGTCACACCCACATGACCATATTGTACACCCTAGCTTCATGCGGATTAGCTCGCCACTAGCATTTCACAATTGTGTGACCTATTCCTGATCCGGCTAGTGTCCTGCATACACCCTCACAAAGAAACTTCCACTATATTACATCACTTATTCACTAACTTTTCTCATTCTTCAATCATCTTCTTCATCATCATCATCATTGAATGCCACTATTCCATTCAAGATTTCTGCCTCTTCTTCTATTCAACTCTTTCCATCTGTTCATCTATCACATTGTACACATTTCTGACAATGACTCTCTGTTCTCACAACAAGTGTCATTGTAGTGTTCATATCAGGCAGTTTGTTAGCAGTAAGTGTAACACATTGTGAAATGTACATGATCAGAACTTGTTTATCTTCTAACAATTGTCAGAACATACTATCATAAATGACACATCTTCTTCATCTTCTCATACACTCTCTTCACTTTCTCATACACTCTTGACTATTTCTCTTCTCAGCAGATTTCTGATCATGTTTTCTGACATGATTTTGCATGAATGCAGATGCTGATATATTTATTTTTATTCATATAGAATCTTTACATGTTGACAGATTCACATTCACTGATAATAGTGAACCTGATGTTACATTCTTGATTGAGAACTTAAAGAATGCAATAATGAAGAAATTGTCTGTATCATGTGTGGCCAGGTCTCCTGCATTCTCTCTTACTTCTTCTGCTGCTTCTTCCTCTGCTGCTTCTCTCTCTGTCTCTTTCTCTGTCACTTCTCAATCTTCTACACTTGCCCCTGTGTCTGGTTCTCCTGCTCTCACTACTCCTGTTCTCATGACCCCTGGTTTTACTGCCTCTGCTTTTGTTACTAGCTCTCCCTGTTTCAAGAAGATGTTGTATAGGCTTAATGAATCACATCTCTCAGTGTGTACACTCTCACTCTTCTTGTCAACTCTCAGAACAATTTATTGTATAAAGATAATATACAACACAACTATCTGAAGCTCAGTCACAGACACTGATTATTACATTCATTTTAAATATTCATAATAAGATAATTATTTATTTATATCAGAGAATCATTCTCTCTCTCAACAGTATTAAAATCATAAGTCTTTTTCTTTTCATCTTTTCAATCTGATGCTGATTTTTCTGTTCTTAGAAGAAATTGTTATAGGTTTTACTATACACAAAGTTATAATGTTCACAGATATCAAGAAGCTTTTTATAACTGTAAAGTTCAATATTACAGAGATATTCACTCTGATAAATTTCTTTGAAATGATAGATCTGTATCAGTCTATTCTCTGATATCTGTCATCTGACTTCATGATACAGACAAAAGATATTCATGTTTTCAGAAATGAAAATACAGATGTTGTACTCTTTTACACTCACAGATGTGAGACTTGTATATCTTGTCTGAAATGTCATTATGAAAATGAGCTGTTCACATGCTGTGTTCTGCTTTCTGCATTCTCTCATGTCTCTCTCTCTCTTTCTGAGAAGCCTTGTGCATGTTGTAATTGCATGTACAACTCTAAGATCAGCAGATGTTCATTCAGTAACTGTTCTCATCTCTGATTTTGCAATTTTTGTATACTAATAATGATTCTTAGTTACTTCAGTGTCAGAGATCATTCTCATCAAAGATGACAACATCACTGAGACTATCTTCTCTCACTCTCAAGCTTCTCTCATCACTTTCTCTCTCTTCTCTGTGAGAAAGGTTGTGCATACACTGAGTTGTAAGCATTCAGCTTCAGATGACTTTCATCATTATTCATCTGATTCTGCATCTTCTTCTTCTTCTGTTTCTTTCATCTTCATTCTCTCTGTCTCAGCTTCTGATTCTGTGAGTTCTGCACTCTTCTTCAATTTCTCTACACATACATGTACACATTTCTATATTGGCATTCCAGTCAATATTGTGATAAATGACATTAATGTCATACACAGAGCAGTAGAGAAATCAGAGACATGCATGATATTATTACAAGAGCAGCTTGCAACTCTCAAATCTCTTGCAGATCTCGAGTTTTGAGATTTCCTTTGTTTTTAGCATTTTTCAGATAATATGGTATTGGAAATAGATTAAACATGTGACATATAAAAATGAATGAAGTGTGTATGATAACATTTATCTTTTTACAGCTAACTCTTACAGTTAATGATTAATTCATTATCTCTTTTCTTTTTCTTACACTTTTTCTTTATCTGCTAGTTACTACTCTTATATGATCTCTATATAATACAGCATTCAGTGACTAGGTTCAGCAGCTTTCATCTTTATAATTCTGTCTCACACATTATACTGTCTCTCTTCACCTGCTCAGATCACTACAGTGAACAGCTCATTGAAACTAATCTCACTCAATCTCTGAGTATTTTCAGAGGTTGAGATGACTTGGTCTCATGCATTCATAGATGTTTCAGATAGTTCATCCTCTGTGATCTCTGCAATTGAACTGATGTAAACAGTTAAATTCAACTCTGAATTTCTTTTTCTTCTGTAATCTGATTCATGTGCAAGTCCGTCACTTTAAGACTGCTCTTTATCATGTTACACCTGCTATCTGCAGTACATTATTGTATGACTGGCTACAGTCTCATCACTTATTGAAGTGTGATGTTTATCTGATTTCTTCATTTCTTCTCATTCTTTTCTTATAATCATGAAAAGATTGAAATAAGTGAGATTATCTGATTTGTAAGTGTCTATGATTTCTCTTACTTCATGAGACTTTTCAATTGTAAGTCTCTTCTTTTTCAATACTGATAATAGTGCTGTGAATAATCATAATTCACTCAGATCTTGCATTCTTACTTTTATAAGTTATGAATTATTGATTAAGTTGTGTAAGATCTGTTTCTCTGATTCTTTCAATATATACATTCTCAGAGAATGTGATTTGAGTATTTTATATGACTCAAATTATCTAGATTGAAACTTCTCAGAACTCTTATTATGTACAAAAACTCACATTTTCATCTTGAGACTCAATTTCTTAATAAGTGAGTCTCATATTCTTTTCAATTGAATTGCTCAGTTCAGAAGTAACTTATTAGCTTTTGCATGTGTGTGGCTGATCTCTTTCAATCTTGATTTCATGTCTGCAACTGTTGCATTCACAACTGCTGTTTCTGCTGCATCTGCAACTACTTTCTCTCTTACCTTTTTCAAAGCATTCTCCGGGATGCGCGGATGCAATTCATACAACAGATAGAATGATGAACACTTGAAGACTGCATGCTGTCAAATCTGTGTGATCAATAGCACCTGTCTGAGATATTCATTTCATAGTCTTGTAGACTTGTTCACTAGATATTTCATCAGCATATTGTCTAAGATTTCATTCAAGTGTTTCACCTTTTCATTCATTCACAGATGATATAGCATTGTTCTACAATATCTTGTCTGTAACTGGCTCACAAAATGTCTCACTGCTTCTTCTACAAGGTTCATATCATTATCAGTTAGAATCTTGCACAGCATTTCATAGTTAACATAGATCTTATTATATAGAAACTTTGTCATCACCTTCTCTGTCATCTCTGAAACTGCTTTCATGACTGACCAGTCAGTAGCATAATCAATAGCAGTGATTATTTATTGATTTTCATTTAGTGTTCACAGTAATATGTCTATGAGGTTCACTCTTCATCATTTGAACAGTTGTATCATACACTTCATCTGATATTGCACTTTCTTGTATTCTAATCCTTTCTTCAATTCTTTCACAACCTGATAATTCAGACACTCATGAGCATATACCTGAATATTCTCAGTCATACTTGACTAGTACACTCTTGATTCAAGTATACTTATGAGTTCAGAGCTTTCTAAGTGACTGAATTCCTTGTGCATGTGAGCTATTAAATCATATTGAAATGAAGATTCTAGATAGAGAGCTTCTGCATATTCTAGATTGCAGTAAAGCATAATATCATTTTTCAATTTTCTCAGCTTAAAGTTCAGAAGCATCTCTTCTACTACTTTCATAAGACACTTATCATCTGACACCTTGTCATTCTTTAAGTGAGAGATCATAATGTTCACTTATTCTGATTCCTTGCATCTTCTCAGTGTGTTTAATGTGAATATCTCTTGTATCTGATTCACAGAACTCTCACTCATGAAATTGAGTCTGTGACTGATTGTATCAGGCATCACTGTGTTCAATTCTTTTCAGTATTTAATATGAAGATTGTATACTTGAAACTCTGAGATTCAACATGCTAAGCATTTGAAAGGTTTTATCATTGATTGTAGATAGACAAGGCTTTTATAATCTGTGATCACTGTTATTGTATACTTGTTATTGATATATCTATTTCACAACATCAGTACATGCTTGATTGCTAGCAATTCCTTTTCATGCACTGAATAATTGAGCTCAGTGTTCAATAGTTTTCTATCATTGTATGCCACTGAGTGCAGCTTGCTGTTCTTGCTCATCTGTAGAAGAGCACCTCTGATAGCTCATTTGAATGTGTCTGTTTCAATGTAGAAAGGTTTATTACAATCTGATTGAATAAGTACTGAGAATGTTATTACATATTCTCTCAGTGTGAGAAAAGCCTCTTCACACACAGTATTTCAGATGATTGAACAAAACTTCTTCTTTCACAGATTTGCATTCATTTCTCTTAAGAGATCTGAGAGTGATGCAGATATTCATGCAAAATCCTTGATGAATCTGCAGTAATATGAGATCAACTCAAGAAACTGTTATATATGATGTACATTCCTCGGCTGCGGTCAATTTGCTATGACATTCAATTTCTCTGAGATGAGGTGTATACAGTTATCACTCACTACATGTCTCACAAACTTCAACTCTTTCATTTCAAACACACACTTGATTGATTTGATGTAGAGCTTATGCTCTGTCAGAGTTATAAGCACTTCATTGAGATGCTTCAAATGTTCATTGTATGAGTTTGAAAAGACTAGAATATTATCAAGATATATGAGACATGAGGTTTTATTCTGTTTATGAAGAATCATATTCATTATTATTTAAAAGATGATGAGTGCATTTGTCAGACTGAATAGCATTGCTAGGAATTTGAACTTCTCTCATTATATATTAAATATGATTTATGAGACTGACAGTTCATCTACACAGATCTGTCAGTATTCTGAGAGAAGATCAATCTTTGATAGATATCAGGTGTTTTCAACTGTATTCAACTGTTGTTGAATTCATGACAGTGAATATTCATTCTTGATTGTAAGCTTGTTGAGTGCTTGATAATCAATACACATTTGTCACTCTTCACTCATCTTTTTCATGAATAGAACTGGAAAGCCTCACATGCTTGATGAGAGTCATATGAGATCATGTTCTAGAAGGTTGGTAATCTGACACTTCTGTTCTTTGAGATGTGTTTGTGACAGAGAATACACATTCTGATTGACTAGTTTTGCATTCCTCATGTCAATCTCATGTATGAATCCTCATTCCAGCAGCAATTCCAGTGAAAGATCTGTTTGAAAGACCTTTCTATACTTCTTCAGAAGCTTCTTCATACACTTGTTCTTCTACATATTCTTTATCTTGGTTTCCTCTGCTTTCAGGTCTCATATAACATACAGAATGCTTTCAGATAAGGTCTTACAAATCATTCTCTTTGCTTATTAATGTGTAAGCAGATTTAATCCTTCTATATCAGAGATGTGAAATGTTCTTCTCATATCAGTTGATAGAATTGTATGAATCATTTTCTTTCTATCAGTCAACTGTATATAACATGTACATCATTGAATCTGCAGATTGAACCTTTAAAATCAATTGAGTTCAAGAATAAGATTATATTTCACATTCTGCAGCTCTCACACTCAAATATAGCAAGATCATTCTCTGAAGTGTAAGAGAACTCTTACTCTTACAGGTGATATCAAATATCAGTTATCAGATAATTTTATGTGTCAGGGATTCTTCACTCAGCAGACCTCTTTCAATCTTCAGATCATATAATCATCAATATATTACATAGAAGCTTCTGTATTCACTAACACTTTTACAGCCATCTCTCAATTCTTACTCAAGTACTCTCTATACATTAACATTTCAGGTCTCAAGGCATTGAGATGAGTGTTCACTTCATCATTCTTATTCACATCTCATTCAGAAGCCTGCTTCTTCTTTGTATTTGTAGAATTCAGAGAGTCATCTAACACAGACATCTCTTTCACTTTGAAGACTTTTCATAGAATATCAGTAAGTGTCTCTGAGCTCACTAATTCTGCTAGTTTTTTGACTCTCTTGCTTCTCTTGACTGTGCATGCTGAGTGTAATCTTTTACATCATGATTTTAGCATCTGCAGTTAAAGCAAGCTTGATACTCATAACATCAAGATTTTCACTCAGAGAATCTCTTTTTCAGAGAATTCAGTGCTTTAGTGATAACATTCAGATCTAGATTCATTGTGTCTGAGTGTATAACTTGTGTCATAGAAGTCTGATTATCTGTTCTTCACTGAGATATACTCAATTACAGTATTTTCTGTCACAATTGACTTGCTTATTCTCATACAATGAGAATGTTATATGCTTCTTTCATCATGTCTGATTGCAAGATTAAGCATTTTCATTTCACTCTCAACTCAGATGTAAGACTATGAATGAAGATCTGTAAACAGAAAGATGTTAAAAGCTCTTTATTCAACATAAGATAGTATAAACTGAAGTATGTAAAGTATAATGTAAGATCACTCACTTATCTACACTCAGTGAAGTATTTATAACACTTATCTCATATGTTCACTTTCTCAAAGTTATGCAAGATTCATTTGAAAAACTCATTTCATATTTATGAGAATGAATATCACTTCAGATCTGTGAAATTTATCTTTTTATCAGTCATTTATAATAACTTTACTTTTCTGTGTAGAAATGTGACAGATCTTAAGACTTGTTGAAATTTCATTGACTGTCTGTCTGTGAGTTCACATTCAATCTGATAATATAATCACATCTGACTTAGTCAGCTGATTGCAGCATCATTTTTTCAGTCACTATTAAAGCTTGATAGCTTCAACAGATCTTCTGACTTGATGTATTTCATGCTCAGATTCTCATTCTGTGCAGTGATCTTCAATAATGTGTATACTTCTGAAGAGGTTGTGAACAATCATGATGAAATCTTCAGATTCAGTGTAGTTATCTGTCTGTATAAACATTTGATCTTCTGCTGCAGGCCTAAGATCTGGTTTTCTCTATTCTTATTAATGATGATGATTGTGTCAGTGAAGCTCTTCATAGTGAATGCTTAATCTGCAGTGAATGTCAATTGTTGTTTGACTTCTGCCTCAGCCTGCCACTGTATATGCAAGGCCTTGATTTCATTTAGAATTCTTGTATATGTACAGAGCTTCAATTCCAGTTCAGCTGTCTCAGCTGCTTTTCTTACTGTTTTAAGTAATTTCTCTAAGAGGTTCTGCATACCTTCCAGTTCAGATAGCAGAGAAGAGTGTTGTTTATATTAGCTAGAGAAGATATTCATTTCAGTGATTTTCTCATTAATTGTACAATGTCTATTATTATATCACTGTATCATTATATTGTTATATGATTTCTGTTATTATTATATGACTCTGATGATGATCACTTCCTTCTTTTTATCCTTCTTCTGAGTAGAGAGCAGACTTCTTTGAATCTGATTCATCACTTTCATTCTCTTTCTCACATCTCATCTGTTCGCGTCTCATACATGGCATTTGCCTGAATGTGAAGTTTTCCCTCAACAAGTGAAGCAGCATCAATTGAATACTCTTTCACTCATCACTCTTTATACACTATCTTTTGAGGCATTCTAGGACCACACTGACATGATAACTATAAATCACTTTATAGATGGAATTATCACACTCTGAAGAAGCCTGCGCTTCTCACCAGTTTTTAGACATGCTACCAGATGTGATTCAAAGGTTGCTTAAGCCAGTGTACAATTACAGGCGTACACTGGCTTCTTATATATTGAATCTCATACACTAAATTAATTAGCGGCCGCTAGGGCCCCTTTACATTCGTACGCGTACGCTAGTAGTTCGGAAGCGGCCGCGTTATTATCCGACGGTTGTACGTTCTTCCGAACCACAGCTCTGCAGTTGAAACAGAGATCTTTGTCAAATCTTTTTTAATATTTCTTCACAGTGAGTGAAGAATTAGAATACTTGAAATTCTTCTTTACTTTCTCTGCACTGAAGCTATTATAGCACTGTTTAGATTCTGTTATTAATTACTTAGAAGAGATCTTATTAGCCTTTTTCTCAGAGAATTGATTATTCTAATAGATTCAGAAAGCCAGGTTGATAAGCTCAGTGTAATTGATTAATAGACTCTGATATTATAATATCATTGTCTGCATCTTATGAGTCAGCTTTATAAGATAAAGCTGCATTTTTAATTAATTCAAATCATCAGTCAGTTCCTCTCAATATTCTTCAAATCTTATATTGAAATTGAAAGAATTCTCATCATCTCATTGATATAATGAGTTGAATTACTGTGCTGCTGTGAAGCTGTGATTGCAGTGATCTTCAATTTAATTCAGTAGAAAGTTCTTGAATTCTTTTCAAGTTATAATAGTATTGATATACTCAAGCTCTCTCTTTTTAATAACTCAAGTAGTTGCAGAGATGCCTTCAAGAAGGTTGATAATATATATTACTCATATCTCATGAGTATTATACTGACTCAGATTAAGGCAGAATTTCTGTTCAAGAGTACAGATAAAGCTGTGAAATTCAGACAAGATATTTTTCTTATATCTTAGTAAATCTCTGATTTTAATCTCTCTATCTCTATGATAGATGTAGATGTGTAGAGGCTGCAGCAGTGATAGAGCAGTTAAAGAGCTTATATTAAAATATACAGTAAGTTCAGAAATCTCAGATTTCTGCTGAGATAGAGATGTATGCACTCTAGAGAATGATGTAGTATTTCCTTCAGAGAGTGAGATTGAGTTAGTCTCAGTGCAGATATATGAGATCATATCAGTCTGTTAGAGCTTGACTGATTCAAATATGTAATCAGATAAAGTGATTTGAATTGTAATATAATAGAATTAAAGTGATGACTAGTCAGTGACAATATATAGAGATAGTTGTTTAAGAAGCTGTATAAGTGAGCTTGACTATCTTGTTTAAATAGTGAGCTTGTATGCTACAGAGTTATTGCAAGAATATCACAGATATAATACTTAGTATACTAAGAAGATTGTATAAGACACACAGTAACTCTTGTGTATATTTCAGTAGAAGTAAAATGAATTGCTGACTTCTTTGATAAGAAGCCAGCATCTAGCTATTCTATATAGATAATGAACAGATACTCTTCTCTCATTTCATGAGTAAGAATAACTGAAGTGATACCTCAGCAGCATCTCATTGTCAAGAAAGAGTAATCTGCTGACCTTGTATAGAAGCGGGGTGTAAGAATAAGTGCTCGCAGGCGATTATTCGGGTGTTTGCAGCTTGGCGTGATATGTACTGTTAACTACTAGAAGTGTTCACAGTAGAAAGATAAATATAGAGATCAAATGTATAATAGCATTCAAGCTGAGTTGTAAATAGTATTCACAAACTCCAGTCTATATAGTTATGTGTAGTCAAGGGCCGCTAGCCCTATTGATTACATGAGAGATAGAAATAGAGATAAAGAATTCATGAGAAGCAGAATTTCTTACATATCTCTCTCTCTCTAAGACTTTGTCTGTGAAGTCTTTCACTGAGTGACTTCATAGTCAGCTCAGCACTACAGTGATACTCACTAAAAATTCTTCACATCTATAAAAAATCTCAGTGAGGAAAAATTCCTTGTTACTGTGAAGAGAAAAGAGTCTGTCACTCAGTTCCTTGTTCTGTGAGATTCTTTGTAACCTACAGATTCTTCTCTGACTATCACACAGATTCATCTCACATCTTTCATATAGAAGAGTTCTGGTTGACTCTCAATCATTTTCACAAGATTCTTGTGTGATTATTACACAGATTCATCTCATAGATGAATCACTCTCTGTGAGATCACTCTCATCAAAGAGAAACATTCACAAGTTGATTTTTCATTCATTCTTGCAAATCATTGCTCTTTGACACTGTAGAATTGTGAGGAATTTTTCATTCTTTTATCAACTCTGTAGAATTATAGAATCAAGATGTTCACAGTCTGTAATCACTCTTTGTAGTCATATAGAAAGATTCAGGCCTGTGATTCACAATCACTCTTATTTACTAGAGTGATCTGACTGTTCTGTAGAATCACTCACAGTGTAAGCAAACCTCTCTAGAGTAGTATAAATATCCCAGATCTGTTCATAAAATCTTATCTTCTTTTCTCTTTTTCTGTAACAGCTTTCATTCTTACAAACTGTGAGTATTCTCATTCATTTATAAAGTGTTTTCACTCAGATGACAGAGAGAGAGTGTTTCTGACAATGTTCATGTATTGATTCAAGAACTTCTCAAGAATAAAAATTTTTTCAATTTCAATATCTTTATAAACAATGTCTGGCTGTTACTGAGCTTCTTGTGAGTGTCTCTGTGACTTCTCTGATCACTTTTTATCAGCTGATGAAGCAGGAGTGCTGCTGCCCATGACTGTGTCTTCATCTCTCTCAGCCTCACCACTGCACCTGATCTTCAGGCCAACAGCTCATCTCATCTCTTTCCCAGGTCAGTCTCTGGCTTCAAGCAGCATAGTCTCTTTCTTTACTGTAAGTCTTCTCATAAGTAATTTCTTACAGATTCTAGCTAATAGTTCTTGTGAAGCTCTCAGTGTTGTCAGTGTCTCCTGCAGCTCTGCAGGCCTACAATCATTTCTTCTCTGCCTGCACAATCTCTGATCAGGTATATGTGAATATGCCTAGGTTCTCTATCAATGATTCTCACACCGCGGCGCATTTCTGCAATCTCATTGTCAATGAGAGATGAGTTCTCAGGTACCTGCAAAATCTGGGTAATTAAGGCAATGTAAATGTCATGAATTCATAACAGAAGTTGATCTGGGCAGATGAGCTCTCTCTCTGTATTCTCATTGTTTTCAGGCTGAATACTTCAGCATAACTGAGAGAGCAGACACAGCTTTGTGAGGAATATCTAATCACACACACAGATGATCAGTCTTCAAGGCCCTGCTACAACTGCACACACTCTGGTATCTGACTTCTCTGAAGTCTGTGCATTTCTGACAGTCTTCACATCAAATGCAATAATTATCTGTATCACAGATATAATACTTTCTACTTCTTTAAAGAGAGAAATTAATAGTTGTGAGAGAATTGAGTGTCACAAGTATTAATGATGTGAGTGTGAGTTTTCTTTGTTTTTTCTTTATTGATCTCTAAATTGTATTCACAGTCCTGTTTATTTTCTTGTTTTTTAGCTTTAATAAGAGTATGTTTTCTTCTTCTCTTATATACATCATAGACTGTTCATCTCAGTAGAAACTCATTATCTTGTAGACTAGAATTCATAAATAACAGTGTTAATGTCTTTATTATAATCAGGTTCTTAATGAAGACTGCATCATTCTGACTTGTCAGAATTTACAGTATAAAAGTCATGTCTCAGCTTCTGCAGATATCTTATCTGTTCAGATGATTCTTAAGTGAACTTATTCATCTTATCAGAATACTTTTATCACTGAACCTTGAATCAGAGCTCACAATCTTACTTCTCTGAGTCAATAATCTCTTTGATCTGATATTCTCTTTCACTCTCTAGTGTTTTATAGATAGAGTAATGAGTCACAGAGTTCTCTTCTGAGAATTCCTTATATTCACAGAGTAAAGAGATATGAAAAACATTATACATCTATAACTCAGATGACAGTTTTAATCTATAGAACTGTGAGCTAACTTTCTTCATAATCTTACAAGACTCTGTTCATAAAAGATTCAGCTTCTTACTAGATCTTCATGTGATAATGTTTTCTAGACTTAGTCAGACTCTATCATCTTTCTTGAAACTCTTTATAATATGCTTAAAGTCATAGTATCTCTTCTGATACTCTTGAGCCTTTCTCAAGAATTCACAGACTTTCTCCTGAATCTCCTGAATTCTCTCAGCCTGTTCACAGATATTATCACACTCTATAGTGTACTCTCACAGGTTTATCAAGGTCATCTGTGAATAAGTCTCAGTGAGTATCTCAAAAAGGGTTTTATCTATGCTGACATGCTTTAAGTTGTTGTATATAAACTTTATAAGTGATAATCAATGCACTCAGTTATTCTGATTGTAATTGACAAAGCATCACAGATACTGTTTTAATATACTTATCAGGCATTCTGTCTGATCATCTATCTGTTGATGAAAAGCTGTGCTTAGATCTTGCAAGATCTTCAGTATAGTTATCAGATCAGATTAGAACTCTTCTGTGAAGATTAATTCTCTATCTGAGACAATATTCACAGATAATTCATGTAACTGAATCACATTGCAGATGAAGATATGAGTCAAATTCTTTGACTTCAAGTCCTTATAAGTGAGTATAAAGTGTGTTATCTTAGTGAAGTGATTCACTATCACCAGTACACTGTCAAAGCAGGCATCATATATGTTCTTGCTTTCAGAGAGACTTATAAGAGTATTCATTTCTAGCTGTTCCCAAGGTTCCTGCAGAATGAGTAGAGAAGTAAGTTCTTTATATGACCTGAACTGCACTACCTGTGAATCCTGATAAATAGCACAAGAATTCACTATCTTCTTCACAAGTTCTTGCATCTTTAGTCAGAAGTATTTTCTTATGAGCAACTCATGAGTTCTAGTATCTGTAAAATGATCTGTTAGAGAAGAGTTATGATATCTTTTAATAAGTTCTATATATAGAAACTCATTTACAGGCATATAAATTCAGTTCTCTCTTTACAAGAGACTATTTAAGTCTCTTTAATTCTTTATTTCTGCAGGATTGATCCCTGCTGTAAGCAGTTTCTAAATATACTGAGTATATTCATTCTTCAGTTACAGTTCAGACAATCTGAATAGAAGATCTTGTAAAGACTTATGCTCTGTTTTCTCTTACACCAGGTCTTTCATAATACTTCTCAAAGCCTGTAAACTCTTCAGGTTATAGATACTCTCTTCAAGAATTCTTACAGAGATTCTCAGAGTGTTGACTCTCAGTGTTATAGAGAGTAGTTGCACAGGCTTCTTTTCTCTCTTCTTTCTCTTCTCTCACAGAGAATTGAGAGACTCTTCAGTTAATCTCTTCACAATACTCAGTCTGAGCATTCTGTGAAGCTTTTCTATCTTCTCTAGTCTCTCTGTGTCTGTTGTTCTGGTCTTCTTAATATAGTCTGATCTGTGAGAGAGTCTGTTCACTGAGTTCTTAGTTTTCTTGATATGTTCTATCTTGAATCAGAACTCACTCAGTCTCTGAGCTCAGTGAACCTGCTGCTGTGAGAGTTTCTTGATTGAAGCAAACTGTTATAAGCTGTTATGATTAGTTCTAACAGTAATCACTGTCACAAGACTCTTGAAGTAGTGATATCAGTGACAGAAGAATTCCACTATTGTGAGAAGCTTCTGATTATAAATGCTATAGTTAATCTTCACAGATTGCATCTTTCACAAGAAAAAGATCACTGAAACTCAGTTCTCATTTAACTGTAGTTGTGAGACTATTTCTGAAATTGCAAAGAAGAAGATATCTATCTTCAATCTAGTTAAGAGTAAGAAATCAAAGTGAAACAGTATCACTGTATCTGTGAATATCTGTTTCAATCTTACAAAGATCTCATGAGCTTCTGAAGTAAGAAAGTTCTTACAGTTCTTTCTTCTCAACAATCTTTTCATTCTCTATTCATGAAATAACTTCTTCTTATTTTCACTCTTCAGCATGTCTGTAAGAGTCAAGGAGATTCTTATAAATACAAAGATAAATTATTTATAGAAATTCACAAAGCTCAGAAAGATCTGAATCTCATGAATACTAGTTAGCTCTGATCATGATAGAATAGTCTCAATCTGTGAAGATTTCATCTGAATATCATCTGTGATAATTACATATTCTAGGAAATTAATTCAGCAGACACTGAAGTTGCACTTTACAAGCTTAATATACAGTTCTGTCTCATCTAAGATCTTCAATATACTTTGCACATGCTCAGTGTGTTCTTTCTTCTTCATGAAGTACATCATCACATCATTCAGATATATTATCATGAAGACATTCAGATATATATAAAGTGTTTTATTAATGAAAGACTGAAATGCTGCAGAGATATTAGTCAGATTAAAAGATATTACTAGATATTTAAATAATTTCAGTGCAGTTCTAAAGACAGTCTTTCATTCATTCTCAGACTGTATTCACAGCCATGTATATACATTGATCACATTTAGTTGTGTGAATATGACAGCTCTCATGAGACAGTTGATCACATTCTCAATCAGAGACAGAGAATAGCAGCTCTTTATTATCTTGAAGTTCAGGTCACAGTAGTCTATACACAATCTGAGATCTTTATTCTTCTTCTTTACAAACATCACAGAGGCTCTCATGAAGGCCTGTGAAGATCAGATAAAGTCATTCTTCAGATTCTTCTTTATATAGATTTGCAAGACCTCTGTCTTATAATGAGAGAGCTTATAGATTGATTCTCAGAAGGGTTTCTGCTCTTCTATCAAATCTATTATCAGATTCTTCTTACAGTGAGAAGAAAGCTCAGCTGCTTTAGCTGAGCTGAACATCTCTGTGAGATCTTAGTATTTCTCTAATATCTGAAGCTCAGTTTTCATAACTGTGAGATTCTCAGACACTTACAAAGCTATTATATAGATGAGCTTGTCTTCTCTAACTAACTCTGCAGTATCAACTGCTTCTATCTCTGTAAGTGAGTCTGTCAACACTAATTGAAAGTATAAACCTGACTTATAAACAGCTATGTGCAGATTGTGTCTTTGAAGTCATGTAAGTCTCAAATACATATCATCTGTGATGTCTGTGATAATCACAGTTTTCATAAATCTTCTTCAGATTTCAGAGAGATCTTGCAATTCAAAGATAACTCTTGTAAGTCTCTCAGTTCTCAGATCTGAGTTCTCATGTTCTACTTATTGTAAGAGCAGATTCTCAGTCTTCATCTTTCAGCTCATTCACTTCATGAGCTTTAGAGATATTACAGTGATCTGAGATTCTGAGTCTATCAATACTTTTCATACTTGCAGAGCAGCAGTACTGCAGTACAGTCTCTTCTCATGAGTAAGCATTTTCATTGAGAGAGTAACAGATTCAGATGTCAGCTTCAAGACTCTTAAGAAGGCTGTTGCTGACTCTGTTCATGACTTCTCAAATTTCTATTTTGATTTGTCTGAACAGTTTATACAGAGATATTCTGATTTAGAACAGATAAAGCAGAGTCTCTTTTCCTTGATCTCTCTGTTATATACTCTGTTCACAGAAGCTTATGAAGCTCTCTCTTTCTACTCAGCAGTCAGACATGAATCTCTCTGTGTCTTATTATCTTTTTCTGACAAACCTGTTCTCTGTTATTCTGACTCTCACAGAGTCAGTTAATGATTCACTCTCTACAGATCTGTGACTCTCACAGTGATCTGTAAGTGATGAATAAGAGTCATCAGTTTCTTCAGAGTCAAGAGCTTAGAGTCTTGCTCAATGAGCTTGTTCTGCATATCTTTATTCAGTCTCTTTATAAACATCATCATTCAGATCTTGTTTCAGAGCCCTGTTTTCACAGGTCTCAATTTGTATCATAATTTCATAAAGCACTGTGAGTAGTCTTCATCAGATTTCTTATCTCTTTTTCTAATATTAATGATTACAGCTCAGGTATTTTCTGTTCAACTCACAGAGTTTCTTAACTTATTCTCTAGATAGATCTTGAGAACAGATTATCAGAATCTCTCATGATTATTCTCTAGATAATTCAGTCAGTTCTTGGCTTCAGTGTAATAGAGGTCTGTCATTATATAGATAACAGCTTCTTCATCTTTCATATCACACAGTCAGGCTTGCAAGTCAATTTCAAATACAAACTTGTAAAAGCTTTTATAGATTGTGATTCAATAGATGATCTTAAGTGATTGTAACTTGAGAAAGTTTCTTTTCAGTTTATAAGTGTCTCTGAAGATCATGTCTAGAGACTCAGTTCAAGAGTGTTTGCAGACAGTAAGCATTTCTTATAGAAAAATAGCTTGATTCTGTGAAAGATGCTCAAGAATGTTCTTCACTAAGATTGATTTATTCATGAGTTCAGAGAGTTCCTCTGTCACAGATGCAGAGAATGATATCTCATGAGTGATTAATAAGTTCTCTGAGACTTCTTTTATGAGAGTTATTCATGATTCAGGTGGCTGCTTCTGAGTATCTGCAGTAGAGTTCACAGGGATTGAAGTATACAAGTTTCTAGTTCTTTCAGTTATAACAGACAGTTGCTGACTGACTGAGCTTGAAATGTAAGAATAAGTGCTTACAGGTGATTATTCAGGTGTTTGCAGCTTGATATGATATGTACTGTTAACTACTAGAAGTGTTCACAGTAGAAAGATAAATGTAGAGATCAAATGTATAATAGCATTCAAGCTGAGTTATGAATAGTATTCGCGAACTCCAGTCTATATAGTTGTGTGTAGCCAAGGGCCGCTAGCCCTATTGGTTACGCGAGAGATAGGAATAGGGGTAAAGGATCCGCGAGGAGCGGGATTTCTTACACGGGGTTCTTATATTCATCAATCGGATCTTCTCATAATATATCCGAATGATGTCATAGTGTGGTTCGGAAGAACGTACGACCGTCGGATAATAACGCGGCCGCTTCCAAACTACTAGCGTACGAATGTAAAGAGAGCCCTAGCGGCTACTAATTAATTTAGCATACGAGATTCAATATATAAGAAGCCGGCGTACGCCTGTAATCATACACTGGCTTAAGCAACCTTTGAATCACATCTGATAGCATGTCTAAAAACTGGTGAGAAGTGTAGACTTCTTCAGAGTGTGATAATTCTATCTATGAAGTGATTCATAGTTATCATGTCAGAGTGATTCTAGAAATATCTCAAAAGATAGTATATGAAGAGCAGTGAGCAGAAGAGCATTCAATTGATATTACTTTACTTATTAAGGAAAAACTTCATGCTCAGACAAATGCCATGTATGAGATGTGAACAGATGAGATGTGAGAAAGAAAATGAGAGTGATAAACCAGATTCAAAGAAGTTCACTCTCTACTCAAAAGAAGAATAAAAGAAGAGATGATCATCACTGAAGTTGTATAATGATAATAGAAAAGTGATATAATGATAGACATTGTACAATTAATCAGAAATTATTAAAATAAATATCTTCTCTAGCTGATATAAACAACACTCTTCTCTGCTATCTGAACTGAAAGATATGCAGAATCTCTCAGAGAATTTACTTAAAACAGTAAGAAAAGCAGCTGAGATCACTGAACTGAAATCAAAGCTTCATACATGTATAAGAATTCTAAACAAGATCAAGGCCTTGCATACACAGTGACAGACTGAGACAGAAGTCAAATAACAATTAGCATTCACTGTGAATCAAGTATTCACTATGAAGAGCTTCACTGACACAATCATCATTATTAATAAGAATAGAGAAAACCAGATCTTAGACCTACAGCAGAAGATTGAATGTTTACATAGATAAATGACTACATTAAACCTGAAGATCTTATCATGATTATTCATGATCTCTTCAGAAGTATACACATCATCAGAGATCACTGTGCAGAATGAGAATCTGAGTATGAGATATATCAAGCTGAGAGATCTGCTGAAGTTATCAAGCTTTAATAACAACTGAAAAAATAATGCTGCAATCAGCTGACTAAGTCAGATATGATTATATTATCAGATTGAACATGAACTCACAGACAGATAGTTAACAGAATTTCAACAAGTCTTAAGATCTGCTGTATTTCTATACAGAAAAGTGAAGTTATTATAAATAACTGATGAAAAGATAAATCTCACAGATCTGAAGTAATATTTATTCTCATAAATATGAAATGAGTTTTTCAAGTGAATCTTACACAACTTTGAGAAAGTGAATGTATAAGATAAGTGTTATGAATACTTCACTGAGTGTAGATAAGTGAGTGATCTTACATCATACTTTACACACTTCAGCTTACACTATCTTGTGTTGAATGAAGAGCTTTCAACATCTTTCTGTTTACAGATCTTCATTTATAATCTTACACCTGAGTTGAGAGTGAAATGAAAATGCTTAATCTCACAATCAGACATAGTGAAAAAAGCATATAACATTCTCATCATATGAGAACAAGTGAGTCAATTGTAACAGAAAATACTGCAATTGAGTATATCTCAGTGAAGAACAGATAATCAGACTTCTACAACATAAGTTATACACTCAGATATAATGAATCTAGATCTGAATGTTATTACTAAAGCACTGAATTCTCTGAAAAAGAGATTCTCTGAGTGAAAATCTTGATATCATGAGTATTGAGCTTGCTTCAACTGCAGATACTAAAATCATGATATAAAAGATTGCACTCAGCATGTGCAGTTAAGAGAAGTAAGAAAGTCAAAAAACTAGCAGAATCAGTGAGCTCAGAGACACTCACTGATATTCTATGAAAAGTCTTCAAAGTGAAAGAGATGCCTGCATTAGATGACTCTCTGAATCCTGTAAATGCAAAGAAGAAGCAGACTCTCAAATAGAGTACAGGTGAGAATGAAGTGAACACTCATCTCAATGCCTTGAGACCTGAAATGTTAATGTATAGAGAGCACTTGAATAAGAATTGAGAGATGGCTGCAAAAGTGTTAGTGAACACAGAAGCTTCTATATAATATATTAGTGATTATATAATCTGAAGATTGAAAGAAGTTCACTGAGTGAAGAATTCTCAATATATAAGATTATCTGATAACTAATATCTGATATCACCTGTAAAAGTAAGAGTTCTCTTGTACTTTGAAGAATGATCTTGCTATATTTGAGTGTGAGAGCTGCAGAATGTGAAATATGACCTTATTCTCAGACTCAATTGATTTCAAAGGTTCAATCTGCAGATTCAATGATGTACATGTCATATGCAGTTGACTGATAGAAAGAAAATGATTCATATAATTCTACTAACTGATATGAGAAGAACATTTCATATCTCTGATATAGAACAATTAAATCTGCTTACACATTAACAAGCAAAGAGAATGATTTATAAGATCTTATCTGAAAGTATTCTGTATATCATACAGAACCTGAAAGCAGAGAAAATCAAGATAAAGAATATACAGAAGAATAAGCATATGAAGAAGCTTCTGAAGAAGTATGAAAAGATCTTCTGAACAGATCTTTCACTGAAATTGCTGCTGAAATGAGGATTTATACATGAGATTGATATGAGGGACACAAAACCAGTCAATCAGAATGTGTACTCTCTGTCACAAACACACCTTGAAGAACAGAAGTGTCAGATCACAGACCTTCTAGAATGTGATCTCATACAATTCTCATCAAGCGCGTGAGGCTTTCCAGTTCTATTTGTGAAAAAGACAGATGAAGAGTGATGAATATGTATCAATTATTAAACACTCAACAAGCTTACAATCAAGAATGAATATTCACTGTCATGAATTCAATAACAGTTGAATACAGTTGAAAACATCTGATATCTATCAAAGATCAATCTTCTCTCAGAATACTGACAGATCTGCATAGACAAACTGTCAGTCTCATGAACTGTGTTTAATACATAATGAGAGAAGTTCAAATTTCTAGCAATGCTATTCAGTCTGATAAATGTGCTCATCATCTTTCAAATGATGATGAATATGATTCTTTATAAACAAAATGAAACCTCATATCTTATATATCTTGATAACATTCTAGTCTTTTCAAACTCATACAATGAACATCTGAAGCATCTCAATGAAGTGCTTATAACTCTGACAGAGTATAAGCTCTATATCAAATCAATCAAGTGTGTGTTTGAAATGAAAGAGTTAGAGTTTATAAGATATGTAGTGAGTGATGACTGTATACATCTCATTCTGAAGAAATTGAATGTTATAGTGAATTGACTGTAGCTGAGAAATGTACATTATATACAACAGTTTCTTGAGTTGATCTCATACTATCACAGGTTTATCAAGAATTTCACATGAATATCTGCATCACTCTCAGATCTCTTAAGAGAAATAGATGCAAATCTGTGAAAGAAGAAGTTTCATTCAATCATCTGAAATACTATATGCAAAGAGGCTTTTCTTACACTGAGAGAACATATAATAACATTCTCAGTGCTTATTCAATCAGATTGTGATAAACCTTTCTATATTAAGACAGATGCATCTGAATGAGCTATCAGAGATACTCTTCTACAGATGAGTAAGAATAGCAAGCTGTACTCAGTGATATATGATGATAGAAAACTATCAGATACTGAGCTTAATTATTCAGTGTATAAAAAGAAATTACTAGTAATCAAGCACATACTAGTATTGTGAGATAGATATATCAATAACAGGCATATAATAACAGTGATCACAGATTACAAAAGTCTCATCTATCTACAATCAATAATAAAACCTTTCAAATACTTAGTATATTGAATCTCAGAGTTTCAAGCATACAATCTTCATATCAAATATCAGAAGAGATTGAATGTAGTGATGTCAGATACAATCAGTTACAGACTCAATTTCATGAATGAGAGTTCTGCAAATCAGGTATAAGAGACATTTGTGTTAAACATGCTGAGAGAATACAAGAAATCAGAATGAGTGAATATCATGATCTCTCACTTAGAGAATGACAAGATGTCAGATGACAAGTGTCTCATGAAAGTAGTAAAAGAGATGCTTTCAAACTTCAAGCTGAGAAAATTGAAAAATGATATTGTACTTTACTGTGATCTAGAATACACAGAAGCTCCCTATCTAGAACCTTTATTTAGACACAACTTAGTGACTTATATACACAAGGAATTCAGTCACTTAGAAAGTTCTGAACTCATAAATATACTTGAATCAAGAGTATACTGGCCAAGCATGACTAAGAACATTCAGATGTATGCTCACAAGTGTCTGAATTACCAGGTCATGAAAGAATCTAAGAAAGAATTAGAATGCAAAGAAGCATAACATCAGATGAAGTGTATAATACAATCATTTAAATAATAAGAGATGAATCTCATAGACATATTACTGCAAACATCAAATGAAAATCAATGAATAATCACTGCTATTGATTATGCTACTGACTGGTCAGTTGTGAAAGCAGTTTCAGAGAGAACAGAGAAGATGATAACAAAGTTTCTACATGATAAGATCTATATCAACTATGAAATACTGCACGAGATTCTAACTGATAACAGTGTGAACCTTATAGAAGAAGTGATGAGGCATTTTATGAGTCAGTTACAGATAAGACATTGTAGAACAACATCATATCATCTGCAGATGAACAGGAAGATGAAACACTTGAATGAAATCTTGAGCAACATGCTGATAAAATATCTAGTGAGCAAGCCTATGAGACTATGAGATGAATATCTCAGATAGATGCTATTAGTCACACAAATTCAGCAGTATGCAGTCTTTAAGCATTCATCATTCTACCTGTTGTATGAATTGCATCCGCACATTTCAGAGAATGCTTTGAAAAAGATGAGAGAGAGAGCAGTTACAGACACAGCAGAAACAGCAGTTACAAACACAGTAGTAGCAGTTGCAGACACAACAGTCACAGATGTGAAATCAAGATTGAAAGAGATTAGTCATGCACATACAAAAGCTAATGAGTTACTTCTGAACTGAGCAATTCAATTGAAAAGAATACAAGACTCACTTGTTAAGAAATCAAGTCTCAAGATGAGAACATGAGTTATTGTACATAATGAGAGTTCTGAGAAGTTTCAATCTAGGTGATTTGAGCTATATAAGATACTTAAATCACATTCTCTGAGAATGTATACATTGAAAGAATCAGAGAAACAAGTCTTACACAACTTAATAAATGATTCATAACTTGTGAAAGCAAAGATGTAAGATCTGAGCAGATTATGATTATTTACAGCACTATCATCAGTGTTGAAAAAGAAGAGACTTATAATTGAAAAGCCTTGTGAAGTAAGAGAAATCATAGACACTTACAAATCAGATGATCTCACTTATTCCAATCTTTTCACAATTATAAGAAAAGAATGAGAAGAAATGAAGAAATCAGATAAACATCACACTTCAATAAATTATGAGACTGTAGCTAATCATATAATAATACATCATAGACAGCAGACATAACACAGCAAAGAGTAATCTCAAAGCAGCAGACTTGTATATAAGTCAGATTGCAGAAGAAAAAGAAATTCAGAGTTGAATTTAACTGTTTACATCAGTTCAATTGCAGAGATCACAGAGAATAAACTATCTGAAACATTCACAGATACATGAGACCAAGTCATCTCAATCTCTGAGAATACTCAGAGATTAGATAAGATTAGTTTCAATGAGCTATTCACTGTAGTGATCTGAGCGGGTGAAGAGGAACAGTATAATGTGTGAGACAGAATTATAAAAGATGAAAGCTGTCAAACCTAGTCACTGAACACTGTACTATATAGAGATCATGTAAGAGTAGTGACTAGCAGATAAAGAAAAAGTGTAAGAAGAGAAAAGAAATAATAGATTGATCATTAACTGTAAGAGTCAGCTGTAAAAGATAAATGTTATCATACACATCTCATTCATTTTCATACATCACATATTTAATCTATTTTCAATATCATCTGAAAAACATCAAAAACAAAGAAAATCTCAAAACTTGAGATCTATAAGAAATTTGAGAGTCACAAGCTACTCTTACAATAACATCATACATATCTCTGATTTCTCTATCACTCTGTGTATAACATTAATGTCATTTATCACAAGATTGACTGGAATGCCAATATAGAAATGCACATATATATGTATAGAGAAATTGAAGAAGAGTGCAGAACTTATAGAATCAGAAGTCAGAGCAGAGAGAGTAGAGACAGAAGAAACAGAAGAAGAAGAAGACACAGAACTGAACAAATGACAGAAGTCATTCAGAGCTAAACACTTACAATTCAGTGTATATACAATCTTTTCTGCAGAGAAGAAAGAAAAAGTAATAAGAGAAGCTTAAGAGTAAGAGAGAGTAATCTCAGCAGTGTTATCATCTTTGATTAAAATGATCTCTGACACTGAAGTAACTAAGAACTATTATTAGTATACAAAACTGTAAAAACAGAGATAATAATTACTGAATGAACATCTGCTGATCTTAGAATTGTACACACAATTACAACACACATGAGACTTCTCAGAAAGAGAGAGAGAAACACAGAGAAATACAGAAAGCAGAATACAGTATGCAAATGACTTATTCTCACAATGATATCTTAGATAAGGTGTACAAGTCTCACACTCACAGATGTAAAAGAGTACAACATTCATGTTTCTATTTCTGAAAACACAGATATCTTTCATCTGTATCATGAAGTCAGATGACAGATATCAGAGAATAGACTGATACAGATCTATCATCTCAAAGAAATTCATTAGAGCAGATATCTCTATGATATTAAACTTTACAGTTGTGAAAAGCTTCTTGATATCTGTGAATGCTATGACTTCATACACAGTAAAACTTATAACAATTTTTCCTAAGAACAGAAAAATCAGTATCAGAAAGAAAAGATGAAAAAGAAAAAGACTTACAATTTTAACACTGTTGAGAGAGAGAATGATTCTCTGAGATAAATGAATAATTGTTTCATTATAAATATTTAAAATGAATGTAATAATCAGTGTCTGTGACTGAATTTCAGATAATCATATCATACATCATCTTTATACAATAAATCATTCTAGGAATCAGCAAGAAGAATAGAAGTGTATACACTGAGAAACATGATTCACTGAGTCTATACAACATCTTCTTAAAACAGAGAGAGCTAGTAAGAAAGATAGAGACAGTAAAATCAGAAGTAGTGAGAGTAGAGATCATGAGAATGAAGGTAGTGAGAGCGAGAGAACCAGACACAGAGGCAAGTATAGAAGATTGAGAAGTGGCAGAAGAGATAAGAAGAAATATAGAAGACTCAGTCACATATGATATGAATAATTTCTTTATTATCATGTTCTTCAGATTCTCAATCAATGATTCAACATTGAGTTCACTATTATTAATGAATATGAATCTGTCAACATATGAAGATTCTACATGAATAAAAACAATATATCAGCATCTGTGTTTATGCAAAATTATGCTAGAAAACACAATCAGAAACTCACTGAGAAGAGAAACAGTCAAGAATATATAAGAAGATGAAGAGAGTATATGAGAAGATGAAGAAGATATGTTATTCATGATAGTATATTCTGATAATTGTTAGAAGATAAACAAGTTCTGATCATATTTCACAATGTGTTACACTTACTGCTAACAAACTGCCTGGTATGAGCACTATAAGAACATTTATTATGAGAATAGAAGATCATTATCAGAAACACATATAATGTGATAGATAAATAAATGAAAAGAGTTGAATAGAAGAAGAAATAGAAATCTTGAATAAGATGATAATATTTGATGATGACAATGATGAAGATGATAATTGAAGAATGAGAAAAGTTAGTGAATGAGTGATGTAATATAGTGAAAGTTTCTTTGTAAGAATGTATGTAGAATACTAGCTGAATCAGAGATAGATCACATAATCATGAAACACTAGTGACAAGCTAATCTGCATGAAGCTAGAGTGTACAACATGATCACATGGGCGTGACTGAATCTGGTGAGAGAGGATGTGATTTGGAAGAATGTACAACTGTTAAATAATAACACAGCCGCTTCTGAACTACTAGTGTACAAATGTAAAGAAGGCCCTAGCGGCCACTAATTAATTTAGCGTACGAGATTCAATATATAAGAAGCCGGCGTACGCCTGTAATCGTACGCTGGCTTAAGCAACCTTTGAATCACAATAGAGTGGTTGGAAACCGGTTCGGTCGGCCTGCGGGAGGGATGGAATCATCCGCATGAAAGCGATGGGCCGTGTGGAACCGCAACGGGGCCTTGGCGCGGCCAGGGGTGTGACATGTATATATACAGTGCATGCTGAACTGAGAGACTGTGTGAATTACAAACTGACAGCAGCATCTCAGAGAGAGCTATGTAGTATGAGAAAGTTATAACTCTCAGCTATATACACAGAGAGTGAATCACTGCAGTAAGTGTATATATATTGTATAAAAGTAATGCTTTTTAATAACACTCAGTCTCTGATATTATGAAAATAGAGTCTCTCTGTGAGATCTGTTTTTATCAGAAGTTGAGAAATCTTATATTTCTTAAGATTATCTTCACATGTCTTATTTATGAAATTAATGAGAAGAATCATTGATTTCAGTATTTTACTCTTGATATTATTCAAATAACAGCAGAGTTCACTCTGATCACACTTTTTAAGTATATATTTTCTAATTATTCATATTTATACAGATATATACTAATTATTTATTAGATAATATTAAGATAATAACTTATTACAGTCATATTACTCTCACTGTGAGAAATATATAATTGATAATAAATATTATAAAGACTCTGAGAAGTTAGTATTTTAAGAATACTGCAGCTCTGTGATCTTGATTTTTTTTTATTTTTATTTTTTATTTTTTTCTTTTTCTTTTCTTTTTTTTTCTTTTTCTTTTTTTTTCTTTTTTTATTGTGATTTTTTCTTATTTTTGTTTTATTTTTTATTTTTTATTTTTTTTATATTTTTTATTTTTTTCATAATTAAAATTATATAAATTATAATCTGTGTTTAGAAAAGTAATAATATTTAATAATACTCTCTATTGAATTTTCAATAAATAAGCACTATATTATAATATTATGTAAGTGAGAAATGATTTTATAATCTTATTTAATACTATTCTCAATAATAAGATCAGAATGAAAATATAACTAAGAATTTAAATATATTCTTTATCTAAGACTAGATTTTTATTTGAAAAGTGAATCTGAGATCTTTAATATTTAAAATAATATGATTTGAAATTAATGTAATGAATACAATGTGAAAGATATAAAGCTTGTATAATTGAAAGATTACTAGCTTGTGAAAAGTTATATGATAAAAGAATTAGTAAGCCAGATCACATGACCTGACATTCTCACTTATCAGAGTAACTATATACAATACTATATATAAAATTCACCTTCAAATCAAGTACAGATATAAAAAATGACTGAAAAACATGAAATAATGAAAAATCAGTCATGATATACATCATTTTTTATTCTCTTATTTCCTCATCTTTATAATCTCCTGTCAATATGTATATTTCAATGTTTCAAGTGATTTAGTAAGCTCATCTGCTGTGTTCTCAGCAGATGAAATATATCAGATAGATATCTTATTCTTACAGACAAGATTCTGAAGAATGTGAAAACAGATCTCTATATACTTTGAGTAATGTGAAATTGCTTTGAAAGAGAATAGCTCTATGATGAACTTATTATCAGCATGAATTATATAAGTCAGATCATTGACTGTGATGAGAATGAGATGATCATCAGCATTCAGATTGTTGAGACAGAATGAGATGAATTTAGTATCTTCTAGAAGCTCTTGAAGACAGACTAGCTCATATATGATCTCAAAGAATGCAATGTATTCGGCCTCTGTTGATGACTTAAAGACCTCTGTTTGCCGGCAGCTCCGCCATGCAACGGGACCACCTGCCATGTAGATGATATAACTGGTGGTTGAATGGAATTCTGAATCTCTACTGACTCAATCAGCATCTGTGTATACTATAGGTTCAATTTCAGCACCTCTGTGATAGATTATACTCTCATTGATTGAACTCTGTAGATATCAGAGTGTGTGCTTATATACAGCTCAGTTCTTTGATATAGGCTGAGAGCTGAATCATTCAAGGAATTCTGTGATGAAGCTTATATCAGAACATGTATTGAATGTCAGATATTACAGAGATCTGATACTGAATTGATAGAACTGTAGAGTAAATTCTGCTGTGTATGCAATCAGTTTCTCATTATCATTTATAAAATTGATGTTCTTCTTCATAGAAGTGAATGTAGAATGATAGTCATTTATTAAGAACTTCTTCAGAAGATTTCTTATAAAGAGAGATTGAGATAATGTTAATGAAGTTGAATCTCTATCAATCTTCATTTCTAGATAGTGATTGAAATCCTCTACATTCTTGATCTTATAATTAGCAGTGATTTCAGCTTTGACCCAGTTCAGATCTTTGATTTTCAGACTGTAGAGACAGACATCATTCACATAGATAATTATATAGATTTATCTTTCATCATGAATAAATAGTTCAGTATTATAGAGACTGATATGAAAGTCTGAGTGTAATAGCATCTTTCACAGCTTCTCATACTATAAGAGTACTGCTTGCTTAAGACTGTAGAGTCTCTGCATCAACTCACACATAAGATTATCACAGTCTTTGCAGAATTCTGTGAATTGATTCATATATATTCATTCATCAGCAGGCAGTTGAGTATTTAAAAAAGTAATTATCATATCAATCTGTAGAATATATCATCTTCAGAATGCTGAGATCATTATAAGAGCTCATGAGATAAATGCAGAGATGACAGATGTAAAGATTCTTGAGTAATTGACTCTCTTCTGTTAAAGATTTTCACAGATAACTCAGTGAGTCTTATAGTGAATAACATTACTCATATTATTGAACTTTTTATCAAATACTCATTGACTGTGAAGAACACTCATTTGTGATGTTCTCTTAATCAGTTATCAGACTTCTTCTATCTGTTTCAAATGATTAATCTCTTTAACACAGGCCTTGTAATAATACTTTCATTTCATGAAAGCTTTGACATGTGTGAGATTTTTCAGAATTGAAAGTACAGCAATCTCAGAATTGATGAGTAGATCTTCAAGACTGTTTCTCACTGAAGATTCTCTCACTGTTGATTCTCTCACTATAGTGATATTTCTTGTAGATGTCAGAGAATTATCAGATTCAACTGTGAATTCTGAGAAGTTTAGTATATTCTGTACTAAAAAGGTAGATATTCTCACAGAGATATCATAGTCAATTCATCAATTATTAGTGAGTATAAGAAATAATGAACACTCAGATTGAATTTTCTCATCAATGAATAGATCATCTATTGATGAATTAGAAATCACTGCAATCTCTTAACAGATCATAGTGAGTAGGTCTAATGTCACTGAAGAAATTATCACAGCTGCTTTACAGACTGCATTGAGTAGAACCTTCAGATTGTGTGTTGCAGTTAATATTAATAAATCAGCAAGATGAAGATTCTTCTGAAAGATGATGTCTTTTAATATGTATAAATGCCTGTTGAAGGGGTTCATCAATCTATAATTAATAAAATCATTATATTTCACAAAAATCAACTCTTTGAAATGAGAAGTCATCTTATTGATGAGCTTGAAGACTATCTTTAAGAATGCTTTGCAAGCTCATCAGTGAATTTCATGTGCAGAGAATAGAGCTTCAAGTCAGGCCTTATATGATGTAATTAACTTTGTATTTTCAGAACTCTCATACAATATTGTTGAGATTGATATAAGATTAAGCAGCTCTGTGACTGTAATAACTGTCTCATCTCACATCTTTTTCAGAGCTGAAGAGTCTATTAATAGTAATCAGAACTTCTCAATAATTAAATTAATTGATTGTTCAGATACTTCATCTTGCTGTGAAGTATGAGAGAAAGTCAGCTTTCATTTTATATCTTTACTGAGTATATATGCTGTGGCTGTATTTGAATTCAATTCTTCATGATCTGAGTGAATGATTGCAATGTCACATCTCAGCAGATTCTTGATGAATTGATTGAAGATCTGTAGATATCTCAATGTCTCATCCTTGTATTTCAATAGAAATATTCACCTCATACAGATAGCATTATCTATTATCATCATTGCAAGTTTCTTATCAGTGTAAGATGATATATTATTCTCAGTTTCAAGAGTCTCATCATCACTGAATATATTCACTCAAATCTTCAAGGCCTTGCAGATGACATGACATGGTGTGAAATTCTTATAGAAAGTGTGTTTCTGTTTAGACTTAACACATGTGACACAGAATAATAATTTCTTCAGACTGATAATAATAATATCAAATTGTAAGTCTCTGATCATTTTTAATATACTATTTTCACTGATATGATCAAGTCAATGATATCACTCATCTATCAGAAGCTGTTTCAGAAGAACTGCAGATAATTGAGATAAAGATAAGATAATAAAGAAATCAGTATCTGAATTCTTAGAATTGATTAACTGTTCAATCTTCTCATAGCTGAAAGATCTCAAAGATTCTGCATTTGAATTGTAATCTGTTGAGATTGTCTTTGATTTTAGAACAGCCACATATATCACTGCTTTATACATTGAGTCATTCATAATTTCATGAAATGTTGATGAGCTGTCTGATAGAATGTAAATATTATTGTGAGACAGATTAATATAGAAGATATTACTGTTGATAGATGATAGAAACTCAAAGTAGTTCTCAGTATTAACTTATATATCACAGTGAATATAGCTCTGATATTTTATAAGATTAGCAGAGATTAGATTTGCAGATAGTTCTGATATGTAGTATATATAATTGAATTCTATCAATCTTTCACTCACTGAGATGAATATAGTGCTGATTAGACTGACTGTGTGACCGTGTCTGGGACCAGAACCAGATTTTTTGATAGTCTCATTATCAATTTGACTGATCCCATTACACGGTTTTAACATTAGATAGTAGTTTCATACTGTCCCAGTGAAACTTACTGTCTACTCTTGTCACATTTTTCAAATGAGATCATGATTTCCACTTCTCAATTTAAATTATTTTTATTGCTTTAAATGACTTTAAATCTCATTTGAGCATTATCAAAAAGCATTACTTTTTAAAAAATTAAAAATAGTCTAAAAAAAACCTTAAAATGTCTAAAAATAGTAACTTTATGCCAAGAATGGGACTAAATGGGACCAAATGAGATCACTTTCTCATTTTTTTCAAGTCATGGTTCCATTTTAAGATCTGATATATAGTCACTTTACCTGTTTTTTTGATAGCCAGTCCCAGCGGGATTCACGCCAAGAAATGTATGAGACCAGATCAAATGAGATCAAACGTGAAATTCATGGTCTCAGCGGCCAGTCTAGTGCTGATACTCTGAATCTTTATAATAGCCTTATTAATCACTTGAACTGTTGAATCATTAATTACTATAAGTTCTGAAAATTGTAATCTATCACTTGCTATGTGGCATCCAGTGCCACTATTTCATATAGTGAGAGAATTCTTATGTGATTTCATGAAACAGGCTGGCATATTGATAATCTCTGTGAGGTTTATCATCTGATAGGTCTCTGATTCATCTGTAATGAATAGTTGAGTTCTACTCTCACTGTTGTTCTTTTTCTTCTTTTTCTTGAATTTCTTTATTCTCACAGTATTGTTTATTCTTCAATTGTTCAGAGCACTGTCTGAATTGATCAATTAACAGATGTTAAAGTGAGATCTCTCACAATCAGAATATATAGATGAATTTCTCAATCTCTGATGATTTCAGAAGCTCTCTTGTGAACTGTCACAATCATGTCTGATACGGTCTTCACGGGCCGAATTCGATGTATTGTTGTTAGAATTGATAGATGTAGTGATTGTTATAGCTGTAGTTACTGTTGTAGCTGTTGTAGCAGAGTTGACTGCAGAATCTGTATTCTGTAGATTCTTTTTATCTTTTGAAGAATCAAGTTATGAACAGATTTCCTTCATGAGAAGATCAACATTCAATATCACAGCTGTGGATTTAAAATCCTGTATCTTCTCTATCTTCTTCTGAACATAATTTCTTCAATTGTTGAGTGAAACTGAGTAGAAGGTATCAAATATTCATGCATCTGAGAGAGAAGTATTCAACATCTTCAATTTTGTGATGACAGATTGGAACTTATCAAAGAATGTGTGTAGATTAATAACCTGTGTGTCATCAAGAGACATGAATTTCAGAACTGTCTCACAGTGTAACTGTGTTTTGAGAACAGAGTATTTCTGTTCAATCACATTTCATAGAGTATAAGTGATTCAATTTTCATCATATTTGAAGAAACATGGTCTGACACCTGCACTCAAGAAGTTTGAGATGAATGTATAGAGTCATCAGTTTCTGATGTCTCAGAATAATACTCATTTATCATCTCTTTGTAGAGAGTTCTGAGTCTGTTGTTTCTCTATCATATATTAACACTGTGTATCAACCAGTTTCAATTTCATGAAGATGCTTTATATGATGTAATTAAATATATCAGTTAGACTGTTTGATCTCACAGTATTCTTGACATCTTTCTTGAATTGAGAGATTGTCTTGTCAACACAGCTATTCAGTTTATAAAGATTGAATTTCAATCTTTCACTGAGATTAGAATTTCATATGACTGTACAGACTGTTGATGTGATGACAGAATAATTGTTAATATTCTGTGATTAATCTGTAAAGAATCTCTGTTAACAGAGTTTTTTCAGTTGTAGTTCAAGTTCTAAGACTCTTTACTTTCTCCTGTTTATCTTAAGTATTATCTTGAGATGTTTCATCTGTTGATCTGATATTATCTTATCTGAACTGTTGACTTCATGAGAATCAGCTTTATTAAGCTGTCAAGTAGATTGAGAGACTGGTCTGACTGTGTCAGAAGCTGTATTCAAACCAGCTTTGAATTGAGAGAGTGTTTCAGAGTATTTATCAATGAAGCTTTTAAAGACTTCAGAAGAATATTCACTGACAGAGTATAAGTGTAAAGAATTATCATCATTATCAACTGCAACTGATTCAGTGAAAAGAATGTAAGATTGTGAATGTGTATGTGAATAAGATTGTATTGAATTCATTATCTTGATATTTGTTTATTAAATCCTTGTCAATATTATTCTCTTTTCTTACTTTTTTACAAATATAATACATTTTCTGCAAGCCTCTTTTTTAAGTGAGCAGTAGTATTATTAATCATCAAGATCTCAAGCATATCAATACTGATAGAATAAGATGATTTTAACTTCTGATGAGTGTATCAAATGAAGCAGTAGTTCAAATAATGAGTATATTGACAAGAAATTCTGAATTAACAGCAATTTTACACAAAACAAGTCTCATAACCTGTGAAAGATGTAAAGCTTATATAATTGAAAGATTACTAGCTTGTGAAAAGTTATATGATGAAAGGATTAGTAAGCCAGATCACGTGATCTGACATACAAATCATGATCAGAAGTAATACTTTTAGATAATATAATAACTATAAAGTTTAATTCTGATCTCAGATATAATTACACAGTCAGTCTAATAATTATTAATATTAATTCTTTAAAAACTTTAATATTAATTTACAAGTTCATAGAAATAAATGTTAATACTGATATAAATATAATAGAAAATAATAATAAGAAAATAGATATAATTCAGTAAATCTAAGAGAAATTAAATAATAATATAATAGATTTTCAATAGAGAATAATTTCAGTAAATAAGATGTTTTTTAGAATTAGTAATTATATAGATAGAAATCAGTGATATTATTAATATAATAATAATTTTTTCCTGTTCATAACTTATTTACAATGATTTCACAGCTTATTCATTATTATATTAAGATTTATGGTTCAGTGACAGTGTCACTGACTGGCACAGCGGAACAACCATAACCCGGTCGTATAATAAGCCTACGTTTTTCCGGTATGGAAGCAATTCCTAGCGCAGTTTGCCCTGTTTGCACCCGTCAATATCCGACCCCGTCGACGATGGGTCTGATATCACCGTTGAACACCTGCAAATTGGCGGCGAGGACGCTGAGGTGCTAAAGATGCGACCACTGTCTCGCTCCGCGCTGCGGTTATACGTCTGCCCGTCATGTAGACACCACCTACAACCTGGGAGGCGGGCATTTGCTTCCTCTTCGAGACCTCGTCAACCCCCAGACATCTATGATATTGTCTGCGTCGGCGGAGGACCCGCAGGCCTGGGTCTCGTGGCTGCTTTGCGTACGGATATGTCTTGTGTCTTTCTTGTTTGTTCACAGGGACCCGAAACTAATTGACTTTGTCCTTTAGGGTCCTCTCCAGTAACCTCGAAACTTAGAATTGCCTTGATTGAAAGCCAGGATCTCTCGAAAACCAGGGCTTGGAATTTAGATGCAACGCAATTCTCCAATCGCGTAAGCAGCCTCACGCCCTCCTCTGTGTCATTCCTCAAAGACATTGGAGTATGGGCCCATGTGGATATTTCCCGAGTGCAGCCATACCACGAGATGCACGTTTGGGATGGAGAGACGGGCGCAAGCATCTCATTTGACTGGTCCCTCGAATCGCGGTCAACACACGCGCAAACTATCGCGACGATGACGGAGAACCTGAACCTGACCCGCGGTATGATCGCAAGTATAGAGTCGTCGGGGAATGACGTGTCCATCTTCTCCAATACCTCAGTGTCTGAAATCAACAATGGGGAGGATTA
Source organism: Blastomyces dermatitidis ER-3 (assembly GCF_000003525.1). NCBI lineage: Eukaryota > Fungi > Ascomycota > Eurotiomycetes > Onygenales > Ajellomycetaceae > Blastomyces > Blastomyces dermatitidis. The sequence goes on along the minus strand of NW_025544776.1, from coordinate 5,267,261 downwards.
CACTGATGGCCCAGACCTTTCCTCCTGGCCTGTTTTGACCCTTAAACATACCTCACCGACATCAAACCTGCCCCCGCCACCCACCATTGCCACTCGTCTGCTTGTAGGGGCAGACGGCATAAACAGCCCCGTCCGATCATACGCGGCCATATCGACAGATGGCTGGGACTACGACCGCCACGGCGTGGTGGCCACTTTGAACATTTCCCCACAGGGGCATACCACCGGCCCACCTATTAGAGCTGCGTATCAACGCTTTCTCCCTGGTCTGGGAGGCCCTGTCGCTTTCCTCCCACTCCCCAACAACCACGCTACCCTAGTCTGGTCCACTACCGTAAGGAATGCAGCGTATCTCAAATCTCTCCCTGCAGATGCGTTTATAGCTATGGTGAACGCTGCTTTCAGATTGTCCATGGTAGACTTAAAGTACATGTTCACTCTCCCCTCCTCATCATCACCAGAGTCGCCCACGGACTTCACGGACCCCGCTTCAGCAGCCCCATCAACTGAACACGCCGATGAACTGGCCTGGCGACTTCAACACACCCCAACCCCATCCTATGTCCCACCAACCGTTACCTCCGTCCAACCTGGAACGGTAGCCTCTTTCCCCCTCCGTCACCGTCACGCGTCAACCTATATCTCTCCCCGCATCGCCCTAGTCGGGGACGCCGCGCACGTAATTCATCCACTAGGCGGGCAGGGTCTAAATCTCGGCATAGGTGATGTAGCCTCTCTCTTCCGCGCAATTGAATACTCGGTCCGTCACGGTATGGACATTGGCGACCTTCTTAGTTTGGAACGGTACGCTGCCGAGCGATACCTTGTCAATGCTAAGATAGGTGGGGCGGGTGATCTGCTACATAAAGCGTATAATGTAGCTGGTAACGGGCCGGTTGCATGGGGTAGGAGCTTCGGGCTGAACATGGTTGACCGCTTGCCCTCACTAAAGGGCTTTATTATGAAGATTGCTGCTGGAGCGTAGATGCTCTTGCGGGTTATTTCTCTACTCTCTCGCTAGGTAATAAGCCCTAATGATATATATACCATATTGTATTTTATTTTTAGTTTTAAAACCTAAACGGCAAGATAGTTTTCTCGGTCTGTTAGAACGATTTATCTCCTTTGTATAGTATATATATTTATTATACGGCACATTACAATCTCTTTGTGGAAATCGATCTACGATTCTAAAGTTCTACTTAGAGGCGACAAAACTACCTACGGCCATATCTATACCTTAACGTATCCGAAATAGTAAAACACAGCGGGAACGAAAGGCAAAAATGCATTTATCTCGCAAATAATAACGGTGCAGGGGGCGGGGGTGACACCGTAGAGCGATCTGCTTTCTCCCTGTCTTCCCTCCCAAATTCCACATCTACGGACAGGCAGAAGCACAAACCCCCTCTATTGCCCCTTAACATCTAAATCTTCTATCTTCTTCACAATCCCCGCCTCATCAGCATCAATTGCCGAGGCTGCAGCGGCGGCTGCAGCAGCAGTCTTCTTCCGCTCCAATCGCTCCTTTACTTCCTCCGCTAACGTCGATAGATTAACCAATACGCCATCCTTTTCCGGGTGTCCCTTGTCCAGTCCCATCTCCTTGACACGTACCTGGCCAGCGGCTAGCTCGTCCTCGCCAAGAATGACAGCGAAGGGCACCGCGTTGGCTTCGGCAGCGTCGAATTGTTGGATGGGTTTTGGCTTGCGCTTGTAGGAGAATTCGACCTGGATTCGGGGGGTTATGTGTTAGCGGGAGCGTAATACATGCACATATATATGCAAATGCAAAAGTTTAACGAGCGCCGTTGTTTTCCCTTACCTTAAGGCCAGCATCCCATAGACTCCTGGCGACTTCCATTCTCTCCTTGAGTAGGCCGGTGAAGCCCTTCCCGCCAAACGCCATAACGTAAACGTCAACGTCGCAGAGCTTGTTGGGGCGGTTATTCTCTCCCATTCGCGCCTTGGTGATTGAAAAAATTCTGTCGACTCCAAACGAAATGCCTACGCAGGGAATCTGTGCCCTGCTTGAGAACATACCAACAAGCTCGTCATATCGGCCACCAGCAGCAATGCTCCCAACTCCTATCGAGGGGTCATTCGATCGGTCATCGTCATCATCATTCTTGGCTTTGCCTTTACTCTTCTTCTGTATCTTTTGAGCTTCCTCGCCTGCTGAGGGGGCGGCAGGGGGTGCTGATCCTTCTGTGACGACTTCGTAGATAACACCTGTATAGTAATCCAGGCCACGGGCTAGACTCATGTCGAAAGATATTTTGTCCAGAATATCGAATGCTTCGAGATAGTCCATCAGGAGGGCCATTTCCTCCAACCCAGTCTTGGCAGATAGGTTTGCGAGGAGCGCTTCGTCTGACAGTAGTGACTCTACCAACTCCCGCCCGCCTTTCTGGACCACATATGTTTCTATCTTATCCGCAACGGCGCTATCGAGTCCCTTCTCCTCGACCATTTCCCGCCGCACGTCCGCCCATGGCATCTTGTCAAGCTTATCAACGGCGCTGGAGATAGTCCGTATCTTCTCCTTCGGCACACCGCAGACCTCGAAGAGCCCATCCAGAATCTTGCGATGGTTAATCTTGATAGTGTACCTCCCCTTCCATCCCAACTCCTCAAACACCTCAGTCGCAATCCTCAGGATCTCCGCGTCGGGCACCATGGGATCATAATTGGCACCTGCAAAGTCGATATCACACTGATAAAACTCGCGCATGCGGCCCTTGGACATAGCCGGCTGGTCACGTCGGTATACCTTGGCGATATGGTAGCGTTTTATGTTGCGCACATTGGGGTTCATGGCGAGCCATCTGGCGAAGGGGACTGTCAGATCGTAGCGGAGTGAGCACAGCTCTCCACCCTGGTCTTGCAGGTCGTATATGAGTTTTGAGTCTTCGCCATATTTGCCCGCGAGGATATCGCGCAGCTCGAAGACGGGGGTATCAAGGGAGGTTGCGCCGTGGCGCTTGAAAACTTCGGTGATGGTGCTGAAGATCCGATCGCGGAGGAGGCCGTCGGAGCCAAACCAGTCCTTGGTGCCCTTGGGGGTTTTCAGGTTGAAAGATACTTTTTCCTTGCCCATTGCGTCTGTGGAATTATTGTTATTACCGTGATAGAGGCACTGTTGGTGAGTGTGGGGGGATGGAGGGATGGCGGGGTTGGCAGAAAAGGCAATGCGCGTTGGGCAACGAGAGAAGCGGGTCAGGCTGCGGAAGTGTTGTTGGGGGCTTGAGAATGCAAGTCGACCAGTGTGCAGAAGACCCGAAGCTCGGGAGGCCCTCATTCAAGATGGTCCGGAATTAAACAAGAATTTCTGAAAAACAATAATAAGAAATAAACTCATGTCTCGTCTCCGTACTTGCTTCATACTTTTTTTTTTGACACTTCCGCCGAGTCAGGATCCAGGGCTGGAATATAGATAATCCGAATGCCGATTCCTTCATCCCATTAGAGCCCAATTTTAGTTAAGAGGGACATAACGACGAGGGCACGGGAAACCTTTGGGCAAATAAATAAAAAAAAGGAGAATATTGAAAAAAGAAAATAGAGAAAACATTAAAAAGAAACACGATTTCATCTCCCTAGCAGGGAATCGAACCCTGGGCTGCTGTGTGAAAGACAGCGATGTTAGCCACTACACCACTAGGGACTGATTGATAAATAATCGATTAAGCAGAGATGGTTACTACTGGATTCGCCGGATATGAAATCCAAAAGGAGACCCACTGGTTGACGTGAGCTTTTTGCCTATCTGATATACATATCCCTTCACGCTCCGAAAGGCGAAGGCGGGACGCATACTAATTATATCACAGAGGACATCTTAGACGAGGTCAGGAATCGAGGGCTGCGTCTGCATCTAGGGTAAATTTCAAAATACGGTTAATGAGTGATGTTGCTTGTTTTTGAGAAATGGTGACGTTGATATTGGCATTTAGCATGAACTAGACTATCTATAGCTCTCCTACCAAAACCCAACCGGAAATATTCACTTTACAAGATGGGTGGAGTTAGACGGGCTATCGGCTGGGAGGGGTCCTTGAGTTTAACTACCCAACAGACAGGGACAAGACCCAGTTTATCATGCTCATCTCTCGATATAAATTCTCCGAGGGCCCTCCAGCCGAAAGATACCCTACCCCACATTCCTTGAGACCATCGACGGCGAAACATACATTATTAGAGTCACTAAACTCTCGCCATATGTGCTGAACACTCGCCGACTTCACAGAAGCAACGAGAACGTTCTTTGGCGGCAAATGTAAATATGACAAATATTCGTCCGTCTCTGCCCGGCGCATGCTATATGCATTGTCCATGTATTTGCTCTAGTTTATTATTAGCAACGAGGGGCATCCTTAATTGCTATCATAAGAGAGTTACATTCCAGGTACTCCGCGCGCCACCCGCCGCCCAAACAAGCATTCTATCCTATCCGGTCTCTATATCCCTCTAACATCAAATGCGCGGAGAACTGGGCTATAGCCTATGTGCGAAAAGAGATCACAAGAATCACAAGGGTCCCAACGAAAGTGAGTGACATTTCTGTCTTTGTTGCCTTGGAGGGGGAAAGGTCTCAAGTCAGAGCATTCTGATTGACGAATAATGGAAATAATATGACACAACATCCCATCCGGCGGGATATTTATCTTCCAGGGAATGCTTGTGGGGGGGTTTGGGTTAAGGAAAGAAAGGGCCAAGAGAATGAATCCTACATAAAATCCCTGGCCCTTTCTACTTCGATGACGGGTCAACCGCCACAGGCTTGTATTGTAAAAACTCAAGGCAGGAAACAAAACATCTCTGAACCTAGGCCCGACCCAGACTCTGACGAATACTCAAGGTAATACGCGAACGTGGGAAAGGTCTTCGCATCCATGAATGGAGAGAAAAGAGGGGTTATCTCAACCTCGGGATTCGACTATCGTTTCCCGTTCAACCGGAGCAAAAATTGTAGGGTCGAAATGCCCCGCTGAGGGAGAGGCTAGTTAACATAGCTCTGCATCTGATATCTGACAAGGAAAAACTGGGACTTGATAGATGGTTGAAAAAGCGAAAATGAGAGAGCGTTGGGAATCTGCTGATATTGGTAGTAGGGATTCTTTGAGTGATACAACAACACCCATGGACGGCATTTTTCCAACATCGCGAGAGATGGTGAGATGATTATTGGTTAACGGGGACTGGCAGTTTGAGAGACGTCATGAGATACACAAAGGCAACGATCAGCCCAGCACAAGGACTCCAATTTTAATGTATTCTTGCCAACATGCTGGGCGAGCTGTCGAAGCATGCCCACCGCCAATTGGACATAGGTGCGGAAAGAGTCACAACCCACCAACCTGGAGCGTAACCTAAAGTAACGAGAATGCAACCTGCACCCATCAACTTTCAATCGCGCCTTTTGGCCCTAGCGGCATGACCTGCATCTTAAGACAGAAACTCAGAAGCGGAGGTATTTTGAAGCGTTGGTCTGAAATGGCCCAAGTCAAAGCGGTGGCTTGGCTTGTACGTCAAATAGGTATTTTATACTAGCGCTACAATGAGCACGCAGTGATGATAACTAATTGTATTAGTAATCAAGATCTTGGTTGTATGAAATAGAGACGCATATTGAGACATTGAGAGGGAAGTCCCATACCTGGTGGTTTCTATACCTGGGGGGATATCTATATCTATCTATATACATATACTCTACTCCGTATACCCGGGGGAATTTCATAGATACATAGCTGAGGCCCTGAGAATTGTTGAGAGGTCTGTGGGATATGACTTAACTAAACCCCATCTAATAATATACTAATTACATTAGGGACTAGTATAAGTGGTGCGTGTCTATATAACGAGTATTGTGGAATTAAACTTTTACTAGCTTGGAAGTTGGAGCAAGTTAGTCGTAGAGGCTAAGTTTTAGTGAATCTCTAGAGCGTGGCCCGTGGAGGTCGTTCGAAGGTATTATTTGAAGCTTTTGAAAACTCTGCCACACCCAACAATGCGCGCTGCACGAAACCTGTTAAAAGCAGGATATAAATAAAATGGAGAACCGGAGCAGCCACAAAAAGTGAGGATTTTCTTCGCTTTTGTAAATCAACCGCCACATCCAACCGTTGATGGTCATCCCGTTAGCCAAGCCAGCCTTATTGATAGCCTATCTTACGAGGCGTTTGTCATTAAAGACGGATTTGTGAGGGATTCTTTGGTTTAATAAATCGCAGGTTTAAACTAAGCTGTAAACCCTTAGCTTTTTGCACAACAGTTGTAAATTACCTCGTTATCAAAAGAATGATGATATGATTCGAGATAAGTTCACGGCCAATGAGGTAAACCAGGCTTGAATATTCTCCTCCAGCCAAGCGCAGTCGTCTGCGGGTAGCCCTAGAAACGCCAAGTGTTTGCGGTTAACCTGCGTGAATAAAGCTTGTGGAACATTCGTACAGGCCACGTTCAAACTGTCCAGAATAGTTTAAAACTGTTCATCTGGGGCTGCACACGCGAGTTGATATGTGTTCGACCCCTTCGTTGTTTTGAAAGCGATCTTAAGATCCTCCTCGGTTTGAGAGCAGCCGACCACAATGGCGATGGGCGAGCAAAAGTGGATGGAATGCCATGTATGTCCATGCCTATATGAAGCGATATTAATAGGGGGCTAGCCAATGCTGAGTGGCCAATATAAGTCCTCCATACGACCGGGGGGGGGGGGGGGGGGGGGTTGAAATTGTCCATACAGCCTAAAAGAGTCCTTCCCTGGCGGGTTGCAAGGTTCTGGTTGGTGTTGATAGTGGAAGTAGGCGATATTTTGACTCCCAAAGCACAAGACAGCCATACAAGCAGAGTCATGAACCGATTGATGCCTCATCTGGACTCTGTAGACAACCGTTAGACTCATAGCGACACAGAGGAAGACGAAATAATATGACCTTGGATAGGACTGCTTCCATGCCTATTCCCGTTCAAGCTACAGGCTAGGCAAACTTAGTAGTTATTCGCGGGAGCCACGCGATTCGATGCCTATCACTTATAGGCGCTAGACAGTCTAAGCACAGTACAAAAGGGTTTACATACCATACCTAAATGCGGCGTAAGGGAACGAACTGGCCTCTGTGCGCAGATAACGCATTGGTGGCTGTCGGTTTCTCGTGGCGGCGTCTTCCCACGCTTTGCCTAAGGCAGGCTTGGATGGGGGCTGGTAGCCACCCGCTAGGGAACTTGCGCCTGGGGGCAGGTACCAGCAAGTGCCTCCTCCACAGAAATCCGCGGGCCAGGTACCTCCTCCCCTGTAACCCCCGTCCCACTGCGGCTCTCTCCTCTCTCCTCTCTCCTCCCCCCCCAATCTCCTCTCCTCTCTCTTCCACTCTCCCCGTGTCTGTCTCGCTCCTCTCCCTCCCTCCTCCGTCGCTCCGCTTCCTCTCTGTCTTGACATCTGTCTTGACATTTGTCTCTCCTTTGTCTCGTCTCTCCTTTCACCCTCCTGTGCCGCCTACCTGCTGCTATCTATCTGTCTCTCGCTGTAGTCCCCCTTCTTGGTTGTCAGCCTAGGTTAATCCGCTCCCGGTCACTCCTTGTGTCCCTCCGGACAACTCTCCCACCCCGTATTCACCCACCCTAAATCAGCCCTTTGCCGTCCCCGCCGTTGCAGGTCTGAATACGATCCCTACTACGGCTTTGTTCTCTGGCGAATTGGGCTTGGTATTCTGTGTCCCGTCCACTACCCCGATTTATAGCATTGCCCAGTCTCCGGTATCCTGAAATATCCAACGATCCCTACTTCTCCCTTCCCGCATCGTGTTCAATCGAGCCCCAACCCTTTTTTACAATCAGGTGGAAAGCAAACTGCTAGAGACCCTCTCGCGGGCTAGACGATCAAGGTCTGCCGCACTGCGGCGGCCGTGAGTGACGGGTTGGGTCGCATTGTTGTCGTGTGCTCTCTGTCGATATGGCGCCCTTCTTTGGCAAGTTAAGAGGCAATGCGGTACGCTCTTCCCTGGAATTTTATTCCTTGTTTATTGTATCTGACTCTGGAAAATGTTTTGGTGTTTCTAGGGAGCTGGTACTCCAGCCTCTCCGGCCACTCCGGTCAAGAAGGACATCCTTCCTCTACCTATGACGCCGCTTGAGAAGATGTTGCAAGACGCAGGCCCGTTGCGGAATGACGGCAGTGATAAATTTTTCGGAATGGAAAACGTGAGTGCTCTGGAATTCCCCCCTCTTCTTTTGATTTTGGGAGACGGAAGGTTGCTAAAATTTGTTCGTTTCACTATGTAGGCTCAGTATGGAAATACATGGTTAGTCCCATTGTGCTCGTTCATACAACGGCTTGTAACATCCGTGTGCTGATGGCTATAGTTACTGCAATTCGATCCTCCAATGTCTTTACTATTCAGTGCCCTTTCGAGAATCCGTTATAAACTACCCTAGACGCTCCCCCATAGAAAGCCTCAACGAATGCCTCGCAAAAAATTTACGTTACCCAGACCCAAATGCGCCAATGGAGGATAAACAGGAAGCTAAACAAAAAGCGGCTGCTAACTCTTCGGCCAAGGGTGGAGCAACTCCTCCGGCGCAACAACCGCCAAAGCCAGAGGATAAAGACTCTCCAGAATATAAGAAAAAAGTTGCGATGCACAGGCTTCCAATTCTAGAAACAACAGATAATGCCACAAGCTATGGGATGCAAGAATCACTTTTTACATCACTGAAAGATATTTTCGAAGCTATAGTTGCTAGTCAAGAGAGGATGGGTGTCATTCGGCCTTACACCTTTCTCGAAGTTTTGCGACGAGAGCATGAAATGTTTAGAACAGCGATGCATCAGGACGCACATGAATTCCTTAATTTACTGCTAAACGAAGTGGTAGCTAATGTGGAAGCAGAAGCCAAACGTTCACCACCTCCAGAGCTGGACCAGCAGTCGGAGAATGGTGAGATGTCAGTGAATACCACAACCACAGGGTCTGTAGCTACGACGCTGGCGACCTCCAACACCTCTAAATCACCGAATACCACACGATGGGTGCATGAGCTTTTTGAAGGGACTTTGACCTCAGAAACCCAGTGCCTTACATGTGAGAATATATCGCAGAGAGATGAAGTTTTTCTAGATCTATCTGTCGATCTTGATCAGCATTCGTCAGTAACTTCATGCTTACGAAAGTTTTCAGAGGAGGAGATGCTCTGTGAACGGAATAAATTCCATTGCGACAATTGCGGAGGACTGCAAGAGGCTGAAAAACGAATGAAGATTAAACGATTACCGCGCATTTTAGCACTTCACCTAAAGCGCTTCAAATACACCGAGGATTTACAAAGACTCCAAAAGCTATTCCATAGAGTGGTGTACCCGTATTACCTTCGATTATTTAACACTACCGACGATGCAGAAGACCCGGATCGTCTCTATGAGCTTTATGCTGTCGTTGTCCACATTGGTGGTGGGCCTTATCACGGCCACTATGTTGCCATCATCAAAACAGAAGACAGGGGGTGGCTGCTTTTCGACGACGAGATGGTGGAGCCAGTTGACAAGAATTACGTCCGCAACTTCTTTGGGGACCGGCCTGGATTAGCCTGTGCATACGTGCTCTTCTACCAAGAAACAACTTTCGAAGCGATGCAAAAAGAGCAGGAAAAAGAAGGCATGACTCCGGAAAATCGAGCATCCGTGGACACCAAGGATTTAGTTTCCGCCTCGCAATCCAGAATGAATGGCTCCGCTACTGGCTCCGACGAAATAAATCGCGTACATACAGTAATCCCCGCTACTGACTCCGCAGTAACGTCGCCCCTGAAAAAAATACCAACTGCACCGCAGCCATCTGCACAACCCGAGAATTCGACCTCTGGTTTCGCACCCCTCCCACACCCCCCACAAATTCCTGTGACGCCCCCCTCGGCCCCCCTTAATTCTAAAAAGAGTGACGCTGCCTTCAAAAAAGAGCGAGCAAAGGAAGAAAGGGAACGGAAAGCCGCAGAGAAAGAGAAGGAAAAGGCACAGAAACAAAAACGAAAGGAACTAGAGGCTAGATTGAAGGAAGAAATTAAGCGGCAAGACGCCGACCTCAAGGCGGCGTTGGAGCTTAGTAAAGCTTCTAAGACTGAGGAGGACCGACGCATCGCAGCTGCTCGGAACGGTAAAGAGAACGGCCAATCTGGAGGATTGGGTGGAGGACTTGGTCGATTCAAACTGGGCAGTAGGAGCTTGAGCCAAGGTAGATTATATTACAGGGAAAAAGAAAAGGGCGCAAAATCATCGACAGACACGCCGCCAGTGCCCGCACTTCCAACGTCCCCGGCCCTCCCATCGCCCGATCTAGGTCCTAGAAGTCTAGCTGCGGAAAGTAGCCTAGCTAACAATTGGCCTTTGAAGGAAGAAGTATCCTCCCCCGTGCCAACGGACTCCACCACCCGTAACAAAGATGATGGCAGCGCAACCCCAAAAATACGACCAAACGCATCAAGCTTCTTCAATAATATGAAGATTCGGCAGCGAGAGGTCCCAAACAACAGCAACCGTACCAGTGACCATACCAATACCAATAACATCAACGATCACAGCCATAGCCACCATGCTCACACTCACAGCTACGACCACGCTCAAAGTCAAAATCAGAATCCAACCTACAATGGCACCGGCAGCGTCAATAAAAATAACGGGAAGCCGCTGCAGTATGCAACATCAAAGCGCAGCCGGTTCAGTTTACGAAAGAAATCGTTCAGCGTGATATAATTCTTTGTAGTCTACATTACATCGCTCTGGGCTTGGGCAGGATAGGATGCATTTCACGTCCACGACCCCTCCTTTTATCTAGCTAGTGATATTTCTTAAAGTCGGCTCTGTCCTCACATTTCTCCGCGCTCCTAAATCCTTCCTCCTGCCTCTCTCATGTGCCCTCCCTCAATTTTTCTTCTTCTGCTTCAGTTTCTTGCATATATGTATATGTATATGATCGCATGCGCCATCTAACGTCACCTGTCATTGGAAAAAAAAGAGGGGTAGGAATTGAACAAGGCGGCCAAAGGAGGGACGTGGCATTTGTTTTTTATGTCCTAATGTCCAGCATTGTTCCCTTCTACTCCCTTAAATCTATTTTTTGCATATAGCTTTAAATCTTCTTTCTTGTCTCCTCTTACTCTTTTTTTTATTTATTTTTCTGCCTGGTCTCTGCTGTACATAAACATCTATCAGGTTAGCTAGCTGTCTTTTTTCATTCCTTTCTGTTCCGTGTAGAACTTGTTTTTGTTTTTTTTTTTTTTTTCCACATTTTTGTTTATTTCCTATATCTTGTCTTCTTTGATATTTCTTCTATAACTTGACTTTGGGCTAGTTTGGCTTTGTCTTTGGTTAGGTAGGCTATTTATTTCTAGTGAACGGTTTGGTTTTTTGGGTTTTTTGCCCCTTTTTTCGTTTATTTTCTTTTTTAAGTGAGCAGTTCTGTTCCTACCTTAATTCTGCTCAATTTCAACCATCCTGCTTTATATTTAGTCGCTTTTACCTATGCTTGCTTGGCTAAATGGAGGAGGCGGAGGAAGATGATCCTCAATTCTATACCCAACTCTCGTTTCATATCAAATAACTAACCACGAGCGCTGGCGGGTGGGGAAATGTCTCCATGATCTAATTCCTATATTGCAGTGGATGTTCCCCCCTGTCAGAATACGAAAAATTCATGCCAATGCCTCCTATCTATCACTATCCTTCTACGTGCTTTTAGTTAATACTTCTGGAAGTAAAAAGGCGCTGGTGCTCTTCGTCGCGCGCATCCCTCCAACAATTGATAAGGGTATGCTTAGTGAGGTATTTAAGGTTAGCTAGCCGCATGCCATACAGACACCGCCTACACTTTGGTGGGTGAAGTGTGTGGCAGGTGGGTGAGTTGTTTCATGCTCCCTCAGCAGATGTCGTGAAAAAGGTTTGAAGGAATATAAATTGGCGGAGGAGGGTAGGTAGATGTTATGAAAGTCGGAGGAAATTGGTAAGGGGATATCAGGATAAGAAAGAAAATTCGTATATACGATCTGATTAAAAGGTTCTTTGAAATGTCCCGCTCTGTAAAAATGAAAAAGTAAAAAATCCCGTTGTTGCCCTATATCCCCCTCCCTTCTCTTTCCCAGCTTGCTTTTCTCCCTTTCTATCCCAAGATAATTTCGTAAGTTATGATTATTAGGTTAATTACGATCAGGGGAACTAGGAAGGCCTCCTGTGTCAGCAGATGATCCACCCAATATCCGCAATCTGAGAATGGGAATGAGAAGGAAGGGAACTGGGGTAAGATAAGGAATAAATAAATAAAACACTCTTGTTGAAACGTACTTCTCATAACCGTCCGCACACTTGCTATTAGATTGACAGATTTCGCTTTGATGCTTGTGTTATCGGGGGCCGCGCCAAAGCCGGGATCGTACTGTGTACGGCCCCAACCAACTATGTATTACGGCGTGTCAGTCTGAGCTTTTTGTATCTATATATTTATCCAGATACGTGTGTGCACCACGTGTATTTTTCTCGGGAGCAGCGCGCGCGGAGATGGGATGCTTACTGCGGGCCAAAAAGCGGTCTTCTGAGAGGATAGCGATGGCGTTTATGGTTAGGACGATGACTGTGGAAAGAAGTAGTTTTCGCGTTAGCTTAGGGTTCCCCTGTTGTAAAAGATAGATACATGTATATGCACTGCTGCGTGCTATGTATGTATGCTACGCCTGGGAAATTTGTCCGCGGACAGCTAGCTATCAATCCACGTACCGTAAATGAGCTTCCCCAGACCGAAGAGAAACATGGTGTCCTTTTAGCGGCCGGCGGTGGGTTATCTGCGCATGGATGGGGAGTTGTCTGGAGTAAGGCGACCGCTCTCGCGTCTGATGCGAGGGTGTAGCGGCGTGTGGGAGGGCGTGGTTGAGTGAAGAAGTGAGGAATGCGGTGTGAACGGGGAAAAGTTGACAACAGGAAATTGAACATGTGGTGACGACACTCCTTTTGTTTTCTGCCGCCAACAACAAACCTCAGCTCCTCGTTGGGATAGAGATAACCACCACAGGAACAGACAATGGCGAGACTGACAGGTGAGTGGTGTATATTCTGCGTATCATATAGGCATAATTAACATATCCAAAACTATCATCAATAAATAATTGCTGACCATCAGCTGCAGACTGGTTTCTGCTCTCACTCTTTCCGGCGCTCGTCCTCCTCCACCTCTACGTTTCCCCCTATACAAAGGTCGAGGAATCCTTCAATATCCAAGCGATCCACGACATCCTAACTTACGGGATTCCGTCCAAGAATGTGGCCAACAGGCTCCGCGCACAATACGATCATTTCTCCTTCCCCGGCGCCGTCCCGCGCACCTTTGTCGGGGCGTTGGCTGTCGCGGGCACAGCAAAGCCAATTCTATGGGTCAATTCGCAGCTTGATAGACAATTAGTAGGTACGAAGTTACAGAAAACCGCTATGTGGAAAATTGCTCTTTGAGTACTGCTTAACCGCTAACTTCTGACTTCAAGTGCGCGGCGTGGTGGGATGCTTTAATGCGCTTGTACTTATCTCTTACGCCAGGGGAGTTCGGCGGGCATTCGGCAAGAATGTTGCGGTCTGGTATATTTTATTCCAAGCCAGTCAGTTCCATGTCATGTATTATGCCTCTCGAACCCTTCCGAACATGTTTGCTTTCGGTATCAGTATGTCCCAATCTTCGCCCGCCGCCCCCCTCCCCCCCCTTTTTTTCCCCCCTATATCTAGCCCTTACCAGCCATGATGGATGATGCTAAACTTATTCAATTCAAAGCCACGTTTGCATTCCGATATCTCCTCCCCGAGCCCGCCTCAACAGTACAAGACGTCCAATCCCGCAAGAGGTGCCGTCTCTCCCTCTACCTCCTCACCATCACAGGCATCATTTTCCGCTCAGAAATCGCCCTCCTCCTCGCAACCACAACAATCCACCTCTGGGCCAAAAATCGCATATCATTCCGCAGCGAGATTCTCCCCGCCGCCATATCCGGCCTAACAATCGGCCTCCTCACCACAATCACCACCGACTCTATCTTCTGGCAAAAGTTCCCCCTCTGGCCTGAACTCGCCGCCTTCAAATACAACGTCGTCTCCGGCCACGCTTCCGCCTGGGGCACCTCCCCCTGGCACTTCTACCTCACAAACGCCCTCCCCCGTCTCTTCCTCAACCCCATAACCTACGCTCTCTGCATCCCGCTCTCCATCCTCCAGCCTGCCACCCGCCGTACAGCAACCTCCCTACTCTTGCCCGCCATATCCTACATATTCCTCTACAGCCTCCAACCGCACAAAGAATGGCGCTTCATCCTCTATACAATCCCGCCCATAACTACCGCCGCCGCCCTCGGCGCCTCCTACATCTGGACCCACCGCACAAAAACCCACATCCTCTACCCCCTTCTCGCAACCCTCCTCTGCCTATCCACCCTAACCACATTCGTTCTCTCCACCTTCCTCCTCCTCCCCATCTCCGCCGCAAATTACCCGGGCGCATACGCCCTGAAGGCTCTACATAATAACCACCCTTATAACAATATTAAGAATAATTCCACCCGCCTCGCAGACCAACAAACCATCTCCGTCCACCTAGATAACCTCGCCTGTCAAACAGGCGTAACCCGCTTCCTACAGAAACCCCCGCCGAAATCACCGCTCATCATCCTCCCCGGGTCCCCTGATGGGAGGTATCCGGAGCTCCGGAGCGGGGAGCAGAGGTGGGTGTATGATAAGACAAGTGCGGGCAGTGTTATAGAAATGGAGAAGGCGAGGGTGGAGAGGTTTTGGGCAAGTTTTGATTATTTGCTTGTCGAGGTTGGGGATGGTGATGGTGATGGTGAGAGTGATCGTGATAGACCTGGTCGATGGGAGGTTGTTGATGAGATTACTGGGTTTGGAGGGGTGAGGATTTTGAGGCCTGGTGAAGGGGAGGTTAGTGGAGGGTTTGAGGAGGAGATTTTAGGGAAGGTGTTTGGTGGGAAGGCTGTAGATGGTTGGAGGTGGGTTAAGGGGTTCGGGAGGAAGTATGTTACAAGGGGCTGGTGGGTGGAGGTGCGCATCGTGCCGAAGATTAGGGTTTTGAGGCGTGTTTTGTGATTCGATATTTTGTTTTCTTTTAGTTTTAGGATTTTCGGGATTAGATTTGTTTCTCTGGTTTATATACCTGGGGTATTCATGCTATTCTATGCTGGGACTAACTTGGTTGTTTGTTCTTTTCATTTGGGGGGGGTGATTTAATAATGACCCTCTAATGGGAGGAAGTTAAGCTCTTCGCTCTGGGGGATTGTCTAGGGTATATTGAGCAAAGAAAAGAAACAAAAAGGGATAATAAACATATAGAGTGTGACGAAAACGAGTAACGCAAGGTCGCCTTTATGAGATGAATCTCATGCATTATTTTGAAATATCACGAGGTAGATGAGATAGATGCCTAGCAACATCAATAAAAAAAGAACAACGAAGAATCCAACCCAAAATCCAACCCCCATCCCAAATGATACCACACTCCTAAAAGGAGACACGAACAAATGACTAGGATAGGGATATTTAGATAATGTATATTAAAGGAAAAAAGAAAAAAAGAAAAAACCCTAACCCCCTATCCCCTTACCCCCCCAACCCCTCTAACCTCCCCTCCAAGCCCTTCACCCACGGTCCCACAACCTCCATATTCCCCTTCATCACCCCCTCACACTCCCTCACCTTCCCCTCCACAACCGCCAACCCCTCCCGCCACTGCTCAATCTCCCTCTTCATCTCCGCCTGCCTGTCCTCCAACGCATCCAGGTCCTCAGCCGCCCGCGCCGCGCCCGCATGGATCGCGCGCAGCGAGCGCAGCCGCTCCAGCACGCTAGGGAGTAAGGGGTGGAGCGAGGTTATGGTTGGCAGGGTTGTGTAGAGGGCTTGGATCTTGGCGGCTTGTTCGCTGGCGGCGGAGTCGGTTTCGGTGGCGGAGAGGGAGGAGAGGGAGGGGGCGCCGGCGGCGGGGTGGTCGGTTATTGTCATTGGGGCGGTGGTGGCTGGGGTGTGTGCCGTTGCTGATGCGATGGTGGCTCCTGCGGGGTCGTCGGCTGTGGCGGCGGCGATGCGGGCGGCGATGACGGCGCGGGCTGCTTCGGTTGCGCGCCGGCGGGCGGAAGAGAGGGCGTCGGCGTCGGCGGTTAGTTTGCGGATGCGTGTTGTTAGGGCTTCAAGGTGTGGGGTTGTTACGGTGGTGGGTTGGGGCTGGTGGGATTGAGGGCTGGGGATGGAAGCGCAGGGCCCGGTTAGAGTGCTAGAGAGGGTGGATAGTTGGACGGTGAGGTGGTTGAGGGCGGGGAGGATTGGCTGGGGACCCGCGGAGTCATCTGCGGAGTGAGGGATTGGGGTGTTTGGGATGCCTAGAGCTGCTTCGAGTAAGGTAAGACGAGCGTCGAAGGCGGCAGCGTTGGATAGGAGACCAGCAGGGATATTGGATTGAGGCCCATGGAGCAGTTCATTTCGTTGCTTTGCGGCGTGGACGGTGGGCGGGATGCTGCCTCCTAACTTTTGCGAAAGTATCTCCTCCGCAGTCATAGGGCCTGCGCCGCCTCGTGAAGAGGTATGGAGACTGTCCAACGCCCGACTTAGCTCCAGCACGCCATTGTCCAGGTCGTCCTGGTGTTGGTGGTCACCCTCCGCTGAATCTCCAGCACCAGTGGTGGTCTGCGTATCCCGTTGGGCGGCCTTCCGAGTAGCCAACTCTTCTTTTAATTCCTCCGCTTCTCTGCGCAACCTGGCTAATTTCCGTTCTAGAGACTCGTCTTCCTCGTCGCTGACGTCTCCTAAGATTTCTGTCCCATCTTCCCGCCGCTGTCTTCGCCGGCTCATCGCCTTGTATGACGTCCTTTTGGACGCAATGCTGTCAGAGAAGTCGACCCCGCGAGTATCTAAACGCGACGAGAGGAAGTGTGATCGGGCCTGGTCTGGCTGAAGACGCTGACGGTCAATTTCCGGGCTGGTTGATTCATCTTGGAAAGGAGACGGGGAGCGGACGGTGGCAGTCTGGAGAACTGGTTAGACCAGGCTTTTTTAAAACCCAAGGATAGAGCAGCTCGCCCGCCGATACAGGCATTTTGTGTAAATTGGGCATCTTACAGCCAGAGTAGACCCGTCAGTGAGCTCAGGGGTTTCGTAGATATCTGGAGCCAAATCCTGGTTGAAGATAAGTATAAAGAATCCATGGTTAGCAGAGGCGAGGCACCGAAGCTTATGGCTAGGGGGAAGGATATATATCGCACCAAATCGGGCAGCCCAGCGTATTTCTTGTTGAAAGCCATTGTGGCATGTAGATATTATCGTTTGCGCGATGTCGGGGCCCTCCTCCGTCTGTCTGTCCTGGAGATAGCCTGTTGAAGTCTGTGTCTCCTCCTGCTCCTATTGTTGTTGTTGGTTTGATGTGTCTGCATAATAGTAATACTCTCTCGCTTACAGGCTTGAAGTTAACCTTGGAAGGAGAGCCATCATTGTCACGTGGTGTGGGATGGATGGGGAAACATTTCAATCACAACGGAAGACGATCGATCAGTCCGGTTTGATATATAGAGTAGGGTATTTAGCTGGATGGATGGATGGATGGATGGATTTATTTATTTATTTATTTACTTATTTTTATTTCTCTTGATCAAGAAGAATAGCTCGCTTGAGAATTGAATGCCTCCTCAACAGCGACAGAATCAGCGCTCAGTTGTCTGTCCAGTGTTTTGCCATCTCTTGTTGAATACAGGCTTCACCTAATAATAAATGTGTTATTATTATATGCTCACAATATCGTTCCTATAGTGATCTCTCACATCCGTACTCTGCACACACCGTTCAATTGGCGGACGAAGAACACATGCCTACTCGCTGTTGGTGACTTCGGACAGACGCCCTTTTCTCTATCCTGAGACAAACAGGCGCGATTCACATGGCTAGTCTTGCATGCTCAAGAACGAAGATATTATGATGGGGAGATAGAGAGAGGGGGAGGATTGTCCATTATTGAATATTCAAAACATTCATCGCGTCACTAACCCCAGTGCCTATCTCGGTGGGTTACGAGCGAGCAGTCGTCGTGGCAGTACAGTAGTTACACCATTAATTGCTACTAACGTAGTAGCAGGTAGACCTGCATGTGCAACATCAACTCTCAGGAGTCAGAAGTCAGGAGTCGGCTGGCCTGGTTGGGAGAGCTGGTAGCTGGTGGCACATGTGTAAAGTATTTAAGTAGTAACTAACTAGTTATGTATCATGAAAGCAGCAAGTGAACACAACGAGCTAAGTTATAGGCTGTATTATTATTATCATATCGGTATTATTATCACAGGCAGAGAAATCAGAGAACAGAGAACACTACACTACACTACACTACTCCATCCGATCGAACCCCCCGTCTAGGGCGAGCGTAAACCTGAACGGCGTCTCATGCAAGCATCATCTTGTCCAAGAGCAGAGGAAGGGAAGAGAAGGACCAGACTCTCCACCCCCCATCCCGTCCCATCCCACTTGTTTAGCCCAGTTGAAATTCCAACGGGCGGCGGCGGGGGTGTGGTGTTGTTACGTTAGTTACGTGGTTACGAGATCGGGAGCTGGATGGTTGGTGCCTTGGTTTTAGCATGTGCAAGAAAAATGGCAATCACGGTCGTCAATTTTTTGCTCTTTATTATTTTCGGCCCTATGCTATGGTTTCTCCCACATGTATGTATGTAAGTTAATGTTATGTATGTATGTACGGTGCATGAAGGGGTCTTCTTCTTCTTCTTGCAAACGATGCGACTTCCGAGGCTCAGACGCAGCAACAAACTCTCCCCCCCGCGCCTCGAATCGATTTCTACACATAAGATATCAATCTCCTGATCCCCTCGTGTTCTTCTTGTCTGCTTTTTCTTCGTTTCTTTTCTTTTCGTCTTCCAGATTGAAACGAACATATTACTTCTTATTTTCCACCTTGAACCCCTCCAGCTACCCCCTCTATAACTAACCACCCACCCTCTCAAATACACACCCCCACACACACATAACACTGTGCATACATACCTCTACAAAAATGGCTGCTCCAACCACCGTCACCATGCACAACCTCAATGGCACTTGGGTTATGGTATGCATTTATTTATTTATTCCATATACTATATTAAATCAAAAATAAAAAATAAAAATAAAAATAAAAATAAAAGAATACTAACGATTAACCCCAGGATAAATCCATCTCCAACGACCCCGATGGCATCTTCAAACTGGTGAGCCGATAGCTCCCCCTCTGACACCGTTAGCATACAACATTTTTTACATACGAAAAAGCCGAAATAGAAAAAAAAAAAAAAGAAAAAAAAAAGAAAAAGAGAGAGAGAGAGAGAGAGAGAGAGAGAAAATGAAGAAAAAACACAACATCTAACCAACCCCCATCTCACAGCAAGGCATGTCGTGGCTCACCCGCACAGCCATCGGCCTCGCCACCGTAACCTTAAAAATCAAACAGACGAAAAACGACCAGGGCGTCACCGAGCTAGCCATCGACCAGGTCCTCACCGGCGGCGTCAAGGGCACCTCCGAGCACCGCGTCCTCGACTGGTCCGAGCGCGACCACACCGACCACATCTTCGGCGACCTCACGGGCCAGAGCCGGTTCTTCAGAGCGGGCGCGGCCGGCTCCGAAGGCAAGAGACTGCCGGACGTCGACGTGCAGACCAAGACGGGCGATGCAGACAAGGATGTGACCGTGGCTAAGTTCCTGCGCGGGGAGATGCTGGCGAACGGCGATCTGACGGACGGGTTTGTGGTTGATGCGGAGAACGAGGAGTTTGTGCAGAGTTGGGTGCGGAGTAAGGAGAATGGGTGGACGGGGGAGCAGGTGGGGGTTTTCCTTTGTTTTCTTTCTTTCTTTTCTCTATCTATATCTGATGCTAACACCGTGATCTAGGTCTGGGGCTTCGAGATGGTCGATGGCGTCAGACGGTACACGCGCCGCATCGTCGTCGCGAAGGGCGACCAGATCGAGATGGTCCGGCTGGTCTATACCTTCGTGAGCGAGAGTACTGAGTAAGAGGATAGGAGGATACAATGGGACGTTTTATATGCCGGTACCGATATATGGATAATATATATGTCAGGGAATGAAATCTCGTTCGCATTTTGTTTCTGTTGCACGGTGTACTCCGTATTGTCTTGTCGAATATCATTTTATGAACCAAGCAAGATACAATTGCACTATTACTACTACTACATACCCACGCCCCCAATTGAGATAGCGAGCCCTGTTGTCTTTCTTTTAATGATAGAGAAGAGCTTGGGTGATTCTTATTTCCTTTGTTTTTTTTTTTTTTTTTTTTTTTTCCCTTCCAAATATTAATTTCATTTCCTTTCCGGCTTTTCTTTTATTACGCATATTATTTATGTTACGTGTGCTTGCGCTGTATATACCTGCATAAACTACGCTGCACTACACTACACTACACTACACATATGTATCTACAGTGTTGTTGTAAAATGTGTACATTCATAAATATAACTGTGTAAATATGCAGATCCAATCTGTCCAAATCATCAAAAACAAAACCAACCCCATGAACACAAAATAAAATCGAGGACCAGCAAGTAAGGAAAACCAGAACTTGGCTTCTCTTCTCTCCTCTCCACAACCACAACCACAGCTCTCGACAAAACGACCCCTTGACCATTTTCGCTTCATATCGCTCAACACCCCCCCGCCCCCCCAACAAAATCTCCCATTTTCAAAAGAAAGGGGCATAACAGTCGACAGCCTTTTCACGAAGAGAAAAAAAAAATAAAATAAAGAAAGGAATTAACGCGGGTATATAGAAAAACGCACATCACTCCCACTCCTTCGTTGTTTTTTTTTATTTTTTTTTATTTTTTTTTTCATTTCACTCTTATCTCTTATCCCCCCAATCCCCCCTCCCTCCATACTCACCTCACCCTCTCCTCGTCATCCATATATATATATATGTGCGTTGGTATACGTCAGACATAACCTAAGTATGTCGAGGCATAGAAACGTGTGCCTGTCACCAGACGGTCTCGTTTCAAGAGAGAACAAATGTCAGCAGAACCTGCGTTAAAACTTACGCGCTGTGCAGTCTTATCAAGATCAAGTAAACGCGGAACTGGAAGCCAGAGCATATATATATAGAAACACAAATAGAAAAATCTTTTATATATATATATATGCTATCACAAACAAGAGAATACAAGTGAAAGTGAAAAAACCAGTGCAAAGTAACAAAACATAAAAGAAATTAACCCTGTGTAGGCATCACGACGCTCGCCTTTGTATTAACCGCATCCTCGCTGCGCCACAGACTCGTCACCGTCTTCTGCTGCGTGTAGAACTGCAAGCCAGGCTTGCCGTAGAACGTGCTCGCGCCGCCGCCTGCGACACTCTTCTTGTTGCCCGTGAAGGAGAACATGGGCAAGGGGACGGGGATGGGTCTGGTGTATCAAGAAAAAGAAAAGTACATTTGTTAGTTATCGTCCATGTTTTGTTATATGAGGTTATTCTGATTTGCGGAAACGGGGAGCAGAAACTTACACGTTGATACCGATCTGGCCGGCCTCCAACTCGCGCTGGAACTTGGTGGCGGTGGGACCGGAGCGGGTGAAGACGGCAGCGCCGTTACCGTATTCGTTCGCGTTGATGAGGGAGATGGCGTCGTCGACGGTTTCGACCTCGAGACAGATGAGGACGGGGCCGAAGATCTCCTCGGTGTAGCAGCGCATATGTGGCTTTACGCCGGTGATGATGGTGGGGCCGACCTGTTGCACCGTGTTAGCTAACCACCAAAAAATGAACATACAGAATGATAAAAAATAGCAGTAGGGGAAGTAATTCTCATGTTACATACCCAGTTACCATTAGGATATTTCTCAGGCTTATATCCGCGCCCATCAAGCAGGATCGTGGCACCCTCCTCCTCAGCGCTGGCAATGATGTCCTCAATCCGCTTCTTGCTCTGAGGGCTGATGACGGGGCCCAAGTCGGCACCTTCTTCGAAGCCACCGTCGACCTTCAGAGCCTTAGCCCGCTCAGCGATCTCCGGGAGCCACTCCTTGGTCTCTCCGACCATCACGAGGGTGCTCAATGCCATGCATCGTTGACCAGCAGCGCCAAAAGCAGCACCGGTGATGGCGTTCAGGGCGTGGTTCTTGTTGCAGTCTGGGAGGACGGCAGCATGGTTCTTGGCTCCCAGGTTAGCCTGGACTCGCTTGCCGTTGGCCGAGCCGCGGGTGAAGATGTATTCACCTGCGCGGTTGCTGCCGACGAAGCTGATGGCCTTGATGGCGGGCTCGTCGATGATGAAGTCGACGGTTTTGGCAGAGCCGTGTACGACGTTGATGACTCCATCGGGGAAGCCGGCTTCTCTAGCCAGCTCAACGAGGATCATCGCAGCGCCGGGGTCACGCTCGGATGGCTTGAGGATCAAGCAGTTGCCGGTTACAGTAGCGGTAGGGATGGACCAGAGGGGAATCATAGCAGGGAAATCTAGTAAAAGTAAATTTGACATTCCTGGCTTGCCAAAAGTATTTCAAGAGAGAGAAATAAAAAATCAAATTAAAAAATGACATACTGAAAGGGCAAATAGCGGCAACAACACCCAAGGGCTCTCTATAGCTCCTGGTCTCCATATCCTTAGCGACCTCCAGCACCTCGCCCGTAAGCTGGGTGGTGATACCGCACGCCGTCTCCGCAACCTGCAGACCCCTGAGCACATCACCCTTGGCATCAGCAAAGGTTTTCCCCTGCTCCAGGGTGATGCTGGCAGCCAGACGATCCCAATTCGCACGGATCAGGTTGGTGAACTTGAAGATGATCTGCTGCCTGGCCATGATGCTGGTGGCGCGCCATGCGGGGAAGGCTTTTTGAGCACTCTCGACGGCGGCACGCAGCTCCGCTTCGGTGCTCTGGGGCACGCGGGTGACGAGGTTGTTGGTGGCGGGGTCGTGCAGGTCGATCCAGGTGCTGGCGTTGGAGGGGAGGAATTTGTTATCGATGAAGTTGCAGGTGTTGACGGGGGAGGCGAGCGGGGAGTGGCTCATGGGATAGTTCTCCGCTGGGTACGGGGCAGCTGCTTCGGCAGAGGCAGGGCTCAGCTGCTGGGCTGTGGCGTGTAATCTGCGGAGGGCAGCGTGCGATGTGGGGAGTTTAGAGGCCATTCTGCTGGTGCTGGTGCTGGTGGTGGTTATGCTGCGAGCGGAGACGGATGTGATGGGGATGCGGGGAGAGCTGGCGGAGCGAGCGGTGAGGGTGGGGAGAGAGCGGGCAACGGCACGACGGGCGGCCATGGCGGCTAAATAGGGGGGAAATAGCTTAGTGACACAGAGAGAGATAGAGAGAGACGAAGAATGCGCTCGACATACAGGAGGATATACAGGAATATAGAATAATTAATATAGCCAGACGAGCGGGGTATATACATATGTACACAGGAGATGGTGGTGGCCAGCAGATATATAAGCAGCAAGGTACGGTACCGTAGTATTGTTCTTTTCTCCGCGCTGTCTTGTCTCTCGGGCCCCGGAAAGCCAAAGCGCTTTGCTGCGGCGTTCCCAGGCCAATCACACCGCCGCATCCTCCCAGCTCGCTCGCCGTCGGCCCACCAATCACAACCCATTTCTCTCTATATATTATAGAAAAACCAACTTTTCCGAGTAAAATGTGTTAGAGGATAACGTTGTCATCTATAATCTATCTAGGGTGAAACTATATATAAGTTGGGTAAGTTGAGTGGCACGTGATTAGGGTAGGTGTTGGTGATTACTTGGGATGGTTATGTAGCGGCGGCCGCCTTGGTGGCGTTGCCCTAGCGATCGCTCCGCCTGCACGTGATCTCTTATGTTATATAACATAGCTAGCACTTCCCACACAAATAAAACAGATTAACCTTTCCCATGTACAGGTTATAGCGTGGATGTTCATGATTTTTCTTTTAATAAGGTCTCTTATACACATTTTTATAGAAGAATTACACTGTAGTCAATTGTTTATTATTATTATTATTATTATTATTCTTCAATTATAGATAGACTGATCATGTGATCATATCTGAGACCAGGACCAGATTTTTTGATAGTCTCATTATCAATTTAACTGATCCCATTACACAGTTTTAACATTAGATAGTAGTTTTATACTGTCTCAGTGAAACTTACTGTCTACTCTTATCACATTTTTCAAATGAGATCATGATTTTCACTTCTCAATTTAAATTATTTTTATTGCTTTAAATGACTTTAAATCTCATTTAAGTGTTATCAAAAAGCATTACTTTTTAAAAAATTAAAAATAGTCTAAAAGAAACCTTAAAATGTCTAAAAATAGTAACTTTATGCTAAGAATGAGACTAAATGAGATTAAATGAGATCACTTTCTCATTTTTTTCATGTCATGATTTCATTTTAAAATCTGATATATAGTCACTTTGCATGGTTTTTTGATAGCCAGTTTTAGCAGAATTCATGCTAAGAAATGTATGAGATCAGATCAAATAAGATTAAACATGAAATTCATGATCTCAGCAGTCAGTTTAATTATAGATGTATATAGTCATAGACTATAATATTTACCTGAGAACTAAAAGTTCTCAGAGTTTTTCTAATATCTATAGAGTTAACTATTATACATTTACTAATTTCAGATATATAAAATCAGAAAATTTCAGCTCAGAATATAAAAACTCTTTATAAATTACAGTATTTTAATATCTTCTAATACTTTGTGTAAGAGGCCTACGCCAATTAGATCAGTATAATATTGATAGATCTTATATAACAAAGATAAAAACGCTAGAGAAGAAAAGAAAGAGAAAGTATGAGAATCAGCAATTAAGATGAATATTTATACATGTATGTGATGATGTACATGGTGAAGCTTTGAGGTGAAAGAATATATACATGTTCATAGTAGCTGAGAATCAGTGATTGAGAATAGCTGAGAATTGTAGTAATTATCAAGAATGACTGAGAGTCAGTAATCAAGAATGACTGAGAATTGAAGTGATGATTGAAAATGACTGAGAATTGAAGTGTATATAGAATCTGTGAAGTGTAATAGAATAGTCTATATAATTGATTGAGATAACAGCTGAGAATTGACAATCTAGAATAACTGAGAATTGAAGTGTATATAAAATCTGTGAAGTGTAATAAAATAGTTTATATAATTAATCAGACATAGCTTATCATATTAGTTCTTTCTTTCTAGAAGCAGTTCTCATTGATAAAGAGCTACTGTTTCAGATAACACAGAACTCAGAGTCTGAGTCAGTTAAGAAGAGAATGAATTGATAATAGCATAGTAGTTCAGTGTAAAGTTTTTAATAAGAGAATACACTGAAGATTATAATATCTTATAACTGAAGATTTTATAGTGACTTCTCTTTAAATTATTATCATTTAATCTCTTCAAGCTTCTGTTTATGAATTTGAATAGAAGCTAATCTTTTTTCTATTTTATTAAGATATTCTTATAGTTATCTTCTAAATCTTCTTTCACTGCTATGTAATTGATATGAACAGATGCTGATTTATTCTTTAAATAAGAAGAAACTGATCTTTCTCTTAAATGAGAAGACACTGATCTTTCTCTTAATTGAGATAATGTCAGTCTTTCTCTTGAGTGTGAAGACATATAGATTGATTGATAGTTGAAAGTGATGTGTCTTAATCAGTTATAATTGATATATACTGTAAGAGGCCTACGCCGAATAGATTGGTATAATATTGATAGGTCTTATATAACAAAGATAAAAACATTAGAGAAGGAAAGAAAGAGAAAGTATAAGAATCAGTGATCAAGATGAATATTTATACATGTATGTGATGGTGTACACAGTGGAGCTTCGGGGTGGAAGAATATATGTGTGTTTGTAGTGACTGAGAATCAGTGATCAGAAATGGCTGAGAATCAGAGTGTACACTACACATGTTCATAGCAGCTGAGAATTGATGATCAGAAATGGCTGAGAATCAGAGTATATACTACATGTGTTCATAGCAGTCATGAATCAGTGATTGAGAATGGAAGAATCTATGAAGTGTAATGAAATAGTCTATATAATTAATTGAGCACAGCCTGTCACATTAGTTCCCTCTTTTCAGAAGCAGTTCTC
This sequence comes from Blastomyces dermatitidis ER-3, assembly GCF_000003525.1. NCBI lineage: Eukaryota > Fungi > Ascomycota > Eurotiomycetes > Onygenales > Ajellomycetaceae > Blastomyces > Blastomyces dermatitidis. Next base: position 5,241,122 of record NW_025544776.1, on the reverse strand, counting down.
ATCAGTCAAGAACTGCTGTTTCAGATAACACAGAACTCAGAGTTCAGGTCAGTTGATCATAGCTGACTCATTTCACAAGATATTATCAGTCATGGCCATGAGATCTCTTATTAAGAATATCTTCAATCTCTCACTCAAGCTTATTATCTTCTTCTATGATGCCTGGTGACTGTCAGTCAGACATCAGCTGAGAAGAGAATGAATCAGTGATAGTGCAGCAGAGCAAACTTATGTGAAATACATTATAAATCTCTGATGATGTGTCAAGGTGATAGTTATGACTATCTAGAACTTCTATCACTTTATATCTGATGTGATGGTAGTCTAGCATACAAGATGAATATGTGATTCATATGTTCTTGAGATTCAATCACACAAGGTCTTCTATCTTATACTGCTCTGCAGAATCTTGTCAGATATTGATTTAATCTTCTTAATCTTATTTTATGATTGTCATAAAGGCCTCTGTTCAGTTATGAATGTCTCAGAGCTTTATTATTATATTATCAGCAATCTGAATTGAACTGCAGAGGTTCAGTGTGAACTGTGTGATCTCTAGAAGATTCAATACTTTCATGTGATATCTGTGTGTAAGAAAGAATGAGCTTATCTCTGTTAAAACAGCATCTTGATTATTAATAGTAATCTCTGTGTGTAGGAGAAGATCATATCAATCATCTTGTGAGTAGTTGCAGAACTTATATAAAGATAATTCTTTACAGTCTGAATTATTCATTCTGATGTATTATCAGTTTCAGAGTGATAGATAGTTGACAGATAGTGTGTAATCTTGAGAACTTGACAGATTCTTGTTCAGAGAGCACTCACAAATTAGCAGTCTTAATTCAATACTATTACTCTCAGCAATTCATACATCTGATAGAATGAACTTCATAAGAAGACTTCAGTGACTTATTCAGCATTTATCTTGTTATAAGATTTCAATATTACATTCTTACTTAGTTAATTAATAATGATCAGAATGTTTCTGCAGTTCTTACTCTCAGATAGATTAATAGTGAAGTTAATCACTACATCTCATCAGATTCTATCAGAGACATTGAGTGATTTCAGTAGATCTTTTCTACAGTTCTTTTATGAGATAATAGAAGAATAGTAATTGCAGTTTCAGATGAAGCATCTAATGCTGTTTAATATCTCAGATCAGTAGAATTCTCAGAAGATCATTCTATACAGTTGTTCACAGCTCAGATAACTAATTATATACAAATCATACATCTCTTGCATTATTCAAGTGTGTAAGGATTCAGAGTGAGAAACTCAGTGTTATTCATGAAATCATAGAGTGTTATTATCATTGATTGAGTATTCTGAGATATTGATTCTTATACATAGTTCTGAGGGGAATCAGAGTGCATGGTGGATATACTGCTTCAGTGAGAATCTGAAGAAGTTTATCAGTCTGAGCTGCTGTATATCACAGTTCATTCAGTGTAGAGAAAGTGAAGATATCAATGTCAGTTCTAATCAGAGAAGCATATATGATACTGTGAGCTGTTTCATCTTGATCAATTAATATCTTCAGATTCAAGAGCTAGTGCTCTCAGTTCATTCAGTGAGTATCTGTTATATCAGATGATATATCTTGCTCTCATTATAAGAGAGCATCTGTCATTGAGTTCTGGCTGTCAGAACAGTAGTGTATTGTAAAATGAAAGCAGCTTAGAAACTCAGATTATTGTATCTGTCATTCAGTAAGTTTACAGGTAGTTATGAAGTATTTAAGATTCTTATAATCTGTAACTATCTCAAATTCAGAGATACTTTGAAGTTCAGAGTCTCATTCTTCTAAACAGTGTACAATTGTAAGAAGTTTCTTGTCATAGATCTTATAATTGTATTCAGCAGAACTCAGTTTCTTAGACATGAAGACATATAATTGTAGAACATCTTCATCATTATATTATAATATCACTTCTTCTATCACATAGTCAGAGAAGTCAGCTTCAATAACTGTCTCATAATCAGAATTAAATATTATCAGCAGAGAGATATTAATGAATATCTTCTTCATCTGTGTAAATGCAGCTTCAGTGTCTACTGATCATTGAAATACTGAGTCTTTCTTAGTGAGATCTATAAGTGATCTCATAATATCTGAGAAGTTTCATATAAATTGCTGATAGAAGTTAGTAAATCTGATGAAGCTTTATACATCTTTCACAGTACACAGAGCTTCTCATTCAAGAATGACAGAGACTTTCTCAGAGTTCATTCAAATCCTCTTGCCAGCTTCTATAATAAAACTCAGATACTTGATACTCTTGACTTCAAAATCACACTTATCAATATCTATTGATAGTTTTGCTTCTTGTAGCTGTTATAATATCTTTTACACATGTTCTTGATATTCTTTTCTGAATTCATCAGTGAAGATGAGAATGTCATCTAGATAAGCAGATACAAACTCATCAAGGAAATTTCAGAGCACTCAGTTGATATACTTCTGAAATGTACTAGAGACATTAGTCAGTTCAAAGAGTGTGACTATTCATTCAAAAAGATCATAATATGTTCAGAATGCTGTAAGTCATTCATCTTCTTCAGTGATATAAATCTTATGAAATGCAGTGATAATATCTAGTTTTATAAATTATTAAGCTCATCTGATCTGTGCTAGAGTCTCATTGATGAGAGATAAGAAATATCAATCTTTCTTTGTCAGTCTGTTCAGATCTCAGTAGTTCACACAGAATCAGAGTTCTTCATCTAGTTTCTTTGCAAAGAGAATAGAGGCTGCAGTGAAAGAGTTGCTAATATATATGAATTCTTTATTTAACAGATTATTGAGTGTCTTTCAAAGAAGAAGAAGTTCATCTTAGAATATATTATAAAGAGAGCTCTATGATGATTCAGAGTTCTTATCATTCTTTTTTTCTAACTTGATACTGTGATTCACTTCAGAATCTTGTAAGAGAGATATATTTATAATATTGTCTTATCAGAAAATATCTAGATATTCATGATATTATTGAGAGAGTTTTGTATAAGAATCTGTTATTATAACACAGAATAACTTTTCTAGAGTCTTTTTAATATCAGCTAGACTGATGAAATAGATTGATATATAATTCTGCTATCAGTGAACTTGTCAGTGACTCTGTCAGTGATTTTGATAATGACTTCTTTTTCAGAGTATTTCATACACATTGACAGAGATCTGTGTTAGGTTCATGATTTTGTGAATATCATCTTCATGAACTCTATCATTGTTAGAAAATATCAAGCTTCTGTTTTGAGTGTTCAATAAAATGCCTTGTTCAGATAGTCAGACAAGTTCTAATATAAGATTGTAATCAAGATTATTAACTTCATATACATAGACATTCTCACATTGATGTTCTCTCACATCTATGGTCAGCTTCATCATGTAATGAGTACAAACATCTTTCAGATCATTAAATTCTGCAAGAAGTCAGGGTTTTGATAAAGAGATACACTGAAGATTATGATGTCTTACAACTGAAGATTTTATCATTATATAGTAACATAGATCACTGTCTACCATGACTTTCATATTATACATGTTATCAATCAAAGTAGATACAAGAATCACATTCATTGTCATCTTCTCTTCAAATTGCTATTATCTGATCTCTTCAAGCTTCTGTTTATAAATTTGAACAGAAGCTAATCTTTTCTCTGTTTCACTGAGACATTCTCATAGTTATTCTTCAAATCTTTCTCTAATGTAATGTGATTGGTGTGAACAGGCGCTGATCCATTCTTTGAACAAGAAGATATATAGGTTGATCAGCAGTTGAAAGCAATGTATTCTGATCAGTTACAGTTGATACACACTCTACATTAATATTGATTGATGACTTCTTCAGAAGTGATTTCAGGGACTCAGAAGCCTGTTCAGACAGTGAAGATCCTTGCTTATGTATAGATATTTAAGTCTACTCAATTCATGATATCTGCATTATTGTTATTTCTTGATGCAGGTGTATGAGTTACTGAGATGTAATGTCTTCTGTCACTGTTCTGTATATTCTTGAGCTTGATAAGACAGTCATTCATTGTTCAGAGCTGTGTGCAGAAGTCTTCATAAGTTAAGTCTTCATCTACACTTACAAGAGCCTGTAAGAGTTTGAAAGTCAATGTCTTCTTAAGCATGCTAATCTTCATTTAATTCTCTCAAGACTGATCACCTGCTTCTAGAATCTTGATGTTGAAGTCAGAGATAAATGTTATAAGAGAAGTGTTTCTCTGTCAGATACTCTGTAACTAATCTAATACTTTCTATTACATAACAGTGTCTCAGAACAGAATATCAAGATATTTCATAATATTATCAGATATTTGTAATACTGATTCACATGCTTTCATTCATGAATAAAACTTCTGTTTCACATGATTCTTCAATTATTCATTGATATATCAATCTTGATTGATTAATGAACTGATGAAATCTTCATCTACACTCAGTTTTATAAGCATTTTCATTCTTCATGATGAGTAGAGAGTGAGATCAGAAGTATTGAAATATATAGAAGCATCTAAGTGTTCTTTCAGTGCTTTTGTATTCAATTCTGTAGATATTGAAATTGTATGAGTTTCTTATTGTGATAATCATTAAATCTCTTCATATTAACATTGTTGAGTTGCATGCATATCAGCTATTTATTATTATTATAGTTTCAACATTGCTTGAAGTCACTGTGACACTGTGTCTATACTCATGTTCAAGGGTTTCATATTATTGTTAGACATGATTATATCAATTATCAGATGTATGATATCTGTGAAATCTGAAGAAGTGTAATTGTATTCTCATATGTCTGAGTATCAGAACTCTCAGGTCTTTTACTGATATTCTCTTTTATAAGATCTTATTCTCTTTGTAAGATCTTATTGCAGGGTCAGAGTGACTGATGAGCAAGCTTCTATCTGAGAACTTAATGTTCACTTAACTGTGTGACTGTTTCTCTATTTCTTACACATCATTATGCATTCAAATATGTAAGAAATCCCGCTCCTCGCGGATTCTTTACCCCTATTCCTATCTCTCGCGTAACCAATAGGGCTAGCGGCCCTTGGCTACACACAACTATATAGACTGGAGTTCACGAATACTATTCACAACTCAGCTTGAATGCTATTATACATTTGACCCCTACATTTTATCTTCCTACCGCGAATACTTCTAGTAGTTAACAGTACATATCACGCCAAGCTGCAAACACCTGAATAATCACCTGCGAGCACTTATTCTTACAAAATATCTCTTGATGAATAATCATTCCTAATAAGAAGATAATGAATGTTTTTATAGTGTAAGAGGCCTACACTGAATAGATCAGTATAATATTGATAGGTCTTATATAACAAAGATAAAAACATTAGAGAAGGAAAGAAAGAGAAAGTGTGAGAATCAGTGATTGAGGTGGATATTTATACGCGTATGTGATGATGTACGCGGTGGAGCTTCAGGGCAGAAGAATATATGTGTGTTCATAGCAGCCAAGGATCGGTGATTGAGAATGGCTGAGAATCAGAGTGTATGCTACACATGTTCATAGCGGCCGAGGATCGGCGATCAGGAATGGCTGAGAATCGGAGTGTACACTACGCGCGTTCGTAGCGGCCGCGGATCGGCGATCGGGAATGGAAGAATCTATGAAGTGTAATGGAATAGTCTATATGATTGATCAGCCGCAGCCCGCCACATATACTTTATCTTAATATTGATCAGTGACTTCTTCAGAAGTGATTTCAGAAACTCAGAAGCCTGTTTAAACAGTGAAAACTCTTGCTTATATATAGATATTTGAATCTATTCAGTTTATAGCATCTGTATCATTGTTGTTCTTTGATACAGATGTATAAGTGACTAAGATATCTATCAGTACTAATGTATAAATCACTGAGATGTAATATTTTCTATTACTATTCTGTATACTCTTGAGCTTGATAAGATGATCATTCAATGTCTGAAGCTGTGTGCAGAAACCTTTATAAGTTAAGTATTTATTTATACTTATAAGAGTCTGTAAGAGTTTGAAAGTTAATGTCTTCTTAAGCATGTTAATCTTTATTCAATTCTCTCAAGATTGATTATCTACTTCTAAGATCTTGATATTAAAGTCAGAAATAAATATTGTAAGAGAAATATTTCTCTGTTAAGCACTCTGTAATCAATTTAATACTTTCTGTTACATGACAGTGTCTTGAAACAGAATATCAAGATATCTTATGATGTTATCAGATGTTTATAATACTGATTTATATGCTTTTATTCATGAATGAAACTTCTGTTTCACACAATTCTTCAATCTTTCATTATTATATTAATCTTGATTAATTAATGAACTGATGAAATCTTCATCTATACTCAGTTTCATGAGCATTTTCATTCTTCATGATAAGTAGAGAGTGAGATTAGAAGTATTGAAATATATAGAAGTATCTAAGCATTCTTTCAGCACTTTTATATTCAATTCTATAAATGTTGAAATTGTATGAGTTTCTTGTTATAATAATTGTTGAATCTCTTCATATTAATGTTATTAAGTTACATGCATATCAGCTATTTATTGTTATTATAGTTTCAATATTACTTGAAGTCACTGTGACACTGCATCTATGCTCATATTTGAGGATTTCATATTATTATTAGATATGATTATATCAATTATTGAATATATAATATCTGTGAAAGTGTAATTATATTCTCATATATCTGAGTGTCAGAACTCTCAGATCTTTCACTGACATTCTCTTTGTAAGATCTTATTCTCTTTATAAGATATTGTTGCAGAATCAGAGTGACTGATGAGTAAGCTTCTATCTGATAACTCAGTGTTTACTTAACTGTGTGACTGTTTCTCTTTCTTACACATTATTACATGTTTGAATATCTCTCAATGAATAATTGTTTCTAATGAGAAGATAATACTGGATAATTGTTTCCTAATAAGAAGACAATGAGTATTTTTATAATGTAAGAGATCTACACTGAATAGATCAGTATAATATTGATAGGTCTTATATAACAAAGATAAAAACATTCATTGTCTTCTTATTAGAAAAAATTATTCAGTATTGGCTTCCTCAT